>NC_138553.1:16260103-16984137 GCF_964273705.1 Natrix helvetica
TTTATCTTTACCATACTGCACCCGGTACTAGAACAAAATAAAGTGATACCCATCTGAAATAAATATTCATTCATTTCATGCACCTCCAGAGAAATTAATTCTACTGCAGTGAAAACAATCAGATAAAATAATCTCAGTTTGCAGACAACAAGGGTACTTGCAATACTTAATGGAGAAATAACCTTCAAAGCCTAATCCATATCCTCAGGAAAAGAAATTATACTCAGAAATAAAACCATGTGGGTATCGGGTGAGTCTCTCTGGGGAAAGCATTTCACAGTCTCTTTAAAGATACTTGCTCTTAGAAAGTATCTACGACCTACCACGTTGCCTGTATTTGCCTAAACTTCATCTGCAGCTCTTCGATTTAAAATAGTTGGAAATGTTGCCAATGAGTTAATGAGCACTTTTTTTTGGACCAAAATCCATCCAAGACATGTTACTGCCTGAAACAAAACAGGATACAGGGCATCTTCCCATTGATACCAATGTGCATATTGTCCAAGGTATTTGGTCACTTGGTGCATAAACCACTACATGTTCTTTTCTTCGAACGTTAGCGGTAACCCCCCCCCCCACACACACACAAACAGCTCCTTTTCAGATGTCTGTAATGTGCCCTTAAGGCTGACAGGTCCATCCATCCTAATAGGAAGCTTGACCTTGTTTTTAGACTCTATCAATTTGTATTTAATTGGATTAATCTAACTGATTAAACAGTTCACACTGCAGCAGCATTTCTGCTTCTTTCTCCTCTTATTTTAAAGGATTGGGTAGACCTTTATACAAATAACATGAGAGGGAGAGGGGGGAAATGGATGGAGGAAGGAAGAGAAGGAAGGAGGGATGGAGGAGAGGGAAGGAGGGAGGGAGAGGGAGGGGGAGGAAAAGAGAGGGATGGAGAAGAGGGGGAGGGAGGGAGAGAGAATATGAATATGAATATTGGCCTTAGAGAATGCAGGTCCACTTAGAACACCATTCCCATTGGTAACTAGAAACCAGAATTTCTGTCAGCAACATTTGCCCCATCAAAGGAAATGGGTGGGGAGGGGCAACTGCTGAACACGTTTCTCAAGGTATGGAAAGAAATGCAGGTTCACAACCCGCGTGCTGTGTGTACATGCGCCGTTCAATTTACAGTGAACTGAGCACACGCAATTACTAAAAACCAAGATGGCGGTGGTGGAGGAACCGGTTCAGGGGCGTGGCAGGCTTGGGTCGCTGCCGGTTCAGCGACCCAGGCCTGAATTCCACTACCGGTTCAGCCAAACCGTGAGCAACCCAGGACAGAACTTAAAAGCACAGAATAGTTTTTTAAAAGTTGTAGCAGAGAGAGAGAGGGAGAGAGAGGGGGAGAGAGAGAGGGAGAGAGAGGGAGAGAGAGGGGGGAGATAGAGGGAGAGAGAGAGAGAGGGAGGGGGGAGAGAGAGAGGGAGAGAGAGGGGGAGAGAGAGGGAGAGAGAGAGAGAGGGAGGGAGAGAGAGGGGGGGGGAGAGGGAGAGGGAGAGAGAGAGGGAGAGAGGGGGGAGAGAGAGAGGGAGAGAGAGGGAGAGAGAGAGAGAGAGAGAGAGAGAGAGAGAGAGAGAGAGAGAGAGAGAGAGAGAGAGAACAAATGGCATGACAATCTATTTGTCTGTCATCTATTATGTATAACTTCATGACGCACGGAGACAAATTTTGACTGACAAGTTGGCCGGCACCCAAATAAAGTAGAAGTTGTGAGATGGGAAAGACTACAACAGATGATCCCCAGAATTAGAGTACAGAGATGTTAAAACCTTCAACCAGGGAAAGAAGGAAAGAAGTGAAAGAGGATCAAACTCAAAGCCACAACATGTTTTTTTTTCCTTGGTTTATCAGCTTGCAGCTTATGACCTGAGTTGCTTAGGAGAGACAAATACTATCTGATCAGAGCCATTATTCAAAGTGCAATTCTTAACGTGTTCTGACTTTCTTTAAAATCGGTCTCTTTTACCAGGAAGAAACTCCTCTTCACTTTTGAGAATGTGGGAGAGAACTGAACTCTGCCTGCAACCAGTTGTTGACAAGACTCTCTCTTTTCCTTTCCTGTTTAAAACTCCTTAGCTTGTTCGCAAGCCGCTTTCTATTCCCCGAGGGCAGGCACTGAATTCTTTAGCAGGTTGGATGAAAATAGCTTCAACTATTTCTGCAGTGGAACAGAAAAGGTACAAACTCTCTCAAACAGAGTGCACGAGTCCTAATCTTCAGACAGACAAATGAAGTATTTTTTCCTACCACTACTCTTAGTTAACAGCACTTTTGGAAATATAGGTGGTCTTCAACTTATGATCACAATGGAGCCCAACATTCCTGATGCTAAGTAAGACATTTGTTAAGTGAGTTTATTTACAACCTTTTTTGACTCAGTTCTTAAGTGAGTCACTGCATTTGATACGTTAGTAACGTAGCTGTTCACAGGAGTGGTATTCACTTACCTTCCCTAAAGGTAAAGGTAAAGGTTCCCCTCGAACATATGTGCTAGTCGTTCCCGACTCTAGGGGGTGGTGCTCATCTCTGTTTCAAAGCCAAAGAGCCAGCACTGTCCGAAGATGTCTCCGTGGTCATGACTAAACGCCGAAGGTACACGGAATGCTGTTCCCTTCCCACCAAAGGTGGTTCCTATTTTTCTTATTGCATTTTTTACATGCTTTCGAACTTAGCTTAAGAGAAAGAAGGACTAGGGGAGACATGATAGCAGTGTTCCAATATCTCAGGGGTTGCCACAAAGAGGAGGGAGTCAAACTATTCTCCAAGGCACCTGAGGGTAGAACAAGAAGCAATGGGTGGAAACTAATCAAGGAGAGAAGCAACTTAGAACTGAGGAGAAATTTCCTGACAGAACAATTAATCAGTGGAACAGCTTGCCTCCAGAAGTTGTGAATGCCCCAACACTGGAAGTCTTTAAGAAGATGTTGGATAGCCATTTGTCTGAAACGGTATAGGGTTTCCTGCCTAGGCAGGGGGTTGGACTAGAAGACTTCCAAGGTCCCTTCCAACTCTACTATTGTATTGTATTGTATTGTATTGTATTGTATTGTATTGTATTGTATTGTATTGTATTGTATTGTATTGCTAGGTTGCCAGAAGCTGGGACAAGTAACGGGAGCTCACTCCGTTACGCGGTGCTAGGGATTCGAACCGCCAAACTGCCAAACTTTCTGATCAACAACCTCAGTGTCTTAGCCACTGAGCTACCTTCCCTACCAGTTCGCAAATGTAAGTGTGTGCGCCCACCCATCCGCACATGCACTCAGCCTGCCACACATGCGCACCCTTACATTTGCGAAACGGTAGGGAAGGTGGCTCCGTGGCTAAGACAGAAAAAGTTCAGGGGCTACAACAGAATTATAGATTGGAATGAAAGCGGCCAAGAAAAGACATCCCAATGGGGTGAAATTCAGCAGGTTCTGGAGAACCGGTAGCGGAGATTTTGAGTAGTTTGGAGAACTGGCAAATATCACCTCTGGCTGGCCTCAGGAGTGGGGAGGGAATGGAGATTTTGCAATATCCTTCCCCTGCCACGCCCACCAAACCAGGCAATGCAACGCCCACCAAGCCACGCCCACAGAACTGGTAGTAAAGAATAATTTGAATTTCACTACTGCATCCAAAGTATATAAAACAATGCCTAGTATGGTAATCTTAATGAAAAAAATTGCTCGTGTGCTCAAAATATTACATCTCAGCCTCATCCGTTATCTGTTGAACAAATTCTGGTAGGATGGACATATTCCTGCATGCTCTTAGTATCCATCCTTCCCGAGTAACAATAGAAAAGAATATATTTGTAGCTCAGGGTTGAGCTGTAGGGCCCTTGGTTGTCTCAGAGCTTGGTTGCTTCCTCGCAGATCTTTCTGCCAACGTTCCTGATGATGTTATCTAGTTGAGTAATGAAATGTCTGTGGGAAAACAACCAAGCTCAGAGACCACCAAAGGCTCCACACTTCCCATATAAGCCATGGATTTAGACTGCTGGTAATACTATTAATGCAGCATAACAATCATGACAAAATGAGGAGACAACCAAACGGATCAACCAAATGGAAGTTCTCCAGCCCACACCATGTAAGATCGATTGCACTTGATTTGCATGCAGAGAGACTAAGGCATCCTTCTCTGACATCTGCAGCGATGGCAGTCAAGTGGCAGGCAATTGGAAAAGCCTATCAACACAGACAAATGGTCAGGCAGTTTGAGCTATTATAGGTCAGCCTCCTGTGGCTGTAGAACAGGGGTCTCCAACCTTGGCAACTTTAAGCCTGGCGGACTTCAGTTCCCAGAAGTTGAAGTCTGCCAGGCTTGAAGTTGCCAAGGTTGGAGACTCCCGCTCTGGAAAGATTGCCCTAACTGAGATTTTACATTCCCGTTCCCTTGGCATCAGGAAAATATACATAATTGGCATTGGAAAACATTTATAATTTGCTGAGTTGGCCCCTATGTTGATGTGCAAATGACACCCATGCACACGCACACACAAAAACCCTGGGGGGAAAAAACCTGGGATTATAACATCTGCAAGAATGAGGAAAGCATAATTTAAAAAAAGATAAACTTCTAAAAAAGAAACCGTGGAGTGGTTTTTTGGTATTTTGGACATACGGCCTCAAAGAGTTGAGAATCGAGATTTGCAAAGAGTATCTTTGCAGCAAAAGCAGAAATCTTTCAGAAATAAGTAGGTCTGTGGGTGAGGGTGAGTGGGCATACGCAAATGTATGGCGTTCGCATTAATTTAATGGCAACCAAGAAACACGTTCATTTGCATCCTCTGGCTTGTCTTCAGGGAATTGTTTATACGAATGTGACGATGCAAGCGCCTTACATAATATTGTGCTGAAATATCAGTTCCCGGCAATCGTGTCTACTGGCAAAGCACTGGGCGATGCACAATGGTGATCAAACTGTATATGCATGCACATCCTCCTAGTTACGATGGAGTGACTTACTCAACTCCATGGGTACCCAGCCTCAAATAATTGGTTCCTCTCCTAGACGCTCTTTCGAACTTTATTTCAGAAAAAAACTGACTCAAAGAGAGACACACAAAAGAAAATACAGTAAAATGCCCTTCAGGGTGTGGTGGCTAGGTATCAACTATGCCATTAAATGGCTTCCTTATGGGGCAGAATACAGGAAGAGTCATCTGGAGTCAGTGGTAGGTTCTGGATCCTGTTGCAACCGGTACAGTTGCAACAGGGCCCGGCGTCCTCAACATGAAGGCACCCAGTGCGCGCATGCGTCTTACCATCCAGCGACGCCTCCACAATGCTCCAGCTGCTCAACAGAGCCTCGCGCAGGTACGGTATGCACCATGCACATGCGCAGAAGCACCGAAGAGTTTAAAGATAGGTAAGGAGCGAGAGCGGGCAGGTGGGCCCTCCAAAGCACCGGAACGGAACCGTACTTGGTGCTCCGGGCAGGCACCGGTACGCCCGCCGTACCAGGTCGTACCACCTGCAACCCACCACTGCCTGGAGTGCTACTTTATACCTCTACAAAAGTACATAAAACAGGGGTGTTAAACTCAAGGCCTGCAGGCCAGATTCGGCCCACGGGGTGCTTAAATGTGACCCACAGGACTGCCCTGGAAATAGCAAAGAATTGGCCTGTGGTGCCTGTGGCAGCCAAAATGGGGCATAGGGGAGCATGTGTGCCCCTCCACGCCCAGTTTTTAGCCAGGATGGCCTCCTGCAGCACTCTGCTGGCCAAATGGGGCAGGGGGATGTCACATGGCCCCTCCGTGGCCCGTTTTGGTCAGCAAAGTGCTGAAGGAGGCGTCCGTCCCATCTTCTCCCCCCCCCTCAGCTGGCCCACAAAGGAGAACAAAAATGCTGATCCAGCCCTCGAAGAAATCCAGTTTGATACCCCTGACATAAAACTACCATCCGTGCTCAGATTGCAATGCTGGCAATCGTATGCATGCAATACCATCCAGTATTATTTGCAGTGGCGCTGGAAAATTCTGTACCTTTTCATATACAACCACAGATAAGTAACAGGGGTTTTTTTGGTCTCTTGTTTGTGTCTTTTGTTCTCCCTACTTTTGCCTGTCTTGTCTCCTGTTTGTGCCATTTCAGTGTTTGCTATTATTTGATAAATTAACATCAAGCTATATCTTCCCTAAAAGAACAGAGTGGGAGGGGGGGTGTTTGCCCTAATGTGGGTACGGGAATTCACTAGAGTTGATGGATGCAAACTGAACTGGAAATTAGCCACAGTAACTTTTAATACAATTAAATTACCCAAATAAAAAACCCGTCAGGAGCGATATAGTTAGATCATAGTTGAGCCAGGCCAGCTACTTGAAATAGGTGGGTCTTGAGCTTTCCATTATGTGATGGAATCCAATACATTTAGGTAGGGAATACAATACAATACAATAGTAGAGTTGGAAGGGACCTTGGAGGTCTTCTAGTCCAACCCCCTGCCTAGGCAAGAAACCCTATACCGTTTCAGACAAATGGCTATCCAACATCTTCTTAAAGACTTCCAGTGTTGGGGCATTCACAACTTCTGGAGGCAACTTCTGTTCCACTGATTCATTGTTCTAACTGTCAGGAAATTTCTCCTCAGTTCTAAGTTGCTTCTCTCCTTGATTAGTTTCCACCCATTGCTTCTTGTTCTACCCTCAGGTGCCTTGGAGAATAGTTTGACTCCCTCTTCTTTGTGGCAATCCCTGAGATATTGGAACACTGCTATCATGTCTCCCCTAGTCCTTCTTTCTATTAAACTAGACATACCCAGTTCCTGCAACCGTTCTTCATACGTTTTAGTCTCCAGTCCCCTAATCATCTTTGTTGCTCTTCTCTGCACTCTTTCTAGAGTCTCCACATCTTTTTTACATCGTGGCGACCGAAACTGAATGCAGTATTCCAAGTGTGGCCTCACCAAGGCATTATAAAGCGGTATTAACACTTCACGTGATCTTGATTCTATCCCTCTGTAATGAGGTATCCATGGACATAAAAAAATATCCTGGATCATATCCTCTGGCCTTTGTCTTCTGGCTGCATCCAATTATTAGAAAAATGAAATGATATGCTGGCATAAAGGAAAGCAAAGTACCAGCTTCTGACATTAACCTCATTTATATGAATATGAATATTTCTGGGACCCATAATAGCATCCAAGAACATATAATAATGCAGATCAATCTAGGACAAAATAAGACCAGCTCTTCCGATTTCCAGCACTGCCGCATGTACAAAAGCCAGCTGATCATTGCATGCACATGTGCGCCATAAACCTGGAAGAGGAATGGGTGATGCAACACATGCCAGGCGACATGTCTCCACGTGCCACTTCAGGCACATGTGCCATAGGTTTGCCATCATGGTTCTAGGATCTCAGCATCAGATTCCAATTCAGATCGTGCTTCACTACAACAGTGATCAAATTAATTCACTTCATGTCCTTATTCTTCCCTCGAGGGAATTGATGGAGCCAAGCGACGAGGTCCTATAGGAGAAAATAGAAAGGCAATCTACTCCACCCTCCCAGAGCGCAAGGATGAGCAAAAATGCCATTCCTTCATGTATTGGGTTATCCCGCGGTGATGAAATCTAAGCACGCTGAAAGAAAGACCACATCCTGCTGGGACTCAGCAGGAGTTGCACCCATGATCTTACACCGTGTGTGTTTAAGCCAACAACTTTATTAGCTCTTATGGCAATGAAAGGAAAAGGTTCCCGAATTGAGAATAATTTTCTGAAGCTTCAGAGTCCCTTGAGAAATTATTCAAGCTCTGTTCTTTTCCAAGAGGGGGGGGGGTGCTTTCTTTTTTGCTAGCTGGCAGTTTTTTTTTTTTTTTTGAAACCAGGCCTAGGATCAAAACATGCATTAAATGCCCTAACACAAAAGACCATTTAAGCACGCTCAGTTGGGTGTTCTGTGAAAGCTATTTCCAGCAGCTCCCGCCAAATCATTGAAGAGGTACGGTTGGCGAGGTCCAACATCTGGAGGACTTATACATTCCCTATTATTGCATGAAAGAAAAGCCGTTTCACAGCTTCCTGAAGAAACTTATCAAACAGCGATTTGCAGGTTAGCCATCTGCAGGAGTTTTATATCCGGCGCGCTATATGTATCACTTTTTTTACATTCTCTGAAGGAGCCCATTCAGACCAAGAAAAGCTGAATCTTTCAATCAGTACAAATTATGTACTTTAGATGGGATTTTACATAAACGTAACTGGCAGCAATCATTTTTATTAAGAGTATTTACGGGTTGATTTATTGTGTTTTGTTTTTATGATGATTTTATGGGTGTTTTTAGCTGTCTTTATTGTAAACCGCCCACAATTGCTAGAATTGCTAGAATTTTGGAGCGCATTCATGTGGAGGACACTGGGCCCATCACTTCTACTGTCCCTGTCCTATTTTCCAAAATTTTGTACTCATTTCCTTTGTTCATGTCCATGTTTATATTTATCCCCGTTATCTTGTACATGTTTGATAAACTAAATAAATAAAATCAATCAATCTATAACTATGCAATTAAATCTAAAATATACATATTAAGACACAACTCATGCAAAAAGCCAATAGAAGAAACAAAAACATTCGGAACTCAGAGGTGGGTTCCTACCGATTTGGACCAGTTTGGACAATGCCCCCGAACCGGTTCTATTGGCGGCGTCATAGGTGCCGCCATCTTGTTTTTTGCTTCTGCGCATGCGCAGAAGCAATTTTCCACTGCTGTACATGCACACATATTTCCACTGCTGTACATGCACACATATCGTGCATCAAGCACATGTGCGCCCGAAGCGCAGTAAAAGAATCTGGATCCTACACCTGTGAGAATTGATATATCATCTTGGCTCTCTTAAACAGTAATAAGGATATAGCCACCCCTCAGAATTCTTGTCTTGAATCCCTACAAGGAAAAATTAAATAATATTAGTGATTTATAACCTAATACGAATCTGTATGAGATAGATACACTAAACAGCCATTATAAAGAAGGCAGTGTCTTCAGAGATTAAAAAATAGACATCCGCCTATTTTAAAAATCTCTTTCAGGAGCTGAACTTTGTCTTGAGAGATTCACATTTAAATTTCAGTTCAGCTGAGAATTCAGGATATGTGCTTAAGCATGCCCTTACTTCTTGTATCAACATTTTATACCATCCTTTAACATTACAGCAGCAACCATTAAGTACACTAACTTATTGCTGAGAGAGAGAGGAAATGAGAAATACCGTTTGGTATTGAGAATGTTTTTTTTTTTTTTTTTGCAGAAAATATTATTTCTAAAACATTTAGCATGCCTGGAATAAAGATGCTTGTTTTAAGAAGCAGTTTGATCGGATAGAACCAGTTTGGTCTGGCAGGAATGTCAAACTCAGGGGCCAGGGGCCAGATCCGGCCTGTGGGGTGCTTAGATTTGGCCCATGGGGCCCGCGGGGCCGCTCCGGAAACAGCAAAGGTCTGGCCTGTGGCGCCTCTGACAGCAAAAACAGACCTCAGGAGGGCAGCATGTGGCCCTCCTGAGCTCAGTTTTCACTGTCGAAGGGTTGCAGGAGGCCATAGCAGCCAAAAACGGAGCTCAGGAGCCCATTTCCTCAGGCAGAGCACTTGGGCCACCACAGGCACCCCTGACACGAGTGACGTCAAACTGGCCAGGCCCACACTCTACCCCCTCAAGGTTAAACACAACCCTGATGTGGCCCTCAATGAAATCGAGTTTGACACCCCTGGACTAGCGGTTAAGGAGGCCCCAGGCTAGAAAGCGGGAGACCATGAGTTCAAGTCCCATCATGGCCAGGAAAATCAGCTGGTTGACTTTGGGCCAGCCATTTTTCTTCTCCGCCCAACCCACCTCACAGGACTGTTGTAGGGAAAATAAGAGGAGGAAAATGTGTTGGATAGGTTTGCCGCCTTAAGTCATTTCAAACGTTAAAAAAAGGCAGGATATACATTAAATAAATGCATAAATAATAATTAAAACATGAAGAGAGGTTTTTATCAAGATCGTGCAACCGGGCCACAACACACGCTGTGGGCCCACCGCTGTTTATTCATAAAATTTGGAAATACTTTGGTGGGCCATGGGCTGCAGTAAAACAAAGCCACTCTCTGCAACTGACCTCCAGAGAAATTGGGTATTTGCCTTTTGAAAAGAAGTAACTGCAGTGTCATGAAGGATTTACTCAGGGGTGGGCTTCAAAATTTTTAGCAAGGGGTTCTCTGCCCAGTTGCTGGATGGGCGTGACCATGGTGAGCATGGCCTAGTCAGCCTCCTGCACCATGGCTGGGGGTGGGGGCGTTTTTGCCCTTCCTGGGTCCCGAAGGCTTTCCTTGAGCCTCCAGGAGGATGAAAACGGCCTCCCCAGGTTCCGGAGGCCCTTCCCGACTTCCGGTAGGCCTGTTTTTCATCCTCCCCAAGCCTCCGCGCACGCCCTGCACTTACCTGCATCCAAAAAGGGCCGTGTGGGGACTCCTGGGAGGGGTGGGCGGGGCCAGCCAGGAGTGGGATTTGGGGGTTCTCCAAACTGCATAGAGTCTCCCGAACTCTTGCGAATCCCCAGCAGCCCACCCCTCGATTTACCAGGCAGGCCCGTTCAGAATGACTTGTCTTAAAAAGATCTTGTGCCCTAATGTGTTTTAATTGGTTAAAAATATTGATAGCCTTTAGCTAAACTGTATGGAAAACAGGCAGGTATTAATTGGTTTAAGAAGAACCAGTGTACAATTTTCCACCAGAGAATTAGAAAATTAAAACAGCATCAGTACGATGATGCATGAAATGGGGGGGGGGAGGGAAGGCATTATTCTAAAGTGAGGTAGGGGGCCAGCCTCTTCAATAACTTGCGGCTGATTTACCAGACAAAGAACCTTTGAGACTGACTCAAGGCTTACAGTTCACTAGTCACAGATTCTTGGTAATGAATGTAGAGTAAAGCACTTAGTAAGTACTCTTGCAAAAAAAAAAAGGGGGGGGGAGCAATAAATAATCACAAAAGATCCACTCCAAGTTGGCGGAAGTATGCTATTGGTTACTTTGTGAGCACTGCAAGCATATGAGTGTGGAAAGAGAAAGGCGCAAGAGAAGTGGGGCACATGTTGGTATGTAGTATGCCTCTATTAATGTCCACTTTACTTTCCTATTTGCTGGTCCCTACTTGAGCTGTGAAAGAGCGTGAAGCATGATTTCATTTCACTGTTCCCATGTTGTCTCTGACTTGCAAAAATGAGCACATATGGTGGCACACCAGCTGCTAACGGATTGAGCTTGCTGGCTGCCAAGTCCTGCCAATCACAGATCACTAGCCAGGAAATAGAAGAATTGTGGCTTGCATAAAAGTAGCCAAAGACTCTCTTTCCAAAAGTGAGCATCCAGACTAATTTCTTCCGTTACTCAATGCAAGGGATTTTGAAGTGGCTGCAATGTTTTGTCTGCTGGTGGGCGCACTTCAGATCCATCTTATTCTTCTGGGAATCTGTTAATATTTTATTTTTGCTTCTCACCTCAAGTGTCTCCTTTAAGTGACTTGTATCCTAAAGGTCCTTTCTGCGAGTCCAGGTCCAGTGCACTCTGGACTCAAAGGAAGGACTCACTAGAGTCCCTCACTTTAGGAAGGACTCACTGGAGAAGAGCCTAATGCTGGGAAAGATGGAGGGCAAAAGAAGAACGGGACGAGAGAGAATTAGGTGGCTGGATGGAGTCCCTGAAACAGTAGGCGTGAGCTTAAATGGACTCCAGAGGACGGTAGAGGACAGGAAGGCCTGGAGAAACGTTGTCCATGGGGTCGTGATGGGTCGGACATGACTTCACAACTAACTAACAACAGCAGCAGCAACAACAACAACATCCTAAAGATGCTTTTTCCAAAAAGCAACTGGACTTTCTTGGTTCTTTTCTTTGAAAATCTTTCACTTCTCATCGAAGAAGCTTTTTCAGTTCAGAGAACTGAATTTAACTAAAGAGGTTTCTTGGATGAGAAGCGAAATGTCAAAGGAACCCCAAGAAAATCCAGCTGCCTTGTGGGAAAAGCACCTTTGGGACAACCTGGTTGATTGAGAATCTCCATAAACATTTGTAACTCCTAATTCCTTGAAGGATCAAAACCAACTTTCACCAGCTACAAGAGAATGGGGTTGCAGTCTCATATTAGAAGCATGTCACAGGTCAAAACTATATTCAGGAAGCTCTAAACTGTACATGGAAGTACTTCAAGGCTGAGGCCCAAAAAGATTGATTAGGTTATGTTTCCCAACCACTAATTGGTACTGAGGTAGCAGGCAAAGCCGTCTGTTGTTGAGATGAATAATCTAGTGGGCACTTAGAAATGAGTGTGCAGCTGTATGATGCCTAAACTGCATTGAGATGGAATTTAATTGCTCCATAATCACAGAGCAAACATTTGCCAGTTGCATTGAACATGTTTCAGCTCTGATCTAAGCAACATTTCATACATGAGAAAATTAAACTTCAAAAGGAAGTTAACACATGCAAAACCCCCAGGGCAGAATATCTCCCTCCTTTCTCTTCCTTATAGTCATTTAAAGATTTATTTCTGTTAGTTTTAACTTCTGGAAAATTTTCTAGGCATGGCACCGCATCATCACCAGTAATGGTATTCTATTTTCTTCACTACCGGTCCGGGCAAGCACAGAACCTTCTCCGTATGGGCAGAAGGTCCTTGATGATGTCTGGGTGAGTGGGTGGGTGGGCGGAGCCTCGCAACGCAGCCACTACTGGTTTGCCTGAACTGGTGCAAATGGGCAGCATACACCTTTGATCATCACCCTTTAAAGAGGTACAGTATTTGGATCCAAAGTATGAATGATGTGCTTGGCCTAAACAGTGGAACTGTTTTCTACTTCACATTTGAAAACTCCATACCTCCGCAAGTATTCTGATGCAGTTATATCATAGATACTGATTTGCATCTGTTTGGTTCCTATATACGTTTCTTATTCCGTGTATTTATGTGACGGTAGACATGTATGTACACACACGTACATATAAAGACAGAATATGAGACCCACCCAAAGCAGGGCATAGAGGCAGTAGGATTCACCCTTATGCAGCATGCAAAAACATTCCAGACTAAGCACTTCTAGGAATTTGAAACAAAATATGATTCTTAGAATTAAAAAAAAAACATTCCCAAAACATTAAATGATTCCCAAATCAAGCGGTAAACTCCATTTGAACAGGATGAGTCAATGGTCCTCAAATGGAAAAGGTACTCAGAAGAATGAGAAAAAATATTACTTTTCTGGGCCGAGCCTTTGAAGCTGTCAAGCAAATTGAAAGCTCCCCTATATTAATTGTCCTGGAATTCCAACTGAAGCTGGACAGCTAGACTGTGGGATGGAAAAGGTACTGCATGCCTACAAGCTTATATATGTATGTAGCTTTTAGTTCAGAAAGTGAACAAGAAAATGTGTAAAACCTGCTTTTGCTTCTTTCTGTTCTTAGCAATAACACATTGCAGGTGTTGTATCAACCCTCCCTCCCCTGACATTTTGCATGATAGGTGTGGGTGGAAATTGCTCCTCTTAAAGCTGTTGCTTCCTTATTAAATATACCTCAGCAGGATAGACAAGGAGGAGGAATAAGGCCTCCAATCAAACACAAAGCCCAACAGTTGATTGATTTTTCTGTTTTTAATGAGACGTGCTACTCAAAATCTCATTCACTTACTCTTACACCCAATAACCATTTGTTGTAATGGTTGATTTTACCGTAGCTCCCCCTGTATTTATTTAACAAGGCAACAGGCTGAATATATGACCAATGACACGCACCTCCGCAGGAATGGCCTGGAGAAAGCTCTGCGAAGCACTTCCAATGTTTAGCATGTAACAGTCAAAGTGCATGGGCAAAATGCCATACATTTAAACTTGCAGAGATGCTGAGAAGGAAGGAGGAGAGAACTGAAAGGCAAAGTGACGTTACTGTGAGAATAAATAACCTTTTACTGAAAAATCGTATGATTCAAATTGAAGCTCGGTGAAAACAAGGGTCGCTCTAACGCAGCAGCCTCGTGGGGTTGTTGGGAGAATCAACTGGGATTTATTAACAATTAATCAACCAATTAATTATAAATTTTAAAGGCGACCCGCCTTGCCTCAGGGTAATTCTCAGAGGCTTTCAATGATAAAATATTTTTTAAAAAATTATATAAACTGTGCATGCACACAGAACAATTTACATTGAACAGCACACACACCCGCTGTGGGTGTCTGATGCGTACATGCACGTTGAGCAAGGGTTGCGTACCAGCAGTAACGGTGGCAGCAACCCACCCCTGGATCTGTTGTTAATAAATCAACCATCACCAGTGTGATTCTGCCCCATTGGAGCCCCAAGGTAACTGGCACAGCCAGTTCAAGCTCTTAAATGGAAGATCAGGAGGGTTGGCGCCAACCTCACTCTGGGGGCAAGATGTTCCAGAGGGCAGATGCAATGGCAGGGAAGGGCCTTCTCCTGGATCCGGCCAGCCAGAATAATTGGGATGAGACCAGTGGTGAGTTCTAGATCCTGTTGCAACTGGTACGGTGCAACGGGGCTGGGCGTCCACCACATGCAGATGCACAGCACACGCATGCGTACACTCTGCCCACAACGCTCCAGCTGCTCGGTGGAGCATCGCACAGGTGCCGTATGCTCCGTGCACATAAGCCCCGATTGGCTCAAATACAGGTAAGGAGGACAGGCAGGCGGATGGCCCCTCTGGAGCACTGTACCGGAATGGTACCTGGTGCTCCCAGCAGGTACCAGTACACCTCTATTAGGGCGTACCAGTCGTATCCCACCACTGGATGAGACAGTCCCTCAAGTTTCAAGATGATGAAACCTCACTTCAAAATCTCTATAGAAGAATTGTGTAAAAGGACCACAGCAGTGGTGAGACCCCACCGGTTAAACAACCGGTTTGGTGATTGCGTGCTGCGCGCATGTGCACAATTTGGGCAAAACTTATCTTCCACATTATAGCTGGGGAAGAAAACAGCAATCCGCTCTGTTGCGCAACTCAATTGATAAGATAACAGTCAGTAAAGCACTGGGGCGGGCGGGCCCACTTGATCCTCAGAGCTAACCAGTTCGCTCCCAGCTGATCATCAGAGCGCCCGAACCAGTAGAATCCCACCCCTGGACCAGAAACTGATAGTGGAGTCAAGCAGCAGTGGGATTCACTTACCTTCCCTACCCATTTGCCTTCTGCGCATGCGTAGTGCTCGGGCATTATGTCGGGGCAGGTGGGCAGAGCCTCCCGCAGCCGCTGCTACCGGTTCGTCTGAACTGGAGAGAACCGGCTGAATACCACCTCTGGAGTCAAGGGAGGAATAAGTCTGGGGTCATTATGGTCCAAGTGATCCAAATCTAGCCCCTCTTGGATCCTGTTGGCTTTTATCTTGTGCCAATTTAGTGATGACCATTAGGTGAGTAGATTTTTGTATATAGGCATGAGCAATAAATTTCCTTAACGGGAACTTAACATGTGGTCCTTCACACCTCACAAAGGGATAATCATTTTTTTAATTATTATTATTTGATTTTAAACATTTATATGGCCATCCATCTTATACCATACTCTGGGTGGCTCGCCATAGATGTTGCCTCATAACGATCAGCTTCATCCATCCATACTACAAATGTTCAGCAGGGCACCTACATAAGGAAAAGCAAACAGGAAATCCAGGGATTTATTAGAGAAAATGGGAATAATGGAGGAGGCTAATGTGCTTTCCTCCCATCCTTGAGATAGGAAGACAGTATGACGGTAGGAAAGGGCTGCCTACGCAATATCCACTAGACAATATCCACTGTCTCTATTTCATTGCACTTGAATGAAACACTCAGAATGTAAATGAGACAGCTGGAGCTGGTGGATTCCCAGACCCCTTAGTCTTCCTACCCAGGATTATCTGGAAGAAAACCTAACAACCAATCACCGTCTTGAATGCGTGGCAGAGTTCAGATATCGAGCTGTCATTTTTTGTCATTTCATGGGTACTTTGCCTTCCTAGCCTGCTTATTAAGGGAGAAGGCAGAGTGCCTGGGGAATTGTAGTTTCTAACTGTGGGTTTTGGGGGGTTTTTTTTAGCCAACGTGGCTACAACTTTTTAAAAACCATTCTGTGCTTTTAAGTCCTGTCCTGAATTTCTTTCCATACCTTGAGAAATATGTTCAACAGCTGCCCCTCTCCACCCACTTCCTTTGATGGGGCAAATGCTGCTGATAGAAGTTCTGGTTTCTAATTACTAATGGAAATATTATTATAGAAAAAGAGAGAAGTCAGAGAAGTGAGCATGTCTAGTTCAGGGATCAGCAACCTGTGGCTCTGGAGCCGAATGTGGCTCTTTCATCCCTCTGCTGTGACTTCCTGTCACCAGTCGGCTCCACAAGTGATCGGGCTTTCGGTTAGGACAGGTAGAGGAAAAAGGATGCCACACTAGGAAGACACTCTATGGTGGGGGAACCAGACTTCTGATCGGCTCCAGAATTGAATGGGGGGCTTCCGCTTAGGACCTTTGTGGCTCTTTGAGTGTTTAAGGTTGCCGACCCCTGTCCTAGTAGACCCGCATTCACTCTTCGCTAAGGCCAATATTCCCATTTCTCTCTCCCTCTCCCTCCCTCCCTCTGTCTCTCTTTTCTCTGACACAAAACAGACTACACAAACAAAGTGTCCTTTTGGAGCCATAGTTAAAACGGGTATGAAGGTGCCAGTCCACTGATCTGCTCTAAGCCAGTTGGAGCCCAGAGCTCCATTATTATTGACCTCCAAAGGCTTCTTCGGCACGTGCTCCAGAATATCATCTTGGAAGATCCACTATCAGAGCAAACATTATAGAATATTTATTTGTCATACATGTATATCCTACCTTTCCTCCAAGAGCAAAAGTGCGTATGTGTAACGCAACCTCCTTCCTCCTTCAATTTTACACATATCATTAAACCTATAAGATACGTTGGGATGAATAATTGGCCAAAAATCACCCTGTGGTTTTCCATTACTGAAGCTGAACTTGAACCATAGATTTCCTGAGTTCAACAACTTTAGTACTATACCACCACACTGGTTTCTTATAGAACGTAGAATTATAGGATTGGAAGGGAACTTGAGGTCTTCTCCAACCCCCAACTCAATCCCCAACTCAATAGCATCCTTGCCACATGATTGTCCCGTCTATTCTTGAAAACCTCGAGTGATGGAACACCAAGAAAGAGGAAAGCTGTTCCACTAATTGATAGTTCTCATCGTCAGGAAATTTCTTCTTAGTTCTAGGTTGGATCTCTCTTTAATGATTTTCCACCCATTTCTTTATGTCCTGTCCTCAGGTGCTTTGGAGAATAGGCTCTGTGACAGCCCCTCAAGTACTGGAAGGCTGCTGTCATATCACCCCTTGTCCTTCTCTTGGTTAGGCTAGACGTACCTTGTTCTCATCCTATGGTTTAACCTCCATACGCCATATCATCTTCGTTCCTCTTTTCTGCACTCTTTCTAGGGTCTCAACATTTTTTTAATATCTAAAACATCCACTAAAGGGTATTTGGAAATGTTAAATATTTTTTTCCAAATCTTGCCATTCCTTGTGGTGAGCAACCAATGATATAGTTCTGACCTAGGCTTCCCCCAAAAGCACGAAGCAAAGTCCTAGTCCTGACAAACCCCCTTTTATTAAACGAATGTGAATTCCTCTCATTCACATTCAGCAAAGGCCTGACAAACAGTCTTTCAAAGGAGTAATTATGACTACAGACCTTATCTATCTTGGAAAGCTGCCATGTAAATATTTTCCAAATGAGGTGCTGTGCAAGGAAAGACTAGGCATAGAGTCTCTGAGATTCACGGACAGATCTTCACACTCCTGAAACAAATCTAACGAACGAATGAACGAATTGTTTCCTGAAAAAGCCCACTCCCCTTTCGCTCCTCTTTTATTTTCTATGATAAGGGTCAATCACCTTCCACCTGTGACTTTACTCCCAAGTCTACCTTGATTTCTGAGTTGTTCTTTTCTTCTGGCAGCTCTGTGCATGCGCACACTGGGAACAGGCTCTTCCTCTGCCTCACTGCTGTCTAACTCCATAGTCACCTGATCACTGCCAGATGGCTTTGGCCCTGTCTCTGCCTCTGACATAAAGCCCTCATCCGAGCCTTCCCGTGCCTCCAGGACTGGCCCATGCTCCTCCCCAACCTCCTCACTGTCCGACTCTGGTGCCAGCTCTGCTGATGGGCCACAACAGATATTGACCACAGTAGATGATGGCATCATTAGCAGTGCAGTTGATGCTGTATTGATTTTCTCCTTGCCTCTACAATAGTCTCTACCCATTGCCATAGTAGTTTTAGACATGTTAGGTGCACATTATTTTAATGCTTCCCACTCCCCCAAATTTACATACTATATGTATTAATGCAGATTTCAAGTACAGAAAGTACTTACAAAGGAACATATTCAGAAGTAATAAGAAAAGAAAGGAGTCCCTGCAGATTTTACTCCAATAGTCGTAACCAACCATAGGGGGTGGCATTCATTTCCATTTCAAGGGCCGTTGAGCCAATGCTGTCCAAAGACATTTCTGCAGTCATGTGACCCGCATGATGTTGCAGAGTGCTGTTTCTTCCCCGCCCCCCATCACCAGAAGTGGTACCTATTTATCTACTTGCATCTGCATGCTTTTGAGCTGCTAGGTAGGCAGGAGCTGCACAACACTTGATCCGTGAACCCAGGTTGTCAGATTTCCAGTCAACAAGCCCAGCATCTTAACTACCGAGGCATCCTGCTGCCGATGGCTGAAGCAATAAGAACCGGAAATAAATTGTCCTCTCCATTCCTCATCAGACTATATGAGATAAGTCATATTATACAGTCCCCAGGGCTAAATTTTATGGCTTGAAGCTAAGCGTTGAACAAGCATTACAAGGAAAGGAAGTCAGAGATGGACAGCTAATGTTAGGAGGGGAAAAGTGAGCTTTTCAGACTTAACAAGCAATATTATGTGAATGTGGGACAAAGTCATTGAGGAAAATGTTAAGAAAGCGAGAGAAATGATACCATAGGAATATTCACTGAGCATGTGCAAACAATAAGCAGGCAAGAGTTAGAGTCATCAAATGGTGTTGGAGTCCTTCAGTCTGGAATCTTACAAATTATAAGCAATATGGTCACATCGTAAAGTGTGCTCTTATTTGAAATCAGATACTAACAAGAACACAACTTATTAGGTGACTATTGATCACTAGTAGAAACCAGACTTTTCTCCATCACTCAATGTACAGTAGGGTTAAATAAATAGCAATCACACGTAGACTTATAGACTGCTTCACTGTGCTTTTACAGCCCTCTCCAAGCGGTTTACAGAGTCAGCCTATTGCCCCCAACAATCTGGGTCCTCATTTTATCCACCTCGGAAGGATGGAAGGCTGAGTCAACCTAAAGTATGGTATCTATAGGGAAAATGGGCACATATATTAAAATATATTAAGAGATATGCAGATCCAAAAGATTTGTATGATGTATGGCATCCTTTTATTAGTGGTATTATTGAAGATAATAAAGATAGGATTCCTCAAGAGTATGGAATAATAGGGCCCAATATTTAATCTGATCACCTCAGGTATTATTATTTTTTGTGTTATCTTTTTAGTTGTTTTATTGGTATCGTTTTATATAAAATCATTTTTAAAATATCTTATCTTCAACCAGTGAATGATTTAGCACTGATCTGAGATTTAAATATCTCTCTCTCCCTCCCTCCCTCTCTCTCCCTCCCTCCCTCTCTCTCTCTCTCTCTCTCTCTCCCTCCCTCCCTCCCTCCATCCATCCATCCATCTATCCATCCATCCATCTATCCATCTATCCATCCATCCACCCACCCACCCACCCACCCTTCTATCTATCTATCTATCTATCTATCTATCTATCTATCTATCCATCTATCTATCTATCCATCTATCTATCCATCTATCTATCTATCATGTCTGTCTGTCTATCTATCTATCATGTCTGTCTGTCTGTCTATCTATCATATCTGTCTATCTATCTATCTATCTATCTATCATCTATCTATCATCTATCTATCATCTATCTATCATATCTGTCTATCTATCTATCATCTATCTATCTATCTATCTATCTATCTATCTATCTATCTATCTATCTACCTACCTACCTACCTACCTACCTACCTACCTACCTATCTATCATGTCTGTCTATCTATCATGTCTGTCTGTCTGTCTATCATATCATGTCTGTCTGTCTATCTATCTATCTATCTATCTATCTATCTATCTATCTATCTATCTATCATCTATCTATCTATCTATCATCTATCTATCTATCTATCTATCTATCTATCTATCTATCTATCTATCATCTATCTATCTATCTATCTATCTATCTATCTATCTATCATATCTGTCTGTCTATCTATCTATCTACAGTGCTTACATGGCCACCTATCTCACATAATGATTTTAGGCAGCTCATAGTGTGCCAGACATAAGAAGAAAACTGTTGGGTTAGATCAAAAGTCTCTCAGCCCAACAACCTGATTTTTTTTTTACAAAAGCCAGCTAGAAAACACCAGAAGGCAACTGTCCAAAATTCTAGGATAACAGCCAATTTATTTTTATAGGAACTGCTAAAGGCTGCTGAGAAATTGCTAATTCGCCCCCCGCAATCGCACTAAGATGTCTTGTTATCAACTACCAAATGAAGAGCCACTCAGAGTTGCTTCTTAGCACACATCATTAAGAACTGGGAGCTGCAAATAAGTAGCAAGTAGTGAACGTATTAAAAAGGAAGGCACACTGTGGGTGCTTAAAGTGAATTCTGACCAACAGAGGCACTTGTGTTCATAAAAGTGATTTGACGACTGCCAGCAAAGAGCAAGAAACATGATTGTCTGATGAGGCTCCCTCTGAATTCTTAGTTTGCATATGATGCTAAACAAACCTTGGACAAAGATCAGTGGTGGGATTCAAAAGTTTACTACTGGTTCTGTGGGCAGGGCTTGGTGGGCATGGCAGGGGAAGGATACTGTAAAGGACACTCCAGGGGAAGGTTACTGCAAAATC
The DNA here is from genome assembly GCF_964273705.1 of Natrix helvetica. Lineage (NCBI taxonomy): Eukaryota > Metazoa > Chordata > Lepidosauria > Squamata > Natricidae > Natrix > Natrix helvetica. The sequence continues at coordinate 16,281,167 of NC_138553.1, forward strand.
CCCATTTCCTCCCGATCAGCTGGGACTCGGAAGCAGAGAATAGTTGGGGGCAGGGCCAGTCAGAGGTGGTATTTACTGGTTCTCTGAACTACTCAAAATTTCCGCTACCGGTTCTCCAGGACTGGTCAGAATCTGCTGAATACCACTTCTGACAAAGATGTCAGAACTGATTGCCTGCCCCCAAGGATAGGAGCAACTGAGCAAGGGCATCAGAATACCACGCTCCCATTTCTTAATACGCCACTGTTAGAAAGTTAAATGATAGTATGGCTCGAAAGGTTACAGATAGCTCTTGATTTAAGATCACAAGTGGAACTGTTGTTAAGCAAGGAAGTTGTTAAGTGAGCTGTGCCTGATTTTACGACCTTTTTTTGCCAAATGTGTTCAGCGAATCGCTGCCATCCTTAAATGAATCACGCTGGTATTAAGAGAATCCAGCTTGTGTTGTGGCCCACCACTGGTCAGTGGAGCAGGCAGCAGATTCAGACAGTGAGGAGGTTGGGGAGGAACATGGGCCAGTCCTGGAGTCTGGGGAAGGCTCGGATGAGGGCTCTGTGTCAGAGGGAGAGAGGGGGCCAGAGTCTTATGCCAGTTAACAGTTGCCTTCAGAGTCAGAGTCACCCACAGAAAACTGATTCAGCTGGATTCATTAACTTCTTTATATATATATAATAACAGATGAATACATGTGCAATACCAATAGTAGATTCTTTCAACGGGGTAGAAGTTACAAGCAAAACACAAGCAGGAGAGAATAGTTAGTTTCTTTTCGGAGCTCAGAGCAAACAGAGAAGTTTCAGTTTCAATTCTCAGCACAGACTCAGATCTGTTTCAGCTCCCGTTGGCTGACTTAGTTGCAATGCCTATTCATTGGCTAACCTTGTTACCAGGCCTCTCCCAGTCATGAATACTCTAACACTTTCTAAAAGAAAGAACAATCAGCTGGCATTATAACAGGAACTCTGCCCGCTACAAACATTTTGCAATAAGCTTCACATTTTGCTTATGATTACAGTAGATGCGTTTATATTATAGCATTTAATGTATTTTTAAAGGCATGTGGACTCAAAATCATAACGCTAAAAGGTTCCTTGGGAGAGCTTGGCAGATTAGAAGTTTTCATCACCTTTGACAGCTCTGAGTAATTTCCCTCCCTGCCTCTTTGGTGTCTATTATAGAAAATGTTTCTCCTACACATAGAAACAAAACTTCAAATTTCACCACCACCACCACCACCACCACCACCACCACCACCAATCCAGATTCCACAATGGGATGTGAAAAACCCATGGAAGAGAGAGACACCTAAGCGCTTCCCTCTCCTATGATAATTTCAGATTTCCCCTTCATTACTGGAACAGAAAAGAACTTCCGTCTTCTCCGTCCCATTAACTTGCACAGAAGGAAACGTATGATGCAGCCCTGTCAGGGAAGGTTTTCAGCAAGGCCAATTTTAAAGATTATTGTTCTGGAAATCTAAAAACTCTGCCAGGAGACTTGGAGAAATGGTGAGGCAATTACAGGCCTATTCAAATCCCCTGAATGCCTGCCTATCATTAACAGATAAAACCAGCAGGAAAAATAGGTGCAACCGTTCCTGAAATCATGGGTTGGGACAAATAATAGTCTATATCTGGCAGCTTAAGTATTTAAAAAAAAAAGAAAATAAAATGAAGCCCAATTTTGTGTAGTTTTCCTAGCTGAAAACTGAGTTCGCTTTGCGGGGACTTCCCCCCCCCCCAAAAAAAATATCTGGCTGTTTTAGAAATGTCACATTCATGTCATTCCTTAAAAGCTGCTACCCATTTCGCTGTCCCTGCCCCAGATGCATCTCCAAATTATATACTGTGTTTCTCCAAAAATAAGTCTGGGTCTTATATTACTTTTTGCTCCAAAAGACACATTAGGACTTATTTTCTGGTTAGGTCTTATTTTCAGGGAAATACAATACTAAATGCATCCATCCGGCTGACAATCTTAACTGGGGCTTATTTGGGGGGGGCAGGTAGGGCTTATATTACAAACATCCTGAAAAATCATGCCAGGACTTATTTTCCAGTTGGGTCTTATTTTTGGAGGAACAGGGTGTGTGTATACATCAGGGGTGGATTCCGGCAGTCGCTACTGCCAGTTTGCTTCTGGCCGCGCCCTGCGTGCATGCGCAGTATAATAAAAATTGCTCTGTGTATGCGCAGAAGCCAAAAACAAGATGCGCCGCCAGGAGAACTGGTTCAGGGGCGTGGCAGGCCTGGGTCTCTGCTGGTTCCAGCGACCCAGGCCGCCAAACCTCTACCAGTTCAGCCAAACCAGTCTGCACTGGTAGGAACCCACCACTGGTATTGTTGTGGCCCAGCAGCGGCCGGCTGAGCTGTTGGTGGACTCTGACAGCTCAGACCATTATGGGACTGCACTGGAGGATGAGGAAGACTCTGGAGGGTGTTTGGAGTCAGAGCAGGAACTAGAGAGGCCTGTTGGCCACCAGGTGGCATCTGAGCCAGGGAGCAGTGAGGAGGAACAGAGGGAGGTTGTCCCTGATGTGCGTGTATGCAGAGCTGAAAGGAGAAGGTAGCAGCTGTGGAGAAGACATCGTAGAAGGAAGTAGGGACAGCTGGCTAAGGTTGTGGTCCTTCCCAAAGAGTTTATGGGTGGAGCGATGGGAGGGGAATCTTTGCAAGAAACAACAGTCCATTTTACTAGTCGTTGAGAAAGCATTCTGTAAGTCTAATCTTGGTTTCTTGAAGATAGCGTTCTAGGCTCCTAGCCAAGGGGTGGTTTTATCTCTGTAATTAGTGGTGGCAGACAGCCAAGCCTGTGTCTGCATATTCATTAGAATCATGGGACAGAAGAGGTATATGTGTGTGTGTATCTGTGTGTTTCTATGAATATACACACACACCATATATACATACATGTGTGTGTAGTGTATACACACACACATATATACACATACACGCATATTTTGGACAACTTGCTGAAAGTAAAACCAAAGCCAATATTATTGCCTATGTTCCATAAGTATGCTCAATCTCAGAATACCCTGCAGGAAAATCGATTTTCTGCCTTGTTTCCATCCATCTTGATTGTAGGTATACAGTGTATACTGCCTGTACTCAGAATTATAAAATTATAGGATACAGGCACTAATAGGCTCGTTTGCAATGTAGAGTGCAGTTGATTTTACTTGCAACATCTTGTTTGTTTGTTTATTGCTTAGTATTAGCAATTTAGGACTAAGGAGAAATTTCTTGACAGTAAGAACAATCAACCAGTGGAACAACTTGGCTTCAAAAGTTGTGGGCACTTCAACACCAGAGGATTTTAAGAAGAGACTGGGCAGCTTTTCGTCTAAAATGGTGCAGGGTCTCCTGCTTGAGCGGGGAGTTGGACTAGAAGACCTCCAAGGTCCCTTGCAAATCTGTTATTCTGTTATTTTATTTATCAATCAAATTTGTATAGTCAGCCAACTCTGGGTGGCACACAACCGTGACTATAAAAATGACATGCATGTAAATGTCTCCATTAAGAATTAAATGATATAAAAATATACAATCCCCAGGGAAAGAGAGGATAAAAACAACCACCTCAACAAGGGAGCCATTTAAACACATTCTCCAGTGCCCTGGCAGCCTCTGGCATATAACACAGACATACTAACAGCTAATCTAATTTCAGAGGGGGAAATGTTCCCTAAGGCAGGCCCCTACACTAGAGAAGGCCCCTTATATGCCATGATGGCAGCAGAAGCTAGTATCTATTGATCTATCTGTCGGCCATGACACGTGAAATTTTACAACTTGACAAGAACAAATAGAAAAGTCCAAGAATTACTGAATTGAAACCCAAGAAAGAAAGAGGCAGGGCATCACAGTGAAACTAACAAAAAAGGGAAGGCCATAATAGACATGCATGAAAGTGGTCTGATATTGTGGAGTGGAGCTCATTCTCCCAAATCCAAGCAGAATTTTCATCTGATCATTGGTCTGAACTGGTTTGTTCCCAGCTGATCGTCAGAGCTACTAGTCTGCCCGAACCAGCCCGAACTTGTAGAATCCCACTGTTGGTCTACTACCTAGTGCAGTGATGGGGAACCTTTTGGTAAATACATACCAAAATTGTGCGTGTGCGTGCGATGGCACCCCCAATGCAATACACCCCACCCACCTGCGTATGTGTGCATGACATACACACACCGTGTGCAGGGGGGAGTTTTTACCCTCCCCAAGCTCTGGAGGTTTTCCTGAAGCCTGGGGAGGGCGAAAACGGCCTCCCCTGGCCCTCCGGAAGGCTGAAAATCAGCTGGCTAGAGCATGCATGCACACTGGAGCTAACAGCTCACATGCCAGCAGATATGGCTCCACCTGCCACCTGTGGCACTCGTGCCATAGGTTCGCCATCATGGACCTAGTGGTTTTATATAACTACACTTCACAGCTTCCCTTGTAGGTGACAACTGGCTATCAAACCACTTGAATGGCTATCAAGCTAGCTGCTTAGTCATACTTGGAGCTTAAGACAGAGCATTTGACAGTAACTTTGCAGAAGAAGACACTCAGGTGTTACGCAAGTATTTCTTTAATGCAATGCTGGCAAATTGGGCAACATGCTCTTTTTTCCCCCAGAGTTATTGTTATGAATTTTGCAGGTTCAGCAAATCCTTCTGTATGAAAAGTGGCTTCAGTCACATATCTCCTGTAAGTGGAGGCGTCAATAGCCCACACACTCTGCCACGGAGGCCTCCAAGTCTCTCAAACAGATAAGAGTCCCTTCTCTGTTTATTCTCCTTATTATTCCCTTTTCTGTTTAATCGGCTTAGACTGATGAGGCAAGGCAGCAGCACAAGGATCAGCCAAGCTGTTTAATTAAAGGATTGCAGCTCAGACCTGCAGTTTGGGGGTTTCTGTAAACGAGCTATGAGTACATTATTTAATCCACCGTGCGGAGTGGAGCTGAGGCATTAATGAAGAAAACTCTAATTAAAACTAGATGGCTGGCAGTTATTAGCAGCATCACTTCTGACAAGCTCCCTCGCTTACACAGAAAATGCCCGATCAGGAGAAAAGAAAGTGAAAAGAGGGAAGAACTCAACCTGGATTATGTAATTGGAGATGTATTCGGAAGGAGAAGGTGGGAAGGAAAAAAAAGACACCAGTCTCCAAAGCTGGAGTGATGCTCATCAGAAAACCCAGCTTGACTCATCTGGAAATACGGCTGTCTCAGCATGAGTTCGGGGAGACAGATGCTAAAGATCTGATTGGCCCCGGTGAGTCAATTTGGTTGGCTGTCAATTTAAAACATCAGGCTGGTTCACTGAAGCCCTGATTAGTTTCCCTTGTGTCTGAATTCATCACGGAGCCCTCTTTTTTAAAAAAAAAAATATTATAGAAAAAGAGAGAAGTCAGAGAAGTGAGCATGTCTAGTTCAGGGATCAGCAACCTGTGGCTCTGGAGCCGCATGTGGCTCTTTTATCCCTCTGCTGTGGCTCCCTATCGCTGGTCAGCTCCACAATTGATAGGGCTTTTGGTTCGGACAGGTAGAGGAGAAAAGATGCCGCATTAGGAGGAGACTCTAGGGTTTCCTGTCTGAGCAGAGAGTTGGACTAGAAGACCGCCAAGATCCCTTCCAACTCTGCTATTCTGTATCTCTTCCCAGGTCAAGGATGATTTGAAATGACCTCCTTGCCTGAAGCAAGAGGAAAATCTGGCCTCTCATTCTTCTCATTTTTCCCTGCAACGGCAATAATAATAATAAAAAAAGCCCACCGAGCTCCGTCATCTATTAACTGTCATTCTGAAGTAACCGCAAATTACCCGGGTATCTCCACAGGAAGGTCAAAAAATTGAAGATGGCTGTTCTAGGCTGGCATTATTGGCTGTCGGGCAATCAGATAGCAAGCTGGATGCCTGCCCCAGTCCAGGGACAAGCCAAGCTCAGGAAAAACGCTTGCAGGAATAGAGTCGATTTCTCAGAATTCAGGTTAATAGACTGGGTAAGGTCAAGATCAAGAACCAGGCGATGAAACCCAAGGGAGGGAAAGGAGACCTGGAAAGGTAGAATCCAGAATTCGAAGTACAGCACAAAAGAGCTGAGATTTGGCCAGAAATGTTTCCAGCATTTTCTTCCTGGGATTCCAACAAATATATCAGCCATGCTGACGCTTCACCCAATGCACAGCAGAATCAGACTCTTTAGAGCCATGATGGCGAACCCATGGCATGCGTACCACAGGTGGCACGCAGAGCCATTTCTGATGGCATGTGAGGCATTGCCCTATCAGCTCCAGCATGCATGCATGCACTGGCCAGCTGATTTTCGACCTTGATTATCGGCTGTTCGACTGGAACGGACTTCTGGTTTGCGCATTAGCCTGTTTGTCACCCTCTGGAGGCTTCAGGGAAGCCTGCTGAAGCCTCCGGAAGATGGAAAACAGACCTATCGGGCCCAATGGAAGTTGGAAAATGGGCCATTTCTGGCCTCTGGAGGGCCTCCGGGGGGGGGGCTCTCCCCAGGCCCCACGAAAGCCCTGAGTGCATGTACAGGGCAGTAGGGTGTGTGTGTCACGCATGCATGCACAGGGGGCCGGCACCAGGGGAATTAAATTATGAGGGTGGGCACACGAGTACGTGATAGCATGCACATGTGTGCTTTTGGTACCCGAGGCGAAAAAGGTTAGCCATCACTGCTTTAGAGTCTCCTTTTGTAACCTCAGCATTCCACTGTTGGATTTTTATCACACTGGTACTTGGGAGCTTGGGAGTCTGTTGGTTGTCCACCATGGTTGGTGTAATCTATGCCAAGTCTATTGCAGGGGTGAAATGCTACTGGTTCGGGCCTGTTCACCCATACCGGTAGTAAAAAATGCTACTAGTTCACAAAACCAGTAGTAAAAAATACTAAAAAAAAAAAATTTTTTTTAAAGAAAAACGTTCCAACGCTCGCATGTTGCACAGCTGATCTCTGCAACTTTTTTCTTTTAACTTGTAAGCATTTTTTAAAGTAAACGTTCTCCAGAAATGTGGGGGTAGGGGTCCGTTTTTGCTCCCAGCAGGCTTCGCTGAAGCCTGCTAGGCCAAAAATGGGGGGTGGGGTTGCTGAGAAAGAAAGGCAGGAAGAAAGGAAAGAGAAAGAAAGAAAAGGAAAGAAAGAGAGGAAGAAAGGGAGGGAGGGAGAAAGGAGAGGGAGGAAGGACTATAAACCTGGCATTAGACACAGCTTCAGAGGATAATCCAGGGCTGGAAGGGACCTGGAGCTCATCTAGTCCAACCCTGCTCCAGCAAGACATTGTTAAAGTGAGTTTCTGTCTTTTGATCCCACAGTTACATGACTACATAACCACGCCCACCAGTAGTGGGTTTCAAAAATTTTTAGAACCTCTTCTGTAGGTGTGGCCTGCTTTGTGGGAGTGGCTTGCCGACCATGTGACTGGGTGGGAGTGGCTTGGAAGCCATGTGACCAGGTGGGAGTGGCTTGGCAGTCATGTGACTGGGTGAGCATAACCAACTTGTAAAATGTGGTGAAACTCACTTAACAACGCTGTTCCTTAGCAACCAAAATGTTGGCTCATTTGAAGCATGCAAGTCTTAAAGCTGTCAAGTTACAAGACCCTTGCACCCCTAACCCTTTAGTAAAAAACCCCAGGGGTGTTCAAACTTAACAGCTTTAAGACTTGTGGACCTCAACTCCCAGAATTCCTCCTCCAGTCATGTTGGCTCAGGAACTCTGGCATTGAAGCACGCAAGTCTTAAAGCTGTCAACTTACAAGACCCTTGCACCCCTAACCCTTTAGAGAAAAACCTCCAGGGATGTTCAAGCTTGACACCTTTAAGACTTGTGGATCTCAACTCCCAGAATTCCTCCTCCAGTCATGTTGGCTCAGGAACTCTAGCATTGAAGCACGCAAGTCTTAAAGCTGTCAAGTTACAAGACCCTTGCACCCCTAACCCTTTAGAAAAAAACCTCCAGGGATGTTCAAGCTTGACACCTTTAAGACTTGTGGACTAACTCCCAGAATTCCTCCTCTCGCTCTTCATCTTGATGATGTGCAGACGGGCGGAGGGAGGGAACTGGAACCGGTTCTAAACGGCACTGTAGATTTGTGGAACCTCTTCTATAAAAGAGGTTAGAACTGGCAGGAACCCACCCCTGACGCCTACCCATTCACATGACCCCACCAAGCCATGCCCATCAAGCACGCCCACAGAACCGGTAGTAAAACTTTTTAGATTTCAGCACTGGTCTATTGTCCCTAGTTGTCCCTTTGTCTCCATAGACTATTGCTTACTATAATGGGCATGTGTGTATGTGAGGCTCTGATCAGTCTGGTACCTATACTGACGTCGTTTGAGCATCAGGCTAAAATATTCCTTTTCTTCTAGACTTTTCTGTGGTTTTATAATCAGTTTGATATTTGAAGTGACCACTCTGTGCTGGGTTAGTGTATTTCGCTCAAATGAAAATGTTTTTATTTTATTTCCTATGCTATTCATTATCAGTTACTGACTTTCTTCTCCCATTGCTCTTTTTCTAAATGTTTTTGCTATAATCTTCTTAAAAAACTTTTGTAACTTGGCGATTCAACCAGTCAGTGGACAAATTGGACATATAATAATTAAGCAAATAAAACAATTGCCAAGAACCCAAGTTGGGTAGTTCTTGCATATATCTACTGTAACAACACACACCAGCTTTTTATGATAACCGTTCAGTGCAAATTACTCCTAATATATGTCATCATTAGTTTCGCTAATTTTCCTCCACAATATGGCAATCGCAACTCGGCTTTTACAGGGTTCTTTCTCTTGTACCAATTACAAGATTACTTGTATTTGCTTTCTGTGAGTTCCCATACACCAGGGGTGTCCAAACTTGGGAACTTTAAGACTTGTGGACTTCAACTCCCAGAATTCCCCAGCCAGCCATGCTGGCTGGGGAATTCTGGGAGTTGAAGTCCACAAGTCTTAAAGTTCCCAAGTTTGGACAACCCTGCCATACACCCTCTTATCATCCTGCCATCTAGGACAAGATGGATGGATGGATGGATGGATGGATGGATGGATGGATGGATGGATGGATGGATGGATGCATATTGATGCAGAACTGATCACTGGCTAGAATGCAGTATTGTAGGCTAATTGTGTCCACAGTCTGGAGTTCGATCCTGACGGGGTCAAGATTGACTCAGCCTTCCATCCTTCCGAGGTTGGTAAAATGAGAAAACTCAGATTGTTGGGGATAGTATGCCGATTTTGTAATCTGCTTAGAGTAGCTGTAAAGCCGTATAGAGGGATACGGTGGCTCAGTGGATAAGATGCTAAGCTTGTTGATTAGAAAGGTCAGCAGTTCGGCGGTTCGAATCCCTAGCGTGGCATAACAGAGTGAGCTCCCATTACTTGTCCCAGCTCCTACCATCATAGCAGTTCGAAAGCACGTAAAAATGCAAGTAGAAAAAATAGAAACCACCTTTGGTGGGAAGGTAGAACGTTCCGTGCACTTTTGGCATTTAGTCATGCCAGCCACATGACCATGGAGACGTCTTCAGACAGCGCTGGCTCTTCGGCTTTAAAATGGAGATGAGAACCGCCCCAAGAGTTGGGAACAACTAGCACATATGTGCGAGGGGAACCTTTACCATTACCTATAAAGCAGTATGGAGTGGTATGTAAGTATTATTACTATTGCTGTTTTCAAACCTACACATGTGCCAACACAGTAAATACCCTAGTGAGAAATGTAAACACATTGTAGATGCGCCATAACAAGAATTAATTAAAATACATAGTATTTTTTTTTTAAATCAAATTCCCAGATAGGCACATTTTTCATGTGCATGCTTAGAAATCTGAATTAAACTGCAGATCCAGTACAAAGCAGATACAAAATTTGTCCATAAATATAGAAAACAAGAAAGAAAATTGTATAGGGTTTCCTGCCTAGGCAGGTGGTTGGACTGGAAGACCTCCAAGGTCCCTTTCAACTCTGCTATTGTATTCTTGTAAAAGGGCATACTGTCCTTTGAAAATACCTTTTGAATAAAAAGTTTGTTGGAGGGGGAATTTAAAAAGTTTTGGGGAAAAAACCCATTCTATCCTCATTTGGGTTTTCACTGCTATCACCTGTTCAAATTATCTTGGCTGTGATAAAAGTTATGGGAACAGTTTTTTGTTCTTCTATTTTTTTTTCTTCTTAAGTTGTCTCCTGCTTACAATATTATTTTTGTGATTTCATTCTGAATGTCTTCACTTTGGCATCACTGGATAAGTATGTTCCTTCTTGTATTAATTGGTCTCAGGAAAAATACTATTTTTAGGGTACATGGCTTAGGGGTGATTGAAGAAAACCATGCTCAGAAAGAGTAGAATGTTAACATTGGTGAATATCACTACTGTGCACATTCCAATGTATCACTGTGAAAGTTGGACCATAAGGAAGACTGAGAGCCAAAGAATTGAGGCCCTTGAACTATAGTGCTGGAGAAGACGCCTGCGAGTCCCTTGGACTGCAAGGCGATCAAACCGATCAGTCCTAAAGGAGATCAACCCTGATCTCTCTTTAGAAGGCCAGATCCTGAAGATGAAACTCAAATACTTTGGCCACCTAATGAGAAGGAAAGACTCACTGGGGAAGAGCCTAATGCTGGGAAAGATTGACGGCAAAAGAAGAAGGGGATGACAGAGAATGAGGTGGCTGGATGGAGTCACCGAAGCAGTAGGCGTCAGCTTGAACAGATGCCAGAGGATGGTAAAGGACAGGAAGACCTGGAGGAACAGAGGGAGCCCCTTTGTGGAGTACTGTGAAGCCATTACCATGGCAACTCCCCTGTGCTGTACAGTAGAAGCCATTTTACAGCAGTACAGTAGAAGCCATTTAAGTCACAACAGGCTGTATCATAACAGAACACACACACCCCGAGGGGTGTTAGGGATGTCTTACCCCCACAGTATTTGTTTCCAGAAAGTAAATCATCTGTGTACCAAGTTTGTTTGAAATTGCTCAAGGCGTTCCAGAATTATGCTGGAACATACGTACACATACAGAGTCATTTTTAGATAGATAGATAGATAGATAGATAGATAGATAGATAGATAGATAGATAGATAGATAGATAGATAGATAGATAGATAGATATTTTATAATAATGGACTGTGGGCATGATGGCCCACTGAGCCATCATGCCCACAGTCCATTATTATATTTATTCCACACCAGAACCAGAAACCTGAGGCTCTGGTAACTCCTCCTCAACCATTATACCTGATTTTTTTTAATTTTGCAAGCTTTTTTTAAAAAAGTACTTTGCCAAGGCAGCTATAATAGGCATCAGAGTGGAATTTCTTCTCCCCTTTTTTCCTGAACTGACAACTGATGCAACGGGGGTCTACAATATTCTGATGTGCAGAATTAGGCATAGAATTTTTGCTTCGGGCAAAAGAGGTAATTATGGGTAAATTCCATATCCATAAAGAAGCTTCTTGCATAACATTAAACCAGAGTTAGGTTGACAAAGAAGGCCAGACACTGGAAAAGGTATCTGATCACCTTGCTATGACATGTAATAGCAATAACACTTAGACTTACTGTATATACCGCTTCACAGTGCTTTATAGGCCTCTCTAAGCAGTTTAAAGAGTCAGCCTATTGCCCCCAACAATCGGCTCTCCATTTTACTGACCTTGGAAGGATGGAAGGCTGAGTCAACCTTCAGCCGGTCAGAACTGAACTCCTAGCAATGAGCAGAATTAACCTGCAATATTGGATTCTAACCACTGTGCCACCTGCCTCTAGCTTCTTACTATTCCCAATCACAAACTTTCCCTTCCTGTTTTGACTTCGAGAAAGTCTTCCCTTCCTGCCCAACCTTTTGGGCGGCATACTTTCATGAACTTGTCATACTTACCAGTCTATGTTATTAATTAACTCTGACCCTGAATCCCTCTATTTTCCTGGCACTGGAAAATGCATTTCATTGGCTTTGCCATGAAGCCAAGTGAGAATAAAGACAAAAATAGAACTACCATATTTTTCGGACTATACGCACCGGTGTATAAGACGCACCAGGATTTCGAAGAGGTAAGTAAGAAAAAAAGTTTTTGTCTTCCCCGGCCCTCAGGAGCACCCTGCAGGCTTCAGCAGAGCTGGGGGAAGGCAAAAATGCCCCCGTTTTTCACCAAAATGGGGGCATTTTCCCTTCCCCCAGCCCTGCTGAAGCCTGCCCAAGTGCTTCGGGGGGGGGGAGGCAAAAACACCTCCGTTTTGGTGAAAAACGGCCAATTTTTTGCCCATTTTTCACAAAACTGGGATGTGGGGGTGGGGTTTCGGGAGGCCAAAAATGGCTGTATTTGGTGTATAAGACGCACCAACATTTCCACGCTCTTTTGGGTGGGGGGAAAGGTGCTTCTTATACTCCGGAAATTACGGTAACAATGCTACCAGTTCATACTCTTCTTTTTTCTCTTATAAATCATGATACTGAGAATGTACATGTCATCAACGTTAAACAGATATTGACCAAACTCCACTTGGCACCAACATATGAATGCAGGTAGTCCTTGACTTACAATTATTTGTTTAGGGAGTGTTAAAAGCTACAACGGCACTGAAAAAAGTGACCAGTTATCACACTTACAACTGTCACAGTATCCCCACAATCACATAATCAAAATCCAGGTGCTTGGCCACTGGCATGTACTTATAATGGCTTGCAACATCCTGGAGTCACTTGATTTACCATTTTGCAAGCTTCCCAGCTGGCTTTCAACAAGTAAAGTCAAGGGGGGAGGAGCTGGATTTGCTTAACGATTGCATGATTCACTTAACAGCTGCGGTGACTCACTTAACAGCCATAGCAATAAAGATCATACCAGAAGTTCTGTCTCACTGGGCCTGCCACTCTTTTTGCGGCTGCCACTAAGAGAAGGGGCGTGGTAACTAGGGACCAGCTGCACGTGCATTTAAATATTTTCGGGGAGGGCTTATTCTGGGGGAGGGCTTTTTTTGGGGGGAGGGCTTATTTTAGCGCATGCGCTCAAAAGCCCAATTGGGCTTATTATCCAGGGAGGTCTTATTTTGGGGAAAAGAGGGTAAAATCGGACACAACTCAACAATTGCCTTGCTTAGCAACAGATATTCTGATCCCAATTGTCATTGCAAGTTGAGAACTACCTGTATATGTATATGAAAAGTGGCCAAGTAAGCAATCTCACCTGCAGGATGTCTTACCAAGTCAGGTGAGAATGCTAAAAACTCACAATCTTCTCATGCATTAGCACCAATGTCTCCCCAGATTGGATGGTACCATAACAATTGGCCGCTTGTTTTAAGCTGTTTTTCTCTTCTTCTTCTTCTTCTTCTTTTTTAAAAAAATCATTTTGAAGTTCCAAGGACATTATCAGCAGATGGCACAACCACCCCCTGCTCCAAAAGAATAGACGGGAGAGAGAAAATTCCTTGAAACTAATGCTAGCAGCTGTCAGATTTGACTACTTTATAATAAAGGCAGTTATGGGGATTAAGGTCTGGGTGAAAAGACACACTTTGAATGTGCAAGAAGAAGGAGAGCAAGAAAAGGGGGGAGGGAGAAGAACCCAAACAGGAGACACGAACTGAGGATTTTCCCACCTTGAAGAAGACTCTGCAGATGAAGGCTTTTGCTCTGTATCCGCAGCCGGGCAGCAGAATTGGTGTAAAACAGTCTCATTCCTGTAAAAAAAAAAAGACAAACAAGGGACAGATGAGAATTCAGCTTATTGACTCTCATTTATGTCCATTCCTGGCCACTGGTTCTCATTGATAGTGCCAGTCATTACAAAAGTAAAGGAAAACTTTGGTTATTTGTTTACTTTTTTTAATGTATTCACTGTACAATTCCAAAGGATCCACCATATAAAACTGAGGATTGGCATGAAAAGTGTGTAGAGGGTATTGAGCCCTCCTCCATATTAACATCTCTCTAGTGCAGGAGTGTCAACGTTGATTTCATTGAGGGCCGCATCAGCGTTGTGTTTGACCTTGGAGGGCTGGGGGGGCATGGCCAGGGTGGTTGTGGCACAGGACTCGTGTCGGGGGCACTTGTGGTGGTCAAGTGCTAAGGCCGATCTTTCCAGAGACCCTCACTCACTCTCATTATAGTAGCAATAGCACTTAAGACTTATATACCGCTCCATAGTGCTTTTACAGTCCTCTCTAAGCGGTTTACAGAGTCAGCATATTGTCCCCAAACAATCTGAGTCCTCATTTTTACCGACCTCAGAAGGATGGAAGGCTGAGTCAACCTTGAGCCGGTGAGATTTGAACTGCTGAACTGCAGCTAGCAATCAGCTGAAGTTGCCTGCAGTACTGCACTCTAACCCACTGCGCCACCTCGCCACCTCAATCTCCTTCCTTCCTTTTCTTCTTTTTCCTTCCGTCTTCCTTCTCCTTCCTGCTTCCTTCCTCTCTCTCTCCTTCTTTTTCCTTCCTTGCTCTCTTCCCATCTTCCCTTCTTTTTTTGTCTTTCCTCTTTCCCTTTCTCTTTTCCTGTCCCTTCTTACATGCTCAAATGCAAAAGGAGAAACATTTCTCCTTTTGTTTTTGTTTTTAGTTTGTTTTGATAGCCCTCTGCCAGGGAGGAGGGGGGGGCTGTTATCAGACATGACAGCCTGCAGTCCTCGGCCAGCTCCATTTTTGCTCTGATTTTGCTCTGTTTGGCCCCCAAGCTCTGTTTTCATTGGCAAGGCACCGTTGGCCAGTCCTTTGCTGTTTCTAGGCCAGCACCCCGGGCCAGATCTAAGCACCCTCTGGGCCTCATTGGGCCCACGGGCCTTGGGTTTGACACACCTGCTCTAGTGAAACCTGGAGAGCTCTTAGCTCGAAGGCTCTTTGGGATTTCATCTTTAGAAGCATTAATGTCTCCCATGTGAATATCAGGGTTAGAACCACCATGGCTTAGATGAGTCCACATATCTTGCTGAACATGCTTCTCAGTTCTGCATAACGAAGTATTGTTCCCATTGTGTCCATATGTTGGGTATATGTACTTTTTAACCAAGCTCTAAAAGTAACACCAACCTTGGTGGGGTTTTACATTAGAATCATATTTGCTATTGTGGCGGAGGGGGACTCCAATATTTTTAATAATTCAATCAAGCTTTTGTCTTCCTCAGGTATAAAAACATTGACAAACATCATATAAAACTTGCTCACATTCTGAAATGCAGGTAATCCTCAACTTACAATCATTCATTTTGTGACCATTCAAAGTTACAACTGTTCTGACCTAGACTTCCCCAAAGAGCACGAGGCAGAGTCCTGGTCCCGACAAAACCCTTTTTATTAAACAAATGTGAATTCCTCTCACTCACATTCAGCAAAGGCCTGGCAAACAGTCTTTCAAAGGAATATTTATGACTACAGACCTTATCTATCTTGGAAAGCTGCCATGTAAATATTTTCCAAATGAGGCGCTGTGCAAGGAAAGACTGGGCACAGAGTCTCTGAGTTTCACGGACAGATCTTCACACTCCTGAAACGAATCTAATGACTGAATGAACGAATTGTTTCCTGCAAAAGCCCACTCCCCTTTCACTCCTCTTTTATTTCCTAGGGGAGGGGCCTATCATCTTCCACCTGTGACTTTACTCCCAAGTGTACCCTAATTCTTTTTTTTATAAAAGTTTTTTTATTTTTTATTTTCAAAACAAACACAACACATAAAATCTTCCTTCTTTACATACTGTAGAAAGTGTATCAGTTGGTTACAAAAAGGCTTACGTGCATCTCTTCCACAGTCAACAAACATAATTCATATTAACTCAAGTATTTTAACGCAGATATTTATACATGTTACTGTCATCATACCTCCATTTTCATTTGACTATAATTGTTGTTCATCATAAAATATACCAAGATTTAATACATAACCACATACTGGCATTTCATTTACTATTTCTAAAATCCTCCAATGACACTAAATCCTTATTTAGTGGATTTCTGATTTCTGAGTTGTTCTTTTCTTCTGGCAGCTCTGCGCAAGTGCACACTGGGAATAGGCTCTAGCTGTTCCTCTGCCTCACTGCTGTCTAACTCCATAGGCATCTGACCACTGCCAGATGGCCTCTGCCCCGTCTCTGCCTCCAACACAGAGCCCTCGTCCAAGACTTCCCCAGCCTCCAGGACTGGCCCATGCCCCTCCCCAACCTCCACACTATCCAACTCTGCTGCCATCTCAGCGGGCCGCTGGTGGGCCACAATAACATCAACAACACTCATAATAGCACCGCCACATCCTTTTGTGCTCCCCAAGGTTTCCTTGATTGTACTACCCAGAAGTCAGCATTGGTTTCTGGCAGTAAATTAAGCAATATCAGGCAGCCCTTGACTTACATCAGTTCATTTAGTGACCATTTGAAGTTACAGTGGGACTGGAAAAAGTGACTTATGACCGTTTTTCACACTTACAAGCATTGTAGCTTCCCTACAGTCACATGATCAGAATGTGGATATTTGGCAACTGGCATGTATTTATGAAGGTGGCAGTGCCCTGGGGTCCTGTGATCACCTTTTACATCCTTCTGACAAGCAAAGTCAATGGGCAAGCCAATTTCACTTAACAACCATGTTACTAACTTACCAATTTCACTGACTCACTTTCACTAACAACTGTGGGAAGAAAGTCATAAAATGGGTCAAAACTCAATAACTACCTTGCTTAGTAACAGAAATTTGGGACTCAATTGTAATTGTGGTCATAAGTCAAGAACTATCTGTAGGGTAAAGGTTCCCCTTGCACATATGTGCTAGCCGTTCCTGACTCTAGAGGACAGTGCTCATCTCTGTTTCAAAGCCAAAGAGCCAGCGCAGTTCGAAGACATCTCCATGGACATGTGGCCGGCATGACTAAACACCAAAGGCACACGGAGCGCTGTTACCTTCCCACCAAAGGTGATTCCTATTTTTCTACTAGCGTTTTTAGATGCTTTCAAACTGCTAGGTTGGCAGAAGCTGGGACAAGTAACAGGAGCTCACTCCATTATGCAGCGCTATGGATTCGAACCGCCAAACTGCCGACCTTTCTGATCGACAAGCTCAGTGTCTTAGCCACTGAGCCACCATGTCCCTTAAACTATCTGTACTGTCCACTAAATGAGCAGTTTTAATTCTTCCAGAGGCTAACAACTAACTTTTTACTCACTTGTCAATAAATCTTGCATCAGAACCACCAACTTAAAAAAAGGGATAAAAGTGAAATATTATCTCTAGGCTTTCGCCACCTGTGCTTTTTTCAATGTCCTAACCAAGAAGATTAATTTCAGGTATCTTCAAAACTCTGGTTTAACAGGAATATGTTTTAATTGCTAAAAGGAGGAAACAAACGAGAACAACAAACATGTAAAAGTTTGAGATACTGTAGAAAACAGCATTTCCTAGCATAAGAAAGAGATAACTTCTTCCAAAGGATTTCAAAGGAGAGAACTTTCAGATAATTTCGATGCTATAAAGTCTTCCTCTTTGTGTTCTTTCTCTTTGATTTCTCAAAGGGAGACAAAAAAAAAATACCCTGATCCTAGTTAAATCTCACACCTGTATTCTAAACTATCCCCAAAAAGTATTAAGAAAGACGTTTGCTGACTTAGCGAATCATCGGAAATATGTGGTGCTAAGCAAAATTGTGTCATTTTTATTATCAGATTGCATTTTATTTTTTAACCTTTGTTTTATTGTATTGTTCATTTGTATTGAACATCAGAGAGGCTAGGATAGAGGCAGTATGCACATTCTGTAAATAAATGAACCAAATATCCTGTTCGCACTCAATACAGCATCCAAGAAAAGATCAAGCATATAATTTTGCCCAAGCAGTTGGGTCTCCCAGTTGAAGCTCATTGTTCTGACCTAGGCTTCTCCATAAAGCACAAAGCAGATTCCTGGTCCTGGCAAAACCTTTTATTAAACGAATATGAATTCATCTCATTTACATTCAGCAAAAGCCTGGCAGACAGTCTTTCAAAGGTGAATTTATGACCATAGACCTTATCTCACTTGGAAAGCTGCCATGTAAATATTTCCCAAACGGAGGGCTATGCAAAGAAAGACTTGGCACAGAGTTTCTGAGATTCATGGACAGATCTTCACACTCCTGAAATGAATGAACAAATGCAGATTTTTGCTGGAAACAGCAAAGGACCAGCCCGCAGTGCCTCTGCCAGCAAAAACGGAGCTCGGAAGGGCTGTGCACAGACCTCCCGAGCTCCATTTTTGCTGGCAGGTTTCAGGAGGCCATTGCAGCTGAAAACGGAGCTCGGGAGCCCGTTTTCGCTGGCAGAGCGCTCGAGCCACCACAGATGCCCCTGATACAAGTGATGTCGAGCTGGCCATGCCCGTCCTGACCACGCCCACCCTGGCCGCCTGAGGTCAAACACAACCCTCAATGAAATTGAGTTTGACACCCCTGTTCTAAACAGATGGATGCAAACACAAACTCAGATTGAAGCTGTGTTCATTATGGTGGCAGCACTCCTTCTCCCCCCTCTCTTAATAATTACAAATAATGAATAGGGTTGTTGTTTTTTACAACAAGCATAAGTAACAAGCATATATTTGTTAGTCTTTAAGGTGCCCCGAAAATACAACCACTCTCGCTGCTGGAGATTAATACAGTTGCTGCCCTCTGAACATTTATTGTTGCAATTGTGCACATGACACCAGAGTGAAGTACAGATTCGATCTAGAAAATTATTTTCATGAGCAGCAAAAAGAAAATGCACCTCAGGTTGATGACTGTAAATGTGTAACCTGAGGCAAAGTGTTACTCCACATAAAGGTGGCTTGTCAAGATATATCTGCCTCACCATTTGTGCAACTGTGCCCTTTGCAGCAGGGGGTCTCCATCTTTGGCATTTTTATGACTTGTGGACTTCAACTCCCAGAATTCTTCAACCAGCCAATTAAAGTCCACAAGTCGCAAAGTTGCCAAGGTTGGAGACCCCTGATTTACATGCTTCTACTCATCCTGTCCTTATACTGCCAATGTGTTCTGACCCAGTTCCCCGAACATGAGAAACCCTCTGTTGTTAGGGTTCCTTTATTAGGAGCAACAGCAGCCCCGGCAAAAAGTTTCTCTCTCACCGCAAGCAGACAAGTCTGTCCAGCAGGGAGATGAATAGTTTTCTGCCCCACTTATTACTCTCCACCCCCTGCCTTTTATCCCCAGAGCTAGGGTGGGACTTCACTAGCAATGATGGCTCTTCCGTCCCAAGAATCAGCCCATGGATTTCCACTGCTCTCCTTTCCTCTGCCTTCTGCGCATCTACACATCAGGCACTGGACTCAGCTGTTTCTCATCTTCCTCATCAGCCTCCTCCAGACCTGGGAGCTGTTGACTCTCTATCTGAGGGCTGACGGACAGCCCAGGCTCCGCCTCTTTCTCTCTCTCTGTCTCTCTCTCTCTCTCTGTCTGACAGATCCGTTCCCTCTTCTCACTCAGAGCTCTCATGTTGCTTTGATGCTGGCCCTGCCTCCCATGGCTCCTCATCTGATTTGGCTCTGGAGGAGCTGGCGGCCTATAGGGCACAACACAATGATTCAGACATGAACATAAGAGCATTCCTGTAGGTTTGAAACTACTTGACGTTCCCACCTTCCTTAAATTGTACCCAGCCAAGGGCTAACCTTTCTCCAGGCACAAGCAGCTTTTTCTGCTGCATTACTCTGTGCCCTGGATCCTGAAGCAGAGACAGATTTGGTTCAGTTGTTCTAATATGATACGTCTTGTTCAGCATATCCAATATGTCTCTCCCAAGCCCCTGTCCTCCAGATATTTTGGGATCTCAATTCTCGCTCCTTCTCGTGAAATACCTCTGGACCCACTCAATCGTGTTAATGTCCGAAATACAGTATGGATTCCAGCAGACAAGCTGTATTCGAGGATTGGTTTGGCAAAGGTTTTGTATGCCATAGTTAGCAGTACAGTGTTACCGGAGAAGAAGCTTTGCAAGATTAGGTTGACAACTCTTAATGCCTTTTGGGCAGTGCTGTTACAGTGAGCTCTGGGGCTTAGATGGTTAGAGATGAGTACTCCTAGGTCCTTGACAGAGTGAGGGTCATCTACGAGGTTGTATCCACCCAGCTCGTATTTGGCGTTCTGATTTTTGTTGCCAATATGTAAGACAGAGCATTTGTTAATTGAAATTGCCAGTTGTTCAACCATTCTGACACGTAATCAAGGTCTCTTTGCATTGGTGGTGTTAAATAGTTTTACGTCATCAGCGAAGAGGACACAGTTGCTTATAATATGATTGCAAAGGTCATTTACGTAAACCATGGTTTGGTTAGCGCTGTGTAAACATGTGCCCCCCCAAAAGTGTTTGGCCTCATAATTCTCTGCAAGCTGTGAAATCCAGCTTGCATTTCACTGCATTTCACAGATTAAGGAGTGCTACGACTTGGAGGGTATTTGCAGTCAAGCTACCATTTCCACTTCAGAACACAGAGCTCTGCAAGGAAGAGTGGACCTAAATATTAATCCTTCCTATTTATCAGTGATATAAAAGTTTCCACCTGTAAGCAATTTTTTCAAGTTTTGCTTGGCCAACTCACCTTTCAATTGTAATTTTCCTCCAGCATCTATAAACTCCAAGCTGCCTTGTTATTTCAAGGGAGAATGATTTTTGTTATTCTCTGCTACCCCAGGTTTTCCCTATATTATTTTCAATTTTTGAGCTCAGTCACTTGAATGGCAAGGTCTGTGGCTGCAGATAAGACAGGCTCATGAGCCTGCAAAAGGAAGCCGTGGGGCTCTTTTGATCTCTTCCAATGCAGTCCTAGGCTGCATTAACAGAAGGATAAAATCAAGAGCATTAAAAGTGTTAATATCACTATATAATGCCTCAGGGTGCCGTCGGCCAAGCAGTGTCGGCTGGTGACCCCCAGGGGGAGAGTCTTCTCTGTGGGAGCGCCTTCCCTCTGGAATGAGCTGCCCCCGGAGCTCCGCATAATCCCTGACCTCCGGTCCTTCCGACGCGCCCTAAAAAGTTGGCTTTTCCAGCAAGCCGGCCTGGCCTGTTAATGTTAATTTTAATTTTAATTTATTTTAAATGTATTGTTTCTTTAAAAAAAATCGGTTTGGTCTTTTTGGAAATGGGTTTAATCTTTTTTTAACTTTTGTGATGTGTGTTTTTAATGTTGTACGCCGCCCTGAGTCCTTTTGGAGAAAGGTGGCATATAAATCCAAATAAACCTAAACCTAAACCTTAGTAAGGCCACACTTGGAATACTGCATCCAGTGTTGGCAGCCACAATGTAAAAAAAAAGATGCTGAGACCCTAGAAAGAGTATAGATGATGATTAGGGGACAAAGATGATTGGGGGACTGGAAGCTAAAACATATAAAGAACAGTTACTGGAATTGGGTATGTCTAGTCTAGTGAAAAGAAAAACTAGGAGTGATATAATAGCAGTGTTTCAATATTTGAGGGGCTACCACAAAGAAGAAGGGGTCAAGCAATTCTCCAAAGCACCTGAAGGCATGACAAGAAGCAATGGATGGAAACTAATCAAAGAGAGAAACAACCTAGAACTAAGGAGAACAATTAATCCTGACAGTTAGAACAATTAATCAGTGGAACCACTTACCTCCAGAAGTTGTAAACGCTCCAACACTGGGAGTTTTTAAGAAGAGACTGGACAACCATTTGTCTGAACTGATAAAGGATTTCCTGCTTGAGCAGGGGGGTGGACTAGAAGACCTCCAAGGTCCCTTCCAACTCTGTTATTCTGATTAACATGGCATTGTTTAGAGTATGCAATACTTCCCTGCAATTCCAGCAATTCCCTGGGGACAGAAGAATTATGGAATTGAGTCCTCGCTCCAGCTGAAACCTAGCCAGATGTCATTACGAGCACCACCAGAATTCTCTGGGGTTTTCTGAATCCGTTCTGATGTTGCACTTTTCCCCAGAACAGATGACACAAAGGCTGGTGGAATGATGGAGAACTGAATATCTGGAAGGAGGAATGTAATGTGCATGCGCGAATGTTCCCTTTCCCTTTTCTTTTGAATGTATTTCTTTTGTTTCTGCTACTGTCAATGCCAGTGTCGCTTCTGGATTCAGGCAAATTGAGACAGATGCTTGTAAGCATGTGAAATGTGGATGGAAGAAACATATTTTCTTGAAGTGAAATCAGGAAGGGTTAATTCTACCTTCAGTGCTTCATCGAACATATAAGCCAGGGGTGTCCAAACTTGGGAACTTTAAGACTTGTGGACTTCAACTCTCAGAATTCCCCAGCCAGCATGGTTGGCTGGGGAATTCTGGGAGTTGAAGTCCACAAGTCTTAAAGTTTCCAAGTTTGGACACCCCTGATATAAGCAATAATACAAGTAGCAATATGGGTACTGAAATTTAGGAAACAAACAAAACCTGAACAGGCCCCATGTATAGAACTGCACATGCTGTGTTCCATAACAGAACAGAATAACAGAGTTGGAAGGGACATTAGAGGTCTTCTAGTCCAACCCCCTGCCTAAGCAGGAAACCCTACACCACTTCAGACAAATGGATATCCAACATATTCTTAAAAACCTCCAGTGTTGGAGCATTCAGAACTTCTTGAGGCAAATCGTTCCACTGATTAATTGTTCTAACTGTCAGGAAATTTCTCCTTGGTTCTAGGTTGCTTCTCTCCTTGGTTAGTTTCCATCTACTGTTTCTTCAGAGGATTTGGAGAATAGGTTGCCCCCTTCTTCTTTGTGACAGCTCCTCAGATATCGAAACTCTGCTCTCATCTAACCCTTATTTTCACTAAACTAGACAAACCCCATTCCTGCAACCATTCTTCCTATGTTTTAGCCATCTTCTGCTCCCTAATAAAACCATCCATATCTCCATCTCTTCGTTCTGGTGTATTTTCTTTTCATATCGATATCAACCTTGCAAGGTAGTCTCTGGAAAAGAAGCACACCCAGAAGTACTAGCTCTAACTAGATTGCAAGATTGCATTAACGGAACGTTGCAAGTCTAAAAGTACACATCTGTCATCCGCGGTCAGCGAAATGAGGACCCAGATTGTTTGGGAGCAATAGGTCTGACTCAGTGATGGGTTCTGGATCCCGTTCCAACCGGTACGGTTAGAACGGGCCCACCGTCGCTCACATGGACGAGCACAGCCCGCGCGCACACAGTGCTCGCATGAGTTGTAGCGGCTAACGACGCTTCCGCAAGCATTTACGACGTTCCAGCTGCTCGGCAGAGCGTCGTGCAGGCACTGTATGTGCCATGCGCGTGCACGGAAATGCCGAAAGCTTTATAACATGGTAAGGAGCTCGGGCAGGCGGGTGGGCCCTCCGGAGCACCGTACCAGAACGGTATCCAGTGCTCCGGGCAGGCTCCGGTACGCCTGTAAAAAGAGAGAGATTAACTTTTGATATCCAAGAAGGTGCAATCCCTCTTGGACAGGGAATGGCCTTGTCACAATAACCCATGCTGTGTGGTCACGTCCTGTTTATTACTGCATACCAATTACATAGATTTTTTTCTTGAAAGTGATTTGGAAGATATAGCTAATGCAAAAAGTAACACTGGAGCTAGACTTCCTCCAGGCTTCTGGACTTTCTCCATTTTGTTCAGAATGCAACAGAGAGCTATTTATGCACTTTTTATTCAGTTACCCATTTTTATTTCCTGGAATGCTGTATTGTGTAGAGAGGGTTTTTTCATAGCTTTTAAAATCAGCCCCTGTAATAAATTCAGTCAATCATGCCTAGGTGAACTATGGCCCAGAGTCTTAGGTGAAGATAGATAGCTTATACAGTTCCTTCAGAAACTGGAAATCCTACAGCTTCCCAAGTCTCATTTTATTCTGCTTTCTGTGAAAATCAGAAGAAACTTCTTAACTGACCACACGACTCTCCGGATAGTAGCATGGCTCACTCAGGAAAATATATTCATCACCAGGCACTTTCCTTGGCATATTGCATATGAAGAGATCAAAGTTTGCAACCTGACACTTATTTTTAGCCTGGGCTTTAATCACCATTAAGCCACCTGGCACCAGCACAACTAAAAGGGGAGGGGCTTCCGGGGGAAAATGGCGGACCTTCTCAAAGCTCCGTAAACGATGGGGCTCTTTGGCAGGGACAGCAGGCGTTTTCGGCCCCCGTTGGTCATCCTGGGGGCCTAGAATTCATTAAGTGGCAACCCTGGCTATCGTTGTTAATAGCTTGGACCCTGGGCGGGGTCCAGATAGCCAGGAGGACGGAGGCAGAGGAGGAGAAGGACGGCGAAGAGACGAGAATGCAGGGAATGCAGAGGCCGAGCCGCGGCAGTGGAAAAAAAAAAAGAAAAACAACAAGAGCAGAAAGGAGAAGGTCTATGTGGCTGCCAGGGCGGTGGAACAACGGGACAGCGGAGGAGCGACTCCAGGAAGATAGCGAGTCGGTGAGGAGAACGTGTGGGAGGCGAGCTACATCCTGCTATGCGGGGGCGGCGTCTGGATCTAACCGACGATGGCGACGGGGCGGCAGAAATGGCGCTGGAATATCGGGCGCCCTATTTCTCATCTATTGCTCTGACCGCAGCCTGGCTAAGAGGCCAATGGGGCCGGTGGGACTGGAGAAGAAAGCCAGGGGGTCGCCGGAGGTTCTGGGCGACCTCCAGAAGATCAATAGGCTGAGCAGCTGGCCTTAGCACCCCGCCTACCCCCCCCCGCCCATCCCCCACCCCGCACCCCCGCTGAGGTGCGATCCCTGTATACTCTAAGAACTACCTCTGGGCCTCTGGGCCTTAAGAACTACCTCTAGGCCTCGCTGGTGGTCTGTAGATTACTATGGATCCCTGTATACTCTAAGAACTACTTCTGGTGCCTCTGGGCCTTAAGAACTACCTCTGGGCCTCACTGGTGGTCTGTAGATTACTATGGATTGCGAGGTCTGCTTCCTCTTCCATCTTATCTGCCTGTCAAATACTCATTGCTCTATTTTACATCTAGTTACATCTTGGACCTGCTGCAAAGAAAAACCCTGCCACAGCCATAGTCATGGATTGATTAACATTTTTATCTATTCAAGGTCTGACATTCTTCGACTGCGAGGGTCCCCCCTCTCGCAGGCATGCCCCCTTGCCCTGAAGAGGGCCCACCTCGATGAGGGGTTTATTAACCCAGAGAGGTGGAGGAAGCGGGGGATTAGGGGTTTTTTAATAAAATGTTTTTTAAAGGTTTTAAGGGGTTCCAGGGAGGGGGGGAGGGCTACTTTGCCTTGGGATATGGACATTGCCAGGTCAACAGGTGGGGTCAGGACGGAAGGGAGCGGAGTGAGGGGGGTGGGAGGAAACACCATTCCTACAAGGGGAATTCCAATTGCGACGGTCGTAGGGAGGGGTGGGCGCGAGGACACTAGAAGAACATATAATCGGTTGGGAGACCGGGGCCGCTGGATACGCCCGGTCGCTTGTACCAACCCCCGCAGGCTAGGTGGACAGGATCGGCAGAACCTGGGCCTTAGGCTGATGTTATGTAATGCGAGGTCCGTGATTAATAAGGCCCCCCTCATCAGTGACTTGATCACAGAGGGGGAGCCGGACCTCGCAGGAATAACGGAAACCTGGCTGGGCCCAGAGGGGGGGTTGCCCCTCAGGGAAATGTGCCCTCCAGGTTACCGTGTATTCCACCAGCCACGGGCCCAAGGTAGGGGTGGTGGGGTAGCGATAATCATCCGGGAAGATTTGGCACCGAGGGAATTCACTGTGTCGCAGATTTCTGGTTGTGAGTCTCTGGGTGTGAAATGGGGCCCAGGGAGTCAGCTGGGCCTGTTGATAGTATACCTGGCTCCCCGCCATACATCAGCGGCCCTGCCCGGGCTCCTCGAGCGGATCACGGAGATGGCGGTTGAAACCCCCAAACTATTAGTGATGGGGGACTTTAACCTGCCATCGACGGGAGAGGCATCCGGGGCAGCCCGGGAATTCATGGCCTCCATGACAGCCATGGATCTGACTCAAGTAGTTCAGGACCCCACACACGAGAGAGGCCATATACTTGATCTTGTGTTTGTCTCCGACCAGTGGACGAGTGATCTGGGAAGAGGGAATTTAGTCATCACGCCCCTGTCATGGTCAGATCACTCACTTCTCCAGCTGGACTTCCCTGGCGCTGCTCCCCACCGCGGGGAGGCGGAACCAGACTATCCCAGATGGTTCCGCCCCAGGCGTCTGATGGAGCCAGATAGGTTCCAGGCAGAGCTTGGGCCACCTCCTGCAGACCTGCCCCACCCCCGGGCAGAGGACCTGGTAGCCGCTTGGAATAATGCGGCCGCCGGTGCCTTAGACCGGGTGGCGCCTTTGCGGCCTCTTCGACGGCCACGATCTACCCGGGCCCCCTGGTTTAACGGGGAGCTAAGGGCAATGAAACGCCTTAGGAGACGCCTAGAGAGCAAGTGGAGGTCCTCCCGCTCCGAATCCGACCGAGCACAAGTAAGAGCCTACGTAAGGACTTACCTTGTGGCAATAAGAGTGGCCAAACGTCAGTATTGTGCCACCCTTATAGCGTCCGCGGAGAACTGCCCTGCCGCCCTGTTTCGGGTGACCCGCTCCCTTTTGTCACAGGGGCAGCGGGACCCCCCATTACTGGGCCGGGCAGAGGAATTTGGAGAGTTCCTGCAGGATAAAATCGATCGGATCCGAAGGGGATGGACCCACCTCAGTGCTCCAGTGGGGACGTCTGAAGCTAGTCTTGAGAGACCATGCTGGGAGGAGTTTGACCCTGTTGTCACCGAAGATTTAGACAGGTTGCGCGGGCGACTGCGAGCCACTACATGTTTATTGGACCCGTGTCCCTCCTGGTTGGTACTGGCCTCCTGGGAGGGCTCACGAGGCTGGCTACTGGAGCTGGTGAACGCTTCGCTGGGTGAGGGCCTTTTACCAGCCGCCTTGAAAGAGGCGGTGGTGAGGCCCCTGCTCAAGAAGCCTTCTCTGGACTCAACGGAGCTAGCAAATTACCGTCCTGTCTCCAACCTTCCTTTCTTAGCGAAGGTTGTTGAGAGTGTGGTGGCTCAGCAGTTTCCGCGTCACCTAGAAGAAGCTGATTATCTAGACCCGCACCAGTCCGGCTTCCGGCCCGGTCACAGCACGGAGACAGCCTTGGTCGCGTTGGTGGATGATCTCTGGAGGGCAAAGGATGGGGGTTGTTCCTCCATCCTTGTCCTATTAGACCTCTCGGCGGCCTTCGATACCATCGACCATGGTATCCTATTGCGCCGTCTGGAGGGGTTGGGGATCGGGGGCACCGTATTACGATGGTTCCGCTCCTACCTCTCTGGCCGGACGCAATGTGTGTTGGCAGGAGAGGAGAGGTCGACCGCGAGGCCCCTTATCTGTGGGGTCCCACAGGGCTCGATCCTCTCGCCTCTCCTGTTCAATATATATATGAAGCCGCTGGGTGAGATCATCCGTGGTTTTGGGGTGGGATACCATCTGTATGCTGATGACACTCAGCTGTACATTTCCACCCCAAACCACCCCAACGAGGCTGTTGAAGTGATGTCCCGATGTCTGGAAGCCGTACGGGTCTGGATGGATGACAACAGGCTCAGGCTCAACCCCTCCAAGACAGAGTGGCTGTGGCTTCCGGCTTCCCGGTTCAACCAGCATATGCCATCGCTGACCATCGGAGATGATCAATTAGCCCCGGTGGAAGGGGCACGCAATTTGGGCGTCCTCCTTGATGCCCGGCTGTCTATGGAAGATCATGTGACAGCCGTGGCGAGAGGGGCGTTCCACCAGGTTCGCCTGGTGCGCCAGTTGCGGCCCCTTTTGGACCGGGAGGCCTTGCGTACAGTCACTCACGCGCTGGTGACGTCTCGCCTGGACTACTGTAATGCTCTCTACATGGGGCTCCCCTTGAGGTGCACCCGGAGACTGCAGTTGGTCCAGAATGCAGCCGCGCGGGTAATTATGGGGAGATCGAGGTTCTCCCATATAACACCTATCCTGCGCGAGCTGCACTGGCTTCCTGTGGTCTACCGGGTGCGCTTCAAGGTACTGGTTACCACCTTCAAAGCGCTCCATGGCACAGGGCCTAGTTACCTGCGGGATCGCGTCCTGCCCCATACATCCCTGCGACCCGTCCACTCACACAGAGAGGGACTACTCCGGGTGCCGTCCTCCAGAGAGTGCCAGAGGGCAGCGCCCAGAAGTAGGGCCTTCTCTGTAGTGGGCCCCACCCTTTGGAATGACCTCCCCCCAGACATCAGAACTACAACCGACCTTCGCTCCTTCCGTATGAAGCTGAAAACCTACCTGTTTCGACTAGCTGACCTGGCATAACTCTACAACCTCCCCAGCCCAGGGCATTTTTAATTGTAATTTTAGTTTTTAAGGGTTAATTTCACTGGGGTTTTAACTTTTTAAGTATTGTAACTTATTTATTTATTCTTACCTCCTCTATACGCTATATAATACCTTTGTACGTCGCCCCGAGTCCCTGTGGGGAGAGGGGGCGACTAATAAGTTCAAATAATAAATAAATAAATAAATAAATAAATAAATAAATGCAAACGCCTTCTTGGTTAAGCAACCGCTATTTCCCATTCAATGGCATTAGCACTAAATCGGTTTCTTGGGAACGGTCCCAGGAAAACAGCTGTGCTAAGATACTGTGTTTTAATGAATAATGAGGATGCCCAAATAAGCTTGGGATGGCTCCCAGTGGACCCACATGGTGGATGCAGGTTGGCTACTCAAAGTTGCTCCTCCATCTTGCTTTGTTGCTGGAGACTCCCATGATCTCAAAAAGTACAAAACCTCTTTGGCCATCTGAGGCTGCTACACTGGTGCTCATGCTTATTGTGGTGATGAGATGTTGGCTAATTTTAATCCTGTCCCCAAAATTTAAGGATTATATTTCTTTTGGAGACCATTTAGAAAATGCCAGAATTTCAAATCACAGCTACTAGGCTACTAATTAAATCCGGCCTACCATTGGGAAAATATTTATGTTTCCAGACGTAGTTCAAAGTAGAAGTGCCTGATTTAAAAAATCTTGCATTGCTGGGAGACAAAGTTCCCTGATCCAAATGAGTTTACCAGGCACACCACAGCAGCTAGGTTTCTGGATTTATTGAACTGTAAAGTAACTGGGTTTGCAATACATGCTAATTCTAAAAAAAGAAAATCCTAACCAAGAGCAAAGCTACCTAATATTAGCTTGGATGTTCTTTTGTTCCTTTATTTGCATCCTAATTTTTAGAAGGGACACAGTGGTTCAGTGGCTAAGACGCTGAGCTTGTTGATCAGAAAGGTCAGCATCTACACATCAGGCACTGGACTCAGCTCGAATCCCTAGCGATGCGTAATGGAGTGAGCTCCCGTTACTTGTCCCAGCTTCTGCCAACCGAGCAATTCGAAAGCATGTAAAAATGCAAGTAGAAAAATAGGAACCACCTTTGGTGGGAAACGTTCCATGCACCTTCGGCATTTAGTCATGCCAGCCACATGACCACAGAGACATCTTCGGACAGCACTTTGAAATGGAGATAAACACTGCCCCCTAGAGTCGGGAACGACTAGCACACATGTGCTAGGAGAACCGTTACCTTTTTAATATTTAGACCAAAATGTCTAGGTTCACACATCATTCCATTTTATCAACTTGCAATTGAGTTCACACAACATGTTAAACCAGTGTTTGTTAACTTTGCCAACTTTAAGACAGGTGGACTGCAACTCCCAGAATTCCCCAGCCAGCTGGCTGGGGAATTCTTGGAGTTGCAGTCCACCCATCTTAAAGTTGGCAAGGTTAACAAACACTGTGTTAAACCAAAGCCAAACTGTATCACAATGTAGTATGATATGTAAGGTCTCCTTTACTAAGTGGCTTTAGGCAAGCCACTAAATTTCCCTTATAGCATAAAGATAATGATGAGAATTTGATAATAATCTGTTACATCTACAATCTACCGATGATAAGCATTTAAATTACATATTGTCATTAGAATGACTGAAATAGCATTACATGAAATGCTTTCGATAATTAAGAAATAGTAAGGATGTTAGTATCCTAAATGAAATCTGGGAAGCAAGGATGTCAATTACGTACTCAAAGATTGCACATTTAACAATAATTTGCACATTTAACAATAATTTCTACTACAAGTGCCACAGTCTACCCACAGCAAGCAGTTGCTTACAAACAGATTGCAAATATATGCCAATATGGGCTTACTATGAGGCTCTGGGCAAGTCTAAATCCTAAGTCTCTACAAAATTTCTCTATAGTTGCCTACTTTTCAACAACACAATAAAGAACACAAGACAAAAGAGGGTAGGGGTGATTTTCAGAAGAACCCATGTAAATGTAGTGCATGGTCATATTCATTAATTTTTAAAAATCTGTGTAGCATATGTGTATGTGTATTACATATAGCTATTAATTGACATTATGATTAAACAGGCAGAGGTGGTGAAACCCAAGCCACCACTAGATGGCAGCAAAGTATTGGATTGTTTTTCCTCTCTTGGCCACCCTCTTGTGGTCATTCACATTTTTTCAACCCAAATAACTTTCAAATGGTTCAACTTAAGCTCATATTGTCTTCACTAAAGTGCTTTGGAAGTTTAAAGACCTGTGGTCAACTTTGAAAACTTTGAGAACAGGACTTCGGTCTTCTGCGCAATTTATGGAGCTGGTAGGCTAAAAAAAGAATCAGCATGCAGAAAGCTGTGTGTGACTTTAGGGTAATAATGAGTGGTTTGCTCTTGGAGATTGTGAATCTGGTAATTCTGCAAGGACTGCTAGTTGAATAACATTTGTGGATTTTATGAGCAAAAACTTTACAAAGCATAGCAAGAGAAATGATCACCAGCTAATGTCAGCATATTAAGCCATTAAGCCAAGGATAGACAGCTGTGCCTCAGAGCTGTATCAGAATCCAAGCCTTTGCCAAACTTCAACAGCGTGATTACTGCAAATCAGCAGTAGCGGTCATTTTTAGGCAAAAAACCTGTGAAAACTCTATTGACTTACAACATAGGTTGTAGTCAAAGATGAAATATCAAGTAGCAAGGAGAAGTTGCTGGATCTTTTCTGTCATCTAGCACAGCAGTCACCAAGTGCTGGTGTGTGGACCACTGGTGGTCCATGAGAAAATTTTGGTGGTCCGCAGAAAAATTATTTGCATTTTTTATATTGCACTAAATCAGGGGTCCTCAAACAACGTCCCCGGTGACGGATATGTGCAATGAACATTTGTATTGCTGCAGAGAGTCTCCCCCTTGTGGTCTTTTTGTGTGGGTCGGAGGGGGACAGAAATTCCAACCTGGGGTCTGCCTCAGTCAGATCCAATTTGAACTGAGCTGTTTTGCCAACTCTTTTTCGAGGTGGCTGCTTAGCTCCAACAATTGCTTCCTGTTGGGACCCTAAGGAGCCCGGGCGGGGAGGCGAGGAGTGGGTGGCAGGGGAGGGGCAAGTAGAGGCTGGTGAGTTGCCCCTTGATGTGAGTGACATCGACTTGGCCATGCCCACAGAATCACATGACCACCTAGCCATGCCCACCCAGCCGGTCATTAGGCAGATCATATTAGTGGTCTGTGGGATTTAAAATTATTAATTTAGTGATCCCTGAGGTCCAAAAGGTTGGGGACCCCTGATCTAGCAGACATCTGGATTTTGGCACCCCAGATATAATATCCCTAATTCATCCAAAACAGAGTCTTCTATTCCACAAATGGGAAAGCTGTGGCCATCCAGATGTTGATAAGCTACAGTTCTCCAACAGTAGTTGCTATTGGCCATGCTGGCCAGCTGTGAATAATATTTTCAGTTCTCCATTTATTGCTATTTTTCCCCCTGTTGCTAGTGCAGGGGTGAGATTCACAGCCTTTGGGGCTGGTTGGTAGCTCAACAGCTCGAGTCCTAACCAAAGACCTAGGAACTGTTAAGGTAAAGTCATAAGATATAAGCTGTTCCAAGTAGGGTGGTTTTTTGTAGAGTCAGAATATTCAAGTCCGATAAATTTAGAATTTCCAAATAGCGAGGTTGCCCTTTAGGTATTGCTCCAAGGGCTTCAATTACAATTGGGACAACACATGATTTCTTTTTCCACAGTCGCTCAACCTCAATTTGCAAGTCCCAATACTTGGTGATTTTTTCTTGCTGCTTCTTCAATTCACGCATCCCCAGGTATTGCAACATCAATGAACTAAACTTTTTTCTAGTAGTAGTAGTAGTAGTAGTAGTAGTAGTAGTAGTAGTAGTAGTAGTATATTCTTTATTGTTTTGAAAGTACACTGAATGCTTCTGTACCAGAAACAAATTCCTTATGCATCTAACCACACTTGGCCAAATAAAAGTGTTTCATTCTATTCTATTCTGTTCTGTTCTATTCTACTCTCTACTCTCATTCATTGAAGAGGAATGGACACACAATGGAAAATATACATATTAAAAAAACAGTGCTGGCTATTTGCCCACTGCACTTGCTCCTGCAAGCTGTGAGCTGCTTGGAAGGCAAAAAATCCTTCAGCAATCAACTGATTAAAGTCTTGTCAGTTACAGGCAGCAATGCCAGCTAAGAGGGTTTTGCTGTCTCCATCTATTTATTAGGTAGCCCTGCTAATTTACTTCCAAATCTTCAAAGAACATTTAAGAAAACCACTGATATATGTCGGCTTTACTCATTTTATATCTCCTGCTATCAGAAAAAGGATAACTTCTGTGTTTTGGTTTGTCTCTTAGTCTCCATTTCTGGATCTTACAGCTACATACTACTGTTTTATATTGTTAAAGTTCAATCTTCTGGTTTTCCACAGTTATCTTGAATGGCTGTGGCAGTTATTTTGCTGGTTGGATAAAAAAGCACAATATCATCAGCATATACATTCACATTTTGTTCACATAAGAAACTACTATTTTGCAACTATTCATTATTTTGGATTCTCCATAACAGCATCTCTACTTATAGTATGTACAATAAATGTGCTAAAGGTTATATCTCTGTCTTGTTCCTTCATAGATCTGGTATTTTCTGGCTCAAAATTATTAGTTTTAAAGTAGTGCTTATGGTATGATTTAGTTCAAGTACAGCTGAGCAAAAATTATGACCCAAATAGTATTTATTCAAGATTTTTCCCAGGAAAAAAACATTGTAACTTATCAAAGGCTTTATGCACATCAAGAGGAGAAAAAAGCCAAAGATGACCTGTATTTTGTGTTCTATTAAGATTTAACATTTTTCTAATAAGATCTGAGACTTGCTTTCCTTTTCACAAGCCACATTGATCTAAATGAGTATGTTCTTTTATTAATTTTTTTTCAAACTCAAAGCTAATGCAGACATAGATTACTTTACATCTTGGTTTAGCAGAGAAATTGGTCTATAATTAGCTACCTTGGTCAGCTCTGTATGTGGTTTCAAAACGTGCACAATTCTCAAGTCTTGCCAAGTGTCAGGCACTTTGCCATCTATAAGGATATCGTTATATGCTTTACATAAATAATGGCCCAATTTGTATTTATGGTTCTTGTAAAAATCACTGGAAAAATCTATCAGCTCCCCTGATGTATTATTTCTGATACAGAAATATCACTAGTCAGAAACATCCTATGAATTAAGAAAATAGGGTTTAGTGAAATATTCTTAAGTTAGTCTTCTATGTGTTTTTTGATTCTGGCTATCAGATCCATAGGGATGTGGTGTAACGTCGCATAATGGAGTAAGCTCCTGCTACTTGTCCCAGCTTCTGCCAATCTAGCAGTTCGAAAGCATCTAAAAATGCAAGTAGAAAAATAGGAACCAACTTTGGTGAGAAGGTAACAGCGTTCTGTGCGCCTTCAGCATTTAGTCATGCCAGCCACATGACTACGGAGACGTCTTCGGACAGCGCTGGCTCTTTGGCTTTGAAACGAAGATGAGCACTGCCCCCTAGAGTCAGGAATGACTAGCACATATGTGCGAGGGGAACCTTTACCTTTATCAGATCCATGCCATTGTTTGCCCACCTGAAAATGTTCAAAGTACTCTCGAGAAGAGTACTCCACTCCTCTACTCACAGTAGAATTCCCTATGCCATGAGGCTTGAAATTTTGGGCCTGGACAATCTGGAACAGCGCCACCTAAGTCCGATCTAAGCATAGCACGCAAAATTCTCTGCTACAACATCTTGCCTGTCAATGACTTCTTCCGCTTCAACCACAATAATACATGGGCAAACAATCAATACAAACTCAAGGTAAACCGTTCCAAACTCAATTGCAGAAAACATAACTTCAGCAACAGAGGGGTCAACGCCTGGAATGCTCTACCCGACTCCGTTGTTACAGACTCAAATCCTGACAAATTCAATCTCAAACTGTCTACTGTGGGTCTCACCCCATTTTTAAGAGGTCCGTAAAGGGGGCGTGCATAAGCGCACCAGTGTGCCTACCGTCCCTGTCTTACTATCCCCATTTATCTATTTTTACTTCCTTTGTTATCTTGTACATGTTTGACTGACAAATAAACAAACAAACAAACAAACAAACAAACAAGAGATAGGAGCTCCAAATGAACAATCTGCCTTCAGTCCACTAAAAAGAAATGTTGGGGATTAGGTTTTAGAAACAATATGGAACTCTACTCTCCATATCAGAGGTGGGATTCAGCCAGTTCTGACCGGTTCAGGAGAACTGGTAGTGGAAATTTTGAGTAGTTCAGAGAACCAGCAATTAGGCTGGCCCTGTCCCCCTGCCTCCCAGCTGATTTCTTTTGTTGTCCTGAACAGAAGAACGGAGCTGGAAAGCAGGTTAGTGGGGTGGGGAGGGAATGTGGATTTTGCAGTGTCCTTCCCCTGCCATGCCCAGAAAGCTGTGCCCACAAAGCCACACCCACAAAGCCACACCCACAGAACCGTTGGTAAAAAAAATTGAATCCCACCACTGCTCCAGTGGTGGGTTCCGGGTGGTACGGTAGTAGCTGGGAGCAGCGGCCACTGTACCGGTACAGTGGCTCGTTTGGCCTGCCAGCCCACCCACGTTCCATAGCTGTATTTGAAGTAATCGGGCCAATTGCGCACACCTGCACAGCGTGCAGCACTTGCGCGACCTCTGCCGAGCAGCTGAGTGTCGCAGGGCGGTGGCGTGTGCATGCGTGTGCAGCGTGCGTGCCTGACTAGGGTTAGGGTTAGCGTACCAGTTTTGACGGGGTCTGGAACTCCCCACTGCACTGCTGCATATGATGCATCTCCAGAATTACTGGACAATTCCTACGAATAACCTCTAACCAGGATTATCGGTTAACTCCCGGGGTGAATGAGCCAGGTTGCTTGGAAAATACAGACACTGAGACCCCAATCATTGGAAGATCACCAGGGTGAGAAAACTCTTCCATCAGAGACCCCCAAACAAGTCTTTTTCTCCCTTTTCTGCTCAGTTGTTTTAATTACGGAAGACATTAGTAACAGCCAAATGCTCGCTTTTAATTATGCTGATGAACCTTCTCTAAATCCTCTTCAGTTCTTCGGGGTGTTAATTATAGTTTGTCATACTGATACCTTTGAATATGGATTCACCCCCAAGGAGGCTAGGGGGAAAAATAGCAGCCTTGGACTACATGGTGCTTAGCGGAGTAAAATAAATAAATAACTAAACAAAGCCAGGCCTTCTGCACCTTGCTTACTTAATAAAACCTTGTGAAAACACTAAGATTTTGATCTTTGAAAAAGATCTACAGTCCTTTTATTCTGTTGGGGCGTAGGAGCTTCACTAGCCCGTTGGCCTCCTTCAGATCAAGCTTACATTATTTGAATAAGAATGTCCTTTATTAAAGCCCAGAGAACTATATACCTCTGGTTTCAACAAACAGTAATTTATTGGGAGATATTCCTTAATCTGCTTAATTTATTTCCTTTTTCTTCCAGGTTTGCTGACCACATTTTTATTTTAAAAAGACAAGAAATACTGGCATTGACCGAAAGGGCTACAGCTGATAAATGAAAAAGCTGAAAGGTATTCTAAAGATTATTACAACCAAGCTTCACTCCCTGCCTCAAGAATTTGGCAGACTGCGAAAAGAAAAGCAATATAAACTAACCTTAAATGTGAAAATCTTTGGCTAGAAATAGAAGAGACACTAACGCAAGAGTATCTGTGGGAAGGAGACCCCAAATCTATCACATCCTGTTGATTGTTGCCTGTATAAGGGGTTGAGAGACCAGATACCTTGGTCTATATACCAAACGAATGGCCCATTGGGACCCCCATATCAAAACAACGTACTTTATGTGCGGCCAGAACCTGAAAATAACATTTAACACAGCACGGTACTTAAACAAAATGGTTCGGTTGAGATCTGCATACGTGGGATTGATTGGGGTAGATTGTAAGGGTGGCACTGAAATAAAATTTTATGTCATTTTATTCTATTTAACATGCTTATGTATTAAATTAAATTACATTGTATCTTATCCTATAATAGTGATGGCGAACCTTTTCGGCATTGAGTGCCGAAAAGGGAGCACACTTGCTCGTCTGGGCCACAACCCAGAAGAGGAGCTGCCCAGGGGGCATGCGCGCCGTGGAAAATGAACTTCCGGTTTCTGGTATGCGCCGGCCAGCTAGTCTTCCAGTTACTGGTGCACATGCATGCGTGATGATCAGCTGGCTGACGCGCATACTCACACGAGAAAATGGAAGACCAGCTCTTCCAGTTTCTGGCACTGTTGCATGCTGATCGTTCCACGCGCATGCATGGCAGAAACCCAAAAGAGGAAGGGGTGCCAAGTGACATGGTTCCATGCGCCACTTCGGGCACATGTGCCATAGGTTCACCATCATGGTCCTATAACTATTGTATTTTACCCTACTCTTTATTTTAAATTGTTTGTATAGGACTTTATTGAGGATACGTGTTTGAATCTTGTGTTTTGATATGGCCTATAGGCTAATCAATAAAAGTATAATAATAATACCAAATTTGGGGAACATTTTGGCATTCTATATCGCTCACCACTCTTATTCAATATGATCAACTTTTTAAAAAAAAAAATTAATATTTGTCTACCTCATGTCTTGTTAGGAGACAAGCCAGTCAGATGATAACCTCTCTTCACTCCCAGCAGCCTTTAAATTTTTTATTAAGTACTTATGCCTGAATATTTCAATCAGCCAACTACTGTTTAAATTGAATGCTTCCACTCGCATTTCTTCATTATATTCTGAAAATAATAAATCACAAAGACGCTAACTAAATCTCAGGCATTCTCGGAAATACTCCGTAGCAAACGGGCTGTGAGAACACAGTTTTCATCAGTGCGATGTTTTGTCTCATTGCGGATGAAATGGAGCTGACGTGAGAATGCTTAATGTGCCATGGAGATCGAACAAGATGGGGAGAATTGGACTTTTGTCAGTTCTGGTAAATTAAGCTTTTGGACTAGAAACTGTGAGGATTCCAAGTTTGACATCATATTTGAATGTTTTCCCTTTATAGAGTTATGTACCAAAGACAAGTTCCTTGTTGTCCAATCACACTTTCCAATAAAGCTATTCTGTTCTGCTGTTCCTTTATATTCTATTCTATTCTGTTTTCTCTCTTCTCTTCATATCTCCATTCACCCATCCAAAATAGCAAGAATGTTCAAGAATTATGCAAGTGTTATTTCTTCTTTGGGGTTATTTTTCAATGCCCAATGGAATAGCAGAGAAATCTGTAAAGCTTCTTTATTATAGTAGCATTTATTATAAAACTTCCTGACAAGGGAAATAGATGCAAAACATTATGTGACTACATCATTGCAATTATGCTTTGTTTTTAGTTTCAAATGTCTCGTTAGGAAGGCAAGTGCTGTTAAAATGGTTATGTCTATACAGTATTATAAAAGAAAATAAATCATCAATGAAATCCCCCTTTCAACTGATTTGGGGAACTGCAAGGTCATTCAGTCCCAACCCAGATATTGTACCTTGACTTTGTTCTAATACCGTAAGTTGCCTTCAATCACTACTTCAAAACATCTAGAGACGCTTCCAAGAACATTTGTTCCATTGTTTGTGATAGGCCATTACATTGTTGTAAAAATTATCATTTTTGCCATTCACACCATTCATTCATTCAACTCAATACCATTAGAGATGTACTGGAATTTCAAATTCCAGCCAGAAAACTTCTATGGAATAAATAAAAAATTCTCAAGGCTATTTTTGCTCGAAGGAAAATAAATGTATAAGCAAACAGAGAAAGTCATATTATTGAAAATATTGTTTATATATTATTTGCATTAGTGTTTTGTCACACCATGGTCACCTCATGAGATCTGCGAACTTTGAGCTTTTAAATGAGTGCACTCTAAGCTTTTCATCAATTTTCTTTGCATCAACATTGATTTACTGACTTAATAACTTATTGATTCATTCATTCACTCACTCATTTTATCCAGGGACATTGGAAAGCATGCAGCAGAGATGAAATCAACATGTAACTTCATTAATCCATTCACCCATAAATTAACATCACCAATCAAATAACTAGGATTTAAAGCCAATGGAATAGGATTGTTTTGGCTGTTTGATATAATGCCAAGGGAGAAAAGGTTGCACAGAGTTTTAAAGCACGGGGACTCAAAAGAGAAAGACTTTTATCTACCACTTCTGAAAAACCTTGCCAAGAAACCTGCAGGGACTGGCCCAGGCATTCTCCAAAAACCAGGTGTGATTGAACCGAAAAAAGAGCGGGCCAAATGAATAACTAAATTCACTGGTCATCGTCTTCTAAAATCACACAATGGAAAGTTGGAAGGGACCTTGGAGATGATTTTATTTATTTATTTATTTATTAAATTTATAAACCGCTCCCTCTCCCCGAAGGGACTCGGGGCGGTGTACAAACATAGCTAAAAACCACATACAGAATACAATATTGAATACCCATAAAAACAAATGCAGTATAAAACCGTTCTAAGACAATATTAAAAACAATCTAAAAAATCTATCCCCAGGGATTAAAATACCGGCCAGAAGGATTGGGAATTAAAACTACAGTTAGGCCAGGCCAGCTAAATGGAACAGGTGGGTCTTTAATTTCTTGCGGAAGGAGCGGAGATCGGTAGTTGTTCTAATGTCGGGGGGGAGGTCATTCCAGAGGGTCGGGCCCATCACAGAGAAGGACCTACTCCTGGACGCAGCCCATTGGCATTGCCTAGTGGACGGCACCCGGAGGAGTCCCTCTCTGTGAGAGCGAATTGGTCGCAGGGATGTATGATCTGGTCGAAGCATATGCCCAGTATAGCATTGCTGCTGTTACATTACAATACATTGCTGACATGGGTATAAATAGCATTGCTGACAACATGACACAGTAGTAACTCAAAAGAGATGTTGAAACTTTGGAAAAAGTGCAGAGAAGAGCAACAAAGATGATTAAAGGCCCGGAGACTAAAACATATGAAGAACGGGTACGGGATTAGGATATGGCTACTCTAGAGAAAAGAAGGACTAGGAATGACATGACAACAGTATTCCAGTATTTGAGGGGCTGCCCCAAAGAAGACAGGGTCAACTTATTTTCCAAAGCACCTGAGGGCAGGACAAAAACCAATGGATGGAAACTAATCAAGGAGGGAAGCAACCTGGATTTAAGGAGAAACTTCCTATCAGTGAGGACAATAAACCAGCGGAAAAGCTTGCATTCAGAAGTTGTGGGTGCTTTATCATTGGAGGCTTTTAAGAAGAGAATGGACAGCCACTTTTCTGAAATGGTATAGGGCAGGGGTGTCAAACTCACAGTCGCCGGGCCAGATGTGTCATACGCTGGCCGCTCCCACGCCCAGTTTAGCGAAAGGGGGGGGGAGAAGTTGTGATACGTCACGTGATGACAATGTGTCATTGCGAGTTTGACACTCCTGGTATAGGGTCTCCTACTCGAGCAGGGGTTGCACTGGAAGACCTCAAAGGTCTCTTCCAGCTCTATTCTGAATCATGAAACTGACTGTAGTGGCTAACGTGTGTGTGTGTGTTTGTGTGTGTGTGTGTGTGTGTGTGTGTGTGTTTGGAAAGGTCCTAAATATAGACATTGGTCATAAAGTTACTTCTTCATCACTGTCATAACTGTGAATGGTTGTTCTCTGAGGTAGTCATTAAACAAGTACTACCGTATTTTTTTGGAGTATAAGACGCACCAAGATTTTGAAGAGGCAAATTTTTTAAAAAAGTTTTTTGCACTCTGCAGGCCTCCCAAAAACGGGCCCAGTTTTTTTTTTTTTTAAAAAAAAGGGCATGAATAGCCTTTAGGAGGCTTGTGATGTGCTCCTGAAGGGTGGGGGACAAGCAAAAAACGGCCCATTTTTCACTCATTTCAGCCTTCCCCAGCCCCCAGGAGCACTCTGAAAGCCTCCTAAAGGCTCCGCACAGCCGTATTTGTGAAGGGGGTGGGGTTTCTGGAGGCAAAAAAATGCTGTATTCAGTGTATAAGACGCACCCAGATTTTCAGCCTCTTTTTTGGGGGGGGGGGGAATGGTGCATCTTATAGTCCAAAAAATACAGTACTTGTTTCTTTCTTTTTTAGTTCTTGGAGTTGCCTCATTAAATAATAGTATCTTAGATCCATAACTAAACAAGTAGAGATTCAAGAATTGTTTACTTGTCCTCTTATCAGAGAATGTTTGAAAGGGAAGTTCCTGAGACCAATTCTAAGGCTGCCTGCAAGGCAAGCATGTGCCTCGCCATAAGTCTCCTGGAATGCAGAAGAAAGAAAAAAAGCTTCAAACAATGCATAATAAATGATTGAATTAAGGGTTTTGGACCAAGTTTTAAGGAAGAGAATTCATTGTGTCAGAATTAATCACTGCTTCTCCCCAATATCAGCCCTGATAACTTCGTTTTCTGAGTCTGCAAAAACTGCTTCAGTAATTCCTTTGAATAATTGATGGAAGCAATTTTATTCTTTATTATTAAGCTAACTGTACAGCTGAATGAAGTAACCGGTGAACATTACTACAGGCAGTATGTAATGAATTTTGTAATATTTCCTCAATAAATTATACAGCGCTTTCAGTAGATTATTTATCTAGCTCTGTTTAATTAGGAAATGCCATGGCCTCTCTTAGTAATTCATGGTTTCGCTATTAATGTATAAAGCTGGGTCAGATAGTCCTACAAAAAGGAATTTCATTATACCATGAGCTTCTTGTAGAGATGCTCATTCACAAAAGGATATTTCTTATTCCTTAGGAAATATGAGTAGCGCCTCATTGTGGATATGGATCCATATTTGTATTCAAAATGCAATGAGACATTCCCTGAGCAAGTGAATATTATATATAGCATTTATAGATATAGAGGCCTTTGAACTATGGTGCTGGAGGTACAGTTTTTTGTTCTTCTATATTTTTTTCTCTTCTTAAGTTGTCTCCTCCTTACAATATCATTTTCGTGATTTCATTCTGAATGTCTTCACTTTGGCATCACTGGATAAATATGTTCCTTCTTGCATTAATTGGTCTCAGGAAAAATGCCATTTTTAGGGTAAATGGCTTGGGAGTGATTGAGGAAAACCATGCTCAGAAAGCGTAGAATGTTAACGTTGGTGAATATTATTATATCACTACTGTGCACATTCCAATGTATGGCTGTGAAAGTTGGACCATAAGAAAGGCTGAGCGCCAAAGAATTGAGGCCTTTGAACTAGGGTGCTGGAAAAGACTCCTGCGAGTCCCTTGGAGTCCATTGTTTCTTGAGTTGAATTGAAACAATTGAATTCAATCCAATTGTTCTTGAGTTCAATGTTCAATGAATTCATTGAATTCACTTCGATGTTTCTTGAAAAGACTTGAGGAAGTTTGTGGGAAAGAGTAGTAGTTTTTTTTCCGACTGGGAGGATGGAGAGGAAGTCTAATTTTCCCAGAGCTAGTAAAAGGGTGGAAGAAGTTATAGTCTTTCTGAAGACTAACTGAAAAGGGGGGAGAGGAGATGCCTGGCTGATCTTGCTCCAGAGGATTCTCTACCACACCAGATGCGAGTAGATCAACTGCCTACTTAGGGCAGTATCCCTAAGTTACTGTGAATTGTTCAATCCTGACTAATAAAGACTATTTGGAGAAGCTTGAGGTAGTTTACCATGTAAGGACATTGCAAAGTCTGTGTGAAGACAGCAGTGATACCTCTTGCTAGAAGTAGTACCTGTGGGAAGCATTATGTCTGTCAGAAGCTCCCTATATCGTGTGGGTGAGTGTACTTCTGTGTGTGTGTGTGTGTGTGTGTGTGTGTGTGTGTGTGTGTCAGTGGTAAGTTGCTTCCGGTTTGGACTGGTACGGCCGGACCGGTAGTGGCCTGGAACAGCTGAGAGTGTACCGGTACGTTGGCTCATTTGGCCACCCGCCTGCACTCTATAGCTGTATTTATGCCAAAAGGCACACTGTGCACGCATGCACAGGGTGCAGTGCCTGCGCAAACCCCAGTAAGCAGCTGATTGTCACAGGGGCAGTAGATTGCGCATGCATGCGCAGTGCACGTCAGTGCACAGACCGCGATCAGAGTACCGGTAGCAACGGTAAGAGCAACTCACCACGTGTGTGTGTGTGTGTGTGTGTGTGTGTGTGTGTAAGCAGGCAATAGAACTGTGGCTTTTTTTTGCATCTCAGCTTGCTGGCCTCTCTCGAAGTTAACAAATGTAGCTCTCATTTATTCATGAATCCTTCCTGCATGCAGAGGATAAAACAAAGCACTTTGCAAGCTTTGAACATAGGCCAAGTTAATTCTGCACATATGGGACAGGTCTCTGCGGAGAGTCCAACAAGTGGCAAAGTGGTTATTCCTAAATTTTGTGTTACTTCGTGTTAATCTACTGATCTTTGCATATTTTAATGGCCCTTGGCCAGCACAGAAGGGAATTTGAGGTTCGAAAGAAAAACAGAAACATCAGCTTGGCTGGTAATGTCTCTATGAACATTTGGAGAACTAAGTCTCTCCGATGACTTATTTGTAAGATGTCTTTCTTTAGCCAGGAAGATTCTCACAGTGGCTCGGAGAAAAAAGGAAGGAGGAATAAATTCTACATATTCGGACAAAAAGGTTCCACCACCATACCTATTTTATTACACAGTAGACTTTCCTTAACAATGGTTTTTTTAAAAAACAACAACAACAACATAAATGACAACAGAAACAGCAGGAGGTTACAACGCTATTCCAATCACATCATAAATCCATCAATATCCATAAGCGCTCAACCATCCAGAGGCACTCAATCTTCTAACAATATAGCTCAGCCTTCCAGTTACATTTCAAACCCATCTATATCCTTAAGCATTCCACCATCCAACGATGCAGCAAATGCTTTCTTGAAAAAGAAGCTAACCTTCTTCTTAATTTAGGGCCTGGCAGTTGAACAAGTTCCCCCAAGGGTGAACACAACTGAATACGGACTCTCTCCTGCCTGGCCCCTGGCCCAGACAATAGGCGCGTGTCTTATGCAAACGTCATTCCCGAGTATTTGCTTAATCTGCTTGTACATGGTCCGTTTCCCTTTCTGTGAAGACAAGCAACACTGAAAACAAAATTAAGACATTTCCAGGCATCTGTTCTCTCTTTTTTTTCCTTCAGGCCCACCGGCAGAAAACAGAAAGATATCAGCATCCGCAGCAACATTGCAAGGCAATTTATATTTCACACCCAAAGAGTTCAAGCT
The DNA here is from genome assembly GCF_964273705.1 of Natrix helvetica. Lineage (NCBI taxonomy): Eukaryota > Metazoa > Chordata > Lepidosauria > Squamata > Natricidae > Natrix > Natrix helvetica. The sequence goes on from NC_138553.1 coordinate 16,324,779, forward strand.
ATTGCCTTTCGATTCTTTCGTGTATCGTATAAGAGGCACCAGAGTATAAGACGCATGAAGATTTTGAAGAGGCAAATTAAAAAAAAAGTTTTTGCACTGTGCAAACCTCCCCAAAAAGGCCTGTTTTTTGCAAGCTTTGAACATAGCCTTTAGGAGGCTTATAGAGTGCTCCTGGGAGCTCCGGGGGCAAAAAAATGCTCTGTTTTTTGCTCATTTTTGCCCTCCCCAGCCCCCAGGAGCACTCTGAAAGCTTCCTAAAGGCTATGCATGGCCATTTTTGCAAAGGGGGCGAGGTTTCGGGAGGCAATTTTTTTTTTTTTGCTGTATTCAGTGTATAAGATGCACCCAGATTTTCAGCCTCTTTTTTGAGGGGAAAAAGGTGTGTCTTATACTCTAAAATACAGTATTTGCTTGTGGGACTTGTGTCATGCTTTTCCTCTTAGGGATCAGACAGTTTACCTATCACTGCCTCCTCCAGTTTTTGTTTCAATGGCAACCCCGTAAGATAGATTAAAGCTCTGTAATCGTTTATGAAAATGACCATGGGAGACAACAAGAGTCACAGCCTAGACCCGTGATAGCAAACCTATGGCAGCCGTGCCCCAGGTGGCACGCAGAGCCCTCTCTGAGGGTACGTGAGCAGTCGCCCAAGCTCAGCTCCACCATGCATGCGCACACGCATGCGCCTCTCGCTGGCAAGCTGATTTCCAAGTCTCTGCCACACATACACTGGGGCAGGCCACATGCGGGAGTCATGTGTGCATGCGCGGGGGAGCACCGGGGGGGATGGCCGGTTTTTGTTCTCAGGAGGCTACAGGGAGGCTACTAGGCCCAAAATGGAGTGCAATTTAACAACTGCAGTGGTTCACTTAACAAATGCGGCAAGAAAAGTCATAAAATGAGGCAAAACTCACTTAACAATTTTCTCCCTTAGCAGCATAAAATTGGGTCTCACTGGTGGTCATAAGTTGAGGACTAACTGTATTTGCGATGGAGTGAGGGGGAGGGGTGTAAATCTATTAAATAAATAAATGGGTGAGGCTGAAGGATGAGGCCTAATATCAAATAACGTCTATGGAGATTCTTAGTCATCCAGATCATTGTTGTTCAGAAAGTCCAGCTGAAAACTTCTTGAAAAAGTACCTTTGGGATGAAATAATGTCCATTTTAATTTGGCAAAATTACATGGGCATTCTCCATCTATTTGGAAAAGGCCTGCTCTTCCAGCCATCCGGGCAGCACAATGGTGAGTTTTTCTTCTTTACACAATACTTCTGTTGTGCTCCCCCCCAGTGGAACTGGCAGCAGACTCAGACAGTGAGGAGGTTGGGGAGGAACATGGACCAGTCCTGGGGTGCGGGAAAGGCTCTGATGAGGGCTCTGTGTCGGAGGCAGAGAGGGGGCCAGAGCCCTATGCCAGTTATCAGCTGCCTTCAGAGTCAGATATCAGTGGGGCAGAAGAATGGCAGGAGCCTGTTCCCAGTGTGTGCATATGCAGAGCTGCCAGGAGAAGGAAACAGCTAAGGAACAAGGGTTGACTTGGGAGGAAAGGCACAGGGGGTGAATGACCCCTCCCATAGGGAATGAAAGAGGAGGGAAAGGGGAGGGGAGTTTGCAGGAGACAATTAGTTCCATTCATTAGGGTGAAGATCTGTTCTTGACTTCTTGCCAAGTAATTGCTGCTACAGCGTGGCATTTAGAAGATATCGGCCTGGTAGCTCTCCAAGCCTGATAAAGGTCTGTAGTTGTGAAATCTCATGAAAGACTGTTTACTGGGACTTGCTGGAGAGGAATCTCCTTTAACCTAAATAAAAGAGGTTTTATTGGGACGAGGAGTCGGCTTCATGCTCTCAGGAAGCTTAGGTCAGAACAATTTCAAAAAAGAGAGAAAGGGACTCATTGGGCTGTAGGGCAGCAGCAAGTGGCCCCATGTTAATACTCCATTCATATACTTGCTTGATCTAGAATTCAGTCCTGTTCTCTCTGCCGGTGACTCAGCACCAGGGAGGAACTGCCATTGTCCCCATAGACCAGAAGATGCTATTTCTGCCTTCTCACCCCACCTGCAAAGAAAAACACCTTTGCTGTGTGACTGAACAGGGATATGACACTTCTCTGTCCACAGGAAAGAGATGGCATAGGCCCAGCAGGCAACTTTTGCACTCGGGAGAAGTGTCGAAACCCGGAGGATCACAGAATTAAAATCATTTTGGAGTCCGCTGATACAGCGTCAATTGCCGAAACTGCAGTGCCCTCCATGCTCAGATAATCCTAGAGATCCACATGGACAAAAAGTAATGGGATCCCATTACTAATTCATGCACTGAGAAGAGTGCAGCACTCCTTGAAACAAGAGCAGTGATGTATAGTCAGTATGCAGCTTTTCCCTGCCCATCCGTGTTTTAGAAATCGTGTACATGTAATGCGGATTTAGGAAACCAGTTACCATATTTTTCATATAAGACGTACCTTTTCCCCCCAAAAAAGAGGGTGAAAATCTGGATGCTTCTTATATACTGAATACAGCATTTTTGGCCTACTGAAACCTGCCCCCTTTGCAAAAATGGAGGTGTAGAGGGTTTGGGAGACCTGCAAAGTGCTCCTGGGAGCTGGGGAGGGCAAAAATGAGCAAAAAATGGGCTGGTTTCGTTTGTTTTTGCCCCCCCCCCCCCCCGAAGCACTCTACAAGCCTCCCAAAGCTCTGCATGCTCTTTTTTTTTTTTTTTTTTGCAAAAAACAAGGCGTGCAGAGGGTTTGGGAGGCCTGCAGAGTGCAAAACCTTAATTTTTTTTTTAATTTACCTCTTCAAAATCATGATGCGTCTTACACTCCAGCGCGTCTTATACCCTGGAAAACACGGTAAATTCAGGGCATGTTTTTGCAACTATTGAAATATTAATTCCCGGTTAACTCACTTTCGGGCTACGTCTTCTCTGATGGAAATTCACCAAAGAAAAGATGAAGAGCCTGACAAAATATAAGGCAGTCTCAACTGGGTCTAGGACAGGGGTGTCAAACTCAATTTCATTGAGGTCTGCATGTGTTTGACCTCGGGGGGGTTGCAGGGTGTGTGTGTGTGTGTCCAGGATGGGCGTGGTCAGCTTGACATCACTCATGTTAGCACCTAGGGTGGCCCGAAGGGCTCTGCCAGCAAAAATGGGCTCCCAAGCTCCGTTTCTGGCTGCGATGGCCTCCTGCAACCCTCTGCCAGCAAAACCCGAGCTCTGTTTTTGCTCGCAGAGGCATTGCGGGCTGGTCCCTTGCTATTTCCAGGGAGCCACCCCAGGCCAGATCTAAGCACCCCACTGGCCAGATTCGGGCTCCAGGCCTTAAGTTTGACACCCCTGGTCTAGGATAACTTGCTACTGCCAATTTGCCACAGCTAACTAACTGTGGGACAACTTAGCGTGAAATAACTGTACTCTAGACCCATCCCTCTCATAATAATAACATCATCATTATTATTGTTGTTGTTGTTGTTATACGATTGTATCACAGCGGCCAGTTGTTTCGCCAGATTTGGCATTGATTACTAGTCGGGCCCCACCCAGGGGCCTAGGACGTCGTAACGTATTTTCGTAATATACGTGCAGATCCAAGCAGTGCAGCTTTTTGCATTTGACTGATGGTGATTATTATTATTATTATTATTATTATTATTATTATTATTATTATTATTATTATTATTATTATTATTATTGCATCAACAGAATTGTATCACAGCGGCCAGTTGTTTCGCCGGATTTGGCATTAATTACTAGTCGGGCCCCACCCAGGGGCGTAGGATGTCATAACGTATTTTCGTAATATGTGTGCAGATCCAAGCAGTGCAGCTTTTTGCATTTGACTGATGGTGATTTTGTCAATTTTTAACTGTTTTAAATGTAATTCCAGTGCTTTTGGAATAGCACCCAGTGTGCCGATTACCACTGGTGGTATTATTATTATTATTATTATTATTATTATTATTATTATTATTATTATTATCATCATCATCATCATCATTATTGTTATCGTTATTATTGTTATTATTGTTATTATCATCTCACGCTGGGTTGTCCCAAGGTGAGTTGGCTGTGGCGAGTTGGCCCATTCCAATCTCACCTCTAGGGGAGCCAGGCCTTGGCACCATCCCAAGGCAGGCCCATGAGCCACAACGCTGGCCTGACCCACAGCTTTACCTGCAAACCTGGACACCAGGCCATTAGAATGTAAACATCGTCATTCAAAGAGTCAAAGGCAGAGAGGTAAAGGGGTTCCACATCTCTTGAGAGAATATCTTAGGAGTCATGGCCTATCTAGGAATAGTTATTTTTCCCCAATAGACCATTTTAGCAATCAGGTTTGACCAGCAGTAGTTATCCTTGAGCTAAGGCATTTCTAACAGATTAACTTCTGTTTGGGAATAGAAAAGTGTTTTGTTGTGGCCCGCCAGCAGCCAGCAAATCTGGAAGCAAAATCAGACAGTGAGGAGGTTGGGGAGGAACATGGGCCAGTCCTGGAAGCTGGGGAAGGCCTGCATTGGAGGCAGAGATGGGGCCAAGGCTGTCTGGCAGCTCTCAACTGCCTTTGAAGCTAGACAGCAGTGAGGCAGAAGAACAGCTGGAGCCTGTTCCCAGTGTGCACATGTACAAAGATGTCAGGAGAAGGGAACAGCTAAGGAACAAAGGTCGACTCGGGAGTAAAGGCACAGATGAATGAACCCTCCCATAGGGAATAAAGAGGAGTGAAAAGGGAGTGGAGTTTGCAGGAGACAATTAGTTCAATTCATTAGGGTGAAGATCTGTTCCTGATTTCTTGTCAAGTATTGTCTGCTACAGAGTGGCGTTTGGAAGATATCAGCCTGGCAGCTCTCCAAGCCTGATAAGGGTCTGTAGCTGTGAAATCTCTTGAAAGACTGTTGGCCGGGACTTTGCTGGAGAGGAATTCACTTTAAACTAAATAAAAGGGGTTTTACTGGGACGAGGAGTCGGCTTTGTGCTTTTGGGAAGCCTAGGTCAGAACATGTTTTTATATATTTTTGGTCTAAGTATTTGGAAACTCTTTGTCTGGACTCGTCAAGAGCTTACTATTTTATCTAGAACTTCTCCTTTTTTAGTCCATACAATTTATTTAGGAGTTGAAGGGAGGAGGAGAGGACAAGAGGGCGTCATTCAGCATTTCTATTGGAATGCTCTTTTTGAATCACTCTATTTTCATGGACTACAATCAACTGTATAAATGTTAAAGCCGTAATCAAGTGAATACAAGACACTTTGTTTACACAATAAGCTAAACCCTAAACGCAGGTTAGCAAAACACAGCTGTTCTTCTCACATAATATTCCATGCACACACAAAAAAGGAAGCATTATACTTTAACACAATAGTCCTGGTCATGCATAATCCATTAAGACCATATGTTTCTACAACAGATTGTTCTCCCTGCTATCCATCTCTATTCCAGGTCACACTAATCTAGGGTTTAATCCAGACTTTGTAGAACCTTTAGGATCATGACATTTACCTAAAAATAAGATAACCTTCAGGAGTCCCACGTCAAAAAAGAAGAGAAGATTAAACCAGAAAATATTTGTTTTATCTGCCTCCAGCATCTTTTCCTCAATTAATCCCAAATAACTTTTCCACTGTAAATTATTTGGGGAGGGGGGGAAGAGAACTACTCTTCCTTTCAGACAAATGCAGCAGTAACAAAGCATTTTCTCCAATCCTATACTGTATGTGTATGCACACACAGTATAGGCGTATATCCATGTCATTCCAGGAATCCCATCAGATATAGTGAATCATCATGGACACATAAGTGAAAATTAGAAAGCTTGGCCCTGGTCAGATTGGAATCCTGGAAACAGAAACATACATGCTACTACGGTGTCGGTCTTAAGAGCCATCTCCTTGCTTCTGCATAAATAAAGAACTGCTGTTTACTCTTCCTGAAAATAATAAAACATTTCGTTTGGGAACTTTTAACTTTCTTGCTCAATTGTAGATAGCTCATCCTATTCTAACACATTCTAATCCAGGGGTCTCCAACCTTGGCAACTTTACAATTTGTGGACTTCAACTCCCAGAACTCCTCAGCCAGCATGTGCCAGAGATGCATGCGCACTGGCCAGCTGGTCTTTGAGATTCCAGGGCTCTGGTGTGCGAATGTGCACACAGACACGCATGCCATCACTGCTATAAGTCAATCCATGGATCCTAGTTCAGTAGTGTTGATATTGGCTTCTAACATTTCACACAAGGTTCTTTCAATTCCATTAAAGACACCAGGGGATTGAACTCGGAACCTTTCATTTCAAATCATAGGCCTGACCACAACACTATGGCTCTTTCCATTCTTTGCTCATCCAGATCATCTTTCCCACCGAATTCCTTTCTCTATCCTGCCTTTATTATTTTTATAAGGAACTTACCAACCCAAAGCATGCAACATTCTTGATCAGGAGTTGCATTTCTGCCTACCTTCTCTGATCTCGAAAGGACAGGAATATCAGGGAAGTAGTGAAGGCGTAGTGACATCATCAGGGAGAATAGAAATGAAAATCTGTCCCTTGAACAGGACAACGTTTTGGTCCTTTTGGGGTGGAAAAGTGTTGTAGAATATAATGTATTCTTTTTGTCTGCAAGTTTCTATAGTGGATTCTTGAAACCATAAATAACAGAATAACAGAGTTGGAAGGGACCTTGAAAGTCCTCATGAGCCACGGTGGTGCAGTGGTTAGAGTGCAGTACTGCAGGCTACTTCTACTGACTGTCATCTGCCTGCAATTCGGCAGTTCAAATCTCACCAGGCTCAAGGTTGACTCAGCCTTCCATCCTTCCGAGGTGGATAAAATGAGGACCCAGATTGTTGGGGGTAATATGCTGGCTCTGTGAACCGCTTAGAGAGGGCTGTAAAACAGTGTTGGGATTCAAAAAATGTAACAATCGGTTCTCTGCCCTAATGATTTTTTTTCCAACAACCAGTTTACCAAACTGCACAGAAAGTTAACAACCGGTTCTCCCAAAGTGGTGCAAACTGGCCGAATCCCACCACTGGCTGTAAAAGCACTGTAAAGTGGTATGTAAGTCTAAGTGCTATTCCTCTATTGTCCAACCACAAGCAGGAGACCCCATAGCAATGTTAGACAAATGGTTGCCCAATCTCTTCTTAAAAATTTCCAGTGCTGGAATCCCCACAACTTCTGAAGACAAGCCGTTCCACTAATTGGGGAACTACATCCAGGCTGGCCCTAAAAGCTACCAACTGCCCATTCTACACATTGGGTTACATACTCAGTCTCATTTCCCTTTTATATTCCTAAATCTGCCCACGGAATATTTTCCTCTGGAAACATCTCACCTTTATTACTAAAAAAGAAAGGGGGGGAGGGAAATCATGAGTCCGAAAGCAACCACTGCCATTCCTATTTGCCTTTTGTCTTGAAATTACAGGCATTCTTCTTCTCCGGCCAGAGAGAATTAAATACACATTAAGATGTGTACACTATTTATTACCTTTGGTTAGCTTCCATTTATTATACTGCCTCTACAGTGCAATTCTGGTTGACATGAAGAGAGAGAGAGAGAGAGAGAAATTGAAAGCCTGTATTGATGGGGCGAAGAGCTTAAAAGGCTGGTTTGCACATTCATGCAAGCAAGGCAGCTAGTGGAGAGCACTCTTGTTATCCTGGAACAAACATGAAATAATAGAGGAGGGCAAGAGAATTCTAGCCTCAAAAAGTAGGAAATAAATCCAATTTATTTGGCTTGCATCAATCTGGACTCATCTATCCCTCAGCAATGCTAAATTATATAAAGCCTGTGGGGTCCTTGTTCCTCTCAGAGCTTGGTGAGCTTAGACAGCTCCGAGGTCAAAGAGCACCCAAGGATCCCACAGTACAAGCCCGAGCTACAAATATTCTCTTCTATCTGTATAAAGTCTATTTTATTTGTATTTTATAAAACACATTTCTAGAGCCAGCTGACTCCGGAAGGAGCCTAGGCAGCTTGTAAATTAAAATAGAGAGGAGAAATGTGCCAGTAGAAAGAAAGGCAACAGACACTTAAAGCAGCGCTCGCCAACTGGTGATTTGAGAGAAAATTTTGGTGGTCCACAGAAAAATCTTTCCATTTTTGCATTTTTTAAATATTGCACTAAATCAGAGATCCTCAAACTACGGCCCGCCGAAGCAATTATTCCCACTCGCTGACGGGATGGGGTCTTTCAGGCACTTAGCTTGGCTGCCTGTTTAATAGCTCCAGCCCTTCCTTCCCTCCCTCCCTGAGAGTCTAGGCACTTCAGTGAGCGGTGTGCGAAACGTCGGCCTGGTTCCTCAAAAGACAAGAGTTTGCTGGGGGCCGATTTAGCGCCCAGATTGGCTATAAGACAAACATTCATTTTTGGCCATATTTGAGATTCCTAGCTGCAATGGACTGCAAACCTAGGGTTGACCCCGGGCGCTCCTCTCTGCTAACAGGCACCCAAGCTAAGTGCCTGAAGGACCCCATCCCATCACTAATTCATATTAGTGGCCCATGAGATTTAAAATTATGAATTTAGTGGTCCCTGAGGTCTGAAAGGTTAGTGACCCCTGATGTAAAGAGACTTACATAACACCCCGCCCCTCTTCCCATACAATGCCCTACCTAAAAAGGTCTAGCAACCATACCAACTCAAGTCTAGTATAAAGGCAGGTAGAGTAGAGGCAGAACAAGGAATATTGTTCCAGAGAATAGGTCTTACAGTAGAAAGCTTTAATTAAATTTAAATACAAATTTGCCAATACCTGTTTATTTGTACTGGAATGGTTTACTTTTTAATCCCAGCACCCAACCAAAGACTAAGTTTGGTCTGCAATCTTCAAATATCATGCATGTAGCATGTCAAATCAGGTGGCAATCTTTGCTGAGTCATTTAGGATTAAAAGTCTACCAAAACATCAATCTGAATTCCATACTTGGGAAGAAAAAAATGGCTAAATTCCAGAGGGAGCTGGAAGACTATTCATATATTGGCAAAAACAATGAATGACCAGCACAGAGTTACATGTTCAAGAAAGGTAATCACATCTTGCAGGTCATGATTGATTGAATGATTGCAGGTCATAAGAGGAAAGCACGATATTGAGTCACATAGTATGTTTAACTCAGTGTTTTTGAAACTTGGCATCTGTAGAATTTGTAGATTTCAACTCCCAGAATTTCCCAGCCAACACTGAGACACTGACACTCACACATTGCCCCAAAGTTCAGCCCCATGGTCTAAGCAACTCCCTTTGCAAGCAAGCAAATCTCCCTCGCCAGGCAACAAAAAAAAGAATCCAGAGTCACCTTGAGCCATGAGATGGACAGCAAATAACATCCCAGACTAAACAATTGTCGATAAGAAAGACAAAAAAAGTCTAGATAGTGGATGTTGCAGAATCTAGAAAGAGCAGAATAGAAGAGAAAGAACTAGAGAAGACCTGCAAATAGGAATAGAATGACTGAGGCAAAAGAAAGCAAAGGTAGTACCAATAGTAATAGACACTTGGTGCAATCCCAAAACAACTGAAGCACCACTTGAACACCATTGGCATTGACAACATCACCATCAGTCAATTGCAAAAGGCAGCTTTACTTGGAACAATTTACATCCAGGGACAACATCTTTAACACCATCAAATATCTAGATTTGCCTGTCTTGGGTCCTTGAGAAGGACTTGATAAGTGGATAAAAATGCCACATCTAGTCCAAACATCTGATTGACTCTGTGCAACAAGCCATAATAAAAAAAAGGGTGAAGCTATTCTGTGCAATAAAAATGAAAGGAAGAGATGTCATTACATAGAATATTTTTACCCCTTTCTACGTCAGTAGTCTTGGAAACTCCTCTTGGACAGGCTGGGAAGAGTTTACTTCCCTTCGCTCACTGCACTCCTCTTCTGTAATTACAATGGGAAACACCACACAATTTTATTTATGCATCTGGAGATGTTTTTTCCTAGGTCCTTTGAGGTAGCTTAGAATGCTTTTGTATCTCAGAAGTGTAGATTAACTGGTAAGTGTATTTTTTAAAAAAAATCCATTTGCTCCTTCTATCTTTCTGTGCCCTCATTATTCCTTCCTGTTTTATTAGTGACTCCTTTGGAGGTCGAACTCCTTGACAACTATATGGATTATATTTTTCCCAAGCACATTGCAGCTTTAAATAATTGCAAACTTGACGCATATGAACGTGAGTTAAAAACAGTGAACATTGAAATAGGAAATCTATTGTCCGTGAAAGGCTAGGAAGAACAAGAAAAATTTCAGGCTGGCTCTTAGGATGGCAGTGTCAGTGGAAAGCTAGTGTGACAAAAGATGACAATGGTGTCATTTGCAAATCAATAGGATTTCACAAAGCAAGTCCTGAATTCAACAAAAAGCCAGGCTCTGTGCAGGAAAAAGCAGTATCTATAAGAATTGTCAACGTGTAAAGCGTTTCCATGACTATTATCAAGTCGACATAGAAAAGGGAGAAGAATTCCATGCATACTCTTGGCCAGAGTCAGATCTCATATTTCTACAGCCGGTGTGTGGGGTGCAAAGTTCACAGCCTGCTGCAACACCTCCTTGGTGGATATGATTTATGACACAGACTGAGGCGAGGGGAGAGACAGAGGTAAAGTGCAAAGACCATTAACCGGAAATCAGATTCATCTCCACAGAAGAACATGCCAAAATGTTGATCCCAATAAATGACTGGATTTCTTTTGAACTTTGTCTCAAGGCTCGTAAATTAATTAGGTCATCATTTGGAAACTTCACAAGAATATTCTATCAGCCCCCAAATCAGTGGTGGGATTCAGCCAGTTCGCACATATTCGGGACAACCGGTTGTTAACTTTCTAAGCAGTTCAGAGAACCAGTTGTTGGAAGAAATCTCATCCCCCCCCCCCCCTTTACAGGGCTATTCCTATAAGGAAGGCAGGAAGGAAACTTTCTGGTGTTGTTTCTAGCCTAATCTTTATTAGGAAACTGCCTCTCCGGTTAACCCTTATTACATTGTAACAGCTAAGGCGAAGTGACCATTGACGTGAGTGACGTTGAGTTGACCATGCCCGCCCAGTCACATGACCACCGAGCCACACCTACCCAGCTGGTCATTAGGGCAGAGAACCACGTGTTAAATTATTTGAATCCCACTACTGCCCCAAATGATTGACACGATTTCAGTAGAAGAAAGCAACATTTACTAGATAATGATCCAAAGGAGAAATTTGGATAGCTGTGTATTCTCAGACTCCTAGAAGACATCAGTTGGAGAAGGTTTTCCTAGCTGGGGGAGAGAATATGAAAATCCTATTTTTCTTCTAATCATGCTCCTTCTAAATGTATAATCTTTAATGCCATTTTTTTAGCAATGGCCATGCTAGCTGGAGAATGTTGGAAGCTAATATCCATGCATCTGACGGGTACCTAGGTTGCTAGGCTGGAGAAAACTGGTATATGCAATAGTTGAGTATCCAAGTTCTTATATATCCTATGTAACTCAACTTAATATGTTTCTTCACCCTTTTTACACTCATATAGTCCTGTGAAGCATTCATTATTTTTAGAGTTTTTTAAATCTTGCCTTTATTATGTTTTACTAAATAATTCAAGGTGGTGGACATACTTAATATTCCTCTCTCCTATTTCTCCCACAACAACAATCCTGTGAGGTGAGGTGGGCTGAGAGAGAATCACACCCAGATGACTTTCATGCCTAAGAAAGAATTAGAATTTCCTGGTTTCTAGCCAGTTGCCTTAAACACTAGATGAAACTGAGTTTCCTTCCCCCCCTATAAAAATGCCCTGTTCAGCTAAAGATCAAGATCAACTCTTTTAGCTTTTAGGCAAGAAAAACAAAATGCACAGGTACAGTATAGGTGGTACCTTGCTCAACAGTAGTAACTGTGAAAGGGATCTTGGAGTCCTAGTGGACAACCATTTAAATATGAGCCAGCAGTGTGCAGCAGCTGCCAAAAAAGCCAACACAGTTCTAGGCTGCATAAATAGAGGGATAGAATCAAGATCACGTGAAGTGTTAATAACATTTTATAATGCCAATTTCGATCACCACAAGATGTGGAGACTCTAGAAAGAGTGCAGAGAAGAGCAACAAAGATGGGGACTGGAGGCTAAAACATATGAAGAACGGTTGCAGGAACTGGGTATGTCTAGTTTAATGAAAAGAAGGACTGAGGAGACATGACAGCAGTGTTCCAATATCTCAGGGGCTGCCACAAAGAAGAGGGAGTCAAACTATTCTCCAAAGCACCTGAGTGTAGAACAAGAAGCAATGGGTGGAACTGATCAAGGAGAGAAGCAATTTAGAACTGAGGAGAAATTTCCTGACAGTAAGAACAATTAATCAGTAGAACAGCTTGCCTCCAGAAGTTGTGAATGGTCCAACACTGGAAGTCTTTAAGAAGATGTTGGATAACCATTTGTCTGAAGTGGTGTAGGGTTTCCTGGCTAAGCAGGGAATTCAACTACCTTCAAGGTCCCTTCCAACTCTGTTATTCTATTCTATAGTTGAGGTGATCCCCCCCCCCAAAAAAACCCATACCCATAATCTGAAAGATGCAAGCCATTGCATACAGTTAGATGTGTTTCAGCTATTATTCACAATCAAGGCCTGATATAACCAGTTCTGAAATCACAGACTACCATTTAAGCATCTATTCCTGTTAGGCAGTTGCAAACCATAAAAGAACAATAATATCCCATGAGTTATTGTATGATACGGTCAAGAAATGAAGGCTTGGGATGAAAACAGTGGAGAAAAGAATAAGTTAGGAAGTATGATGTTTACCATAATATATTACTTTTAATTATTAATTTTTGGTCAAATAAAAATAAACTTACTACATAAAGAAGAAAAGTAACCTAACATTCTTGTCGATGTGTGCAAGGATATATTAAAAGGGAAAGACATTGAAATGTGTTGAACATTTTGGAATATTTGGAGCAACGTAATAAAAACAAACAGACTGCATTGATTTTTTTAAATGCAAAGAATGCCTTTGACAAGATCAGCTGGGCTTTCTTGTTCAAAGTTTTGAAAGATATTAACTTAGAGATAAGTTTGTAAAATGGGTAAAGTGATTCAAACTTCAAAGAAAGCATAAATAATTATTAATGGAGATCTAACAAAAACATTGTGTGATACAAAAAGGAACAAGACAGGATGCCCAGTATTTTATTGCTTATTTTAGTTCTTGAAATACTGAATAGAGATGTAAAACAAGATTAGAAGATTGTGGGAGTACAAAGTTTAAAAGAAGCTTTTAAGTTAAGGGCTTTTGCAGATGACTTAGTGATGGTTTTGGAAGATCCCTTAAAGGGAATTGAAACATTAATGGAAAAACTAAAAGAATTTGATGCATTAATAGATTTTACAATCAACAAATAGAAGACAAAGATGTTAACAAAAACACAAAAGAAGATCAAACACAACTGATGAATGAAACAGGTTTTTAAGATTAAGAAGAAAGTAACATATTTGGATATCACTATGACAAATATGAACTGTAAGTTATTTCAAAATAACAAGTTCAGACATGAAATGAAGTTTAAAAAGACAGGCTAAAATGGGAGAAATTACTACTGCCATTGCTGGGAAAAATGTCTGTGATAAAAATGAATGCTTTACCTAGAAGTGTGATGGCGAACCTATGGCACGAGTGCCACAGGTGGCAAGCGGAGCCATTTGTCATGGCATGCGAGGCGTTGCCCTGTCAGCTGACTTCGGTCTTCTTTTGAGGCCTCTGGAGTGTGAAAAACCACCCTACGGGCAAACCAGAAGTTTGGGAATGTACTTCCGGTTTGCTCGTAGGGCCAATTTTAGCCCTCTGGAGCCTTCAGGAGCCTTCAGGAGCCTTCAGGAGGCTTTCCTGAAGGCTCCGGAGGGCAAAAAATGACCCTATGAGCAAACAGGACTTCCTGGAGGCCCCTGAAGGCTCCGGTAGGCTAAAACCGGCCCCACGAGCAAACAGGAAGTCCATTCCTGAACTTCCGGTTTGCCCGTAGAAGCGGTTTTTCATGCTCCGGAGGCTTATGGGAAGCTCCTAAAGCCTCCGGAGGGCCTCCGGTGGAGCAGGGTAGGCTGTTTTCAGCCTCCCCAGGCTCCTATAAAGCCTCTGGAGCCTGGGGAGGGCGAAAAAAGCATGCCAAAAATGGGGGGGGGAGCGCTGGTCATGCACGCATGCACGCTGGGGTTGTGCGCATAGCATTATGGGTGTGGCACGCCTGCACACAACCCTCCTGCACTCCCCCTGGCTTTTGGCACGCGAGCCATAAAAGGTTTGTCATCGCTGACCTAGAATGTTGTTTTTATTTCAATACCTGTTTTGATAACTGATAGACCATTTAAACAATGCCAGATACCTAAATTTGTGTGCCAGGTGAAGAAACTACAAGTTAACGGTAAGATGTTACAAGATGAATGGGAAGAGAAGAAAATCAAATACACGATTTGAAATTGTATTTTGCTGCTTGATGTTTGGTTTGATGAAAGAAGGGATGATGATGAGAAATAAAAGACTTTTGAAGTTAGAAGGACATAACTTCATAATTTGGATGGCATGGATATTAAGTCTCCATCTCTAGAGAATCTCTGGAGCATCTCTCTTTCAAGAGAACTATATAGTTTTGCTGATTGTATAGATCAGCAATTAGAAGTCAGTTCATATAAATACAAAGCTCATTCGCTTAGATATATGCTGGAAAAATGGGAAGTCAAAATGTTTACTTATTTTCACAGGCCTTTTTTTCTTTGCTTTTTATTTCCATTTCCCCCAAAATTCATCCTTTAAAACTTGGGGGAAACATGCTTGTTTTCTACTGATTTAAAACTACTAAATTATACCTCAACAGAAAGCTGATTTACAGTAGTATTGTCAATACCCAACATTCTCAGTGCTGTCACCTGCTTTGTTGAGTAGTCACATGTCCTACTTTTATGCATCCCGCAGTCCTCTACAGGTAGTCCTCAATTTATGACCGCAATTGGACCCAAAATTTATGTTGTTAAGTGAGATATCTGTTAAGTGAGCTTTTCACCATTTTGCAATTTTCTTTACCATGTTTGTTAAGTGAATCACTACAGTTGTTAAATTAGTAAAATGGTTGTTAATTGAATCTGATTTTCCCACTGACTTTGCTTGTCAGAAGGTTGCAAAAGGGGATCACTGTAACCGTCATAAATGTGAGTCCGTTATCAAGAATCTGAATGTAAATCATGTGACCATGGGGATGCTACAACAGTCATAAAATGGTGTGGAAAATGATCATAAGTCACTTTTTTCAATGTCGTTGTAACTTTGAACGCTCACTAAACTGTTGTATGTCGAGGACCATCTGAAAACTGAGATCCTAAAATTGCTATTGTTAGTTTTGGTATAGTGAAGTGAACAGCTCTCCTTATCATACACAATGATGCAATGTATTTCTATTTCAACAATTTAATGGGATGCCATGTAACAGTATGTTAGAATATTCATGACTGGGAGAGACATGGTAACAAGGTCAGCCAATAAATAGGCATAGCAACTAAATCAGCCAACGGGACAGATCTGAGTCTCTGCTGAGAATCGAAACTGAAACTACTCTGTCTGCTCTGAACTCTGAAATGAAACTGACTGTTCTCTCCTGCTTGGGTTCTGCTTGCAACTTCTACCACGTTGAAAGAATCTACTATTGGTATTGTACATTTATTCATCTGTTATTATGTATATAAAGAAGTTAATGAATCCAGCTGAATCGGTTATCTGTGTGTGCTTTCTGGATTTGATTTTTCTGAAACAAACTCTGACACAGTATGTTGACTTCAAAGGTAGACTCTAGATAGCAGCCTTAGCCTGCACAGTCTAAAATGAGCCTCCTTAGGATAACATTAAGTTTAGGCTTCTGGTATCCTGGCCAGAATAATCCAGGATGGAGTTAGATTGTCCTTCAAGTTAACAGGGAAAGCTGCAAGTAGCAAAAATACAGAGTGTCTTCGATGTACGACCACAATTGAGCCCCAACACTTCTTTTGTTAAGCAAGACAGTTGTCACATGATTTTTTGCCCCATTTGATAACCTTTCTTGCCACAGCTGTTAAGTGACCCACTGCCATTGTTAAACGAGTAACACGGCTGTTAAGTGAATCTGGCTTCCCCACTGACTTTGCTCGACAGAAGGTTGCAAAAGTTGATCACATGAGCCTGGGACACTGGAAATGTCATAAATATGAACCCGTTGCCAAGCATCCCGATTTTGATTGCGTGACCACGGGGATGCTGCAATGGCCATGTCACTTTTGTTTCCATGCCATCGTAACTTTGAAGGGTCACTGAACGAATGCTTGCAAGTTGAGAACTACCTGTATTTAGGAGAGAGAATGAATATAGAATTCTGAGAACAAGCCATGTCAATCTTTACTTTATTGATTAGCCCTTGGGCCACATCAAAGTGCAGAGTTTCAGACACGAATTATTACTAAAATCTGATCACAACCAATTTAAAGTGGAACTGGATCAAATACAACTTAAAATGAAATTGGAATAAATTATGATGTAAAATGAAACTGGAATAAAATTCAATAATTTAATATATAGATAAATAAAATATGATAACATTATATTTTGGTATCACCCCTACAATCTACCCCAATCCGTCCCACATATGCCAGTCTCAACCGAACCATTGTCCTGTGTTAAATGTTCTTTTCAGATTCTGGCTGCATATAAGGTAGGTTGCTTTGATGTGGGGATCCCAATGGGTCATTGGTTTGGTATATAGACCAAGGTACCTGTCTCTCAATCTCTTATACAGACAACAATCAGATAGGATATGAGCCAGGTCTTCTACCTCTGCTGCGCCGCAAGTGCAGAGACGCCCATTGTAGAGCATAGAATGGAATTCCCATATCTGACCATTGCGTCAAGCTGTTCGAATCTCGCTTGCATAAATATCTCCCTAAGACCATGATGGCAAACCTATGGCACGCGTGCCGGAAGTGGCACCCAGAGGCATCTCTCTGGGCACGCGAGCCGTCACCCGTTTCTGGTTTCCGGTGCAGGTCTTCACATGCACGGATGTGTGCCCTAAACTAGAAGAGCAGTCACCCAATATGCATGCATGCGCTGGAAAGATGATCTTCCAGTTTCCAGTGCACACATGTGCACCAACCTGCTGGTCTTTGCACATGCATGCGTGCCAGAAACCGGAAAACCAGGTGGCCGCTGCACATGCGACCACCGGAAACTAGAAGATCATCTTCCCAGCACGTGCATGCTCACCGGGTGGCTGCTCTTCTGGTTTCTGACACACACACACACACACACTCCCATTTCGGCACTTGGTGCTGAAAGGTTTGCCAACACTGCCCTAAGATGTTTTGGCACTTGTAACTCCAAATAGCTGTCTATTTGAAAAGTGAGTTTGTATTTGCTCAGCCTTATTAAGGATTGCTATATCCTTTTATGCTTCTATATCCTTAATTCTTTGGGCAGCTCTTTTTTTTTAAAATCACTCTCCTCTTAATGCAAAAAACAGGAAGGCCACAGCTTCTTACAAAATTTGTTAGTTTGGCGATCCAGGAGATTTGTGATTGTGATTTGGTTTGCTCTAGTAGACATAATTTGGTGAGTCTATCAGTCTCCATTTCACTGACTTTGTGCCAGTCGTTAATGTTAAGTAAGTAAGCTCCCCGTTAGGAGAGCGAGTGTGCAGAGAAGTGTAATGAGAGTGGTATGGAAGAACATGCACAAACCAGCATACAGGGACACTGAATAGTATAAAATATAGTAGTTTACTATGTGGAAATATAGAGGTATTCAGAGTTCAATTTACAGTCCAAGTCATACACGGTTCAGTCAGTCAGTTATCAATGTTCTCAGTTAAGGAATGATCCTTCGAACACAGTCCAGTATCAAATAAGCAGTTTAGCACACAAAGCAGCTAACAGTAGCAAAAACACAGTACCTCACAATACACCGATCAGTGTCTAACAAACAGAGAGCTAACAGTCATTCTGGCTCCCTCTTATGGCTACTTGAGGTAACAACAACCAATCACATTACAGTAGTACTTAAAGTTACAGTACTACCACCCTGGTTTATATATTGCTAACCCAACTGTCAGCTTACATTCCTAACAGTTATATGCTCTAATGTTGGATAGTGAATGAATGGTATGAATTCCCAATTCAGCTCTAACTGCTGCAGCAGATGTTCTTAGATCTACACCCAAAATACATCTCAAATGAGAACAAGCCATGTATCAAAAAAAGGGATGGTAGACCATGAAATGCCTGGGGGCAAAGGAAGTCAATGCAAATACACAATTACACAATGACTGTCTTCCCTATCAAGCAGAAGGAGCTGCGTGCCAGCATTTAGCATTTGGTTTGAAACAGTCCCATTAAAACGTCTTCAGTTCCCTTGGTGTAACACACCAAGATCTATGCTCCCAAGACAAAAATCATTCTTTGCTTCACTGACGTGAGTTAAGGATATGTGCTTCTGTTAGCAGTTTGCACAGGAAAACTGCACACATTTTTGGAAGACCAGAAAGATCTTTGATCATAAATACAGCACCTATAAGAAGAAAGGTTAAATAAAAATCTCATTGTCCTTTATTTTATCCTATGCGGACAATATCCTGCCCCATCAACAAAGAAAATAAATCCTATTCTTTCACAGAGAAGCTGATTTCATGGACTCTTGAGTCCACAAAATCAGATTTTGCTATTTGCCATCACGTTTTGCTATTGAGATACCAGAGGTAACACAGAATCATGGAATGGGAAGAACCATTTACATTTTATTCTGAGCTCATTTTTTTTTAAATTATTAAGATCCTTTCACATTCTAGATCTGCCTTCTTCTTCTAGAATGTTAGATATACTACTCAATTTTGTGTCATCTGCAAATCTGATCAACCCCTCCCTCTCATCCAAATGATTAACAAAAATATTGATGAGCAGGATGCATACTTGTGCCTCTCTTTTTCAGTATCTCTCAAATGCTTTGACTCTTTGCAAAAGAATTATTGATTTGAGTATGAATTCTGAGACTCTTTTTATAAAGAGATAGGGTTAGTTTGCGAGAATTGTTAAATCCGTGTTTGTATCTGGTAATTACCGCATTGCTTTCAAGATGCTTGCAGATGAATCTCTCTCTGATATACTTTAGAATCATTCTAACAGAATAACCAGCATACTAAAAAGCAGAGACATCACCCTGCCAACAAAAGTGCGTATAGTCAAGGCTATGGTTTTCCCAGTTGCAATGTATGGCTGTGAAAGTTGGACCATAAGGAAGGCTGAGTGCCAAAAAATGAGGCCTTTGAACTAGGGTGCTGGAGAAGACTCCTGCGAGTCCCTTGGACTGCAAGGCGATCAAACCGGTCAATCCTAGAGGAGATCAACCCTGACTGCTCTTTAGAAGGCCAGATCCTGAAGATGAAACTCAAATACTTTGGCCACCTAATGAGAAGGAAGGACTCACTGGAGAAGAGCCTCATGCTGGGAATGATTGAGGGCAAAAGAAGAAAGGGACAACAGAGAATGAAGTGGCTGGATGGAGTCACTGAAGCAGTAGGCATGAGCTTAAATGGGCTCCAGAGGATGGTAGAGGACAGGAAGGCCTGGAGGAATGTTGTCCATGGGGTCACGATGGGTCAGACACGACTTCGCAACTAACAACAAACAGAATAACAGAGTTGGATAGGACCTTGGAGATCTTCTAGTCCAATCCCCTGCTGAAGCATGAGACCCTATACTATTTTGGACAAAATGGCTGTCCAATCTCTTCTTGAAAACCTTCAGTGATGGAGCACCCCTGCCTTCTGAAGGCAATCCATTCCCTTTTGTTTATTGTTCTGTCAGGAAATTTCTCCTTAGTTCTAGGTTGCTTCTCTCCTTGATTAATTTCCTTCCATTGCTTCTTTTCCTGCCTTCAGGTGCTTTGGAGAATAGGTTGACTCCTGTCTTTTTGATAGCAGACCCTTAGATATTGGTACACTGCTATCATGTCACCCCCTAGTCCTTCTAGGCAGCTATTAGTGTCAGACTATGTATGGCCAGACCATTAGCTAGTTCCTTTAGTTCTCTGGAATTTAGGGAATGTAGTTCAGCCTAAACTAACCGGCAGGTGGAGAATGGAAGGATTTATATTCTTTGCAGCCATCTGGTCAACCGACCATGAGAGTGCTAATGATCAGATGACTGCAAAGAATATAAATCCTTCCATTCCACACCAGTCAGTTAGAACTGAAGAAGCTTCTTGGATGACAAGCAAAACGTTTTCAAGGAAAAAGTAAGTCCAGTTTGGTTCAAAGATCTATCAGAATTTACTCCTCTGAACCAAGTGCAGTTTGTGGAATACTAGAGATGGCCTGGCCCTAATATAATGTGCATTGCAAACATGTTTTTTTTTCCTTGAAGGAACCAAACTTCCAAGGTAAGGAAAGAAGGACAAGCAATTTCTTGAGGGATACTTGCCCCCTTTCACCCATTTTACTCCTAGTACTAATGAGAGAACAGAGGAAGTTTAGCTATTGTATTTTGGGAAAAGGTTGTTGTAACGTTACATTTTTCCTCTCTCGCCTTAAAGAATGTGGATGGACTGCAGCCCCTGCTTGATTTATTCGTATCTAATTTAATCTTATAGTGGCTCAGTGGCTAAGATGCTGAGCTTGTCGATCAGAGAGGTTGGCAGTTCGGCAGTTTGAATCTCTAGTGCTGCGTAATGGAGTGAGCTCCCGTTACTTGTCCCAGCTTCTGCCAACCTAGCAGTTCGAAAACATGTAAAAATGCAAGTAGAAAAATAGGAACCACCTTTGGTGGGAAGGTAACAGCGTTCCATGCGCCTTCGGCGTTTAGTCATGCCGGCCACATGACCATGGGGACGTCTTCAGATAGCGCGCTGGCTCTTGAAACAGACCGCCCCCTAGAGTCAGGAACGACTAGAACATACGTGCGAGGGGAACCTTTACCTTTAATTTAATCTTTTATATTGCCTTCCTTCTTCAGCCTGAAAGAATCCGAGGACCGTTAATGACTGGCCCAAAAAATAAATTCCACATTTAAGATCAGGGGTAGCTTAAGAAGTCCCGCAAGGTTGGCAGCCGAGCAATAACAACACACTGCAGATCGTCTTAAAGCAGGGGTGTCCAAACTTGGGAACTTTAAGACTTGTGGACTTCAACTCCCAGAATTCCCCAGCCAGGCTGGCTGGGGAATTCTGCGAGTTGAAGTCCACAAGTCTTAAAGTTCCCAAGTTTGGACACCCCTGTCTTAAAGGATCGCCTCCCAGAGAATCATGTTTTTGAAATCCCTCTGCATCCAAGTCAAGAACAGGTTTATTCCTGCAATTGTTCTGCCGTTTCAGGGGGACAATTGCCTGCCAGCCAACCCATCTTGGTGAGGAAATACGTTGGCTGGTTTTGCTGGCTGTAGGAATGCCTAGAGCCCCCAATGGGCTGCCATGCGAGAAAGCATCCAGAGCAGTGGTGGGTTTTGAAATTTTTTAGAACCTCTTCTGTAGGTGTGGCCTGCTTTGTGGGAGTGGCTTGCTGGCCATGTGATCGGATGGGAGTGGCTTGCCAGCCAAGCGACTGTGGTGAAACTCACTTAACAACCCTCCTGCTTAGCAACCAAAATGTTGGCTCAGAAACTCTGGCATTTGAAGCACGTACGTCTTAAAGCTGTCAAGTTACAAGACCCTTGCACCCCTAACTCTTTAGAAAAAAAACCCCAGGGGTGTTCAAACTTGAAAGCTTTAAGAGTTGTGGACTTCAACTCCCAGAATTCCTCCTCCAGTCATGTTGACTCAGGAACTCTGGCATTGAAGTGTGCAAGTCTTAAAGCTGTCAGGTTACAAGACCCTTGCACCCCTAACCCTTTAGAAAAAAACCCTCAGTTCAAACTTGAAAGCTTTAAGACTTGTGGACTTCAACTCCCAGAATTCCTCCTCTCGCTCTTCATCTTGATGAAGTGCGGACGGGCGGGGGGAGGGAGCTGGAACCGGTTATAAAGGGCACTGTAGATTTGTGGAACCTCTTAGGAACCCACCCCTGATCCAGAGTAATAAAAACAGGTCAGTCCTAGCTTTCCAACTCATCAATCCCAAAAGATACAGCATTGAAGGAAAAGGTGGGGCAAAGGATAATCTTTTTAACTTACATAATACCGAATTGATTGCTTTGGAGGAAAAGAATATTATCCGTTGATTGGCTTGCTTTGGGGCGAAAGACAGGGTATTAAAAAAAAAGTAATGTAATATATTCCATATCTTAGCAAAGGGGACTTTGAGGACAAGAAGAGAGCCGTTTGATGGGACAGGAATTCTCTTTTATCTAATTGAAGGCAACCCCTCCCTGCTGCTCTAGGATGACAGCATAAAAAAAGCAATATATCAATATATGTGAAATGCATTAGGAGAGGGACCTCGTGGAGAAGAAGGAAGCAGATTAATGTTAAGAAGTGGAAAGTTTTGACATGAATGGGGGAGAAAAGAAGAATCTCAGCTGAAGGAGCTGAAGACAGCAGGCATGATAATTTTCTTAGCGCAAAAGCAAGAGCCAAGATTAATCCAGCACAAGGTGGAATTCAGGCAGCTGCTTTTACAATAAAAACGTACTTCATGGTTTGGGACCACAGTATTTGAAATACTGTCTCTCCTTGTTTGTTCCTGACTATAGGTAAGTACGTAATTCTCCTGGTTTGCCTTTTCTGATAATGCAGGGCTGGCATTTTTTCCCTTAATTTTCCAGCCTCGGGCAAAAGCATTTTATTCTCCCAAGTCTCTAAAAAAAAAAATACTTTAATTCTCAAGCTAGAGCTGAGCTATCCATACCCAGTGAATAGTTTAATTAACATTTTTTAGTTTCCATTATTTAAAATGTCAGTTTAGAGTATGGAAAGGCACCCCAGGACTTATTCCAGAATTAAATAAACGAATAAAAGGAAGTGTCGCTCAACACCCAAAAACATTTTAGGCCAATCCAATCCAACAATAGTTTTTGATTTGCCTTCAGAAGTTGTGGTGCTTCATCACTGGAGGTTTTTAAGAAAAGACTGAACAGTTATTTGTTCAAACTGATAAGAGGATCTCCCGCTTGAGCAGGGAGTTGGACTAGAAGACCTCCAAGGTCCCTTCCTCCAGCTCTATTCTGATTCTGTTTCTTACAGTAGGCAGACATTGCTATGATGCAATAGCTACAACCATATTCCAGGATCTCCTCTTTTATAGTTGGTGATACAAGTAGTCCTCAACTTATGACAATTGGGAGTGGAATTTTGATCACTAGGTGATTGGCTTCAACACATTTATTTTCCATAATACTAATTCCCCCGTAAAGCCATCTAAGTTAACACTTCTGATATTAATTCCATAAATTAAATGTGCACATTGCATCAAGAGCCATTTGTCCTAAAGTCTTCAATTTGGTGGAGTGGGATTCTGCAGATCTTCCCAAGAAGCTCATCAACCTTTCGATGCAAACATAGCTTATTCTAGATCAGTGTTTCTCAACCTTACTGGCTGGGGAATTCTGGGAGTTGAAGTCCACACATCTTGAGGTGCCAAGGTTCAGAAAAACTGCTTATGATGGGTGCAATAATTTCATGGAAACTGCTAACATAAAGACTTCAGACTAACTCTACTAGAGTGGATAAAGCAAGAGATAACAATGAGATCCTTTAAAAATTGTATTTATCTTCATTCAATTTTAGTTATCCGCAGACATAGTTTAGAAAAGCAGTAGAAAGCTGGGTGACAATTGGTGGCTGCCTGAATCTGTTAGTTCTTCAAAGATGCTCTGCTTCTAAATTTTGAGGTTACAATTTACATTTTAAAGCATCTGACTTGTGACTAGAACAAAAGTCAAATGTAACAGAAATGAGTAAAAGAGATCAATCAACTGAACAGAAGCTTACAAAAAGAAGGATACATGAGAATGCTATCATGAAATACTTTATTTCATACAAAGCTTGGGGAAAGATGATGATCAACTGGAACCACTAAGATACATAAGCCCATGCTGAGTACTACTGCATTACAGGAGGCTTTACTCATTGAAGCTAGTATCTTTAGCAGAGATAACTTCACAATCCCTAGTGTCTCAATTATGTTTCCTCTAATATTTCTGGGGGGGGGGGGGAATAGATCTTGCAGACTTTTGGATTTTAGGATGTACTTCTTCAGAAAAATGTGATGGAATGTGCACTTATAGGCAGCAAAGGGGGCAGGAATTGGCCATTCTTAGCCTTCCCAGAAAAAGGTCCAAATTAAGAGGCTGCCGAGTCCCATGTTGGACAGAGAATGAGGTTCAGGATAGTCATAGAATCTCTCAGGATATATCTAATAGGTTAGATTGTTATAGCTTTAATTTGGCAAGATGCTGTCCATTAGCTGAAAGCCAAATAGAGGAATTAAACTAGATTGTATCTCACTCTTTTACTTCTGGACTGGGACCTAACAAAAATGAGATCCCCCCCGTGGTTATGAAATGAAAAGATTTGCTTTCAGAAGGACCTATAAACATATTTGCATGACCTGTTAAACCATACTGGATTATTAGCATGAATATGTGCACTGCCAACTTTATATTAGTTGGTAACTCTTCCAATGGTTGTTTGTGCCATCTGAACCCAAACTTGGCAATATTTCTGATAAAAAGGTAAAAGTAAAGGTTTCTTCTGACCAGTTGTGTCCAAATCGAGGTGGCAATGTTCATATCCATTTCTTAGCCGAGGGAGCCATTTGTTCAAAGACACTTCCGTGATCATTTGGCCAGCATGAATGCATTCCAAGGCACACAGAACACCATTACTTTCTCACCAAAGTGGTACCTATTTATCTGCTCACATTTGCATGCTTTCAAATTGCTGGGTTTGCATGAGCTGGGGCAAATAATGGAAGCTCACCCCATCAGGTGGGACTTGGATGTTGAAACTAGGCTGCCAGCTCTCCATCTGACAAGTCATTAACCGTTTAGCCATCACACCCCTTCTTTCTGGTAGCATTAGCCAAATTATTTCACTAATTGAAATAAAGAATGAATAATGGCTTCCTATTCTAGCCAGTGCTAACTAGACAGGATACTCCAGGCTCAACAAGATACATCGCCATAGGAAAGCCATTGACCATGTTAAGGGGCCAAAGGGAAGAGATAAAATGGAAAGTATGCACACCTACATTAACCATTTAGCATGACTGAGCATCTTTTAAAATACACACACAGGCAGCTTAGTTTTGCTGAATATATGCATATCTAGAAGGCATCAAACACAAACGTCAAGTGTAGTTTTATAGCTTTTGACTGCATTCCAACAAATCTGATAACTGAACAGCGATCCATCACACCATCTGGGTGACTAAATTCTAAACACCCTGCTTTAATTAACCCAGATATCTGAAAGAAAAAGTAGAGTTCCATTGCCCTTCATTTAACATTGCCGGTGAACAAAATGGCTAATGGACATTGCCAGCAACTGAGAAAGGAAGTCATAAATATACTTATTTTGTCAAAATCTCACTTGATTGAACAAGCTCTTGCCCAGGTTGCCCCTTTCTTTATCACCCTGTTTCTGAAAGATATGCAGGTGTTCTGCAAATCTTCGATTGTAATAGAGGTGATAGGATGCAAACAAGTCAAAACACTCCAAAATCAAAAGACCTTATGACAATTGTGGCTTATTTTATAGAACATGGAAATTATAGTCTAAGTATTGCTCTTTTTTAAAAAAAAATATTTATTTTTGAACAAAGACAAAAAAGCATAAAAATAAAAAAAGCCATCTTCCATTACAAATTGTAGAAAGTGTGTCAGTTGGTTACAGTATTTCCATGCATCTCTTCCATAGTCACCACCTGCTTTTCATATCAAATTGCATATTTTAAATTCACATATATTCATGTATATCACGATTATTATATCTCAACCTTAATTTGACTATAATGGGTTTTACATCCTTTTATATATAATATTCAAAATCTAGAATAGGATTATATGATAACATTCTGTTAAATCATCCTAAAATCATCCAATCACAATACATCTTTATAACATATTCTAGATAGAGCTTTTAAACCTCCTCTCATATTCTCCATGTGTTGTTTATATAAAATGTCATATTATCAAACTAATATAGCTAAATGTATTGTTATCATTATTAATCATTATTTAATTATCCAGTAGCTATTGTCACTTCATTTTATACATACTACTAGTAAACTAAATTTAGCTTAGTTTTTATTATACATTTTCATTGCATCAACCTGTATTTTTTCCAGTAATAGTGCAGTCTTATATCTCTTGCCATTTGTAGCATTAATATTCTAGTTACTTTCTTAATAAATCTTGTGTGAACCTCTCTTCGCAACATGTTGTTCCTTTCATATCTCATCAAAGCTCGAAACCCAGCATCTGCTCTTTCCATCAGCTTATCTTTGGTTATCACTGGTGCTTCTGTCAAGATTTCTCTCCTTATCTCCGTCAATTTTTCTCTCTTTTCTTCTTCTGTGCTTTGAAGTCTGGGGTAGAGTTCCAATCCATCTATCTCCCCTTTCCATATTCTGCTCTTGCCATTACCAACCACGCTTACTTTGTTGTCAGTATCCACAGATTTCATATCTCTTTGCTCATTTTTTTTCTTCCATTTTTTGAACTCTGTCCTCCACATTCTTCATTTGATAAACATCCTCAGTTTTTCCATCAAATTTTTCTGTTTTGTATTCTATATTCTCCAATATCTTTTCAATTCTCTCTGTCACAACTAATAGATTTTGAATTTCAAACATAATCATTTGCAATGTTACAGTTTCTTTTTCCTGCTGCGCCATTGTTCCAATTTTGCAGGCACTGCCACTATAGGATTCAAGGCTATTTTAATAAACTTCAAACAGGTTCATTTATTATCTTTTAAGTCAAAATGTTGTCTTCCCTCCAATACCTAGTGATAGAACTCCCCAAAAGCACCTGTATAAACAACTTGTGCACTTCCTACTATCACTCTCAGTAAACAAACTGAAAGAACCTTGAATCTCAAGTGATCAAAGAGAAAGAAGAAAAACAATGTATCCAGCCTCCAGCCTCTAAGTGGCAGTGTAACTGCTTTTCCTCCTGTTGTTACCACCCTCTTTATAATCCTTCTTATTATCTTCTTTATATTCCAAGCTTAAGAAAGAAAAAAACCCTTAAATGGAGATCAAAAACAATCCAATCAATCCAAACAAGCATTATAAAAAAGAAGGAAAATTTTAATCCATAGGTGTAAGCAAAAGTGAAAAAAGAAGAAAAAATTAATCTATTCAGTTTAAAAAATAGGGAGCCTTTGCAAAAATTCCATCCATGAAAAAAAATTAGAAACAGGATAACATACTAAGTTTAATGTAGATTAATTTCGCCGTTTACAGTCTTCTATCTTCAATTTTAATTTAACTTAATTTGGGGGTGGGAGTCTCTTTTTCTAATAATAAAATTTCCTCACTAATTCGACACACTTTCTCTTTTCAGTTTCTTCCCGTTCCGGAGCTGTCCCAACTTCAGCAGCTTCATTAGCTGCGTTTCTGTCGCCAGAAAAAAAGGCTATTCCTGGATCTTCCAGGGACTTTGCGGTGTCACCGAGATCAGCAGGAGGTGCCCTTCTCAATCACCATCTCTGCGGGATGGTTTAGGTCCGAATGGACCATCTAGCGGCAGAAATATCGACTGCTGTCGTGACATCAGCCCCTTTCTCCAGTATTGCTCTTCAGATAGCAATAGGTATAGTACTTAGATTTATATATCACTTTGCACTGCTTTACAGCCTTCTCTAAATGGTTTACAGAGTCAGCCTATTGCCCCCAACAATCTGGGTCCTCCTTTTACCAACCTCAGAAGGATGGAAGGCTGAGTCAAACTTGAGCCTGGTGAGATTCGAACTGCTAAATTGCAGTCAGCTGGCAGTCAGCAGAAGTAGCTTGCAGTACTGCACTCTAACCACTGCGCCACCATGGCTCATTGGTGGCTTTACATCTGGCTTTAAATCCAGAGGTTGGATTTAAACTTTCATCAGTCCTAAATAGCATGATGGCAGTTGTTCTTCAATCATTGGAAAGGACCCCAATGTTGGGAAAGACTGAAGACCAAAGGAAAAGGCAGAAAATGAGATGGTTAGATAGTGTCACTGAGGCAGTAGACATGAGTTTTGTCAGACTTCAGGAGATGGTGGAGGATGGGAGGAGTAGCATGCTGTGGTCAGAGGTGGGTTCCTATCGGTTAACTTGGCCTGCCATGCCCCCGAATCGGTTCTATCGGCGGCACCATAGGCACCAGCATCTTGTTTACTACTGTGCATGCATGCGTAGAGCGCATGAAGCGCACACCCAAAGCGTGTCCCTGAGCAAACCAGCAGTAGCAGAAGCTGGAACCCATTCCTGGCTGTGGTCCATGGGGCCACGAAGAGTCAGACATGACTGAACAACTGAACAACAACAACTGTTCTTTAAAATAAAATCTAGAAGGATGGAGATTCTCCATCAAATTTGATAGTCTTTCCAGAAAAACTCCTGATAATCTTACCAGATGGGGTGAATGGGATCACCAGGTGGTATGGTGGCTGCCCACAATCCTTTCAAACCTGGGGCCAGCTCTGCAATACAGGAGCTAGAGAACTGTCAGCGCTAGATATATCACCCCCCCCCCCAAAAAAAAAACAACTGCACAAGATTACAATTATACTTTATTGAGATAGGCTATAATAATAAAATCTTGCAAGTCCGGGGATGCTTTACTTACCCTTCTTTTTATATTTCACACCAGTAAATCGGGGGGGAAAAGTCTGCCTGAATTACTTCCAAGTACTATATTGCTCCTCAAAGCTTGGATATACTTTTTTTCTGTCCCTCTTTGCTTAAGTTAACAGTTCTTGCATATTTCTGGGGGGGGGGGGTTGAATTTTTTTTAATTTTAATTAAACAAAAACACAAAAAAAGAATCATCCTTCATTACATCTTGTAGAAAGCGTGTCGATTGGTTACAGATAACTTTCGTGCACTTCTTCCACAGTCATTACTTATAGTTCATATTAGATTGTACACTTTAAATCAAAAATCTTTGTATATCTTACTACCAATGTACCACAATTCTCATTTGACTACAATTATTTGAACGTGCTTTTACCTCAAATCATTCATACTTCAAGAAACAACCACATAATGGCATTCATTAGCTATTTCAAAAATCCTCCAATAACATTACACCTTTATGACATATTCTAAGTAAAAGTCAGTTAATAAAATTTCTAAACCTTTTTTTCCCTCTTTTTTTTCTAAACTCGCTGTTTAGAGTTTGTATCCAAGTTGCTTTTGCCAATACCAGAGTATGTATATATTATTAAACAATACCCATTGACATTTCCTTGTTGTTATTATAATTGGCTAAAAATCATTTACTGTTATATCCCATCTCCCCTCATCAAACCCAAAACACATTACACCTTTATGACAAGATCTAAATAAAAGTTTGTTAATAAAATTTATAGGTCTCTTTCCCAGATTGCAATTTGCAATTTATATCCAACTTTCTTTTACTAGTTTGCCAGTACATGTATATATCATTAAGCTGTATCCATTATCATTTCATTATTGTTATTATAGTTAATTTGTTGATGAATAAACATTTAATAACAATCTAAAACAATCTAAGAATTACTAAGCATATTTCTGTTTAAGGTCATCTCCCTGACTCTCTACAAGAACCAAGGATGAACTGAAAATTGCATCATTTCTCTGTTTAGCCATCTCTCAACCGAGCATATTCCATGTTACAGTAAGTGAGAGCACAAACTCTATGGATCTATCCAAGAGATGGGTTACTAATGGTTCAGCCCAGTTCGGCTGAACCGGTAGTGGTATCCTTCCCCTGCCACACCCACCAAGCCACTCCCACCAAACCACACCACGCCCACCAAGTCACGCCCACAGAACCGTTAATAAAAAAAATATGAATTTCACCACTGGGCCGGGCGCATGCGCGGAAGGAGTGTGCATGGGGCGAACCGGTGGTAACAAAATGTGAAACCCACCGCTGCTCCAGATGTTGTGGAATAACAACGTGTAGAATCATCCAACACTGGCCAAGCTTCCAAGAGATTGGGAATGGTAGTTCAGTAGAGCTAGAAGCCAACTGGCTGCCTTCCTCTGTAGGATCTACTCCTGGATTCCGAACACCTCTGTGAAAAAGAATCAGTCCCATTAAAAAGTATGGGACTGATTCTTGCTGGGAAGGATGCTTAGAATGAATTCAAATATCAACAGAACGAGATGTCCGCAGTCAATAACACAGAGCAGATATTGGCTAACCCTTCATAATTAAAAAAAGGTGAAACTCTTCTCTTTGTCATGATGTAGCGTCACTACATTAAATTGTAATACAAGTTACTTTTATTTTGGCATGGAACAATGTGGGAATTGAGATTCATGGAGAATGATTACGCACGATAAAGCAAGCCATGGTTTAAAATGCAGTGTTTGCCACCCATTCATTTTATTTTCCACTCACAAGGTGCTTTCCTGTAGAGCAGAATACAATAGAACACACTTTTGTGCAGTTACCTGCTTCGGCTAAGCCGAGAGCAAGACTTTGGAAAGTTATTAGCAATTTGATGATTAATTTAAAGCAATTATATGCCATTCTTCAACCTGAAAGGGTCCCAGAATAGCTTATGAAATAATAGAAATCAGAATTTCTGCTGAATAACTGAACTACATAAAGAAAGACATGACATAGAAGGAAAAGTGCATGGGGAGGAAAAGAAAACAGGATCATTTGGGGGCAGCACTTAATTTTTTATCCCTGCTATAAATACCAGACAGGATGAAAAGTTGGATTCAGCAAGCTGGGATAAATAGTTCAATGATCTACCATGGTACCTTGGTACAGGCAGTCCTCGACTTACAACAGTTCATTTAGTGACTTTTCAAAGTTACAATGGCACTGAACAATGGTGACATTCAAATTTTTTACTACCGGTTCTGTGGGCATGACTTGGCGGGCGTGGTAGGGGAAGGATACTGCAAAATCTCCTTTCCCATCCCACTTTGGGGCTAGCCAGAAGTGGCATTTGCCAGTTCTCTGAACTACTCAAAATTTCTGCTACCGGTTCTCCAGAACCTGTTAGAACCTTCTGAATTGCACTGAAAAAAAGTGTGTTGTGATCATTGTTCACACTTACAACCATTGCCACATCCCCATGGCAACGTGATTAGAATTCACTGCTTGGCAACTGATTCATATTTATGACCCTTGCAGTGTCTCAAGCTTTTGGAAAACTTCTAAGAAACAATGTCAATGGGGAAGCCGGATTCTCTTAACAACTGTGTTATTAACTTAACAACTGCAGTGACTCGCTTAATGACTGTGGCAAGAAAAGTTGTAAAATGGGGCAAAGCTCGCTTAAGAAATGTCTCGCTTAGCAACAGAACTTTGGGGGTCAATTGTGTTTGCCTATCAAGGACTACCTGCACTCAACTGTTTGAAACTCATCGGATTTGGTACTCAACACATTTTGATAGGGAAATTTTGTCCCGGTACTCATCATTTGCTTGGTACTCAACACTCAGGCTAGAACTTATCATTGTTGGCTGCCTAGTGATTCACTAAAGGTAAAGGTAAAAGTTCCCCTTGCACATATGTGCTAGTTGTTCCCGACTCTAGAGGGTGGTGCTCATCTCCGTTTCAAAGCTGAAGAGCCAGCACTGTCCGAAGACGTCTCCATGGTCATGTGGCCAGCATGACTAAATGCCAAAGGCATACGGAACACTGTTACCTTCCCACCAAAGATGGTTCCTATTTTTCTACTTGCATTTTTACATGCTTTTGAACTGCTAGGTTGACAGAAGCTGGGACAAGTAACAGGAGCTCACTCCGTTATGCAGCACTAGGGATTCGAACCACTGAACTGCCAACCTTTCTGATCGACAAGCTCAACCACTGAGCCACCGTGTCCCTAGTGATACACTATTCCTTATGAGAACAATTTATTTGGTACTCATAATTTTCGGAACTCATCACACTTCCTCGAACCAAGTAACAATGAGTACCAAAGTACCACTGTACATCTGCAACAGGCAGATGTATAGATTCAAATGTGGCTTAGGTGCAAAGATTACTCTTTATTTTATTTCAGCCCTAGTTGACCCTTTCTGACATATTGGAAGGGATTTTTGTGCATGTGTGCACAATATTGTTTTCTGGCTGCGGCAACGCATTTCCAATATAAAACCCCTCTTAATTTTTGAGTATGAAGTTAATGCAGTTTTTGTTCCCCGATGACTATCTCAACAATCCATTTATGAAGCAGGCTGACATAATCCTTGAAATCCAGGGCTGGTATTATTTGCTAGAAATTCCATTAACGGGTTTTGTTAACTTATATTATCTGAGAATCATCACCGAAAGTAGCTGGCTGAGAACAAGCTGTGCTGCAGAGAGGGAATTGCACCACGTCGCTTCCCTGGATAAACAGAACATTAAAACAGCCAGGTCAGTCTCTAGTAATTGTCCTCCACTCATCATTTTGATGGGCAAGATAAAACTGAGATGCCACATTTCTAGATTCATACAGAACCAAGTCCTCATCGGTAGAAGTTCATAAATGTGAAACGAATTAAAGAGTGCCTTCCAGGATGTTTTGGAAAACTTTTTTTCATTATTTATACGAACTTTCAAGTGAAGGGAGATTAATGGCTCTGAGTAGCTGACAGGTTTTGCATCCACAAAGATCAGAATTTTCCTCCATCTCTCAGAATCTGCTACAACAAACCAGATATTTGCTACTGGACTAAGATAAAGATATGGTTGGAAAAGATGATAAAACAACGTATTGAGTTAAAGCCAGAAATATTTTTTGAGGGGATATGACCTGAAACTTATAATAAAGAGAATACATTAGAGAATGGAGAGGCCTGCAAAAATGAAGAGAATTATTCATATATTAGCCGCAGCTAGAATTGTATTTGCACAATATTGGAAAAGTGAAGAGATTCCTACTGAAGAGATGGTGATTAGAAAAATATTAGAATGTGCAGAAATGAATAAATTAACATTGGCAATTAAAGAGAAAGAACCATCTGATTATTATATGATGGGTTTTTTACCAATGGTTTGAAGGGGGGGGAAGGAAATTGGAAATAAAAGAAGATAAAAAGAAGACTAGAAAATGTATTAAGATAGAGATAAGAGTAAAATGACAAATGTTAGCATGAGTATGATGAAAATAACTATAATCAATGTTAATATTGTATCAGTGGTGAGTTGCCAATTTGTTTACTACCGGTTCGGCGGATCCGGGCCGAACCTGCAGCAACCCACCTCTGTATTGTATACCGTATTTTTCAGAGTATAAGATGCACTGGAGTATAGGTCGCACCAAGATTTGGAAGAGGTAATTTTTTTTTAAATTGCACTCTGCAGACCTCCCAAACCCTCTGCACGCCTCATTTTTTGTGAAAAACGGGGCATGCAGAGAGTTTGAGAGACCTGGAAAGTGCTCCTGGGAGCTGGGGGGGGGGGACAAGCAAAAAAAGCACCATTTTTTGCAAAAAACGGTGTGTTTTTTTGCCAAAAAATGGGCATGCATAGCCTTCAGGAGGCTTGTAGAGCGCTCCTGGGGGCTGAGTGGGCAAAAACAAGCAAAAAATGGCCCATTTTTCACATAAAAGTTTTTTGCCTAAAAATGGATATGTATCACCTTTAGGAGGCTTGTAGAGCACTCCTGGGGGCTGGGGGGCAAAAATGAGCACAAAACGGCCCATTTTTCACTCGTTTTTGCCCTCCCCAGCCCCCACGAGCACTTTGCAGGCCTCCCAAACCCTCTGTATGTCCATTTTTGTGAAGGGGGCTGGGTTTCAGGAAGCCAAAAGTGTTGTATTCAGTGTATAAGACACACCCAGATTTTCACCTTCTTTTTGGGGGGAAAACATGCATCTTATACTCTGAAAAATAAGGTATATATTAGAAGATATTCTATTCTTCTATTGAAGACATATTAAGAAGGAAATGAAGAGATTTATAAAGTTTAACTGTCTAATGTATAATAATTTATGGAAGGATGTTGCAGATATCTGTGCCCAGATGACACACTGCTTAAGGAAAGATGGATTGTATGTATTTTAAAATTGAAAAATGAAAAACTTTTACAAAGAAACCACACAAAAAACTAGATATTCATCTCTGCTAATATTCTCAGCTCCAATTCTCTAATTTTATTGTAATTGTCCTGCTAGTAAAGACGTGCATTTATAGGTTGTGTTTATGTGCAAGCCTACCTTTCGTCTGCTTCAGCTGATAAACCTGGAAGAAAGTAACCTTAAAAATTGGGGATGAATGCCTTAGTAATAAATTTTGCAGGAAGCTGCTTTTATTTGTAGTCCAGAACTACAATTGGTATGGAACTCAGTGCTCAGCTTGGTCTTTGCAAAAAAAAAAAAAAAAATCAGACCATTATCACCTTTGCGCTTAAGGCAGTGATTGGCAGCCTGTGGAATTTATTTTAGACTGCAATATAAAGTG
Source organism: Natrix helvetica (assembly GCF_964273705.1). Taxonomy (NCBI): domain Eukaryota; kingdom Metazoa; phylum Chordata; class Lepidosauria; order Squamata; family Natricidae; genus Natrix; species Natrix helvetica. The sequence continues at coordinate 16,359,318 of NC_138553.1, forward strand.
CCAGTTATTACCTTTAAAGCTTCCCTGCCTTGGGTCTGGATTACATGCAGAATTCCACTTGCAATATCATCCCTACCAACAAAGGGACAGAGTCACACAGTCCTAGTGGCCATCTTGACTTTTTTGCCCCCATCGGACCTTCACAGGTTGGTTCTGTGACAAGTTAGAGTCAGGCTTCTGTAAGCTACCTCTTTTTGGGGGGAGGGGGGGAATAGGTTCTTTGTCAAGTGACTCTTTCTGTTGGCTTTTTTATTCATCAATAATTTTCATATGATCATTGATCAATTTAAAAAAGAGAAAGAAGACAGGAAATATAGGTAGTCCTCAACTTACCACAGTTCATTTAGTGACTGCTTGAAGTTACAACAGCACTGAAACAACTTATGACCCTTTTTCACACTTACAACTGTTGCAGCATCCCCATGGCCATATGATCAAAATTCAGATGCTTGGCAAGTGGCTCATGTTTACAACAGCTGCAGTGCTCCAGGGCCGTGTAATCACCTTTTGCAAGCTTCTGACATGCACAGTCAATGGGGAAGCCAGATTCACTTAACAACAGTATTACTAATTTAACAACTGCAGTGATTCACTTAACAAATGTGGCAAAAAAAAAACGTAAAATGAGGCAAATCTCACTTAACAAATGGCAGATATCTTCTGCAGTTCTACTTTCATTCTAGTTTGTTTCTCGTTTCCTTGTTTTCCATTTTCATTTACCCTACGACCCACTCTTAATATTACCAAACAAAAGCCTGTCTCATATTCAGACCTCTCATCACTCTTGCATCTTTCATTGATCCTCCAATCTTTCATCAAAAACAATGCAATAGGGCGTTGGTACTTACCCGATACGCCTCTTCTCATAGTGGGGGAGGAGTATCCAGGATGGGTTGATCTTGTCCTCTCATTGATTGGGCTGAGTCAGATAAGCTCTTTGGGCCATGCCCTGGTCACCAGGTACCACCCAGTTATTGGCAAAGAACCTTATCCGACTTGCTGTGTCATCCACTCCAGACTTTATTTTAGTTTCAACCTTTATTTATTTCTTCAACAGAACAGCTCAACCATCAAACATAACGCTCATGTTACATAACCATATCAGGGAGGGGCTGGATACTCCTCCCCCACTATGAGAAGAGGCGTATCAGGTAAGCACCAACGCCCTTTCTCCATAGTGAGGGGAGGAGTATCCGGGATGGGACGTACCAAAGCTTACACGTCCCTAGGGAGGGTTACCCATGTTAAGAGCTCGCACAAATCTTATGCCTGGTGAGGCGTCACCTCCGCCCTGTGCACAGCCTCCAACACCCTACGCCCGAATGAAGCCTCTGCAGAGGCAAAGGAGTCCAGTTTGTAGTTCCTCACGAATGGTGAGAGGGAAGACCACGTAGCTGTCCTACAGATCTCAGTCAATGAGGCCTGGGTGGCCCAGGCCGTTGAGGTGGCCGCGCTTCGTGTGGAATGTGCTGTAATAGAGCTCGGTGTTTGCAGACCCCCTTCTTGGTAGGTGGTAACAATACAGGCTCGTAACCACCTGCCTATGGTGGTGGAGTCACCTTGTTCCCCAGGGATCCCGGCTGGAAAGAGACAAACACGGCTTCAGACTTCCTGTTCGGCCAGGTTCTTCTGAGGTAAATCCTCAGAGCCCGCCTTACATCTAGGGTGTGCCACTTCCTCTTTAATGGGTGAGAGGGGTCCGGGCAGAAATTGGGCGATATCAATTCCTGTGAGTGATGGAAGCAGGAGCACACCTTAGGGATGAAGGAGGGGTCCAACCTTAGTACCACCCTGTCCTGGTGGAACAAGCAGAGATCCTCCCTGGCCGACAGAGCCTGTAGTTCAGATATCCACCTGGCTGATGTGATGGCCACCAGAAAGGCCACTTTAAGAGTAAAAAACTTAAGAGACACAGTTCGCAAGGGTTCGAAAGGAGGGCCTGTCAGAGCGTCCAACACCTTATGCAAGTCCCAGGAGGGGTACCTGTGCACTGTAGGTGGCTTAAGATTGGATGCCCCCTTAAGGAATCACCTGACCATGGGGTGGTGAGTCAAGGTCTGAGACCTACCACACAGAAGTACCGATGAGATGGCCGAGATCTGTCTCCTAATCGTGTTGGGAGCTAACCCTCTGTCCAGGCCCGCCTGAAGGAAGTCCAGAACCTGCGGGATCATGGCTCGAACCGGATCATGGCCCCTGGAGCTGCACCATGTTGAAAAGGCACGCCATATAGCGCCGCAAATGCGCTCCGTGGAAGGTCTGCAAGTCGCCTGAATAGTCTGTATCACTGGTGGAAGGCCCGCATCATCATATCCTGGAAGTTGGGCATCCCTGATGTGGGTGGTATTCCCGCCCCTGTGCCAGCAGGTGTGGACGGGAAGGGCTGTGGCGAGGGTCCCACTGCTGTGAGGCGTGGGGGTGATTGCCATCCTTGTGCAGCCCCCCAGATGCTTGAAGTATCAAAGGGAATCTTCACCTGGGGGGGGTTCCCCATCTGCAGTCCTGCCAGGAGAAAGAATCACTGGAAATCCTTCCCCAGGTTCCTGGCCATGGGCAGCCCTCTTGCTGCCGGCCTTGTGGCAAATGCGCTCCAAGGCTCGGTGCCTCTGTCTTTTGTATTTGGAGCCAGATCTTGGGGGCTTGGAGCTGCAGCCTGCCTCTTTGGCCCCCTTGGAGGAGATGTGCTTTCTCTTTGCCTTTGCCTTGCCTCCTCCTCTTCCCTTACCAGCCTCTGTAGCAGTCTCTGACCTGGTTAGCTGCTCCTCTGCTCCTCCGGTGGGGCTGCTGGCTGCTGGGCTGGAGGCTTGAGTCCTGCTGGCATCCTCTGTGCTGCTGGGTGCCGCCATCTTGGATCACATGGTTCAAAAATGGCCGCCAGCTCCAAATTTAAAACATTCCTCTCCCTGGGAACACGTGGAAGCGGCTTATGCCTTTGGGGCTGCCGTGCGGCTTCCGCTGCTGCTGGAGAGCTCTCTCTCTCGCTTCCTCCGCTCTCTTCCAAGCTTTGTGAGCTCCAGGGGGGCGCTATCTCTCTCTGGCACTTGCAGGCAGGTACAGGTGCTCTGCTGCATTTAGAAATGCCTCGGTTCACCACTTGACCCCCTGGGGGAGAGCGGCGGAACGCTCCGGCGCCAGCTGAGTTTCTTCGACATGACTGCCTTCCCGGGGCTTCCAGGGGAGCATCCCCTCACCCGCAGTCTCGATTAGTGCCCTAGGTCTCTCTTTATGACCTGGGCTGCACGTTACCCTGAAGGGCTTGCTGCATGTGCTCTCGCTCCCTCTCTCTCTTCCCGGCCAGGGAATCAGCCAAGAGCCAGTTACTCACTCAGGCAGGGAGGCAGCGAATGCAATCAAGTAAACAGTGAGTTCAATCCTTTCTTTCAAATTTAAAATGGAAAGAATAAAACAAATTGAAATGTTTAGAAATCAAGTGACACAGGTGCTCACATATTGCTGTCCTTTATTTCCCCAAAAACAGTTTCTATTTGCTTGAGACAGGAAGACTTTTAACTAAACTATCAGAGCACTGCAATTCAGAACCAGAGAGGACAAGCATGGAGTAGAATGAACAAATGCAAAAATAATACAGATGATCTGCCCTTGTGGGAGGAGCTGTTATTTTTATCAAACGAGGAAGGAGAACAGAGCTCCTGGTGTACTGTGGTTTTTTTAAATCTAAAACTCGGTGGATCTGCTCTTAACTAAGCAACAAATAGTATTTTTGAAAGAATATTAAATCATTGTTGCCCCAAATCAACCCAGCAATCAATTGTTCAGCATATCTGTCCTACGCAAGCTAAATAGGAGATACCTCCCACTTTACCACACAGCAAACTCCAGAACAGATTTAACAACTGAATTCAAAATAAGATGACAAACATCTGATTAGTGGGCTGGGTGGTAAGAAGGAGGGAGAGTTTCCCTGCTTTACTCTTGTTCCAAGTAATCAAAACCATTCTGGGATAGATCGGGCACGTAAGAGAGATGGGTAAAGACTTAACCAATAAATTCCATGGTTAAGGAAGCTTCTTCTCCAGTAACATTGTACTGCTAACTAGGGCATACAAAACCTTTGCCAGACCAATCCTTGAATACAGCTCGTCCGCCTGGAACTCACACTGTATATTGGATATTGACAGAAATATATATATTTCTGTCAAAGAGGGAGTAGTGACCTTCCTCCCATATTTAGGCATACCAGGGGTTGTAACACAAATACATACCTATTTCCCTGGCTCAACTGATAAGGAGGAGAGCCTGTGGCTTAGTGGCTAAGACTCCTGCCTAGTATATAATACAGCCCAGGTTCAAATCCCAGTAAGGGTATGGCTAGCTGATGAGAGCTAATTAGCTCGAAATAGATCTATACTAGTCTCCCTTTATTTATTTATCAGTACAAATACAAATATATATATTCTATATATTAAGAAAACTGACAAAGAGATTATAGGCAACAAATAGCTGTTTCCAGCTAAATAGAAATGGAGCTAAATAAAGTGCTCTGGCTGTAACTAAAATGTAAAATGAAGGTCTTATTCAAAATGGAATCTGTCAGGTCCATTCCTTTTTACACGAATAATCAAATTTTATTTCTCTCAGATATTAATACAATTGAGCAGGTCCAGAGATACAGTATTTCACGAGAAGAGTCTTTTCTGCTCACAACAGAATCCCTTATGCCACCAGGCTTGAAATTTTGGGTTTGGACAACCTAAAACTGTACCGCCTACAGTCTGACCTAAGCATAGTACACAAAATTGTCTGCTACATCCTACCTGTCAACGACTACTTCAGCTTCAAATGAATAATACACAGGCAAACAATAGATACAAACTCAAGGTAAACCGCTCCAAACTCGATTGCAGAAAATACGACTTCAGCAACAGAGTGGTCAACGCCTGGAATGCTTTACCTGACTCCATTATTACTTCCTCAAACCCCTGCAGCTTCCACCTTAAACTGTCTCCCGTGGACCTCACCCCATTCCTAAGAGGTCCGTAAAGGGGGCGTGCATAAGCACACCAGCGTGCCTACCATCCCTGTCCTACTTTCCCCATCTATTTGTATTCATTTCCTGTGCTCGTGTCCATGTTTATACTTATACCTGTAATCTCGTACTTGTTTCACAAACTAAATAAAATTAAAATAAAAAATAAAATACAAGTAGGGATCTGAGACCTGAGGTAATGGTTGATTCCCAAGCTGAGATTTCGGGAGATTGTTTTATAAATAGCCTGCCGAAACCTGATCATTGAATCACAAGAAAGTAGTTACAAAGATTTTTTTTTAAAAAAAAATCTAATCATAGTTTGGCCAATAAGCCAGTTTGGTCTAGCGCTTAAGGTACCTGACTAGAAAGCGGGAGATTGTGAGTTCAGGTCCCGCCTTAGCCATGAAAGTCGGTGATGTGCCTTTAAGCCAGTCATTCTCTCTCAGTTCACCTCACCTTACAGGGTTGTTGTAGTTGTTGTGGGGAAAAGAGGAGGAGAAAGTTGTGTTAGATATGTTTGCCGCCTTGAGTTATTTGTAAAAATAATAAATGCGGGATACAAATAGATAGATAGATAGATAGATAGATAGATAGATAGATAGATAGATAGATAGATAGACAGATAGACAGACAGACAGATAGATAAATAGATAAATAGATAAATAGATAAATAGATAAATAGATAAATAAATAAATAAATAAATAAATAAATAAATAAATAAATAAATAAATAAATAAATAAATAAATAAATAAATAAATAAATAAAGGGGGATATGTTAGTTCTGCATGTGAGTTCAGAGTTCAGTTGTTAGAATTCTTGTAAACCAATCCTTTTCACTTTAATGTGTTTTTTCTTTTCTAAAGAGAGTTCTATAATCATCTTGCTGAGAAAGAATCACTTTCAAATTTAAGCTGCTGCCAAGAAGCCTGACACCTTAACCAGGTCATTACCCTATAAATAATCTATGCGTTATGTGTAACTATTTTTACCGCAAACTGCTTTGAAATGTTTCATACAAGTACAGTGATATCTCGGTACTCCTTGTTAATTGGATCTGGGAGGCATGAGGAGTACCAAAAACAATGAGTACCAAACAAATTTTTCCCTTAAGGAATAATGTAGTGAGTCACAAGGCAGCCGACATCGACAAGTTTTAGCTTGTGTGTTGACGAATGATGAGTACTGGGACAAAATTTTCATGGCAAAATGACTTGAGCACCAAATTCGACGAGTTTCAAAGTAGCTGAGTACCAAGGTAGCATTGTAAACGAGATCTCTATTTTTTTTTAAAAAAACTGAATTATTGTTTGGAACCATGCAATTCCTGATGGGGATGAGGGACACAATTTCATGTGCTTCATATTGTTCCTTGCAATATCACCTGATAGGAACCTCCATATATTGATGAAAATGCCATTGTTCCACCTAAATGAGATTATATTCATGCGCAATAAGCAGACTTGTATTAGTCGCCACAATGTAAAAAAGATGTGGAGACTCTAGAAAGAGTGCAGAGAAGAGCAACAAAGATGATTAGGGTACTGGAGACTAAAACATATGAAGAACGGTTGCAGGAACTGGGTATGTCTAACTTAAGAGAAAGAAGGACTAGGGGAGACATGATAGCATTGTTCCAATATCTCAGGGGTTGCCACAAAGAAGAGGGAGTCAAACTATTCTCCAAGGCACCTGAGGGCAGAACAAGAAGCAATGGGTGGAAACTAATCAAGGAGAGAAGCAACTTAGAAGTGAGGAGACATTTCCTGACAGAACAATTAATCAGTGGAACAGCTTGCCTCCAGAAGTTGTGAATGCCCCAACACTGGAAGTCTTTAAGAAGATGTTGGATAGCCATCTGTCTGAAACGGTATAGGGTTTCCTGCCTAGGCAGGGGGTTGGACTAGAAGACCTCCAAGGTCCCTTCCAACTCTGCTATTGTATTATTGTATTATTAAGTCATTATTACTTATTGAAAGAAAGAAAAAGAAAGAACAGGGACCATCATGATGCCATTAAACATATGATTTCTGATAATCATTGCTACACTTTTATGTAATACCTGTCATGTAGAGATGTCTATCAATAAATACACTTACGGCCAGTTCCACTGTTGGAGATTATTTTAGTCTTGGCCTCTCACAGAATGCTTAAAACATGTCTGAGCCCCAGGGGTGAGGTCTACTTTTCTTTGCCCTGTGCTTTAAAAAAAATGTATGTACTACCTCTCTTCTCACAAGCCATAAAACCTCAGTAATGTAGCAATGATATATTCCGAGAAGACAGACATTGACTTCTAATAGATTGGCATAATCCTGCAGCCTACCAAGTATCAGGTGCAATTTTCTCAAAATTCCTCATGTTATTATGGAGTTCAGCAAAAACAACTAATAAATTTGACCTGACTCACAAGAGGCATACCATAATATTCTCTGGGAAAGAGGCTGAAACCACATCAATCATTTCCGTTCAAGGTCAGTTTAAATGTTTATATGATACAAATAGAACCAAGAACATTGTTTGCAAGTATGTAGCATTCTAACCCTCGCAACTGTCACACAATATGAAAACCGCAGAGAAGGAAGGAAGGAAGGAAGGAAGGAAGGAAGGAAGGAAGGAAGGAAGGAAGGAAGGAAGGAAGGAAGGAAGATAACCTTACAAGAGAACTTAGGCTCAACTTTTTAGACCATATTTTATTTCTTTAAAATATGTCCCAAATTCATAGCAATCTTGTGTAATATGTTGGGAGAGCTTGACTACCCAAATCAAAGGTTGGGTTAACACAATGGATTTGTCCTGAGTTAAAACAACCATTTGTTGGGTCGACATAACATGCCATATCCAAAGAAATACACATAATATTGTATTATGTTGGCCTGGTTCACAGAGCATGATAGTTTAAAGCAGCACTGAAGGAAATAAAATCAGCTAAGATGCCTAGAGAGTTGAAGGAGAACAAGAAGGATTGGTCACAGTGCAAGCCAAGATGCCACCTATAAAGCCCTTCATGGCATAGGACTGGGATTATTTTAAGAACTAGCTACCTCCACCTGTAATGGTTCGTGGGTATTATCCTGGGAGAGGGGAGGGGGAAAGATGCTGCCTAGGGAATGATCAGATAAGAGATCTGATCATTGTGTGCAGCTGAGAAAGAAACTTGGACTTGCAAGATTCTGTTAATACAGAATTAGATAAAATAGAATTAGCTGATCTAGTCATGTTTCCTGTCTGGTCTCTCTGGCAAAGCTAATGCAGCTCTGATAGTACAAATCTCCTGCCGGCTCTTTTACAGCCTGAGAAATTGGGGAGATCCCTTTCTGAGTTTTCTTCATTATGCAGCTGCGAGCTATGGCTCCCTTATCTGATAATTACCAATGCAGCGTCTCTTCTCCCAAGGTTATTTCTACATGCCATTATATCAATTGTCTCTACTCATCTGATCAGATTTGGGGAAAGGAGTATGGTCAGGTCCTGTTGATTAAAGGGTGTCCTCTGGTGGGACCCAAGAAGGAGACTTTTTCTGAAGCAGCATCTTCTCCACAGATCATGATTCCTTCCAAAATTAGATTATCCCTGACCTGCTGTCCTTTTACGAGCCCCTAAAAATTTAGCTTTTCTTTCAAGCATGGAGCTTGGAAGAGAGTTGAGCCCATGAGTTGGATACATTTGTTATTGATTGGTTTATCCTTGATGGCCATTTTTCCTTGGCTTTATTGCATTCTTTATTGTATTGATGTTTTATTGTGTTAGCCATCTAAAGCTGCTTATGTAAGATGGGTGGCCATATTAATTGAGTAAAATAAATAAATAAACCTCACCCTAGCTTGGCATGCTCAAACAACGGGTTCTCAGCCTAGCATTTCTTTGTGGCTAGGATTGGGCAAGAAATAAACATGCCATTCACTTGTTTTAAGAATTAGATTTTAATTATTGCTTTTAATTATTTTCTTTTTAACGATTCGACTTTGGGATTGAAAGATTGGAGCTTACAGCATTTAAAAATAAACCATTTCATTGTAAATTAGCAGAAAGAAACCCAACCCAAACCAATAAAAGTGAAATTGTATTTTTCAGGTGAAAGACAGTGTTGCTTACTTTTGCATAATGCCTGAAATCTGACTTTATTTTGAAGACAGCAAAAGTGAAAGAAAGAAAAAAGAAGAATGCTCTCATCTCTGTGAAATTCCTTTAAAATGTTGCAGCTTGTGGCAACACTGGCAGGGTATACTTTTCTACTTTTGATGTTCTCTACCCTAGTTCAAGAGGGACACAGTGACTCAGTGGCTAAGACACTGAGCTTGACTAACAGAAAGGTCAGCAGTTTGGTGGTTCGAATCCCTAGTGCCGCGTAACAGAGTGAGCTCCCAGTTACTTGTCCCAACTTCTGCCAACCTAGCAGTTTGAAAGCATGTAAAAATACAAGAAGAAAAATAGGAACCACCTTTGGTGGGAAGGTAACAGTGCTCCTTGCGCTTTTGGCGTTTAGTCATGGTGGCCACATCGCCACTGAGATGTCTCCTTGATTAGTTTCCACCCATTGCTTCTTGTCCTGCCCTCAGTTGCTTTGAAGAATAGCTTGACTGCCTCTTCTTTGTGGCAGCCCCTCAAATATTGGAACACTGCTATCATGTCTCCCATAGTCCTTCTTTTCATCAGACTAGACATACTCAATTCCAGCAACCATTCTTTACATATTTTAGAATCCAATCCCCTAATCATCCTTGTTGCTCTTCTCTGCACTCTTTCTAGAATCTCAACATCCATCTAATAAGCCTTACTCAGAAAGGCACTCTCTGGAGATTGCCATCATTTGAGATCTGAAAATAATAGCTTGCATCTTCTTATAGGAGGCTCTGCTAACCCACAAGATACTAACTGGGTTAACAATCAGCATTGGGAGAGTTTCCCACCCACTTTCTCCATGGAATATCCCCTTTCCCGTGAGTCCTTGCACCAGGGAGTTACTGGCATGGCTGCCCTGTCCCCAGACCCTCTGCCATTGACCAGTCAGGCAAAAGCAGACATGGAAAGTAAAAGTTCAGCAGTTAAATTAATGCCAGGAAGACACATTCAATGGGTGTTGGACTCTAGACATGGAATTCAACACAGCACTTTGTCCTCTTTCTTTCTCTTCAACAGGATTACATAGATCAGTCAGGACAATGTATTTCTTTTTGGAGAACTCATGACCAGGCTAACCAAATGAAGGTGATTTAGCTTTATGCAAGAGTTGTCTATTTGGAATTTAAGCTAACCCCCTTGAGGTTTAGTCCAGTGGGTCAGTTACCTTTTGGGGGGGGGGGCACCCATCACAGTCCAGTAACCTCTCCTGGATCCCTTTAAATACAAGAAAAAGAAAAGGTATCCCAACTGAAGAGATTACTAATGCATCTCCCCAACATTTGTATCATGCTACCCTTCAATCATCAGTCCTAATACTGACTTCAGGGGGGTTAAATGCCAACAAGATTAGAATCAAAGCAGGGCCATGGAACACAGAAGGGAAATGTCAAGGTTTGGAGAAGGACCAATGATTAAAAATGAGACCAATTCAATAAGGCAGGACTGATGCACAGTAACTGCAGGGTAGTGAATGTCAGCTAGAAAAGAAATAATACCTTGGCCAGGAGAGCACTCCTGTCACCTATCCTTCAGCCTACAGGAGAAAAATAAAGGAAGAGGCACAACCTCACAGGTGACAGCAACACAGTCTCTGGCCTGTTCCCTACCCTTTGGGCTTCAAACCAGCTTGTTTGGCAGGATGCTGAAAAGATTGCAATACGTAGCATGTGTGTATGCATCAAGGATGTGGATTTAAGTATGCAACTGGCTCATAGATGCTTATTTTTAAATTTAGAATAGAATAACAGAGTTGGAAGGGACCTTGGAGGTCTTCTAGTCCAACCCCCTGCTTAGGCAGGAAATCCATCAATGGTTATCCAACATCTTCTAAAAAACTTCCAGTGTTGGAGCATTCACAACTTCTGGAGACAAGCTGTTCCAATGATTAATTGTTTTAACTTTCAGGAAATTTCTCCTTAGTTCTAAGTTGCTTTTCTCCTTGATTAGTTTCCACCCATTGCTTGTTCTACACTCAGGTGGCTTGGAGAATAGTTTGACTCCCTCTTTTTTGTGGCAACTCCTGAGATATTGGAACACTGCTATCATGTCCCTTAGTCCTTCTTTCTATTAAACTAGACATACCCAGTTCCTGCAACCGTTCTTCGTATGTTTTAGCCTCCAGCCCCCTAATCATCTTTGTTGCTCTTCTCTGCACTCTTTCTAGAGTCTCAGCATCGTTTTTACATCGTGGCAATCAAAACTGAATGCAGTATTTCAATTTACTAAAGGAGCTGCCATTACATTGTTCTACATTGTTCTACACTGAATAATGAGATGGAATCCAAATGCTGCCCTTATTATGTCATTGTTATATCTTCACATTTACAGGTAATCTTTGACTTTCAAAGTTAACAATGGCACTGAAAAAAAGTGACTTACAACTGTCTTTCACACTTATAACCCATGGTCATGTGTTCAAAATTCATAAGCTGACTCATGTTTATGACGGGTGCAGTGTCCCAGGGTCATATGATCCCCTTTTGCGACCTTCTGACAAGTCCCATTGATACCAGGTTCACTTAAGAACATGTTGCTAACTTAACAACTGCAGTGATTCACTTAACAACTGTGGCAAGAAAGGTCGTAAAATGGGGCAAAATTCACTTAACAACTGTCTTGCTAGAAACAGAAATTTTGGGCTCAGTTGTGGTCATGAGTCAAGGACGAGCTGTACATCCAAGAAAAAAATAACAATTTTTTCAGCAACAAGTTCGGCTTGCTCTAGATTGGAACCACTCATTGGTGGGATACGACTGGTATGCCCCAGTACGGGCGTACCAGTGCCTGCTGGGAGCACCAGGTACCATTCTGGTACGGTGCTCTGGAGGGCCCACCTGCCCGTCCTCCTTGCCTTCGAGCCGATCAGGGCTTTTGAGCATGCGCACATAGTGTACGGCGCCTGCACAATGCTCCGCCCAGCAGCTGGAGCGTCACGGGTGGTAAGTATGCATGCACTTGCTGAGCGCTTGCTGTACGCATGCACATGGTGGACGCCGGGCCCCGTTGCAGCGTACCAGTTGCAACGAGATCCGGAACCCACCAATGGAACCACTCCTTCCTTTTCCATACCAGTCCCAAACTGGGTTGAAACTAATTGCATTCATGTCTATTTCCATGCATCCATATGCTTGTTATTCAACCAAATAAGCATTTTCGCTCTGCCTATCTCCTCTCCTCTTTTTATTCCATCCTTTTGTTATCTCCTCTGTGTTGAGTTTTAGACTATAAGTCCTCCAGGGCACAAACCTGTGTTGTAAGTGCTTTCTATACCACCTATGCACAGGGATGGAGCAAAGGAATAAACACATTTCTTTTATGAATAAGGTAAAAAAAAAACAATCTAAGTTTCAATAAGACCAAATAAGCTGAATTGTCTTTGCCACACAATGCAGTTATTTTTACATCAATCTTCTCCAACCCGGTGCCCTCTAGTTGAACAGGGAGTGCAGCTGTCAGACTTCCTCTTAACTGTGGTTGGCAAATCTAAAGTAGACTTTGGAGAACTGAAACACATCTGAAGGGCACCAGGTTGGGCACACCAATATGGATCCACCTGGACATTGCTGCATATTCCAAACCATTGCCCGTTTCTGCCATCACTTCTTACAAAGGAAAAACTATCAGGTGGGTAGCATAAAGGGAATACAAAATGCATTCTGATTATTATTTCATTTCCATGTATGAACGGGGTCTGCAATTCAGTTCAAAAGATTCCAGTGCTGTGGGTGCTGCTATCGAATGAAACACACCTGTATATGCACGGCAAAAAAAAATTGCCATCAGCGTGACAACACACTGTAAATCTTCAGCTCGAAGTTAAATGCCTTCCATGTATCTTGTGCTTAATGAAACTAATAGGCAAAGTTGTGTTTAGCCTCATTAGAATCCTGAAGTATAAAAGGGAACCTTGCCCCTGAGTGTTAATAACTGGTCACTGCAAATCACAATGAATGCATAAAATGTTTCACGGCATTAGTGCTGGGCCTCAAAGAGAAGGGGCAAAGCAATCAACCTGTCGTTGAAAACTAAAGTTGCCACGCTGAATCAATTAAACCATGCATTACACCAAGCAAAGCCTTTGCTTTCCCAAAGCCAGAATAGGGAGATGTTAGGGCATAGGTACTCAGAAATATATGAGCAAGGTTAATTTTTTTTAAAAAATGACTTTTTGCTTTCCCTTGACCTGAGTTCAGGCTTACAGTGACAAACCTGGGAGTTTGCAAAGCATCCAGCATTAATGATGAGAAAGGTTGAGTGTATTCCCCTTGCCCCAATCCATTCGTTCGTTCGTTCGTTCGTACGTATGTATGTATGTATATTGGATAGATGAGTAACCTGACATCCAGGATAAGTCATGATTCCAGTGTTGGATGAAGCCAGGAAGCCCTTTTCCAGATATTATTGTTTTTGTTTTTAAAAAGTGCAGCCTTTGCACGATCACATTTTAAGTTATCGTATTTTTCGCTCCATAAGACACACTCCCCCCCACCAAAAGTGGGGGGCAACGGTGCCGGTCCTTTGATAAATAGTGGCTGGGCCGCCGCCACGAGGTCCTTTTACAGTGCTGAACTGCGTCTCTTCTGTCTTCGTCATTGCCCGCCTCTTCTGTCTCTTTTCCCCAGTGTAGGAGTCCATAGGCAGAGTGGGCACCTGAGAGGACATCTATCTGTGGTCCTCACAGACTCTGCCTGATATTTTTTTCTTGTTTTCCTCCTCTAAACCTCGGTGTGTCTTATGGTCAGGTGCATCTTATAGTGTGAAAAATACAGTATAGTTTGCTCCAAACTATTGATTTCAAACTAACTTAGTAGTTACTGCCTCTATATCATATTACTTTGTTATCAATGTTTATATTTAATAAACATTATCAATACAGGAGGGGAGGGGAGAGGAAAGGAGAGGAGAGGGAGAGGAGGAGAGGAGTCTATGTGACACAGAGACAGCCCTAACTCATATTTGATAATACATTCCTGGTTGTCAATCAGCATCTCTTAGTTATTTAGCAACTAATCACCAATGTGCTGGGTGTATATAACACAAAAAAACTGACACATCCTTCCTAAGGCTGATAAATCTGTCATGTACTATCCCTTTTTATTTTCTTTATTTTTCCTATTGTGCTCCAGCTGGGGCCTAAGTAAAGACAACAGAATGGAGATAATTTTATAACAAATCAAGTAATTTTTCCCATCTGTTGCACTGAAAACATTTCTTTCTGCTTTTCCTCGTGGTTTTTCCTGCCAAAAGGAAAATAAAAGATGTTTTCTGAGAGTAGATAAAACAAGAAATAAGCCCATCAGTGAATACTGAGAAGGAAAAGGCTGGAAAGGAAACTACAATGCGAAAGAAACAATGAAAACAACCAAGGAAATTGAACAACAAAACAGAGATAGCAAAATAAGAAGTTAGGCAAGGAAGGGAGTATCCAATCAATAAGTCGAGAGTAACTTGTGATCTCTCAGAGTCCTAGTAAATTAATACTATTACAATAAAAAACAGACTTCTTCCAGCCAGCCTGAAGTCAATTACTGGTAAGCCCAAGATTAATTTTAATTAACTGGCAAATAAACAAATAAGCAATGTTGTGAAATGATAATTCTCATCATAATGTGTAGACATGCACATCTGGATATTAGCAGAATGCCTGACGCAGTATGTGAATAGTGTTTAGCATAAGTGGCTGCACTGTGAGTGTGTACCTATGCCCTGACTCTCCAACACTCGGTTTTATCACTGATGACAGAGACTGGGAATTAGCATTTGGTACTCTCCAGATGTTGTGGATTCCAATTTCTATAAACCCCATCCAGAAAGTTCAAGGATCAGGGATAGAGAGCTTGTTGAGAACATTTGCAGGGTAATACATTGCCCATCCATGACTTTGACTGTTGCATGGGTTTCACAGCAGAAAAGGAGAGTTTGCCACCAAATTCATACCCATTGGGGAACTACACCAAATGTAAGCATCCAATACATCCTTCTTCCCTGTCTAGAGCAAACTTTAAACTGCCAGAATGAAGCCACCTTCTTGGCTTTGTCGTTGGCCAAAAAATAAGTCATTATCAGTATATGTTTCTGGCAGTAGCCAGCATAGGGGAAGCCGTATCCTTCAGCCAAAGCCTCCTTTAATGTTATTCCTGGCTTGAGGGTCTCCTTCATTGTTGTTGTTGGTTTTTGTTGTTAGTTGCAAAGTCATGTCCGACCCATCGTGACCCCATGGACAACGTTCCTCCAGGCCTTCCTATCCTCTACCATCCTCTAGAGTCCATCTAAGCTCACACCTACTGCTTCGGTGACTCCATCCAGCCACTTTATTCTCTGTCATCCCCTTCTTCTTCTTCTTTTGCTCTCAATCTTTCCCAGCATTAGGCTCTTCTCCAGTGAGTCCTTCCTTCTCATTAGGTGGCCAAACTATTTGAGTTTCATTTTCAGGATCTGGCCTTCTAAAGAGCTGTCAGGTTTTAATTTGATTTTATTCTTGTCTACCCTCAAGAATGTTTGTTCTTCTCGCCATAAAACTGTTCCTGAGATCTGACTTGGTGGGCTTGGAGCATACGTCCATGGACAAGATGTCAAAGATCACCCTCTGGCTCTCAGCATCTGCTGCTACTTCTCTCATCCAATAACTTGAACAGTAACACCCCAATAGCTAATCATTATACCTTCATAAGATTGCATGGCTTCAAAACACGCAAAAATCACATTTGAAAGATAAATATACTTTTTTAAAAAGGATATACATAAGCAAGAAGAAAGTTTTAAAACAAAGAAGTCTAATATCAAAAATGTCATGATATGGGCTCTTAGATTCATTTTACAAGCTAAACGCAGGTGGATTTCTTCTAGAGCTGTTTTAATGTCTTCCGTCTTCACAGCTGTTGGGTAGATTTCTCTCCTCCTTCTCAGACTCTTTGTCCTTGTGCCTCCAAGTAGACAGAAACTCCTGCCCAAATTTTCCTATGGTGTCTTTTTTATGATACCCTAGGACACATTTTGCTCTTCCCAATTATTTTAAAATTTGAAGCTCATGAAAATAAATTGTATGTACATTATCTTTTCAGGGACATTAATCCTTTCCTTGCATTCAGTTTCCAAAATATTTTTACTGAGCCAATTTTGTTGTAATGTGGTGGGGTTTTTTTTGGGGGGGGGGAAAACAGATTTTCTGTAGCAATTAATTTACTTCTTTTAAAAAAATATTTGTGATCTGGATCGTTAAAAATTTAACAAATGAGTAGTTAAATAAGGGGAAATCATACTGTAAACTGAGAAGTCAGCTGGGCATAAAATTGCAAGGAGAATTCTTACTCTTTGTTGGTTATCAAGAAATTGGCAGAAGCAAAACTTGGGACCACAAGATGTTGTTGTTATTATTGTTGTTATTTAGAAATGTTATTTTGCCGCTTATTCACATGGCGACTCAAAGGAGCTTACACCCTCTTTTTTTGTGAGTCAAACAACAGCAATTGCATTGGTTGACAGGTCTGCTAGATAATTTATCGTTTTTAAGATGTAGACCAGGCATGTCCAACCCATGGCCCAAGGACCATATGAAGCCCTGGGTAGCTAGGATGCAGCCCCACAAGATCTTAAGTTTTTGACATGAGTATGTGATTTTATATTACAGGTAGTCCTCAACTTACAGCCACAATTGAACCCAACATTTCATTGGTTAAGTGGGGTTGGCCCCATTTTACAATGAATTTTGATTACATGATCATGGGGATGCTACAAAGGCCTTAAGCATGAAAAACGGTCATAAGTCACTGTTTTCAATGCCATTGTAACTTTGAAATAGTCACTAAATGAACTGTTAAGAGCTGTGGTGGCACAGTTGTTAGAATGCAGTACTGCAGGCTACTTCTGCTGATTGCTGGCTGCCAGCAGTTCAGCAGTTCAAGTCTCACCAGCTCAAGGTTGACTCAGCCTTCCATCCTTCTGAGGTCGATAAAATGAGGACCTAGATTGTTGGGGGAAATAGGCTGACTCTGCAATTGCTTAGAGAGGGCTGCAAAGCACTGTGAAGTGATATATAAGTCTAAGTGCTATTGCTACGGTTATTGTTGTAAGTCAAGGACTACCTGTTTTATACAGGTAGTCCTTGACTTACAGCAATAACCGTAGCAATAGCACTAGAACAATTAGAACAATTAATCAGTGGAACAGCTTGCCTCCAGAAGTTGTGAATGCCCCAACACTGGAAGTCTTTAAGAAGATGTTGGATAGCCATTAGTCTGAAATGGTATAGGGTTTCCTGCCTAGGCAGGGGGTTGGACTAGAAGACCTCCAAGGTCCCTTCCAACTTTACTATTGTATTGTATTGTACATTGTACTACTATTGAGGACCAACTCTACTATTGTATTGTATTGTATTGTATTGTATATTTTATATGTGGCCCAAAGCAATTCCTGTTCACTCAATGCGGCCCAGGCAAGACAAAGGATTGGAGCACAGTGCTGTGACCAACCAGCTGAGCTGGCAGCAGATTCGGCCAGTAAGGAGGTTGGGGAGGAACATGGGCCAGTCCTGGAGTCTGGGGAAGGCTCTGATGAGGGCTCTGTGTCAGAGGCAGAGAGGATGCCAGAGCCTTATGCTAGTTATCAGCTGCCTTCAGAGTTGGATATCAGTGAGGCAGACAAACAGCTGGAGCCTGTTCCCAGTGTGCACATGCACAGAGTTGCCAGATGAAAGGAACAATTAAAGAACAAGGGTTGACTTGGGAGTAAGGCAATAGGTGGATGATGAATGGACCCTCCCAGAGCAGTGAAGGTGGAGTGGAGTTTGCAGGAGACAATTAGTTTGCTTAATTAGTTCATGACTCTCCGAGACTCCTTGCCAAGTTTTACAAATATCGGCCTGTCAGCTCTCCAAGCTAGATAAGGTCTGTGACTGTAAATCTTCCCTTGAAAGACTTTGCTGGATGTGAATGAGCAGAATTCACAGTAAATTAACAAAAGGGTTTTTTGTCAGAACAAGGAGTTTGCTTCATGCTCTTGGGAAGCCTAGATCAGAAAACATGGGTGTTCAATCTTTCAGCTTGCCTTGGCCACATTGAGTGAAGAGGAATTGCTTTGGACCACGTATAAAATATATAATACAGTTAATGTATACAAATCATACAATAAAGTTAAATTTTTACAATCTTGTGGCTGCATTATTAGCTGTCCAGGGCCTCATGCAGCCTGCGGTCACCTAATCTGAATAGGCAACCAACTATTAGAGACCTGGAAAAAAATTATAAAGTCTTTCAGGTCAGCTTGGGCCTCGGATGAGAAAGAACAATGTCTACTCTAATTTTAGTGTGTGTTTCCTAACATTAATTCCAAGTTCCTTCTGGGTTCTTGCTTCACACCCACCTCCAGCCCAGCACTATCATGCATGAATTAAGTATTGTTTTTATCATGAATATTAGGGCCAATTGCTTACAATGATTATCCTTCTGGGGGGGAAAAGTATTTTCATCTGGTTGCAAAGAGGGTTGTGTTTACCCCATTACTCTACAGATTAACAGTGCAAGAAATTAACACTTGATGCAGAATTTATGAATCAGAAAACCCCAGTGTTTTCATATCAGGCATGAAGGTGGCCTTGAATGGAGAAGAATCAAAGTGTGTTTTTAATAACAGCTAGAGAAAAAAAAGAGGGATGCGGTGGCTCGGTGGCTAAGACACTGAGCTTGGCAATCAGAAAGGTCGGCAGTTCGGCGGTTCAAATCCCTAGCGCCGCATAACGGAGTGAACTCCCGTTACTTGTCCCAGCTGCTGCCAACCTAGCAGTTTGAAAGCATGTAAAAAATGCAAGTAGAAAAATAGGGACCACCTTTGGAGGGAAGATAACAGCGTTCCATGCACCTTCGGTGTTTAGCCATGCTGGGCACAGGGCCACGGAGACGTCTTTGGATAGTGCTGGCTCTTCGGCTTTGAAATTGAGATGAGCACTGCCCCCTAGAGCCGGAAACTAGCATGTATGTGCATAGGAACCTTTACCTTTAAGAAAAATAGGATCATCTTCAGCTTCAAGCAGTGACATTAGATCCAGGTGATGTGAGAAATGAGTTTCAGGGTTGAATGGTGGGGTACTTGGTGCTCCCCGAGCTTTGTTGTTTGCTTACTGATGTTTCACTCCACAACTAGGCAACTGCCATTGTGCAAGTGAGCATGGAGTTTGTTCCCTGTTTATATGCAGTAGCTTGCCCTGCCAGTTTTGATAGGAGTGTGGTTTTCTCCTTCGTTGTCCTTTGATGGGGGTTATTGTCCCAAAGATGCTTTTTCAGGAGGCAACTGGACTTTCTTCTTTTTTCTTTTGAAGATGTTTCGCTTCTCATCCAAGAAGCTTCTTCAGCTCTGACAGGATAATGGGGAATGGAAGGAGCTGAAGAAGCTTCTTGGATGACAAACGAAACATCTTCAAAAAAAAGAAGAAGAAAGTCCAGGTGCCTCCTGAAAAAGCAGCTTTGGGGACAACCATGACCTGGATGACTGAGAATCTCTACAGACTGAAGGGGTTTTTGTTTTTTTAATTGAGTGCCTCAAAAGAGACAATTAAAAAAAACTAAAAAGGAAAGAGCAAGATCGGAATACATCCTTTCCAGCAAATGACACCCGGATAAACAGGAATTATTAACAGGAGGCAAACAATCAAAAGAGTCCTCTACAGCATCACTATAGGCCAGGGGTGTCCAAACTTGGGAACTTTAAGTCTTGTGGAGTTCAACTCCCAGAATTCCCCAGCCAGCTATGCTGGGAGTTGAAGTCCACAAGTCTTAAAAGTTCCCAAGTTTGAACACCCCTGCTATAGGCACTGTGTCAGCCATTATGTAAGATGGATAGGAGGAAGATTAGCAAAGAGCCTCCATGAACAACAACTAATCATAAAAGACACAATGAAAACCCCTTAAGGTCACAACACATGGACAGACTCAACCATAGTTTCGATGGGTAAACCATAGAGAACATTCTAGACCAACCTACCTACTGTAAATCCAAAAATGCTAGGGAATTCCTGGAAGCTTGGCATTCAGACAAACCAGCCATCAACAGACCCATAGAAATAAACCATAGTTAAACACCATTCAAAAGAGACGATGTAAAAGCTAAGAAGGAAACAAAAAGACTAGAACACATCCTCTCTAGCAGGCAATACCCAGATAAGCAGGGATTAACCCCAGGCAAACAATGAGGCAGAACACAATATCCTAATCAAAGAGCTACCAAGGAGAAAATGGGGCAACACTGGCAGGCAAGCTACCATTGATAAACAGGGAGCAAATCCCACACTCACTAGCACTGATGACATTGCAGGCAGTCCTTGACTTATGACCACAATTGAGCCCAACATTTATGTTATTACGTTAAACATTTGTTAAGTGAATTTTGCCCCATTTTACAATTTTTCTTGCCACCGTTGTTAAGTGAACCACTGAAGTTATTAAGCTACTACACAGTTGTTAAATGAATCTGGCTTCCTCATTGACTTTGCTTGTCAGAAGGTCACAGAAGGTGATCACACCGACCCCAGGACACTGCAACTGTCATAAACATAAGTCAGTTGCCAAGCATCTGAATTTTGATCATGAGGATGCTGCAATCCCAATGTAGCTTTGAATGGTCACTAAATGAACTGTTGTAAGTCAAGGACCACCTGTTCCCAGTCAGATGATGAAGCATCTGCAAGCAAACAACCCAGCTCAAGAGCACTAAGGACTCTACACTTAGAATATGCCCACTGAAATTAAATAAAATGAGTTTATACCCAATTCATTGTATTTATACTCCAGAAAAAGTGAGCATTTATGTATTCCAGCTAACAGAATAGCTTAGTTGGCATTGGTTAGGATGCCCCTTGATTGGAAGAGAGAGGCCCCTTCTGTGCTCTACCTTATCCTACCAATGATTTGGAATTGGCCCTGTGTACCAATACTTCATTTAATTCCTTGTCCCTCTCCAAGCCTAACCAAACAAAATAGAAAAGCAAAAATGAGTACAAAAAACATAAATCTGCATTATTTCACTGTATTAACTAAACTAATTATATTTAGATTAGCTTCCAAAGGGCGATAATTTGCACTTTGAATGCAGACAGTCATATATTCAAACCCTCCCATCTCAAAGGTGGGAAAGGTTTCATTATCAGGATTAAAAACAACAAAGTGTCCAAAAAACCTTGGAAGGATTAATTGAATAATAACCTCTCTAGGTGAAATGCCATATGCTTCTAATGTATGAATATGTTATGTTTGAATAACCTGTGGTTTGCTGTTCACATGCAGACCTGAGATGCCTCCCATGTAGTGGGGTGCAAATTCACCCAGCTGCCATATTCACACATACATACTGAGTCTTCTTCTACTGTTAAGAAACTGCTTTTATTGTGGACGATAGCATACTAGAACATTGTTTTTCAACCTTAGCAACTTTCAAGCTGTGTGGATGTCAACTACCAGAATTGGAATGTGGAATTCTGGGAGTTGAAGTCCACACAGCTTGAAAGTTGCTAAGGTTGAGAAACACTACCTTAGAATGTGGGAGAAATTGTCCCCAAATGGAAAAGGAACAGGCAGCAGGGAGGTAGTTCAAATCTCATCAGGCTCAAGGTTGACTCAGCCTTCCATCCTTCTGAGGTTGGTAAAATGAGGACCCAGATTGTTGAGGGCAATATGCCGACTCTGTAAACTGCTTAGAGAGGGCTGTAAAGACTGTAAAGTGATATATAAGTCTAAGTGCCATTGCTATTGCTAGTTGAGCTAATACCTTGGCTTACTCTAATCCTATATTCCTCTCAAGAAGTGGTCAACATCTTCATGTGCAATTTGCTGTACTGCAGTTCTCTATTCTACCGTAGTACCTATCTCTTTTTTGGAGTATATGCACAAACCAGATAAAAGATTATTAGAAGAATGATGGGGATTATGATTCAAAGTAGTAAGCATTGCTACTAAGATCAGCCTGATAATTCTACAAGGTCCTGTTGGCCTCAGAAGTAGAACACGGAGTACATTAGCAAAGTCCTTATATTTGCTTATTAGAGCAATATTTCTCAGCAATGTCAGATAACACAATTGCCTACATAAGATGCAGTGTCTTTGGCTATGATTTCAGGTCTCCTGCTGTCCAGTCTTCCCTTCTCAGTTAGATTTTCACAGCAAGATCATTCTTTGGCCTGTGATTCATTGTTTCAGTGTCTGGTTTTTCTCATGCTGTGGTGTACTCATCTCTCTTCACCAAAGTATATTTCTCAGGCTCTGACACCATTTCATGTGGCCCAAGCTCAGCTATTTCCATGTATCTTTTTGTTTGCACTATGATGCTAGTTAAGAGTATTGTGTATTTACTACATTTATAAACCCCATGCTTCCTGCAATGAAGTTTTAAAGTAGCTTGTCTGATTCGGTCTATGAATGGCTTATCCTCACAATGGTTCTCTGTGAGACGTGTTAGAATAATTTCTATATATGTTGACAGCAGCAAGACTACTGTATACACCAAAATGGGAGGATATTTCAATCCTCACCATGGATGAAAAGGTACAGAAGCTGATGGAGTTAGCAGAGATGACCATTTTGATCAGAGGTGGGTTGCTCTCAGTTCGGCCCAGATTGGGGAAACCGGTAGTAGCGGTGATGGGAGGCTCCGCGCACCCACTCAGACGCGCGCGCACGAGTGAACCGGTAGTAAAAAAAATAGAAACTCACCACTGGTTTTGATCAAAGAAAAGAATATAAGTACTTTTGTTGCTAAATGGAAACCGTTTCTGGACTTTGTTCCTGAGGTGGAAAAAAATGAAATTTGGATTTTGGGTTTTACTGATTAGATTGATTTTTTGCTATAGAAATGGCTAGTTTTTATTATTATTTTATTATTGTTGTTGTTGTTATTGCTGTTGTTGTTATTACTATTATTATTGAAAAGTAAAAAGTTGAGGTTTGGTGTTAATGCTTTATTCTACTGCAATAGACTGAGTCAAAAGTCAATAGTTTTTTTCTTCCCCCTTCACTTTTCTTTCCCTTTCTCCTCCCTACTGAGTCCTCCTATTTGCTTTTGTATTTTTGTATTTTATTCTATAATTCAATACAATGTTTAAAGGTTTAAAAAAGAACAACTTCTCTCAATATTCTTTCTTTTTCCAACCTACTATTCCTAACGATTTGCTTCCAGAAGTTGGTGGTCCAACATAGGAGATTTTTAAGAAGAGACTGGACAATCATTTGCTGAAATGGTATAGGGCTTCCTGCTTGAGCAGCTGGTTGGACAAGAAGACCTCCAAGGTCCCTTCCAGCTCTGTTATTCTGTTATGCCGTTCCTGACACTCCCAGAATGGGGATTATGATCATTCAAGTCCAATATTTCTGCAGGGTGTTAGGTTGGGGAAGAGTCTGATAAGTTAAGACTCTGATAGGTTAAAAAACAATCCAAGGTAATGAAATACCTAGCTGTCAGTCCTATTCTGACAAGACAATCACTCCTTAGCTACTATATTTATCCAGATAACTAACTCATTCAATTATTGAATAAATGCAACCATTTAAAAGATGGGCATTATATGTTGGACATATTCTGAAATCTTACGTTCTCAGTATTCTCAAAA
Source organism: Natrix helvetica (assembly GCF_964273705.1). Taxonomy (NCBI): domain Eukaryota; kingdom Metazoa; phylum Chordata; class Lepidosauria; order Squamata; family Natricidae; genus Natrix; species Natrix helvetica. Next base: position 16,383,013 of record NC_138553.1, read on the forward strand.
ATATATATTGGAAATGCCATTAAAAGTCAAATATATAAAAAAGTTGGTATTGCTCAATAAGATAAATTTGATCACAGCTATTAAAATGAAGTCTTAATTCTTCCCAATGCAAATATAAAACACGAGGCCCTGATATTTAATAATATTTACTTCAAAATTTGATAACAGCAAGTCTCATTTAATGATTCATATGGAACGGTAATTTATAATTTATTTAATATGTATATCATAGTAATATTTAATAAGATTTGAAGGATGATTTATTAGTATTTGACAGGGTATATTACTTGAGATTTTATATATTATCTCCTACAAAAATTATTAGAGGATTATGAAAACTGAACAACTTCAATTTCATTTCTTCTTTTAAATTAAATTCACAATTTCTCATTCATAATGAATTTCGATGGTGAAAAAAGTAAGGTTCTACATTTAGGTAAGAAAAACAAAATGCACAGGCACTGTATATGTGGTACCTCGCTAAATAGTAGTAACTATGAGAGGGATTTTGGAGTCCTAGTAGGCAATCATTTAAATATGAGACAGCAGTGTTCAGCAGCTGCCAAAAAAGCCAACACAGTTCTAGGCTGCATTAGTGGAGGGATAAAATCAAGATCACATGAAGTGTTAATACCATTTTATAATGCCAGTTTTGGTCACCACGATGTAAAAAAAACGTTGAGCCTCTAGAAAGAGTGCAGAGAAGAGCAACAAAGATGATTAGGGGACTGGAGGCTAAAACATATAAAGAATGGTTGCTCGAAATGTCTAGTTTGATGAAAAGAAGGAATAGAGGTAACAAGATAGCAGTGTTCCAATATCTCAGGGGCTTCCACAAAGAAGAGGGAGTCAAGCTATTCTCCACAGCACCTGAGGGTAGGACAAGAAGCAATGGATGGAAACTAATCACGGAGAGAAGCAACCTAGAACTAAGGAGAAATTTCCTGATAGTTAGAACAATTAATCAGTGGAACAACTTGCCTCCGGATGTTGTAAATGCTCCAACACTGGAAGTTTTTAAGAAGATGTTGGATAACCATTTGTCTGAAACGGTATAGGGTTTCTTGCCTAAGCAGGGGGTTGGACTAGAAGACCTCCAAGGTCCTTCCAAACTCTGTTAATCTATCCTATAAAGTATGGAAAGAGAATGGAAATATTGAATAACATTTGCCAGGTTCCAGGTACTTATTTCAGATCTATAGGTGCATTACAGTAGCAGTTGAACATTACAGCAGTGGCTGGGAAGTCTTGTATGGTTGGAGTAGACTTTAAAACGTTAAGGGTTATAGACTGAAGTAATGAAAAAAGAGACCGTGTGGCAAAGCAACAACATCCAGTTTCTGCAAGCAACGGGATCTTTGCTGCTGTCCATGGTACTGAAACAATGTTTTGCCAACTATCCTGTTCCAGAATTAAATTTCCATTGTAGCATTATTTGAAGTTTCACATCTGGATAGAAAGACATGTTTCTACACTTAGGACTCTAAGACAGGACCATAAAGCAGGAATAACACCACACAGGTAAATAAAGGAAGCTATCAAAGTGATAAATGGCATTTATTTTATAACTGGCATTACTGACATTCTTTTTAGGTAAACATTATTGAGAGAAGCTGAACAATAAATTTCCAAGAATTCTGATTAATTCTAAGGAGGGAGGGAAAGGTTCTGATTGTAGAAATTCAGTTCTGCTTTCTTTTCTTTCCACGTATTCATTTCTGTCCCTCTTTCACTCAAACCATTAGAGTTATGAGACTACAAGGATCACTGCCTATTTCTATTTTGCTGGTACAATGGGCAAATATTATTTTAACATGACTAATAACCCATAATATTTATTCTCAGTGCCTACAGAAACTAGTGGCATGGGGTTGTGTAATGATTTTATCTCAGAAAAAAAATCCATTCTGGTAAGAACAGATGCATGGAGTTGATGTAGGAAAACAAAACCTCCTGCAATGCAATCTTTTGATCTGAAACTTACATAATTGGTTTATTGAACAAAACCAAGATATAATAGCCTCAACCCTTAGCATAAAGCCACATGGTCCACACATCTAGTTTTTGCATTATGGCTAAATATATGTTAGTCATAAATAAGGATGCAGCAACCTCAACAGCTGAGGGGCAAACAGCATGCTATGCACAAATGAATTAAAATGGGAATCATTTTGACCCAAGAAAGCAATGTTTAATCTTTTCCCCAGTAGGGTTCTTCTTCTCCAGCGTCTGCTATATTTCAATCTGTTCCTTTATTCAAAATCTTCCAAATGTGTATTTGTAAAAGTATTTGGGTTTGTAAGAGTCAACATTTGACTTAGACACAAGTTATGGGAAGGTTTGTTGCCTTTCCCCAACTTAATACCCACAAATATTACACAGTGAGATGACAACTAAGTCCCGCTGATCTGCTTTAATATTGGTGTAGTAGCATTGCATTTATGTTTTACTAAACAGTCAGTATTGTTTTTCCTCAATCATTATTTGAATCTAATAGGGATTTTAAATAATTCAGACTATTTGCACTGACCACAATAGGCTATTTGCAAGCAAAACCATTATAATATTTCTATGTTTTATGCCTCAAACTCAGAGTCATCCCAAGCTGTCTATGAATGATTGCATCCTATAAATTTGGGGGTTTGCAAATAATTCAGTAATCCATCTGAATATGCAGGAAACCACAGTGGTACTGATTTAGATTCAGTTATAGGGGTTGGTGAACCCTTCCTAAGTTATGCCACTCTAGTTACAATTCTGTATCTCCCATACAACTCCCATCATATGTGATCCAGAAATCTGGAGGGTTATAGCCCATCTCATCGGGGACGCACCAAATTGTGGAATACAAAGCTTAATTCTTTCTTTGTTACAATTCCATCATAAAGGAGGTCTTCAGGGAACAGCAAGAATGTAATAGGAGAGGGAAAAGTGATGCTTAGCTTACACCCACATTTGTACAGGGACAGAAATTGTGATCAAAACATCCAGCAATATTTTGAAGCTGATTCTTGCAAAAGGTTTTTGTCCAATCAAGGTGGCCTTTGTGCCCCTGTCTACTAGATCTAAATGTGGAAATCTTTTATGGAAAGGAACTAATGAATAGACTAGAGTTTAAATTTTCCAAAACAACTTACCCTTTTTAAAGGGGGGTGGACTGGCATAACAAATTTTTAATATAAGCAATTTTCAGAGATAAAGAAGGATATCTGAGAACAATAAACTTCTATAGCAAAATTATTAGGGCCGTATCATTCCTCCATCTAAAACTCCATCCATATTTGCCCTTAGCCATGTTCTTTCTTTTGCGGTAGTGAACAAATCTCTTCGTACATAATCTGTTTCATCATTCAGAATGGTGAGGTAAAATTATCATAATGTTAGAAATGCATGCTGGGACTGAAGGAAAACTGCCTTGGGAGGATCATTAGGGACATTACTGTACATAACACATCATTGTACATGATGCTTCACAGAAACAATATCTCTGAAAGAACATCGTCACTTGGGAAAGATCATTTAAACTGCATGCCTATAATGGAGCAACCCCTGAGAGAAATAAGTGTAATAAACTATAAAGGTGTACCAATGTAATTGCACCTATTATGGGGTACCTTCAATCTATGTGTTACTAAAACTCCTGCATCTGTTTTATAGTTTGTAACCTTCAATTTGGATGAAATGGTGCACTACAGAGTAACAATTTTTGAATCGACAAACCTCAAAGAAGCTAACTTAAAGAATGCATCCAAAATCCAGGATCCATGACTCCATGGGACTGAAATATGGCAAAGTTGCTGCCACTTCAGTCCTGCTGCATTACCGCTCCATGTGATCAGGTGATGGGCATTTCCAATGCTCCCTGCCAGCTTCCTGCAAGGGAAGCCAATCAGGAAAGGGGAAATTGCTCCCACTATTTTTGGCTGCCCATGGTCATGCTGTTTCTCTGTTTAGATAAGGAAGTACCTCTGAAATGATGACCCAGTGGGTCACATGTTATCTAATTTAGAGTTAAACTAAATGTTTAATGGGAAATATAAATACTGTATACTTATTTCTCTCACCCAGGGCTCATATTCAATCTTGGCATCTGCAAAACAACTAAGTGATAAGCCCCTGGGATTGATTTGTCTCTCCTGGAAAAAAGCCTTTTTTAAAGAAACCTGGTCAACCGCCATGGATTTGGTCTTTCCAGCCAATTAAGAGCCCAGAAGCTATGGAGATGCAGATTCAGTTATCTGTTGTGGAATGTGGGCTCATATTTTCCCAGGTTGAGAGTGCAAGTGACTGGAACTGAGGAACAGAAACATTGCATGCAACGAAGGTGTGGTCTACTCGTAAGTAGGAACCTACACCACAAGGAGGGACCTCTTTCAAAAAATCCCAATGAAGTCCTGAAGGCAACAATACGCCTGGATCTTCCCAAAACTGTTTGTCTTCTCTACTTTTGTTTTGTTTTATTTTAGATTAGATTAGTTTAAGTAAAAAAAGGAATGAGATGCTAGCATGCTACAAACCAATACATAACCTCAGCAGTAATGAGTAGTCTAACAAAATCTCTGGACCACATGCATGTCTCAGAAATATGCTTAGAAAGTAATATGGTAGGGAGTTGAAGCCCAGAGCTTGATTTGCCTTCTGGAGAATAGGAATTTTGTGTCCATCCATGCTATAATTGCAGCCATTTCTGAAACTGCTTATGGCAAATACTCAACATTCAAATGTATTCACTACACTCCAAAGATTGGGAAATCTTTGCTAATGAAGAGGCATGGATGAGGATTTCCAATTATTTTCTTTCTTTAATTACTTCTTCAAACCACAAAAATCTGTCTGTCTGTCTTTCATCTATCTATCCACCCATCCATCCATCCATCCATCCATCCACATACCTACCTACCTATCTTTCATCTATCTAGCTATCATCTATTTATCTTTTATGAATACAAGGGGCTTGCTTATCTAGTCATTAAAAACTATGACTAGCTTGCTCTTATATTTTTAAAAGCATATCATATGCTTTTCAAAAAATGTTTCTCTTGCCTTGTGTTATAGTTATGCATTTATCTAGCCAATGTGAAAGAAGATACTGATGTAATGAAGTCTTGACAGTATTCCCTTGTTACAAATGCTCTTCAGATGCTAGGCACTTCCTGGAGAAACTGAGTGGAGACTGTATTTCTTAGAATGTGATTTTTGACCCAGTAAGTTTGCTGCTAGAACTACTGCTACAGATTTATCTGGGAGAGTGACTTGATACTGTTAAGGAAAATGTTAAGGAAAAATACATGTTGAGGAAAAGAGCCACAGTTTTTAGATCAGTCAAGTTAATTCTCTCCTTGAAAAACAATATCAAAGGCCATCTTTTACCGTCTTTAGAAAGCATGCAGTGGCAAAGGAGGATTGCTCGCTTATTTAAGCATGAATTCGTTACATCACAGAACTGGCACAGAGAAACTACTGTCTGTTTATGCTGATAATGTCTTTCGGTATATTTGGCTATTATAAACTCTGCTCTTTTTGTATGTAAAAGTACTAGTTTCAAGAAGAATTTTTTAAAAAAACAACTCCAGTTTGAAACTACTTTCTCTACAGAAAGAATGCTGCTTGGTTTCTAAAAGTTTGGTAAAATATGAAGTGGATAGGATGTAGGATGTCAGGAATAACATGGAGTCACCTTTATCAAACACAATATTGCCACTGTACAGACACAGTGCAAAGGATTTTGTAATCTCTCATCCTAAACATTTTGATAGGGAACAAACCCATTTGAAATTAGTATTCTCATCTGATCTATTCAAAATAATAAGTTCAAGTGTTTTAGAGAATACAGCCTAAGATACAAGCTATTGGGACATTCTCTTGTACAATCACGTAATGCTACAGGATTCTTTGGTTAGTTGCATACAAAGCTAATGGACGCCTTTCTATAAGCCTTCTAGGTCTGGAAAAAATGCTTAATCTTCACACAGCTTTTGCCCTAAAATATAAATTTGTGGCTTTTCCAACAAGCCGGCCTGGCTTGAACAAAATAAAATAAATGCTTGATTTAATTGTTAATTTTAATCCAATTTTTTAAATGTTATTGTTTATACTAATTGAGTTTGTTGGATTCTCTATCTAATTTCTTTTTAACTTTTGTAATATGCATTTTTCTTTTTAGTGCTGTATGCCGCCCTGAGTCCTTTGGGAGAAGGACAGCATATAAATCCAATAAACATAAACATAAATTCCCCTGATCTTTACCAGATGAAAGAAGATACCCTAAGATTACCCAAGGCAGATTTAATCCAGCTCTTCCAAGGGGCAAAACTGCATCTTCTGAGCTTTGTGCATCGACTGGTCTCATATTACACGCATATTTTGAGTTGTTTTGAGTTGAGAATTCATGTTTTATACATTGCAAAAATTAACCATCTCTTGCTTCTGCTCTTTGGTTTGCATTTCCAAAGCCACACAATTGACACTTAGCCTTTTGAAAGAAAGGGCACTTCAAACCTCTTCCAATTTCAAATGGCAGTTCAGATGATTGCCATTTGGAAATGGTAGATTTTTCTCTTGATTATCACTCCAATCAAACAGAGTTTGGGATCAGTTGTATAAAAAAAAAATTGTAAGTCACCAAAACAGCATTTGGAGGCTCCAATATGACGGACCAATTTTAAAGATGTTAAGATGATAGACTCCTTTGGCTATCAAACATACTTATCCTTTCCCCAAAATTACTATGCAAAATACTACGTTGCAGCTCCAACATATCTATAGACACGTCATATTATGGAGAGCTGACCTACTAGGCATGTTGTATACAGTACTGCATTTTTAGCTTAAAAATTGCTTTGGCAAACCTTCAGAATAAAACAGGAGGTTAATTTAACCTTGCTGAGGATGTAGAGCTTTTGCTGTCCCCGGCACAATACGTCAGAATTTTAACGTATCACTTGAGTGTACATTTGGATGACAACTACCCCACATTTTTCCCCCACATCAGTGTTTGAAAAAAAAAATGAATCCAAATGTTGGTAACAGGAAACAGATTTTCAGTTTAATGCACTGAAAGCATATGCATGCTCAATCTTGCAACATATGTGAGAAATGAGAATGAGATGGAGGGGAAAAAACTTGGCAATACTATTTTTGTAACACTTTTTTCCTAATATAAATAAACTAAGATTTATTTTTGTTGTTTTAACAGACTTCTAAATTTCCTGTTTAGCTTTTACACCGATACAGCACCAAAGAATGTCATTTTCAGACTTTGAATGTACAACAACTGAATACAGAAGAGCTTCTACAGCATTTTTTGGGGAGGATAAATGGGCCCAATATACCAATAATTGTTACCCGAAAATCATTTATTACTATGAGTTCAATATGCAAAACTTTAAAAAATTCTGATTATATGCTGCTAGGAAAACATATATTTTACATTCAGGAAAATAAAGCCACCCATCATGCGTTATATTGTCTGATTCGGAGAGAAAGGGGGCTACCCCTCCAAGTTGCACAATGCCTAATTCTGTGACAGCCAACTAAAAATATAGCCCTTCTTTCAAGAGACCATCTGCTTTTTAAGCAAAAAGCAAGTGACAAATTCTTATCATTAGTGATAATGGTAGCTTTAGCTTTCATCTGTACTATTAAAAATCAAAACCGAAGGCTAGATTCCAAATTTTGAACTTTACTTCTACACTATGAAGTACCCACAGCTAAGCTTTATTTTTATTTTTTTAATCTTTCTCTGTCAGTATAGTTATTTTAATTTCCTGGGCAAGCACACACGCCCGCGCACACACAAATTTTGTAATATCATTTCCTGAAAACATCTTGAAGAAATGGGCAGATAACATTAGCGTTATCCATTGACTAAGTGATTGGCAAATTTAAATGCAGTCTGTGTCCACCCTGAAAAATAACTATTACTATTTTGCAATAGTAATTCCTTGCAATAGAGTGATGCTTCCCCAGATCACACTACAGAAAACCACACTTTCTCTGCCAAAGGGAAACCTTTAAAAGGATTGTTTGATTCTTTAGCAGCTGGAAGTCATCATTGCATAGCATAAAACCTGCAGAGAAAGCAAACCTGCATCTTCACAAAAATATGAAAATAAGGTTCATCGGAACGGCACTAAGCATCTGTAATATGTCCATACCACCTTAATGGAAGGGAAACCCTAGTTGTGTAATAAGAGATTTTACATTACACGCAGAGAGGCGTACAAAACAAGGCGCACAGCTCAGCTCCTTCTCTCCTTCATTCAGATCTGCCTTTAGTTCTGGATTTCCATCACAAACATACAACCTACAAAATAGCAGGGACAGTGAAAAACCCATCACCACAACCACCACATGCTTTCACAAGAAGACTTTGCCAGTGAGTGGGTGGCGAATTTGATAAAACTGTACCCTCCAGCTACCGGGCAGTAATGAGAAAGCCAGTTTGGAATCAGCCAGATGATACCCCTATGGCTGGGCAGCTTTTGCCCCTCCGTGATCCTATGGAAAACTGTACAATTCACTCAGGAAGGGATTCCCCACCCGCCCACTCAATTCGATTGCAGCGGTCGGTTACACAGGATGGGAGCGGGAAGGACCAATCTTTGCTCCTCAAAGAAGGATACTTTGGATCCGTTTTACTTATTTACTTATAGGCATCCCAGCCCCCTCCTCCCGCTCTTCCCCCCGCCCCGTCCCCATCGACTTACTCTAGCCTTCTGACTAAGACGCCTTTGCCGAGGGCTGGGGGGCTTTTGTGCGGACGGAGGGCAGGGCAACAGCTCTTTTCCCGGCTGTCCTCGTGATGGTGCTGGTGGGGCTGGAGGGAAGGGTGCTGGTGTGAGATCGGCGTCCGGGTGCCGCTGGGGCCGGCCTGAGCCTGCTTGCTACTGCTGGGAGGAGGCGGCGGCTGCGGGTGCCGCGGCGGCGGGTGCTGGAGCGCCGGGAGCTGTTGGTGGTGCTGAAACTCCTCCTGCTCAGCCGCCGCCGCCGCCGGCTGCTGGCCCTGAGGCGGAGCTCGGCAAGGCAAGGAGGCAGCAGGGGGAACCCTCGGCTGCAGCGGCGGCGGCGCCGGGGCTTCCGCCGGGAGGGCGTACTGCTCGCGGAGGCTGCGGTTCTCGGTGCTGAGCTCGTCCAGGCGCTTCTCCAGCTCGTCGATGCGCTGGCGCTGGGTGTGGATGAGGCTCTGCTGGTTCTGGACGATGGCGGTGAGCTCTTTCAGGTAGAGCACGGCGCGCACCGGATTCTCCAGCAGGCTCTCCATGCCCCGCGGCCGGACCCCGCCGGCAGCCGTCTGCTGCGCTGGGTTTCGGCGAGCCTCGCGGGAGACTCCTCCGCACGCGCGCGCTTGCTTCGCCTCTCGCTCCCTCGCTTGCATGTACACACACACACACGCAAAGCCTACACACGCAGGAGAGGCGGCTGGCGCCAGCCTCGTTTCCTCACGTCACGCACAAGCGGGGGCGGGGGCAGACAGGCTCCTCCCCTTGCCCGAGAAAGACCGCCCCTCCGTCCTCTTCCCAAGGGCCCGCGCTGTGCCGAACAGGGGGGAACTAGGAGCGCTTGAGGAAGGGGGGGGGGGGAAACACCGGGCGAGTAAAGGCAGAGCGTTTAAAATGAAAGGAAAAAACGGCGAGGCGCTGATTATTGTTCTTTGGGGGGAGGGGGCTAAAACGAGACGTGGTACCCCGGTGGAAGGTTGCGATCTTGGGGACAACTCAAACCCTCCGCTCAACCGAGGGAGCAGGGCTTCCCTGGATGCTGCGTGCCTTGTCTCTGCCGCTTAGGAAGGAGGATCGCGGGGCCTGGGAAATGTGGCATTCTTGCGGAGTGTAAATAGAAAGATGAATTGGGCAACCGGACAGGGTAAAAACAGAAAGAGACGCAAGAGAAGTTGATATTTTTCAAAGCAAATATTGTAGGAAGAAAGCTACCATTTAGTCCAAATCAAGAGGAACCTGGTGGCAGGGTTTTTTTTTTTTTGATGTTTTGTTTTGTTTGGTGCCCGAGTCCCTGATGTTTTCTTGACAAGATTTCAGAAGTGGTTTGCCATTGCTTCCCTCCTACGGCTGAAAGAGAGGGGTTGGCCCAAGGTCACCTAGGTGAGGAAGGCTTAGAAACTCACTGTCTCCTCATTTCTAGCTTTGTGCCTTAAGCTCTACCCCAAACTGGCTTCTAACTCATACGTTTTATGAAAAGCCAAGCTTTCGTGAACTACTGTTCATTTCATCAGATGCACGGAGAGGCTAAATGTTAGCCTTTCTGATGCAAAGGTAGACTGGGATGAGGCAAAGTATAAACAAAAGGGGAAGTTGGGGTGGATATGCAAATGCCGGAAAATGTGAAACAGATTAAGAGCACCATGTTTACCATCCAACTCTATCACCTGTCCTCACCTGTGACTACTTAATTTTGGCAACAACATACAGCTGCAGATAGTTAGCAAAGCATTAGCAACAGCATTGCCAACATTGTGGCTAACCTAGAAAAACGTTTCTTCAACAATACTTACCTCCTGAAACCCCTTCCTTTACTGGAGATTCAATGATGACAATGAATTATCTGGACCCATGGAAAAGTATATCTTAACAAACTTCACCAAGACTTCAACAACTTCCACCTGACCATCAACTTTAATGTAGTTGCAGAACAAGTCCATTTCCTTGATCTCAGAGTAAAAATGCATAACAGACACATACATGCCACATTGCACACAAAAAAACTACAGTTCCCATGCATACCAAAATATTTCCAAATTCCACCCAGGATACATCAGCAAATTTTCATCTATAAACGGGATCCACATTACAACTGCATTTGATCTGATTCATTTGACAGTGGTGCTAAATTGATGGAATTAAACCAGGCATTCAGAAGACTGAACTACCCACTCAGCAAAATCAACAGACAAATCAAGAATGCCAGATTGGTTCCCAGGGAAGATATATTAAAAGATCACAATGGAGCTAGCTAACTATCGTCCAGTCTCCAACCTCCCCTTCTTGGCGAAGGTTGTTGAGAATGTGGTGGCGCAGCAATTTCCACGACACCTAGACGAATCCGATTATCTAGACCCACGCCAGTCCGGCTTCCGACCCGGGCACAGCACTGAGACAGCCTTGGTCGCGTTGGTTGATGATCTCTGGAGGGCCAGAGATAGGGGTTGTTCCTCTATCCTGGTCCTATTAGACCTCTCGGCGGCTTTTGATACCATCGACCATGGTATCCTATTGCGCCGGTTGGAGGGGATGGGAGTCGGAGGCACCGTTTTGCGGTGGTTCGGCTCCTACCTCTCCGACCGGAAGCAATGTGTGTTGACAGGGGGGCAGAGGTCGTCCCTGAGGCCACTCACTTGTGGGGTGCCACAGGGGTCGGTCCTCTCGCCTCTTCTGTTCAACGCATATGTGAAGCCGCTGGGTGAGATCATCCGTGGTTTTGGGGTTGAGTACCATCTTTACACTGATGATACTCAGCTGTATATTTCAACCCCAAACCACCCCAACGAGGCTGTCGAAGTGATGTCCCGGTGTTTGGAAGCCGTCGGGGTCTGGATGGGGGACAACAGACTCAAACTCAACCCCTCCAAGACCGAGTGGCTGTGGTTACCGGCACCTCGGTTCAGCCAGCTGACTCCATCGCTGGCCATAGGGGGCGAACAACTGTCCCCTGTGGAGCGGGCGCGCAATTTGGGCGTCCTCCTTGATGCCCGGCTGTCAATGGAGGACCATGTGGCAACCGTGGCAAGGGGGGCGTTCCACCAGGTTCGCCTGGTGCACCAATTGCGCCCCCTACTGGACCGGAGTGCCCTGCGCACGGTCACTCATGCGCTGGTGACGTCTCGCCTGGACTACTGCAATGCCCTCTACATGGGGCTTCCCTTGGGACGCATCCGGAGACTGCAGCTAGTTCAGAACGCAGCCGCGCGGGTTATTATGGGACGTACACGTTACTCCCACGTAACACCTCTCCTGCGCGAGCTGCACTGGCTACCTGTGGCCTTTCGGGTGCGTTTCAAGGTATTGATCACCATCTTTAAAGCGCTCCATGGCAGAGGACCTAGTTATCTGCAGGATCGCATCCTACCACATACGTCCCTGCGACCTATCCGCTCACACAGGGAGGGGCTCCTCCTGGTGCCGTCTGCTAGGCAATGCCAGCGGGCGTCACCTAGGAGTAGATCCTTCTCTGTGATGGGCCCAACCCTCTGGAATGACCTCCCCCCAGACATTCGAACTACCACCGACCTCCGTTCCTTCCGGCAAAAGTTAAAGACTCACCTATTTCAATCAGCTGGCCTGGCACTTTCTTAGTTTTACCTCCCAGGGATTTATTTTATTTTAGGGTTTGGGTTTTAATTGTGATGTTTTTAGGTATTTATTTCTTAGTACAGCCTATCTCCCCCTCCAAATGTATTTTAAATGTAGCTTAAATGTATTTAATTATTATGACTGGTTTTATTGTATTGACTGTACACCGCCCCGAGTCCCTTTTTGGGAGAGGGGCGGTCTAAAAATCTAAGAAATAAATAAATAAATAAACAGCATTCTAACATCCCAGGGCACTCCTTTTCAGATTTCAAAGTAGCTGTTGAACAAAGAAATTTCACCAAGACAGTTGAACAATAAATTGTCAAACTCACCTGTCTAATGGAGATTCTCCGTCCTGCTTGTCCCAAAGGTGCTTTTTCAAAAGGCAACTGGACTTTTCTAGTTTGTTTGCTTTCTTGAAAACGTTTTGCTTCTCATCCAAGACCTCAGAACTGAAGAGGTTCCTTGGATGAGAAATGAAATGCTTTCAAGGGGGGGAAAAAACAAGAAAAGCCCAGTTGCCTTTTGGAAAAAAAAAAAGCTCCTTTGTTGAACTCACATACTTGAAAAGATTTCAGGCTACCTCAGAAGGTCTTAACACACACACACTGGGTTTTAATACAATTATAATTTTATAGTCACAATATGCCTCACGCATAACCTGGGTCTGCATAATCATGTCTCCCCCCCCTCACCTTTGCTAAGTTCAGTTGCTAAGTTTTGTCCAACTCCACGGACCATGGCATGATTGTCTCCTGGAGTTTGCCCAAATTCATGTTCATTGCCTCAGTGACACTATCTAACTGTTGGAAGAAATGTCCTTCTGGGTTCGGCTCCAAGTGTGGAAAAAGACATTGGAGACATGGAGGCTGCTTGGAAAGATGGTTTAATGGTGGACAGGACCACATGGCTTGAGTCCTGAACAGAAAAAGTGATCACATGCTTCAATGTTGGTGGAGAAGGAAAGAAGGGAGGATTGAGATGCTGAGTCCCTGGTTTTATGCCCTCTCTGGCCTTTGATTTTGAGTTTGCCTTAATCCCATCCTCCTGGAGCTAAAGGGGAGAACTCTTTATTATGTAAAGGGACTGTCTTGGCCACCTTAATGGCCCATTGACAAAGTGGGTGGGGGAAGGAAGCTGCAGGGTGCTATTCTGTCTTTAAAATGTTTCTCCCTTTTCACATCCAGAGAAATATTCTGCCTTTTCAATATTTCCTAGGATATTTCATTTTTCGGGGAGAGGGCTGGGTGATAACTTCCTACATAAACATCTCATCCTCTGCCATCCCTTTCTTCTTTCGCCTTCAATCTTTCTCAGCATCGGGGTCTTTACTGATGAGTTCTCTTTTCATTTGATGGCTGAAGTATTTGAGCCTCTGTCCTTCCAAACCATCTCCCTTAACCCAGTTTATATCTCATATCAGATTAATCACTTCATGCTTCTGATGAAGTGAGCTACAGTTCAAGAAAGGGTATGAAAAACAGACATTATTTTCCTCGAAATATTGAGGGGAAGTATTGATAATGGGGTAGAGAGGGATTGAGCCAGTGTGAGGAAGTGGCTAAGGTACTGGGTTGGAACTGGAGATATCCAAGCTCAGGTTGATCCATAGTTACAGAAGACCACTGGGTTACTTTGGGACAATTCTCTTTCCCCCCCCCCCCTCTCTCAGAGAGGCTGACACAAACCTGCGGTTTTAGATAAATAAATATATTTTGCATTTATATTTACAGCAGACAAGATAGTCAGGAAAAGAGGAGCATTATGAGGTAAATCAGACAGCATACAGAACACCCAGAGGAAAAAGGCGGGAAAAGGGAAACTCCCCCTCCACACACAGCAGCCAATCATAACGTAGATTGCCTCATGCATGAGCCAGCACTCTCCAATCAATCAACCACCATTGTGTGTGTTCTGGCCCATTGTACCCTTTACTACTAAATTCAATACCCTAGCAGATCTTGACTGAAAGATAGGAGATGTATCCAACAAAGAAATAAAAGGAAGTTTCGGGAAAAAGCTCAGGAAGGCAAAGAGAGGAAGTGGAGAAATGAAGCAGAAAGGTCCAGTCAGGAAAAAAAAGGGGAATTATAAAACAAGTGTTGGAAGAAATGTCCTTCTGGACAAGTGGGGGGAAAGACACTGGAGACATGGTGGCTGCTTGGAAAAATGGTTTAATGGTGGGCAGGACCACATGGCTTGAGTCCTGAACAGAAAAGGTGATCACATGCTTCAATGTTGGTGGAGAAGAAGAGAAGACTGAGGTGCTGAGTCCCTGATTTTATGCCCTCTCTGGCCTTTGATCTTGAGCTTGTCTTCTGATTGGTTGTCAGAGTCCCTTGGGGCCATGCAGGGGCAACTCTCTAGGCTGCGTTTTGAATCCAGGTTTGGTTGAGTTCTCAGATGCCATGTGGGGAGTTGGGTGAAGGGCCAATATTATCGTGCCTTAATCCCATCACTCTGGAGCTGAAGGGGAGAACTCTTTATTCTGTAAAGTGGACTAGCTCAGGCTTTAATGGCTCATTGACAAAGGGGGGTGGGCAGGAAGCTGCAGGGAGCTATTCTGTCTTTTGAAACATGTTTCTTCCTTTTCACATCCAGGGAAATATACGTAATATTCTGCCATTTCAGTATTTCCTAGGATATTTTATTTTTCTGGGAGAGGAGTGGGAACCAAGAAAAAATATATGCATGTAAGGATAATTGTTGCCAATTTCCTTACAACTTCATGCTGTTAATCTGAGAGATGTTTTTAAGGCTGGCCTACCTGCCAGTAAATTCTCTGTGCTGGGGAGGGACGGGTGAAGAGGAAGAGGAGGCTCTTTCTACCTGGCCTCTAGAAAATGCCTCTCCTTCTTCCAGAAAGGAGCTTTCCTTGCCTTAACAAGGGATTTCCCAGGAAAGTTTGAAACAGAAGTTAATTGCTAGTCATGCACTTGATTTTTTCCCCCTACTCCTTTTTTATTTCTACATCAAATAAGCCTCCTTTTACCTGGTGCTATCTTGTTTGCTGTTATGGATATTTTATTTATTTGATTTTCTTTTAGTTTTGTTAGTTGGGATTCCATGAGAAAGCAGGATGCCATTTAAAGCCTTCCACCCCTCCCCCCAGGCTTAGAATGTGTACCCTGCTTAAATAATATCACCTAATCAATTGCTAGAGAGATCTTTCAATTCTTTTCCCCATCCTTGCATATCCTTAAAGACACTGCGCCTGTTTTCCCCACTGCCTTTGCAAATGCTGATCAGAAGTTCTGACTTATAAACTGTTCATGAGAGAAACTGTTACATCACAGAAACAAACCCAGAAGCTTCCCCACTAGGGGGCTGTGTTCATCTCCGTTTCTAAGCCGAAGAACCAGCACTGTCCAAAGACGTCTCTGGGGTCATGTGGCCGGCATGACTAAACACCAAAGGCGCACGGAACACTGTTACCTTCCCACCAAAGGTGGTTCCTGTTTTTCTACTTGCATTTTTACAGGCTTCCGAACTGCTAGGTTGGCAGAAGCTGTGACAAGTAACAGGAGCTCACTCCATTACGCAGCACTGGAGATTCGGACCACTAAACTGCCGATCTTTCTGATCGACAAGCTCAGCGTGGCTCATGGCTAAGTGCGCGCACATACACACAGAGAGAGAAAGAGAGAGAGAGAGAGCGTATGGCCTTTATTTTTCTGATTGTAGGAATTAATTTTCTCCATTCTCTCCTTATCTTCCCAAGATTGGCATTTTAAACCAACTGCACGAAATAATTTTGACAAGGGGTTTTGCTCCCCAAACTATCTTTCTCGTTAAAGCCCTAATTTTCTCTCTCAATCTTCTGTTCTCAAGATTCAACTGACCCAGTCATTCCATTCTCCATCTTTTGCCTTATCTCTGAGCCCAGAGGCAGAAAATCCAGGATAACAAGGTCAGTTGTATGCCAGGTGTCTTTTAGTCTTCCCAACCATTGCAAAGGGGGCGGGAGAAGGAGAGATGAGGAGCCCTGATAGGGTCAATGTTATTTTAGACAAAGTTGGACAGTCTTAATTATCAATATGTTTTTCCTTTTTCCTCCTTTTTCTTTTTCATTCTTTTTTCTTTGATTTTTTTTTATTTTACATTGCTCTTCTTTCTATGTACTAATGACTGCATCTCAAGGGAACCCTCTGCTAAAGTTCTGAAGTTTGCAGATGATATGACGATCATTCACCTTATTCAAGAATATGATCAGTCTGCGTATAGCTGGGAGGTTGAACAACTTACTCTGTGGTGCAGCCTTAACAGTCTAGAGCTAAACATGCTTAAAACTATAGGTATGAGAGTGGAGTTTAGGAGCAGCCCTTCTATTTTACTCCCTCTTACTATATTCGACAGCATGGTATCAGCAGCAGAGTCCTTCAAATTTTGGGGTTCTAAAATCTCGCAGGCCTTGAAATGGATGCTTAACATTAGAACTATCATTAAAAAGGCACAACAAAGAATGTTCTTACTGCATCAACTCAGGAAGCTCAGACTGTTCCAGCAGCTGTTGATACAGTTTTACAGAGGAATTATTGAGTTTGTTATTTGTACTTCTAGAAATGTCTGGTTTGATTTGACTCAAGACTGCAGAAAGAATAATTGCAATCAGCCTGCCTTCCATAGACCACCTGTATATTGTGCAGGTCAAAAGAAGGGCTGAGAAGATATCTGCAGATCCCTCACATCCTGGACATAATTGTTTCAACTCCTCCCCTCGTTACATCAAGGCAATGTATGATGTAACCCAGGTACACCACATTGAACTTTGTAAGAACTTTGTAAACATTTTGAATTAGGCTTAAAAGCCTATTATGGGCATTTTCACAGGATCTCTCTGAATTTTGCCTTGTGATTAGAAGGGAAAGAGTCAATTAAATTCCCTTACATCATTCAGATGACCCAGCTTGAGTGGGGACTGTTTCAGGTGCTGAGCTTCAGGATTAGTTAACAGACAGTTGTTATTATGTTGTTGTGTCCTCCCCATGATCCAATCAACTATACAGGTAACTCTCATTTAGTGACTGCCTTGTGTAATGACCATTCACAGTTACACTGGTGATGAAAAAATAACTTTATGATGAATCCTCACATTTATGACCTTTGCAGGTCTTAAAGCAAAGGAAAGCTGAAGAAAGATTGCAAGCACAATTGTTGTTTGACTTGAAGATATTTAACCACTTCATTTAAATTGCCAGTTACACTTGTGGTCCCTAAATATGAACGATCTGTATTGTACAAGCAGACCTATAATGCACTAAAGGTAGAATAGGAGTATTCAAGGGGGAAACCAGGATCTATTTTGTCCAGAGATAAATAGGACTGTCACAAATTCCTCTGATTGCAGAAACTTTCAAATTCTGCAGGCACAGAATATGAAAAAAACTGCTTGAGATTCAATGCTTGCTCTCTGAACCGTTACCCATCATGGTTTGAATTTGAGTCAGCCAGATTCAGTTGGGTATTTGGAAGTCAGAAATAATTAATGGTATGTTTCGTTTGAAGCATAAGAGGGGTGAGGCAGTTTTTAAAGAAATCCAAGGTATTAATATTTTAGGCAAGGTTAAGAAGCATGGGCACCACTACTTTTAGGTAGTGATGAGCAATAGGGATTATTTTGATATATTTTGATATTAGATTTCTGAATAGGTTTTGTGAGAAAGGTAGCCCTGCCCCAGTAGATTGTTAATGTTGTATGATAAATAAGAATGGAAATCTTTTCCTGATCCTTTCAGGGACCTTTGGTGCAATCAATCACTGATCATTTGTCTCTATATTTCTAGTTCATCCTGAATGAAAAGTTTCAGAAGATGGTAGTGCATGACTTTCATTTAACCTTTTGGATTGTCAGTCTTGAGAGATGGTCCAGGCAAGAAGCACACCAAGAAGTACTAACCCCACTTTATTGTATTACATTAACATGATCTTACAATTCTGAAAGTACATCTCTCTCCCCACGCCTTTACAGTACAAGAATCTAGGGAGGGTCACTTCTGAGACATTTACCATTCCTATATTCCTTCTGTAGACTCAGCTGCAGAGTTTGACCATTGTCTAGTCTATGTCTCTTCCATCTATCTCCCAAGATCTTTCCCACATACTATTAAAGTTATTCAGAGGATGAGTGGGTGAAACTGAACTTGACCACTCATTTCCACAATCTGAACTTCAGAAAGCTATCAGACACGAGCAAGGATTCAAGTAAGATAGAAGTACTGCAAAGGGAAAATGGTCTGTTAATTTGGATGGAGAATGACATCTCATGTAGATAGAACTACCCATACTAAAAGAACAAACATATCATTTAGGAAAATAGTACAGTGTGTACTATAAACTAGTAAAGTGTGCCCTGAGGGTAACTGCCTTTAAAGATTGTTCAAAATCTTCAGCTGATGCAGGATATGGGGGCACGTGATGGGGATAAGGGAGTTTACTCAAGTTCAGGGCACTAGTTGTTAGGACACAGGAGTTATTGGAAATGCTATCTTCATATGTATCAGCAAAAATAAGCTTTCTTGTTTGTTTAAAATGGAGAGGAATTAAAGCAGCAAATTAAGACAGCCATTTCTGCAGCCTGGTGTCTTTAAAACGGGTTGTCATCTAGAACGCTCCAATGGTTTATTTATTTCCTTTGGATTTCTCTTGAGTTATATATTATATTGCTGAATTAGCCTCAATTAGCATTTTCTAGAGAGGATTCTTGTCTTTATTATTGTTAATTGTATTCAACTGTGCTATATAAATGTATTAGGTTTTCTAATCGTAGTTGCTTTGAGAGAGCTGAACCTTTAAAGGCTGTCTAGAATTTTTTAGAAGAAATTAATTTAAATGAAATACTACTAGATCATTGGATGATGTCCAACAGATTCACAAAGGTTTCTAATTTCTGCTTGTTTACTGTGAGTTACAACAAAAATGTTCTTATTACCACTAAATGTAGTTAGTCGGATCCCAATCTGTAATAAATTAGATGTGGATTTGTACTTAAATATGCATATTATCTTTTTTGTAACTGGCACCATCCCTTTCCATTATTTTAAATATAGTTCGGTTGATGCACACTGGCTTTTTCATATCACACAGAATCTGGAATAGAATACAAATTTCTATTGAAAAAGACAGTACTTTTAATTAAGTTTTTTTTAAAAAAATAAAACTGCAAGTAACCCATTATTTCCATTATTTACTTTCACTGCTTATGAATCAGCCTTCTCTGTCCTTTACTTTGTCTTCATCTACTGCTTGATTTCCAAAAGAGAAATAACATAGTTCAAACTACATGTTTTGCATAATTTTTTTTATATAGAATCTCAGTGGTATATGAAGTGGCTATGATACTGCTTGTTACCAGAGTAGAAAAAAAATAATTTATATACAGTGAATAGATACTGATTATGTGGCACCAAATTGTTGTTGACTCAACAACCACACATATAGATTTTTCTCCATGGGGATCTCTCCCAAGCCTGTCCTTTCAGGTCTTTCAATGGTGCACTCATCACCACTGTAACTAAGGCCATCTACCTGTTGCTGGTTGTCCTCCTCTTCTCTTTCCTTCCATCTTAATCAAACCATTTTACAGAAAATTTGGTCTTTAATGGCCAAGACAGGATTTGAACTCATGGCCTCCCAGTTTCTATGCCTGATACCTTAACCACTAGACCAAACCTATTCTCAGAAGTCTTATCCAACATTAAAGTTCAAATGTGTCAGATAGGTATCAAAATATATAAATATAGATAATTACGATTTTACCAGCTCAAGGTATCATACCATATTGATTTGGGGTAACATGGCTTTAAATAGAGATTAAAACAAATAATTCATGTTGGAGTCCATTGAAAAGGAAATGGAACCTCCATTTATGCATTGAATACCTGATCACAGCAAGGAAAAGAATGTGTGCCCCTAAATACTCCATTATTTGCAAATAAGCCTCCATACTGTGGCTTTTTTTTAGGGTTGCACAATCATTAAGCCAATTGATCAGGCAGAAGGAAACTTCATTAGCAATGTGCTATTCTGTTCAATGATGAAAAAGGATATTGATTGGTATTATAATTGTACCACAATGTACCATGATGTGCAAGGAAGCAATATTTCTACTTGCAGGTTTACATTCTTCCTGCAATATCTAATAAAATAATCCCTGGGTATGATCAATAATTCTCCAGGGTTCATATGAAAATCTCTGTGTGTTTTAAGAAGAAAGATAAATGTTATTTGGTATCCAACTGGCAATGGTCTAATGTGATAAAGGCAATTTACAAATGATATGGCCAAGGGAATTAAGGAAATACTTACCAAGCAGATGGTGCAAAACTAGGAGGGGTGGATAATACTTGGGAAAAGAGAGAAAATATACAGAAAGACGGAGAAAGGCTAGAACAGGAGGCAGAAGCAAATAGAATGAAATTCCATAGAGAAAGATAAAATTCCAAACAGATATGATTTGTGCCAGAATTTGCATAGAAAATTCATTGTTCCTGAATGTCCTATTGCTGACTCTTTACTCTGGAACAGAGTAGCTGCAGACATTTCAAAAGGCTTAAATCAGTGACCCCCAACCTTTTGGGCACCATGGACCGGTTCCATGAAAAGAGGTTTTTCCATGGACCAGAGAGAAGTGGTTTCGCTTGCTGCCTGCATCCCGTGGATGGGGTTTCGCTTGTTTGCGCGGCCCAGTTTCTGTCATGCCGCAAACCGTTGCTGGTCCATGGACTGGGAGTTGGGGAGCCTCTGGCTTAAATGGTTGGACATCAAGAGAGAGAGGGGGGTAAGCTACAAGCTTTCCTAAAGCCCAACAATTGTGCTTGTGTATCTTGCAGGCCAAACAGCACAATAATAGACAGTCAACACAACAGGAAGCAAAATGTCCTCTCACCTTGGGAGATAAACTGTAATAATTTATTTTATTAAATTTACATGCCACCCATCTCCCTCTGAAAAGCAGCTCTGGGTGGCTTATAATTAAAATCATACATGTAGAGAATATTAAATACATTAAATAAAAAGGCAAGAGGCAGAAAAGTCAAGATCGGTATGGGGGCTGCCCCTTCTCAGTTACTCCACCAACCACCTCCAACATCTCAGGTTAGTTGGCAGAGTCAAGTTCCGATAGTCTTCTAGAAAGCCAACAAGATGGGAGCAGATTCACATCAGGCAGAGATATTCCAAAGAATGAGGGGCCACAGCAAAATTTCAGTTTGTATGAGTGAATGTTCCTTCATATATTACTAGTCCCTTTAGGTTGAAAATTAAACTTCAATAGGAATTTTTCCAGACCAGTATTTCCCTAACATATTTGTTAGGAGTTTACATCACCAGAGTTATTGCAGGGTTAGCTCATCATAGTACCATGTGAAAGAAGATAGGAGAGCTTCACAAAACCCATCAAGAGCAGAATCCAACATTACCCTATGGAACTCAAATATTTCCTTTCCACCCAACTCAGAAATCTGGAGGCTAGCTTTTTCCAAGTTATTGACCTACAGATATGTCTATGGAGATTTTCAATCATCCAGGTCATGGTTCTCCCAAAGGTGCTTTTCCAAAAGGCAACTGGTTCTTGGTTATTTTTTCTTTGAAAACCTTTCGCTTTTCATCCAAGAAGCTTCTTCAGTTCTGACTGACTGGTGTGGGAACAAGGTCACCATGGTATATGTGCAGATCAGTTTTCCTGATTGGAACACATATATGGAATTTGGGACTGGAATAAATTGAGTAGTAAATGCGGGTTGAGATGGATGCCCACTGGGAGAGCCCAAATTAGAAAGCTGTGTTTGCAATGACAATAGCAATGCTTAGATCTTAACAGGAACTTTCAAACTGAGGAAGTTACTAGCTGCATAGGAAACACGTGGTAAAAGCGCTTAAGCAGGTATAACTAAAAATAACCATATTAGGCATAACGCTGTATTTTAACCAATAATAAATTACGATGCTTTTATTTCCTTATACGCTCTTAATAAAAGGGGGGTCCAGATAACGTTCTGGGCGACTCGTGTATCAAGAAACCGTGTGTGTTGTCTTCATTATGAGCAGCCCATTAATTGCGGGAAGGCAAACCCGCAGACTGGGGAGGAGGGAAGGATTTATATTTTTTGCAGTCGCCTGAATGACTGCAGAGATGATCCGATTTTCCCATCAAGTTGGTATGAAATGGTTGCTAGGCTAGACAGTTTCACACAGTCACAATAAGGCCCTTTCAGGTGACAGAAAAATGCTCCTCTTAAGGCAGAAGTTTCAACTCTATGCAGTACATAGTTCCCAAATTTCAAACTATTGAAAATTAATTCTATGTATCTTTTTTTGCGGATTTTTTGCTCACAAAGAATATACCTGGAATGGGCACTTTGTGAGGAATCATTGAGATGAAATATTTAACATTCCCTCCCCGTGCAGAGAAAATATTGTATAAATAAAACCTTAACCAACATTTACAAAACACGTGAAGACAGTCAGTCATGTATTTGCATCATTTAGGGCAGGTTTACTATTGTTCTCAATTTTAGTGCAATGTTTAAACTCCAACTGAATGCTCAAGCTTTCAGATGAATGGATGCCTGCTTTTATTGTACCGTTTTAGTGATACTTTATACACTTCTTACGTTTTACATGGACTCCCTTATTAATTTGTGTTTCATATTTTCTATTGTGGTATTGCGATAGATCAGAGAGCCTGATTTATGTCTGATTGCCATCATTCTTTTTGCAGAAAGTTAGGGTAAAACTTTTTTCCTTGTCGTAACTCTGCCTATGCAATGCATTAGCCTCTGGATCAGCAGTATTTACATTTTATAAACCTTCATAAATGAAGGGTAAAATTGATCTGAGTCTATGTGGCACAGCACCCTCTAGTGATCTATGTCCTGGCAACAAACAAAATATTTCCAGTGGAATAACTGTGAAATCTGCTGAATCTAAAACAATAATGTTACAGGCTTTCAAAGAGTAAAAAAACATTTTTTTATTATTTGCTGATTTTATAGTATTTATAGCCTCTAGTAAGCCAAATGGATTTTTCTGGGGTTCAATAAAGTAAAAATAAAAACAGGACAATGAAAAGTGCAATTAGTAAACCCCCCCCCCCAAAAAAAACCCAATACATCATAAACTAACTAATTTAAACCACTCCACTTTTCTCAAATAAAATCTAATGAGAGCTAATTTGGGGTAGTGGTTAAAGGCACCAGATGAAACTGGGAGATTGTTTTGTTAGCCACAAATCTAGTTAAGTGATCCTGCGCCAATCACTTTCTCCCAGTCCAAAGACAAGCAACTTCCAAAAACCTGCAGGAATCTTGCAAGAAAGATTCAATGGGTATTTTTAAATGTGTGATATATATAGAATAAAATATGAATGGCTTATAGCTGGGTTTTCTTAAGGACTGCTTAATTCCCTTTCCTGGGGATAGCAGATAGGGATCCATTTACCAACCTATTTTTAGAAAAGATCAAAGAGTAAATACCAAGGAAGTCTGAGCAGAAAAGAAATACACAGAGAAAGGATACCCATAGGCACCCCAGTTGCAAAATTCTCTCCCTAGGAAAACCTGCCAAGCACTCTTCCCTTCCAGTTTTTATATACGTGCTGAAACTGTTTGTATTTCTGCTACCAGTATTTCTGTACCCAAGCAGCAGAATTAACTCCAAGGTTAACATCAGACCAACAATACCCCAATCAAAAAACTTCCAAAGAGCCAATAGTAAGCTGCCCAACCAAAGAAACTCTAAAACCACCCCCATCAACACTGACAGGGCAAAGCACCAAAATATAAACTCACGGCAAAGCTGGCTCCTTACTAGCACTGATGATGTTACCTAGTTTGGGTAATGAAACATCTGCAAGAAAACAAGCAGACTCAGAGAGAACCAAGGACCCCTCAGATGAGCCCTGAGCCACAAACATTCTCCTTTATGGGTGCTACCAGTCTGGGTGCATCCATATGCATATACTCAGTCTCTTTCGGATTTCAGTACAGGCAGTCCTTGACTTACAACAGTTCACTTTGCGATCAAAGTTACAACGGCACTGAAAAAAGTGACTTATGACTGTATTTCAAACTCATGACCTTTGTAGCATCCCCAAGGTCACACGATCAAAATTCAGATGCTTGGCACCTGACTCATAGTTATGACCATTGCTGAGCCCCAAGATCATGATAACCTTTTGACAAGCAAAATCAATGGGGAAGCCCGATTCATCTAACCACCGTGTTACCAACATATCAACTGGGGTGATTCACTTAACAACTGTGATAAGAAAGGTCATAAAATGGGGCAAGACTCACTTGACAAATGTCTCACTTATTGACAGAAATGTTGCGCTCAGTTGTGGTCGTTAAACCGAGGCCTACCTATATTTGAAATGTGCTATGTCTGTATGTTGTGTTGGTTTTCTTATAGTCAGCTTTGGAAAACAGCTTTTTCAAATCAGTCATTAGCCCAAAATATCAATATCAACATGCTCATTCTTATGGGAATAATAATCATTGACAGAGTAGAGTTCTCCCTTTATGGAAGGAAGCTAGATGGAAGACTGTAGGGTTAACAGAGAAAGCGGACATGTCCTATTTGCCCTCATATTCTCCATCTGACAGGCATCACCTTAAAATCCAATATTATCTGGCTTTTTGAGTGTCTTTTTTTAAAAAACCCAATTTAGACTGTTTTCACAGTAGTCATTGAAACTTTCATCTATTGAGACTTGTACGTTGTCTGCTTTGTTGTTTCCCTCATCCATCAACAGCGTAGATTTATGTTATTTATTTCCTGATTCCAGCAATTGCCTTCAATCCAGGCACTTCACACCTATGATCACTATAGTCTGTAGCTTATATGATTTGTCATACATTCCTATGGTGAAATTGGAAGTGTCGTCAGTGCTATATTATTCCTAGCATTATTCCTATGTTCTTGAAAGTAAAAATTTGGTAGAAAAATGTTTGCAGCCTTGAGTTATTTCTAAAAATAATGAAAGGAGGAGGGAGTCCCTGTGGATTTTACTCCATTATTCATTCTCTACTTTAGGGGATAACGCTCATCTCCGTTTCAAGGTCACTGAGTCAGCACTGTCCAGAAATATTTCCGTGATCTTGTGGTTAACCCCGTTTCCTTCCCACTAAAGTAGTACCTATTTACCCCCATTTGCATGCTTCCAACTGCTAGGTTGGCAGGAGCTAGGATGAGGATGGGAGCTCACCCCATCCAGAGCCCGTGAGGGGCTGTTTTCACCCTCAAGGAGCGTCAGGGAAAGCCTCCGGAGCCTCGAAAACGCCTCCCCCCCATGGTGCAGGAGGCCAAGTAGGCCAGGACCACCATGGCTTAGCCCACCCAGCAACCAGGCAGAGAACCGGGTTGCTAACATTTTTTAATCCCACCGCTGGTCTTAACCAGTGAGCCACCACGCTACCCTCATATGACAATAAAAGCAGGATACAAATAAATAAATAAATATTTTGATTGAGGAACCAGTCTTTCTGATGCTGGAAAAAGTAATTTCACATACATGTAGATCTAAGGTTTGGCCTTGTGTTTGGGTTTTTTTCGATTTTTCCACTATCATTTTTGTCACGGACACCAAGAAAAATTAAACAGTGTGTCCTCCTTTCGCTCCCCACCCCCCACTTGTCCTCCTTTCCAATTCTGAGGGTCCTCCTTTGTCTGTTCAGATATTTGGTAACCTTAGGTGAAAGCAAGTTTCTCCCACAGCACGAGACTAACTAAATGCAAGAATTCACTGATGTAATGGAATGCATGGATAACCTTGAAGGACAAAGAAAGAGAAGCTGCCTAGGTAACAATCAGACAAGAGAGCCAGGAGCCCTCAGTGGCTTCACAGTTGGTGGAAGAAACTTAGGACAGATCTGCCACAATTGATACAGCAGTTGAAAGTGTAAGTGGGAGATCTGAATTTCAGAGTGGAAAAATTCTGGTAATGTAGTCTTACAATAAGTAGAATTAGCTCATCTAATCATGTTTCCTGTCTGGTATACACAAGAGGCTGACAATGACAACTAACCATATGAAAACAGGTTATTATTTCTGACCCAAGAGGTGTTTTCAGTTTTTTAAAATATATCTAATTGTCTCATTTCTCTGTGAGACTATTCTATTTAAGTTGTTGGCACCTTTTCCTGAACCTTGATTTCCTTGAACAAAATCCATTTTTAAATGAGCCTGATGCTCGCATGAAAACAACCATGACTGTTTCTTGCTATTTCTAGAAAAGTGTGTAGTTTTTTTTTAAAAAAATGTGGCTTACTTTGTATTTTCATACTGTGATCCTGCATTATGAATGAACTTTGATTTTTATTCCAATGTTAATCTCATGTTGCATGTTTATTTTTATATCCTCCCTTTATTATTTTTACAATTAATTCAAAGTGGCAAATATATATATATATATGCCTATTACCTCTTCTTCCTCCTATTTTCCCAACTATAATAACCAGGTGAGATGGGTAGGGCTGAGAGAGTGTGATTGGCCCAAAGACACCCCACTGTCTTTCATGATTAAAGTGGGACTTGAACTCATGATTTATATTCTTTCAGCACTGAAGTTCCAATTTATATCTTATTAAAATTCTACCATCAATTTTCCCCTTTGATAGTGAAAGAGAAACAGACAACCAGAATAATAGTTTGGGGCTGCTTAAATCTGGAAAATCACTAGGTGGTAGAGAAGAATTAGAAATGTCTATCACTTTGGTGCCATCTAGTGGTCATCTGAATTATTGCAACCCAAATCTGTTTTAACAGAATAACAGAGTTGGAAGAGACCTTGGAGGTCTTTTAGTCCAACCCCTACTCAACCAGGAAATCCAATACCATTTCAGAAAATGGTTGTACAATCTCTTCTTAAAAACTTCAAGTTTTGGAGCATACAGAAATTCTGGAGGCAAGTTGTTCCACTGATTGTTTCTAACTGTCAGGAAATTTCTCCTAAGTTCTAAGTTGCTTCTCTCCTTGATTACCATATTTTTTGGAGTATAAGATGCACCAGAGAATGGTGGGGGAGCCATCCTGATCTCCTTAATCGTCATTAAAGGATAAGCAGCAGACTACTGTAAGTTCGTGTTCAACTTATTTGAAATGGAAGATTAGAGGGGGGTGTTTCTTCTCTTTACCCCTCCCCTCCTCGGACTAAGCGGCATTTGAACTATCTCTCTCTATATTGGAATGGAGAGAGAACAAAGGCTGACTCGTCACTTGAACTATGTGAGAAAGATCGCTATCACAATTGCAAGAGATGATTGCTGAGCTGTCTTTAAAAAAAAAACCTTTATGGAGATCTCCGTTCTTCTCCCTGTGAAAGGAGGAGCCAAGATAGCTCCCTTCCGCCTTTGTTTTTGCACTTACAAATGAAGTCTGTCTTTTGAAACTACCTTCAAAAAAAAAACCTCTGGTATTGTTTTATTACCCTCTCTGAGGGAGACCGGGACCTCCCCTGTTACGTGGTTTTCCCGGACTTTGATTATCTGACCTTCCCCTTTCTGGTATGCCTCGGTGCCTTGGAACTGTGAAGGAGAATTAACTCTTCGCTTTCGGATTTGCCTGCCTCCTTGGATCGGCACAGCTGCGCAATCCACTGACACCATTTTCTTTGTAAAAGACTTATACACATCTCTGAACTTAGACAAATGGGACCTAAGAAACCACCAACGGGCAAGTCATTTTCGGCTCCTGCGTCTGCCACCTCCAGTCCAAGCATGCAGCAAACGAAAATTACTTCATTGTTACAACAAGAAGGGTCTGGAGAGAGCCCAAAAGAGCTATCTGTTTCCCAAATGTTTCAAGAAATTATGAAGGGTCAAACTGAGTTGAAAAAAGAGGTGACATATCTCAAAGATGAACTCAGAGATGTTAAACATCATATTTCAGAAAATAAACAGAGAATTGTGGTGTTGCAGGAGGGAACGGCTGGGCTGGGGGAGGAGGTTAAGGCAATCCGGAAGGGAAATGTAGACCTGGAAAACTTTATGGCAAAAATAGAATTTGAAAGAATGTCCTTTTTTCTCAGATTCCAGAACCTACCAGAGACAGAAAATGAAGACCTTAAGGATATTATGAGTACAATTTTAGCAGAATACATTAAGAGAGACAAAGAACAGTTGTGGTGGGATATGGATCTGGTTTACAGGATTAATTCAGCATATGCTAGAAGCCATAATGTTCCAAGGGATGTAGATGTTAAATTTCTCAGGACGACCACAAGGGATGAGGTGCTTGGGGCCCAAAGGGAGCGACCACTAAAATATAAAGATGAAGAAATCACCATTCTTAAGCAAATTCTGAAAAAGATAAGAGAAAGAAAGAGGAAGTATTCCTCCTTATCAAAGAAATTATACAATAAAGGAGTTTGGTTTAAATGGTTATTACCAGAGGGAATGTTGATCTTTTGGGAGGGAAATAGAATTAGAATTAATACAGTGCAGGAGGCTGAAGCCTTCATTAAAAAACATTTCTCTCTTCTAGAGGACGAACACAGGGAAGGTAGTGAAAAGGGTAGCAAGGTACAAGATATGAAGGAGGGGCGGGCTGTGGCTCCACCTGGGGACAGGGAGGAAGAAGCAATATCAAAAAGGCTCAGGTCACAAAAATAAAAGTATTTGAAATATTTGTAATTGTTGATATACTAGAAAGTGACAAAGGAAAAATGATTGAACACATGGTTGATACAACATAGAATAAGATTCTGTTTTTTGCTCATCTTTTATACGTTGTTTTTAATATTGTAAAAATTGTGAGATTTGGAGGGATTTCTACCACTAGCGTGGGAGCTGCCAAAATTTTCTATGTACCCCTTTACCTTTTCCCATAAATGTTTAAAAACCAATAAAATTCTTTGAAAAAAAAGATGCACCAGAGTATAAAACACACCAAGATTTTGAAGAGGCAAATTCTTTAAAACGTTTTTGCACTCTGCAGATCTCCCAAAAACGGCCCATTTTTCACGAAAACGGGCCCATTCACATTGCTGTGGTCATCCTCACATTAGAGCCTTCTCCAGAGAACTTGGTCTTTGCACAATGTATCTGGAGGAGGATAACTTGAGCCAGGTCAGTTGTACCTCAAGGGAGAATTCAGTGTTGATTTAATTGATGATTCATTTTTTTATTGGCTGTTCCTGTTATTCTCAGGAATCTTCTGCAACAACAAAGTTCAAAAGCATCAATATTCTTCCTATTCTACTTCTTCAAAATCTATCTTTCACTTCCGGAGAGTCTCACAAAGAATTTGGTAGCTTTCATGATCCTGATCTTTATACATATATAGACATATGATAGCATTTGAGCCAATTCTCCAAGCCTTCATGGCTGTTCTATTAAGTGTTGGTCTGTTGTATTATTTCTTAAGTGCTACTACCTTTACTGTTGATGTTTGATCCTAAAAGGCAGAACCTATCAATCATTTTATTATCTTCATGGTCAGTTCCAAGACAGGCTGTTCTATCAATTGAATTAGCTTGATCTTCTTTACATTTCATTTTAGACCCATTTTTCCACTGTGATCTTTGACTTTCATTAATAGAACTTACAGATCTTTTGCCTTTTTGGCTATGGCTGTAGTGTCACCAGCACAGTACAAGTTATTGATGCTTCTTCCTCCAGATTTAAAGCCATGCTCAGCTTTTTAAACAGATATTCAGCATACAGATTGGTTGAATTAAATAAGGGGGGGATATATAGCCTCATTGCACTCATTTGCTAACCCGGAGCCATCTTTTTCTCTATGTTCTAGTCTCACTCTGGCTTCCTGGTCTGTATATACTTTTCTCATGAGGACAATGAGATGTTCTGGGATTCCCATTTTAATGAGCACATTCCACAGCTTGATGTGATTGACATAATCAAAGGCTTTTGTGTAATCAATGAAGCACATACTGACTGACTGTTAAAAGTACAAGCTTTGAAATGCAGTGCAAAGACTTTACATGACCAGATAATCTCCTGCTGTTTTATAAATTGCTAACAGCTGTATAATACAGGAGAAGCCTCAGGTCTTAGCATATAGAACAAATTGCCTTACAGCTATCGAGATTAGAGTTCCTAATGTCTTATTCCTCTTTGTAGAATCTCTTGCTTTGCAGGACACCTGTATTTGTAGGATCCGTGTAGGTGTACATAACTATTCTAGATACTTTTTTTCTGAACATCTTTGGCTTATTTAATTGAACTTGTTTAGTCCTTCTTGGTTTCTTGATCCCTGCCTCTAACAAAAAGCTTTCCTATGTTTGTAGGACCTTGCATTTTGTTATTTTTCTGCTAAACACTTCATCACAGTTGTTTTATTGTCAGCTTCAGTCTCTGAAATGAGGCAATTGTTTCTCTTAACAGGTAATGTCAAAACATTGCCTAATGGTCTCGCAGACATGTCTAAAAGAAGCATCATTATTTCAAGCATGCTTTATAAATAGAGATGACATCAGTCATTTCTGATACTTCAGTGCAAGCTTGGTTCGGTAGGAACGTCATGAAACTCTTAAGTGCATTATTCATTTTATAGTCATTAGCATCAAAAGAGAACTCACAATCTTAATTTGTAACACATGAGAGAGCACTCAATAGAATCAGAAGGAAAACAATTTTCTTTTAACTTTGGTAAGATTCTTCTAAGGTCAAGATCTCCATTTATAGTTGGTTATAATTAAAAGGCTTCATGTTATCTCTTGGATCATTTTTTTTTCAACTGGCTCATTAATAATTTGACAAATAAAAGCACAGGCCAACCAATTCAAGGTCAGTCTATTTAACAAGAGCTAGTATTCTCAATGGCTATGTTCATATACCACATTAAATCATTTTTATTTAACCAAGGTCTGTTGAAATTATAATAGCCTGGTTTACACATTACGGTAAACCATATTTTGAACTTAGATAAAAATTAATGCACACAACATTCTATAACAAAAATTTGGCAAACTATGACATGGTTTAATATATATAATGTATGGACCAGGCCTTTGTAGAGACCAGCAAACTAGCCTGATAGGAGGGAAAAGAAACATAACTACCTGTTCTGCCCCATCCAGATTCTAAGTCAGAGGAGGTACATCCACCTCATTTGTGAGCTTTCTAAACAAGTCTTCAGTTCCTTGGGACCCCCAAACTTGATTGCATGATCGAACCAGCGCAAGGCGGATAGCAAAATTTCCTCAAGTTTAGATCACATAATCATTGCTCCAATAGGATTACTAGATCTGGAATGTGATCCTTGGCCTGTGTTGGGCTCTGGATGGCCTAGAATAGACGTATGGCTATCGTGTCATAATATCATGATAGACCTATGGCTATCATGCTCACATCCTACACGTAAATTGTTTCAACTCCTACCCTCAAAATGATGCTATAGCACTGCACACCAGAACAATTAGACACAAGGACAGTTTTTGTCCTGAATGCCATCACTCTGCTAAACAAATAATTCCCGCAACACTGTCAAACTATTTACTAAGTCTGCATTACTATTATTATCAATCTTCTCATCGTTCCTATCACCCATCTCCTCCCACTTATGACTGTATGATTGTAGCTTTGCTGCTTGTATCCTTACTATTTATATTAATTGTTTCCTAGTATGATTTGATTGCTTATTTGTACCCTATGACTATCATTAAGTGTACCTTATGATTCATGACGAATGTATATTTTGTTTTATGTACACTGAGAGCATATGCACCAAAGACAAATTCCACACTTGGCCAATAAAGAATTCAATTCAATTCAATCGTATCCTATCCTACCCTACCCTATCTTATTCTATTCTAGCCATGAATTCCTGAGCCACCTCAGACCTCATTCCTAGACAAGGCAGATTAAAGTTGTGTCCCCCCCCAACGATAAATCTGGGGAACTCTCTTGTCAACCCAGAAATGGGATTAAGGAACTCAGGCAGGGAAGTTATGTAGCAGGAAAGCTAGCACAATAGCAGCAATCCCAACTGATCCTTAGAGTCCAACATAATGAACAAGGTGTCACATCCAGAAACGTGATTACATTCTGATCTGAGAGAAATTTAATCCTACATTTGGAGTCAGTTGGCCTTTGAGTTCTGCACATGTCATAGGGTGGGATTCACTCTTTCAAGAAAATTGTGACTTGCACAACAGACTTCTCAACTGTATGGGAGAAGTAAGGAAGAGCTATAACCGAGAAATTAAAACATACACCTACAACAACATGTATATCTACTCTAATGATAAAACACATAATTTGTCTCTAAACTGGTTGCCTTCAATAGAATTTTAAAATATACATGTAGATGAATAAGTTAAAAAGATATATGACAGAAAACAAATCCATTCTGCCCCATGTGCTTCACATTTATCTAATTTATGAAGTGATACATCTCCCATTTGCCTTGAAATATTTTTTGCACAGAATGAATTAACAATGAAACAGCCCCATTGAGCCTATCCCCAGCTCATTATGAGCTCTGTGGAAATATTTCAAAAAACATTGCAGAGAAAAATGGTGACAGTGAGTTAGGGATGAAGTATGCAGGCAGAAAAAAACTTTATAGAATTAGTTGTCAATTAGATTTAAAAAAAAACAAATTATTATACTGTTGGTATAACTTGTAATCTCTACAGAATACTTTATAGTTCATATATCACATTAAACTCTGGTTTCCTTCAATATGGTCAGAGTTTGCATAATACACCAAGCCAAAAACTAAATAAACTGCAATATGACTTTGTGTGTAGGTAGTCCTCGGGTTATGACCACTTGCTCCGTACTTGTTCAAAGTTACAATGGCGCCGATGATGGGGACTTACAGCCAGTCTGCAAAGCTGTGATCATCATAGCGTTGTCACAACCAATTTAATTGTATTTAAGTACAATGACAATAAAGATTATACTTACTTATACTTATGTGATCACCTGGCAATCAATTTCCATTACAATGGTTACAGTTTCCAATGATCATGTGATCATTTGCACCTTTCCCTGCCTGCTTCCCGTAAGCAGTCAACGGAGGAGTTGCTCCTGCCACTTTTTCACCCACCAACCCAGGCTTCAAAGTGTCTGTCTCCAGCATCCACATTCTGTTGTTGTCCCCCTGTGGCGCTTGCTCGACTTCTCACTCTGTGGCACCCACCCACAGCACCAAATACCAGTCAGCTTTAGCCTCTGCAGCATCAGCAGTTGGGGCGTTAGACTTGGATTACTGTGATGTTGAATGGTTTGCCTTGTATTTGAACCGAGATAATTCTCTCATTTTTGAAACTGTATCCCAGTACAAGTGGTCTTTGACTTAAGACCACAACTGAGCCCAAAATTTCTGTTGCGAACGGAAACATTTGCTAAGTGAGCTTTGTCCCATTTTACCACCTTTCCTGCCATAGTCATTAAGTGAATGACTGCAGTTGTTAAGTTAGTAACATGGTTGTTAAGTGAATCTGGTTACCTTTGCTCGTCAGGTTACAAATGATGATCACATGATCCCAGAATACTGCAACCATTATAAATATGAGTCATATAAATAGGAGGCCAGCTCAACATTACTCGTGTCAGGGGCTCCTGTGGTGGCCCAAGCGCTCTGCCAGCGACAACGGGCACCCAAGCTCTGTTTTTGCCTATGACGACTCCTGAAACCCTCTGCCAGCGAAAACAAAGCTCAGGAGGACTGCCTGTGGCCCCAACCTCTGTTTTTCTGACCGAGGCACTACAGGCCAGTCCTTCTCTGTACACAGGGTGACCCTGGCGACCAGATCTAAGCACCCTGAAGGCTGAATCTTGAAACCCTTGAGTTTGACATCCCTGCTTTAAGGGATTCTTGCCCACAGTAGTACCGGTAGATATAATGGTCATCTAAATTAAATTCACCCATTCCCATCTACTTTCGTTTACTGATCCCCAAGATGTTGATGTTCAATCTTGCCATCTTAATATTTGAACACAACCAGCTTAACTTGATTCATAGATCTTACATGCCAGGTTTCTGGGTAATATTATTCTTTATCTTATCGGACTTTCCTTTCATCCCGACACGTCCACTGCTGAGCGTTCTTTCAGCTTTGGCCCAGCTGATTTACTCTTTCTGGAGCTACTTATAAATGCCCTGCAGTCTTCCCCAGTAGCATGTTGGACACCTTTCAACCTGAGGGGCTCATCTTCTGGCATCATATCTTTTAGCCTTTTGATACTGTAGGAAGTTAGCACCCACCCCTCTCCTAGGAAAATGAAATATTCTAGGAAATATTAAAAAGGCAGAATATTATATTTTCCCTAAAGGAGAAACATGTTTCTAAAGACAAACTCAGAGCTTCAGCTCCCCTCCACCCCCAGAAGATCTACAAGATAAAGGCTGGGGCAGTTTATGTACAATACAAAAGACCTTCAGCTCCAGGGTGATAGGATTAGCCCTCACTCAAGATCCAAACCAGGGCAAAGCCATTAAGCCATAATAGGAATTGCCCATAGCCCCTTCATTACATCATC
Organism: Natrix helvetica; assembly: GCF_964273705.1. Lineage (NCBI taxonomy): Eukaryota > Metazoa > Chordata > Lepidosauria > Squamata > Natricidae > Natrix > Natrix helvetica. The sequence goes on from NC_138553.1 coordinate 16,417,766, forward strand.
ACCCAGCAAGATTCAGCCTGGCCCCATGGGAGTCTGACAACCAATCAGAGTACATTCCTTATACAGGAACAGGAAGCTCCAATGCGGGGTCCCAGAGAAGGTATAAGTCTACCCATGTGCGTTTTCTTTGCTCAGGACCTCAAATCATGTGGTCCTGTCCACCATTAAACCATCTTTCCAATTAGTCTCCATGTTTCCATTATCTTTCTTGGAACTGAACCCAGATGGACATTTCTTCCAACACTACTGACCATAGGGCTTTCTTGGCAAGGATACTGGAATGGGTTGCTTTTTTCTTCTTCACTGTACCATTGTTAGACCTCCTCACTTTAATCTTTCCATCCTGGATGGCCGTACACCGCATAACTCATGGCTACATTGAGCTGCACAAGCCCCTTTGCCACCACAAGACACTGATCCATGAAGACAATACGGTTGATGGTTGATCCTAAAAGGCAGAAGTAGCCACTATTTCAATGTATTCTTTGTTAAGTGCTTTAAGGTTGGTTGCTACAGCTGTCGTTACTTTGGTATTCCTTATATTTAAATTTAGTCCCACCCAACTACCGTCATCCAGAACTTATCTTCTCCTTCAAATGTCTCTTCTCGTTGCCTGCTTGTCAACAGACATAAAGTTTAGCATCAAGTACCCTTGATTATTTGGTATTAGGCTTACTCCAATTTAATTATACCACTCATTTCTTTGACTATCCCAATTTTGTCACCAATATTTAGCCATCACTAATCTAGCTGCCATTATCAAATTTACAATCAATTCCTTTTTTGTTTCATTTATATCCCATTTTTCCTCCAGCATCAGTAATGCAATTCTCGGTGACATGTCTAAATTTATATTCAAAAGTGCTTTAATGTCTCTAAACACCATGTCCCATATTTTTGTGCACTATCCCTCCCATCACGTTTATATTTTCCAACATCCTTCTTGATCCACCAACAAATATTTGTATATTTACCATCTATTTGATTTAATTTACATGTTAGGTACCACCTCCATATCACTTTATATCCATTTTCCTTAACTCTAACTGACATACTCTTATACACTTTTACACTTATACACTTTTCTATTCCAAATATTTTTCCAATCGTTATCCTTTATTTCTCCCAAATCTGATTCCCTAATTAATTTTAAACCTTTTGCTGGCTCTTCTAATTCAGTTAATATTCTATATATTTTCCCAATTCCTCCTTTCCCTATATATTCTTCATTCATCGCACATTCTTTTCTAATCATTTCAAATTTTGCTGTCGTCTTTCTCCTCAAATCTTTCTTCCACTTTTATCCATTTCTCTAGTTGCCTAACACTTCTGCTGCTAAGCGAGGCATTTAAGTGAATTTTGCTCCATTTTATTACCTCTCTTGCCACGTTTGCATCCAAAACTACATCAAGAATAGATTCCGGAAAGTTCATGCTGTTGTAAAATGGCCACGCTTGTACAAGTACTCAATTTAACTGAGAATAAGATAAATTGAATTCAGACGGGCCTATTTCGAAATGGGAGTGCAGAGGATTGCCTAATAAGCCTGTTAAACTTTCAATGCTACTGCCTGGTTCTCTGTTTGTCTATGAAGAAAGTAAGCCTTCTCTTCCGTCCCACTTTTCCTAGAATTTCCGAAAAAGGCAGAGACCAAACACGCCCAGAACTACGGTGGGTTTTTTTTTTTTTTTTGTTTTTTTTTAAACCGCCTCTTTGAAATGGCCAAGAATCCGTTGTGATTTCATCTAAGGGCGGAAGCGGGAAGCTTTCGAACCGGAGAAAGCTCTCTGACGCTGGCCGGAAGTGCGTAAAGCTCCGGGCGGATATAAAGATGCTCCGAAGGCTTTCGTTTCTCGTGCCTTCTCGGTTGCTAGGAGGGGGCCTGGCTCCAGCTTCTCAGTACTGAACCAGGTGAGGAACAGGAAGGGCGAAGGCTGCCTAGTCTTTTTCTTTCTTTCTGCCTAGGCGTAACCTCCTGTCGGGAGGGGGTCGCTTACAGTAGTTGTTTCCCACGGGGGGGATATCAGGGCCAATACGGGGCAGAGAATTGTTGGGGTAGAAGCCTCGGGATTTTTAATTTTTTTTAAAGGAAGGCTGTAGGAATCCTGGGAATTGTAGTGGCCACCATGCTGGACGGCATCATCTTGCGGCAGGGGTCTCCAACCTTGGCAACTTTAAGACTTGTGGACTTCAACTTCCAGAATTCCTCAGCCAGCTTTGCTGGCTGAGGAATTCTGAGAGTTGAAGTCCACAGGTCTTACCAAGGTTGGAGACCCCTGCCTTATTTATACATACAGTACCTTTCCTCTTTTCCAAATGTCTGAATGCAGATGAGTTAGGCTGGTATACCTACAATGCTATCCACACCTGTGCTACCTATTGGGAAAAAGCCAGGTGTAGAAAATGCTTTGCTGGCTGAGGAATTATAGGAGTTGAAGTCCACAAGTCTTAAAGTTGCCATAGTTGGAGACCCCTGATCTGGGGAATATCTCGTATATTTGGGGAAGATCTGAATGCTGCGGGAAAGGGGTGACCTCATTTTATTTGTGATTAAGCCTCCACATTTTTTTTATTTTAAGAGGCACAAAAGGTTAGTCCTATGAGTGATCTGTTGAACTACCAACAGTACTCCAGGGCGTAAATCTTGAGTTTCTTAAAGTAAGGGCTAGGAAATCGTAGAATTTTTGTTGTGGATGGTGTCACCAGGCTGTTTGTGCTGTGGTTATCCTCAAATCACCAAGCTGATGAACTGAGTTTTTCTTGTACCAGCTTTCACTGCCAATGGTCTATGAACCGTGGAATGGACTTCCAAACAATGCTTTGGACTGTTATCAGCTGCCATTTTTATTTCCTAAGATGGGAGCCCAGAGGCCTTTTTATAAATTACATATTATATGATGTTGGAAGAGTGTGCTTCTGGAAAGTGGTAGCCCACTTCCCTTTTTTATATTAAGATCTGTGTTTAAAAAGTTGGAGTAGGAGAAGTGTGTGTGTTTCCTGATTTCTTAAATTCAAGGTGGCTGAAAATAGGAATGCTATGATAATGTGGCACAAGGGCTAGCCTCTATAGAGAGACCAACATTCAAGGTCACTTTTATCCATGGCATCTTACAGAGTGACTGTGCGCCATACACTTTATCTCGGCCCAGCCTACTTCACAAGGCTGTTGTTGGAATAAAATGAAGGGGATCTCTATGGAAACTGCCTTCAGCTTTTTGAAGAAAAGATGTTAATCTAAAAAATCATGATTAAAAAAAACCCCTATACCTGGCATAGCTTTTAATGCCATTTAGCTCAGAAGAGCTTGCTTCTGATAGTAGGAATGCATTATAAAGAAAACAGATGTTCCTTTTTAAAATTTAATGTTCTGTCTTATTTTTAGTGCATCAGATGTGTTGGGTTGCAGTTCTCGTGTTCCACAGCCATCTTATACCCATTCTGGCTCATTTTATCAATTTGACCGGTTTTCAACTGTTATTCTTTTAATATTTAACTTCAGTTCTTTTGTTAGCCTCCACAATCTTTTCTCTGAAACCTTATATGAACTAAAGTCACCATCATGTATTCAGAGAGAAGAGGTCAAACCTAGAGACGCTTACGAAGGCATAACAATGTTAGTGTGTAAGACGATGTTTCTCAACACTTTTAAAGTGAAAATCCTAGGTAAATGTATTTAACTTCTTGAGCTCCATTGATACGGTCTCCACCATTCAATCCCAAACTTTTTTTGTCTTGGCAAATGTAGAAGAGCATTAGCTCTTAAATTACAAGATAGCTGTAGAAGAGCCTTGAAGCAAATAGGAAGCAACCATTAGTAAGACATGAACTTATTTCAGAAGAAAGTTTGATAAAGAAATTCAAGATAACCCTGATGTGTTTTAAGAGAGAGAGAAAAACTGGATCTGAATTATCAAATCAATATATCCTGGCCTCATTGCCTGGGGGAAAAACCAGTCTTCACCTCCTTCCTAAAGGCTAATAGAGTCAGGATCAGCCACATCTTTTGAGGGAGACTGTTTCATAAGGAAGGCAGCATAGCAGAAAAGGTACGCCTCTTTAGGCCTTATCAGGTGACACTGGAGCAATACTAATTTGCCAACTACTATGGATACATAGTCCTACAACTACAGGTAGTCCTTGACCTATGTCCACAACTGAGCCCAACATTTCTGTTGCTAAGTGAATTTTGCCCTCATGGACAACCTTTCTTGCCACAGTAAAGTGAAGCACTGCAGTTATTAGTAACAAGGTTAAGTGAATCTGGCTTCCCCATTGACTGCTTGTAAGAATGTCACAAAGGGTGAGCACATGACTCCTGGACACTGCAACCCTCACAAATATGAATCAGTTGGCAAGCATCCGAATTTTGATCATGTGACTATGGCAGTGTTTCTCAACCTTGGCAACTTGAAGATGTCCGGACTTCAACTCCCAGAATTCCCCAGCCAGCATCGCCAAGGTTGAGAAACACTGGACTATGGGAATGCTGCAGGCATAAGCCGCTTTTTTCGGTGCTGTTATAACTTTCAACGGTCACTAAATGAACTGGTCACTAAATGAACTGTTGTAAATCGGCCTGTAACATGGAGGCTTAATTAACTCCCTCTAATAAGCTGATTCCCCCAACTCTCTTGTAAATTAGTTGCCTGGGCATTGATCCTTCTTTCTCAATGCTGCTCTGTTTTCTCAATAGTACCCTCCCAAGCACTGGGAGGAATTAGGAATGGCTGCCATTTGACCAAGCCACAGTTGTGGCACACAAACACTTTTAATATAAGTGGTAATGGATAAGACTTTGCGTGTGCATGTGGAGACAGCCAGGGGAAGCTTTTGAGTAGAGGGGTCTTGCAGAAGACATGGTTGCATTATTAAAAATTTGATGAGGTGCCCTTTGTTTGCAATTTGCGAAGTGTTCCAAGTATGCAAAATATATTCATTTTGAATACTTTGCATAACGTCTAATGGCTGAGTCCTTCATGTTATACAATGAATCATTGGGTGAAATGGGAATTGAACCTTTTTTTTTTTTTTTGCATTTTCATTTTCCAGTACCAGACGTCAAATGCTATTCTCATTTTTGAATATTGAATTACAATTTAGTTCTCAAAATGTATTGCATTGCTGAGATAATTCTTTCAAGAGCAATAAAATAGTCTCTGGATATTGTACCTAGAGAGTAGCTGGCTGAAGGCCAGCCAGTAAGCCTGGATTTGAATAAGTTTTGCTGGGTCTGGTCAGAGGTCTTTGATTTACTCTTATTTTCTGCTCTACTGTTTCCTTAATTCTGCTCAGCTTTCAAAAAGGGTGTAAAGTTGATGTGTTTATATTTGACTTTTATTCTGTTACAAAGTTCACAACATCATGCATGGTTTTCTAGGAGAACTCTTATTGAATCATCTTATCAGAACCAGAATTGAATGCAATATCTCTGCCAGGTGCCTGCAAAGTACTAGTATACTGTGTACCAGTTACTATCTCTTCAAGTAAGAGCTCTTCCTGAGTTTTACTTCAATTGCTTGGCTTTTATAGAGGGTCCTCAACTTATAATCAGTTAATTAGCAGCCATTCAAAGTTACGACGGACCTCGAAAAAGCCACTTCCAACCCAGATTTGTAGTTACAATGACACCCTCCCCATCATGGGACCATATTTTGGGCACTCGGTGATCAGCTTGGCTCCCGTTTATGGCCATTTGCAGCGTCCTATGGTCAGATGACTGTGATTTATGACATTCTTGATGGATTTCCAGTTTCCCAAAAAAACATGCCAAAGTGAACAGCGGGCTTGCTTTATGACTGCCACAAAAAAGGCATAAAATTGGGCTGGTCATGTGGTAATCTTAACCGTCATAACTTGCAATCAAAATTGCAGGATCAATTGCCGGTTTAAGTTGAGAACTACCTATCCATAGAAATTACAGCCCAAGATTTGTTTTTTTTTTTCCAATGGGAATTGGCAATCTTCTGTGTTAAATTCCACTTCCCATTCTTTCATTGCTAATTTTTCTAAAGCATAAACAGCTGTTGTGAGGAACGGCCTTTGTTGTGATAGAAATTCTTGGCTGTTTGAAAATTAACACACAAAAAAAACTCTGCAAACTGTTAATAACTTTGGCAGCGCTGTTAAAATTTAGTGCAGTGCCCAGAAGGGGATTGCTGGAAGGAAGAGATTCTGTGGAAGGGAAGTATTATTAGACAGTCCACATCAGCAAAAGTGGGCTCAGTTAATGTTTTAGTGCTGACCCGAACACTGGCGTTGATGAGATTTTTATAATATATGGGAAAGGCTACTGAACAATGCCCCAAAGAAGCCAGTTTAATATTACAGTATAAATGTCCTTGAGATGAGTAGATGCTATTAGTAGTAAATATCTTTTAAAAGGACCCATCAGATCTGTTTACCTGCTCCTTTATGCCTTCTAAAAATGACCCATTTCCATTTGCATGAGTAACTTTATATTATAAACTATATTTTTGAAATAGGGGAAGGTTCCACAATGTCCTTGTAGTTGCAAGATCCAATCTGGGTCAGTCACAGGGACCGGAGATTTTGTCTTCCGAGCTTTCGGACTTGTGCTGGAGCCCATCTTCATCTTCCCAGGCTAGAGAGAAGTTCCCTGAGGATGAGCTCCAGCACGAATCAGAATGCTCGGAATTTTAAAAACCTCTGGTCCCCGTGACCGACTCAGATTGGATCCTGCATCACTGTCCTGGGACACATATATTCATCATCTTTCGTGACTTTGTAGTTTCTGGGCCAAACTAACCGCTTCTGCTATGTTCTATATTTTAAGGGTGGGTTCAGATGACCTGCTGCAACTAGCTATGGCTGATCTGTGAACTTATCCAGCATTTTCCCCTCGCTCCGAGGGGAAATAATAATTTATATCAGTGCTAATTTGGTTTTATTTGTAAAAACGAAATTGCAAATATGCCAAGTGTCTAAATTTTGATCACATGTTCATGGGGAGGCCACAACAGTTGGAAGTATGAAAAGCGGTCATAAGTCACTTTTTTTAGTGCCGTTGTAACTTCAAAAGTCACTAAACGAACTATTGTAATTCCAGGACTACTTATATACTACTTGTACTTATAATTTACTCTCACCGTCTTCTTGTCACACTTTTGAGGCAGTGTCACATGTGGAACACGTGTTCCCTTACAATCTTCTGTTGCCATTTTTCTAGCAGTAACCGTTGTTACTCCTTCGTAGTGAGGATGCAGTGTATAAAAAGAGCACACAGCAATTACTGTGCATTTCTTGTCACCTGTGGCCTAACGTGAATGGTTCGCTAGAGCTACCCAATTATCAAGGAACTGGGAAATCACTCCAGCAGTTATGAAGACAAGAGAAAGGACCTCTTTGTATAATTTGCTTGCTTTCTGGTATTAGCTACTATCCCTCTCACCACTGCGGGGAAGTCTGAAGACTAAGGAATCTTTTCTCACTTAAAGTTTTATAGCAGTGTTTTTCAACTTCACAACTTTAAGATGTGTGGACTTCAACTCCCAGAATTTGACCTTGCTGGCTAGAGAATTCTGGGAATTGAAGTCCACACATCTTAAAAATTGCCAGAGTTGAAAAACACAGTTCCTAGGGCTGATTGCAATAAAATTTGACACCAGCACTTTCTCCCTCTTTGCTTGCTTCTATGTCTTGGTGTCCCCGAGTATAAACTCCTGCTCCTGAGCTCTGTTTGTCTGTTCGTATTTGTTTCTTTTGCTTTACTTATTCTGATTACTTTGGCTCCTTGGGGTTACTTTATACTTGTCAGCCCATTTCCCAGGTTACGTCAAATCTGTTTTGCTTTACTGCCGTTGTGTCGCCTGTGGCAAGCTAGCAATCCTTACTGGTTCTCTTGCTGCCACATATAATTTTTGGGGGAGTGGGCTGGTATGTCATCACTAGATATAAAAGGGGACTTTCTCAATTTGTGAATTTTAATCTCTCTTATTGCTACTGCTTGCATTCTTGCTTTGCTATTACATGTGCAAAAAACCCACTCGTTATTTAATGATAATTGCAGTAAGCCCATGAGTCATATTCTGTGGGATACTCATATTATCTGAAGAATTGTGATATGTAACTATGGCTGGTCCTCGGTTTACGATCACAACCCAAAATTTATGTTGCTAAGTGAGACATTTGTTAAATGTATTTTGCCCTATTTTACAACCTTTATCGCCACAATTGTTAAGGGAATCATTGCACCTGTTAAGAGAGTAACATGGTTGTTACACGAATCTGGCTTCCCCATTGACTTTGTTGTCGGAAGGTCACAAAAGGTGATCTTGGAAAACTCAACTTAGGAGAATCATAGCATACTGCCGTCATCTTCCCTTCCCGCCCCCAGTCATCCCATTTCTCTTTGCTTTAATTTTTCTCCATTTTATGATTTTAATGAGTTACTAGATTTTTTGTTTTTTCTTCTATTACTGTGTTTCTCCAAAAAGACGACCCACCTTGAAAAGAAGCCCTATCACATTTTTGAGCGCATGTGATCAAATTAAGCCCCACCCACAAAAGTAGCCCTAATTAAGACCCCACCCATCCCAGGGTGCAGGGGGTGGAGTGAGGCACACAGGTAAAAAATAAGCTAGGGCGGGGGTGGAGGGTGCGGCTGCCCTACTTGACAGGCCTCGCGCACCCTGACACCTGCCTTGCCTGCTTCTGCGGCCACTTCTTCTGAGGCTGCTTGCCCCCAGCCTCCATTTCGCCTTCAGATGCCTCCCAGAAGGCATCTGAAGGCGAAACGGAGGCCGGGGTGATGTATGCAGGGCTGTTGGTCCCACCGCCACGAGGTGAGTCAATAATTAGAACCCCCCCCCCCCCCAAAAAAGAAGGCCTAGCCGTTTTTTCAGGGGTCAAAAGAAAATAAGACCCAGCCTTCTTTTTGGAGAAACACGGTACTTTATGGAAATATCCTGTGTAAATGCTCTCAGTTGTTTTCCAAGTCCTGTGAAGTGCTACAAGGGGGAGATAGTTCTCCAACGAGCTAGGTCAGAAAGATAAGGACTCCATTAGGGTTAGGCTCTGCGTTTACATTTTCTCTGACCACCACAGCAGATTTTGCAACTCTCCATGTGATGAACAAATCACAGCCTGCAGGGAGCATCCGGTTCTTGCAAAATCAGCTATCCGCAAAAAGTGCAAGAAAGAAGCACAGTCTACTACATAATGGTAATCATTGTCTTCAGTTTTGGCCTACAAATACTGAGTCAAGGATCAATAGATGCATCCTTAAATCTTCCGTTAAATAAATCAGGGACCATAGATTAAGTATCAAACAAAGTAGCCTTTGTTAAGTAAAGGCCATCTCTCTCCTGGTTAATTTACAGGAGGACTCAGTGACTCAGTGGCTAAGATGCTGAGCTTGTCGATCAGAAGGTCGGCAGTTCAGCGGTTCGAATCCCTAGCGCTTGCGTAAGGGAGTGAGCTCCCATTAATTGTCCCAGCTTCTGCCAACCTAGCAGTTCAAAAGCACATAAAAATGCAAGCAGAAAAATAGGAACCACCTTGGTGAGAAGCTAACAGCGCTCTGTGTGCCTTTGGCATTTAGTCAAGCAGGCCACATGACCACAGAGATGTCTTCGGATAGCGCTGGTTTTTCATCTTAGAAACGGAGATGAGCACCACTCCCTAGAGTCGGGAACAAGTAGCACATACGTGCGGGGGAATCTTTACCTTTACATAGCAATGGAGTAGGAGCTGAAGCAAGAGAAGAATAAGTAAAAAAGTAAAGATCCTCGTTTTTTTTTATCTATCCTCGGTAGCAAGCCATCAGAGATTAGAGACTGGCAAAAGTTAACAGATGTCTGAATTCATCACTTGCAGAGGAGTTTTGAAATTAGACCAAAGACTGCATGAAATTAGTCTGAAGGGCATAATTGCCTTGAAATCATAAGTTGCTTAATAATGTTGTAAGGAATGGGATGGTGAATTACAAGATGTTACGTCTGGAGGATTGAACCACAGAAAATGAGTCTCAACCCCATGAACCATGGGTAATAGTGAGTAATGTTGGGAATTGTTGTTTGGCTACATTTGAAGATCCACAAGATTGTCTATCCAAAGTGTTAAAAAATTAAATTGTCTTTCTTTTAAGTATTCTTGTATTTTACCTGGGATCAAAATGTAAATAAACCATAAACGTCCTTACTGCTGATATATCTAGTTACATTTTAAAATTTGATGGCACTAAGTTTTTGTTTGATGTACCCATCTTATTTTCTTTCTTATTTCCTGAAACTGTCTACAGTAAATCATAGTGCTTTCTTTCTCCTCACTATAGTACAACATGAATGGCCAAACCAAAATGTTTGCTGACTGGGGGAAATTCACATTTTATTCTTTCAGGAATGAGTAACCACTAGTTCCTCCTGATGTTGATGGCCTAGAGCTCCCATTTCCCTCATCATTGGCCAATTTGACTAGATCTTATGGGATCTGGAGCTCAGTAGCACCCAAAGGGCTGTGTTGGTCTTACCTTGTTATTACAGGAACCTCTCTTCAAATTGAACAGAAGAAGCATTGGAGGAACTATTTGACATCAAGGATTTCTCCTCAGATACAGTATTTCTGAAGAGAAGAGCTACATCAGAGTACCTTGCTGAGAGGATACTTCTGCTAGACAACTGCCGCCCCTAGTTAATTGCCTGTCACTGCTGCATTTACATTTCCTAAATTAGAGGAATTAATAAAAACTTCAAAAGCTTTGACACTTCATTTCAGGCATCAACGTGATTTTTTAAAAAAAAAAACACTTCAGCTGCAGCAAAATATTTAACACTTGTCAGGTATATTTGTTGAAACTTAACTCTCTCCTCCTCAGTTGAATTTGAATAAATTCTGAGGAGAAGCGCCATTGCTTGGCAGATGGAACTGGGCCTTCAGAGTCATCACTTGAATATGGTTGGCTTGGTATCTCATCTCAGTGGCTAAGATGCTGAGCTTGTCGATCAGGAAGGTCGGCAATTTGGTGGTTAGAATCCCTACCACCGCATAATGGAATGAGCTCCCGCTTCTGCCAACCTAGCAGTTCGAAAGGAGGTAAAAATGCAAGTAGAAAAATAGGAACCACCTTTGGTGGGAAGGTAACAGCGCTCCGTGCGCCTATGCCGGCCACATGACCACAGAGACGTCTTAGGACAGCGCTGGCTCTTCTGCTTTGAAATGGAGATGTGCACTGCCCCCTAGAATCTGGAACAACTAGCATGCATGTGCGAGGGGAACCTTTACCTTTACCTTATACTTACAATATTACAATATTGAAATATTCACAAATTGTACCTCAGGATGTAGTAGGTTTTTGATTTATAAATGATGCTTGTTCCTGTATCTGGGGGTGGGAGGAGATCTAGGTAAAGACATAAAATTATATTCAAGCTTAAATCCTTATAAAATTGTCAGAATTTGTAATCCAGTGCATATGCTAATTATTTCCCCATAATCATGGGGTTTTTCTCATACCTCAATTCCTACATCAGTCATTGTTGGGTTCTCATGTCAACCCAAAGGTTAGATTACTTTAAAATAGTGTTACTGAAACTCGGCCACTTAAAAATGTTGGACTTCAACACCCATTTCCACTGGCTGGGGAATTCTGGTAATTGAAAAAGTTGGCAAGTTTGAAAAACATCACATTAAAAGGTGCTATAGATCATTAGATTACTTACACAGGTGCTATAGATCATTAGATCACTTACACAAATCTTTAGTCAGGTTATGTTAATTGATAATTGTCATGGGATTAAAACCTATTCTTTTAAAGCTATTATGGACAAAACTATGGTATACCTCACATGTTGTTCAATAATTTCATGTTGGCAACTAAGATCTTTAAGACACATTCCACGGAAGTCTGTAGAATAGGATTAGTACACAAATATCTGTTCAATTAATATCTGCCTATAAAAATGTTTTGAAACTAATAAAATTAGGTCCTGGATTGCAGGTTTGCTCACCTTTCAGTTCATTCATATGGATCTTTTTTCCCCCCTTCTAAAGATTTGGTTCAGTATTGGTATGTACTTTTATACAATATTGTTGGGTATGTTACCTTTGTTAAATTCCATTGTAGTTTAAAATTGTTTTAAGAAACATTTAACTACATCTGCCTGATTGAATAGGAAGGGCTTATCACGAATGGCATTGTAAAATAATGTGCTTGACCGTTTGGGGATGCAGAGAAGAGTAACAAAGATAATTGGTCTGGAGGCTAAATCATATGATGAACGATGAAGGAAACTATGTCTAGCCTATCGAAGAAAGGATCTTGTGCTGACATGATAGTTGTCTTCTTGTACTGGAGGGACAATCACAAGGAAGAGACAATCAACTTATTCTCCAAAGTACCTGAGGACAGGACAGGTGGAAAATCATTAAAGAAAGAACCAATCTAGAACTAAGAAGTTTCCCAACGCGAGGACGGCTGGCCTTGAAAGGTTGTGGGTGATCCATCACTCGAGGTTTTTAAGAAATTGGACACCATTTGTCGGAAATGGTGTAGGGCAGGGCTTTCAAACTCCGGGCCCACAGGACGGAGGCATCACGTGCTGGCCACACCCAGTTTAGTGAAGAGGAAAAATGTCATGATACCCCTGATATAGGGTCTCCTGCTCAAGCAAGGGTTTGACTACAGACCTCCTAGGTCCCCTCCAACTCTGTACTATTAGGGATCAATAATACAATAGCAAGAGTTGGAAGGGACCTTGGAGGTCTTGTAGTACAGTCTTGAACTGTATTAAAGGGTCGCGGCATTGGGAAGGTTGAGAACCACTGTTCTAGTCCAACCCCCTGCCTAGGCAGGAAACCCTATACCGTTTCAGACAAATGGCTATCCAACATCTTCTTAAAGACTTCCAGTGTTGGGGCATTCACAACTTCTGGAGGCAAGCTGTTCCACTGATTAATTGTTCTAATTGTCAGGAAGTTTCTTCTCAGTTCTAAGTTGCTTCTCTCCTTGATTAGTTTCCACCCATTGCTTCTTGTTCTGCCCTCAGGTGCTTTGGAGAATAGTTTGACTCCCTCTTCTTTGTGGCAACCCCTGGATCAGTGTAGTAGTGTTTCTCAAGTTGTTCTCCAAATATGGTAGGCTAATCCTAAGGGTAGGCATAACCATAGTTTAGTTTATTGAATAAAACCTACTTGACTGGGTCACCACAACATACCATACATAAACCACAATATTTATAAACCACAGAGGTTGGATTTATTATATACCATACTTGAACCTCTCTAATCCATAACCAGCAGAATAGAAATAAGGTAGTGGAATTATCCCCATGATGGAAATAATAGTGTATCTAAAGAATAATTGTCTGATCATAACTGAAGGTTAATTGGATCTGGAGGCTTTCTAGCTCTCCTTAGAGCAGTGGTTCTCAACCTTCCCAATGCCGCGACCCTTTAATACAGTTTAATACAGTTCCTCATGTTGTGGTGACCCCCAACCATAAAATTGGTGTCTCGGTTCCTAAAACCATCGAAAATATATGTTTTCCGATGATCTTAGGCGACCCCTGTGAAAGGGGTCCCGACCCACAGGTTGAGAACCACTGCCTTAAGAGTATTTTCAAAATGTGATAAAATGGAATTTGGCATTCATTTTCTGCACTTGGCTTTTTTCCACTAGATAGCACAGGTGTGGATGGCATTGTAGGTATACCAGCCTAATTTATTTCCATTCATACATTTGGAAAAAAGGAAGGGTACTGTATGTATAAGGCAGGGCTTTCAAACTCTGGGCAGGAGTCTCCAACCTTGGCAACTTTTAAGACCTGTGGACTTCAACTCCTAGAATTCCTCAGCCAGCTTTGCAGGAATTCTGGGAGTTGAAGTCCATAGGTCGTAAAGTTGCCAAGGTTGGAGACCCCTGATATAAAAAAATTCCCAAATCATTCTCCTGTGTTAGTGTACCTGGATGGGGATTTACAGTTTGGTTTTGCCTTTTGATAGGAATCTTTGATAGAAATGATAAAAGAGGGCATATGTAAAGAGACGCCCCTTTAAAAAAAAACAATTTTTTTTTGTAAGTTTGAGTTTATTATTTTCTGTTGGGATTTGTTAAATTAGAAAGCACACGCTTCCAGTTGATTAAAGATGGTGCGTAAGTTTAATAAGTGCTCCCGAAAGCAACTGTTAAGTCTGTAGAGCAAAGTTGTGTTCTGTGGCTAGAGACTGAGACTTTGGAGCAAGTTCTTTTTTTATTGCAGAAAAGCAGTCTTGTCTCTTAATAACCTCTATGCTGACACTTCACGGAATAATTTATGGCCAAATGCAACCCGGTTTGCCGTTATTTCCAGCTTATTGATTTCTTACTGGACCTAGAGAAATAGGACCCTCCCCCCCTCCTTTTGATCACAGAGTGCTTTTAAATATCACTTTTTTAATGCTGCTTTTTGTGGATGTATTTGTGCATTACGGTAACTCCTGGAATATCTCTTGTTTTTAAGAGTCACAATTATTTTTTCTGCTGCCAAATGTTTACTGCAGTAGCTTTGGGTTGCCTCTGTAGAATTTATACTGCTTCTTACATATTTTAAATGCAGTTTTCCATACTTTCCACCTTCCAGATGTTTGTAAACATCTGGAAATTCTAGACATTGCCAACCTGGTATGTTTGAAACTGGAAGCCAATAACTCGGAAGAGTCTATTTTAAAGTTTGTAAACATTGCACGAAATGTAAACCATGGCTTATCAAATGTACTGGCTTCAGTGGTGAGATTCAATTTGTTTTTACTACTGGTTCTGTGGGCATGGCTTGTTAGGCATGGCATGGCTTGGTGGGCGTGGCAGGGGAAGGTTACTGCAAAATTCCCATTCCCTCCCCACCCCACTCACCTGCTTTCCAGCTCCATTCTCCTGTGCAGGGCAACATAAGAAGATCCAGCCGATCAGCTGGGACTCAGGAGGCAGCAGATAGATCAGGGGTGGGGCCAGCCAGAGATGGTATTCGCCGATTCTCCAAACTACTCAAAATTTCCGCTACCGGTTCATCAGAACTGGCTGAATACCATCTCTGGCTGGCTTCATATATTATGCTAACCCACAAGCAAGCAAACCATATCATGGCTTAATGTAATATATGGCTAAGACTACAAGCATGTGCTGGGAAGGTAAACTAGTAAGAATTAGCGTTTGCTCTTTTTAAAAAAAAAATTCTTAGAATATTGAGATCAGCAACTCCAAGGGCTGCTAGTTTTCCCTGACAGTCCAGCCATGATCTGCATGCATAATTCAACATTTGGACATTGATTTTACTTTATAACTAAAAGAAACCTGTTTAGAATTGAAGAGCCTTGTTTATTTTTTGCAAATTAACAGCAATTCATACTTCCCCTACTTCCCCTCTCTGCCTAAAATACGAAATGCCAACCTAAGCTATCACACTAGAAAGCCAAAGGCAATTTGAATATCTTGTCATACATGTGTGGGCATGGGGTTTTTTGTGCTTATCGGTGCTGTGTGGATTGAATAATTTTTCACCTCGATCCCTAGTGAAAATATGAAAGTCCTGGATAGTTGCATTTTCTGTGGTTAGAAAGTGTTCTCTGCAAACTTGAAATAAATTAATGACTTGTTTTAAGAGTTGGAAATAATCTTAGTGTACTCCAGAGTACCTTTTGGAAATCAAATGAGATGCCTTGTTACAGATACAGATAAGTGTTACAGATAAGGTAAAGGTTCCCCCGCATATCTGTGTGGGTCGTTTCCGGCTCTAGGGGGCAGTGCTTATCTCTGTTTCTAATCCGAAGAGCCAGTGCTATCCAAAGACGTCTCCGTGGTCATGTGGCCGGCATGACTAAAGGCCGAAGGTGTATGGAGCGCTGTTACCTTCCCACCAAAGGTGGTCCCTATTTTTCTACTTGCATTTTTATGTGCTTTCAAACTGCTAGATTGGCAGAAGCTGGGACAAGTAACGAGCACTCACTCCGTTACGTAACGCTAAAGATTCGAACCACTGAATTGCCAACCTACTGATCAACAAGCTCAGTGTCTTAGCCACTGAGCCACCACGTCCCTTGTCTTATAGATAGTCCTTGCTTAATGACTGGACTTTAAAAAAAAAAACCTTACTTACAACCCATCCTTGAAGTACCTGTTGCACATACCTGCAGTCACATGATACCATTTTGGGCTCTTGTCAACTGGCTTGCATTTACAACTGTCATGGTCACATAACTTCAATTCGTGACATTTTTTGCGATTTTCCAACAGAAAAAGAAAAATTTACCCACAGAATATGCTGGATTTGCTTAACATCTTGGTGGGTGACATTACTTTATCAAATAGATACAAAAATCCGCAAAAATTTTGGGAAGAATCTGTTTTGGTTTTTAATCTTGGTTACATAAACCTTATCAGAAAGCTTACATACCATATTACCTTTCTGATTTGATCATTTATTTCTGACTTCTAATAGTATTATCTGAGAGGGTACACAATAAAGAAGTTTAAGAGCTGCATGTGACCCAAACTTTGTAGTCCAGTGTTTTTAGCATGTGGAACAGGCAATGCTTACCTGAATCCGTGAATGAAGTTGAGTGGTATTAGAGGCAAAGTCCCAAGAAAAGAAGGTGAGACATTGGCGTGAAGATAAAAGATCAGTGGTTTGTTTTTGAGATATAAGTGCTTAGGCTGCCCTAAGCTAAAAAGAAAGCTATGGCTAATCTATTCAGCATACTTAAAAGCAGAGACATCACCCTGCCAACAAAAGTGCATAGTCAAGGCTATGGCTTTCTCAGTTGCAATGTATGGCTGTGAAAGTTGGACCATAAGAAAGGCTGAGCGCCGAAGAATTGAGGCCTTTGAACTAGGGTGCTGGAGAAGACTTCTGCAAGTCCCTTGGACTGCAAGGCGATCAAATCGGTTGGTCTTAGAGGAGATCAACCCTGAATGCTCTTTAGAAAGCCAGATCCTGGAGATGAAATTCAAATACTTTGGCCACCTAATGAGAAGGAAGGACTCACTGGAGAAGAGCCTCATGCTGGGAAAGACTGAGGGCAAAAGAAGAATGGGATGACAGAGAAGGAGGGGGCTGGATGGAATCACTGAAGCAAGTCGGCGTGAGCTTAAATGGACTCCAGAGGATGGTAGAGGGCTGGAAGGCCTGGAGGAACGTTGTCCATGGGGTCGCGATGGGTCAGACATGTCTTTGCAACTAACAACAACAACAAGGCTGCCGTATCCCACATGATCAGCATGCAGCCTTCTTCATGTAGTGTAACTATGTGTGCTGCTATCATGTTTACATGTGCACCTGGGAGAAAAAATCAAGCTAGATGAGGATCTCCTTCAGTACTAATAGCTTCACAGGTTTTGATACTGCTCTTTCACTTGTGAGTGGAGATTGTATGCCTTGGTTCAAAAAGTTCATCCTTCTGCTTGTTCATTGATTGATACATGAGAAATAGGTTGGAGCAGGACAAATCATTTCCTTTTAAAGATAAATACCATCTTGCAAAACTGGCTGCCCGGTTTAATTATCTCACTTTAAGACTGGCCAAAGAATACCCAGCTGGAAGTAGAAGCTCTGTTGGGGCATTTTCTCATTTCTGATTTCAGGGGAGACTGAACTCCACCTGGCCTCCCTTGTCCCCCGAGCAATGCATTTTGACTGTGAAATGTGACCAAAGGCTCTTTGGATTAAGTCAGTTGGTGTGCTTAAGATTTTTCTCTGGTCTCGACTCATCACCATTGCGCTGCATTTAGACAAGTGCCAAGTAATGAGAACAGCCATGAAGTGCAGGTTGCTGGAGGGTCTAATTACACCTCGAGTTATGCTGCTTTTTTTCCTCACTTCCTTTTCCCCCATCAAGATGATGATTAGCCCTATTTATAGGGGCACTGGTTTTTACTATTCAGTACAGTGCACCGTGTGCCAATCAAATCAATATCATCTGCATTTTTGATTACTGCTTAATAACACCACTGAACATAGTTTAATTAAAGGAGGATAAAAATAGATTTTATCTCTCTCTTCTTCATCTGACATACCTGAGTATCTGCTGCTGCCTCGCCTGCCTGCCTGCCTTCCTTGGAGACTAGCAGAGGCTTACCATGGAGATCTGCTAAATCAGAGATTATTCTGCTCTCTTGCAAGATAGTCTGATTTCTGTTCCCAAGCCCAATGCATAATGCTGTTGTCAGTGGGCATTATATATATATAATAAGCATTATATATATATAATAAGCCCGGGTTCTAATCCCAGTAAGGTTATGGCTAGCTGATGAGAGCTAATTAGCTCGAAATAGATCTATCCTAGTCTCCCTTTATTTATTTATCAGTACAATTACAACACACACACACACACACATATATGTGTGTGTGTGTGTGTGTTGTATTTGTACTGATAAATAAATAAAGGGAGACTAGTATAGATCTATTTCAAGCTAATTAGCTCTCATCAGCTAGCCATACCCTTACTGGGATTTGAATATATATATATATATGAATATATGAATATATATATGAGAATATATATATATATATATGAAGCATGGGGATACTCAATCATCCAGATCATGGTTGTCTCAAAGGTCCTTTTCAGAAGGCAACTGGACTTTCTTGGGTTCTTTTTCCTTGAAAACATTTTGCTTGAGATGGGATACAATGCAGGTAGTCCTCGACCTATGACCACAAATGAGCTCAAAGTTTCTGTTGCCAAGTGACACATTTGTTAAGTGAGTTTTGTTCCACTTTATGACCTCCCCGGCCAAAGTTGCTAAGTGAATCACTGCAGTTATTAAATTAGTAACACGGTTGTTAAGTGAATTGGGCTTCCCCACTGACTTTGCCTGCCAGAATAATTTCAACTAACAGAATAAGTATTGTGTGATTCTGACGTAGTGCCAACAATGTTATATTTTTTTTGATGCAACGAAGAATAAAGAAAAGCACATGGACAAATCAGATTTTTAAGTGCAACAAAAAGCAAAAAATAAGTCTTCCAGTCTTTGAGGTTGACATGGGAAGACATTACCAATAATAGGAGAAATTGCTTGTGGACAATAAGGAACTATCCCAGGTGTCCAGTGTGCAGCCTTCACATTGAATTGTATGAGATTAATGGGAGTGGCTCAACATCTGGAGAAGCCAACAAAGGAGAATATTTATAGCTCAGATTTGAAATGTGGAGTCCCTGATGCTCTCTAAGCTGGATTGTTTTCTTGCAGAAGTTTCATTACCCAAACTGGATAACATATCCAGTGCTGCTCCAATGCTACCACTGATGATATTACCTAGTTTGGGTAATGGGTAATACAGTATCTGCAAGAAAACAATCCAGCTCAGAGAGCACCAGGGACTCATCATCTGGAGAAGCACACGTTGTCTTTGTTCTAGAGATACCTGTTTTAGAGATTTCTCTTGCTGCAAATACCTGGTAGAACAATCTTGAGTTCCCTTCTAATTTAAAAATGAAAGAAATGTGAGTTCCTAGAATCCAATGGACTTTTGGTTTCTTTGCAGGAGAAGATGTCCACTATGACCCAGAAGTATTTGCTGGAAGGCCAAACATACTCTGTTCCCCTCATCCAGCCTGACCTCCGCAGGGAAGAAGCTATTCATCAGATAGCAGACACCCTTCAATATCTGCAAAAAATCTCAGGTGACATCTTCAACAGGTAAGTCGCTTATATTAGAACCCCAGAAGGAGAAAACTGACATATCCATGGGTTTTAATAATGGTTCAGAACATGAAAAAAACTGCATAGTCAGTTGGTCTGGTTTTATTCTGTCTCCAGTAGTGAATAAGCGCTTTGAAAGTAGCTTTGTGAGTTCTCATTTGTCTTAAGTACGAGAATCTTGAAGGAATTCTCATGGGTGTTGTTGGTAAGAGTGCAGTTTTCCAAATATAGCTGACTTTGGAAAGAGGAATGTAATTTAGATTTGATACATGCTTTGTTAGTATTAGGGGCAGGTTTCACCATTAAATTGGGGCTATGATATATTACTGTTGCACCTGCAGTTACTGGGTGGCTTATTGTCATGTTGTGTCTACAGCTGCATGCAAATCACTTTTGCAACCTTGGAGCTACAGAGAGGCTGCAAATATTCAGAATGGGGCAGCCAGCATGACTAGGAAGCTAGGAACCCAAAGAAAAATTCCAGTACAGTATTCAGGGCTTTTGAAGTTAGAGCCAAGGTTGATAAGCAGAGATAAAAGTATGTGTGGCTTTGAAACTATGAACAAAGTATTATTTCTTCCTCCTCATTGTTGCTGAACATTGTCTATTGAAACTAATTGAGAGGAACTTCAGGAACCAATCTTCCAGTAGGATTTATATAAATAAAAATTAATAACCCCCCAATTCTTCCAAATATATTTACTCATGAGAGGTTATTTCATCTCTCCGACTTCTGCAGGGTCACAAATGTAATTATTTTTCAAAAGGGCAGCCCTCAGTTACCAAAAGGTAGCTTTCTTCCAATCTAGGACCAAGAATTTTTCCTGTTGGTCCGTGAGACCCCAGATGTATACTTAGTTTCTTTATGGATCAGTATAGATTAGAATATAGAAGCTTAAACTCCTGTTCCATTTAATGTTAGTGACCGAAACATCCTATCAGATTGTTCTGAAGGATCCTTTGCGGTGCCACAAGTTTTGATTCTCTTTTCTACTTACTATCCACATGAAACCATTGGTGCCAGGCCCCAAACCAAGAACGACACGTGGTGATTCTTTCAAGCTGAGTTATTTATTGTTTTCATACCTTTAGACAAAATCCTGCCAGACCAAGCAGTTTCCTGTCTGCATCTACAATATACTCTGAGCTATTAGGGAAGGACCATCTTCACACTCCTTCTTTCAAACATAACATCAGGACGGAGTTGCCTCTTCTGGAATGCTCCCCCTGCTCTTGGGAATCCAGCTCCTTACTACATTCCATCACAATTGGGGGACATATGGTATCACATGTCAATAGTATGTCAGTACTCAGCTTGACCTCAGGTTGAGCAAAGTCAAGGTACTATTAGAATCTGGAACAGATTTAGGTTCAGTCATAGCATGATGGAAAGGCAGTAGGTTCAGAAGTGATACAAAACAAGTAATATTCCATCTTGGATATTCATGCCGAACTGGTTTGTAATTTGGGAGTCCCGTGGATTTACAGCTACTGTTCAAGGACAGTGAGAACCTTTGCACAGCTCCATCTTGTGTTTTGGCTGTGTTATATTTTGTATTCAAGAAGCTCTTTCTTCAAGTCTGTCATGCTATGGCCACCTCTTAGATGGACTGTTGCAATACACGGAGCTCCCCTTGAA
Source organism: Natrix helvetica (assembly GCF_964273705.1). NCBI lineage: Eukaryota > Metazoa > Chordata > Lepidosauria > Squamata > Natricidae > Natrix > Natrix helvetica. The sequence goes on from NC_138553.1 coordinate 16,439,035, forward strand.
AACCCCTTAGGAAGCTGTATCTGTCCCAGAATATGGTGGGCTTACTTATTAAAGACCTCATTTCATCAGCAAAACCATGTTGGTTCAGAAGCTGGACTAGAGTTACTTAGTAACTTCAAGAATTAGGTTGTCACCTTTCTTGACTTAGGTCCTTCATGACCTAGGTTTCTACGGAACTGCCTATGCTCAGAATCATTATCTGATAATAGAAGGGCACCTCTGAGGAGTGTTATTATCAGGGGCCAATCGAGTGGCTCTTCTCTTTCATTGCCCCCTTTTCTGTAGAACAATTCTGCTAAGGTTTCAGAAAGCCATTAAGACCTTGAGTTGCTGGCATGAGCAGGAACCCTTCCTGCGTTGGTTCTGTTGTTTTGGTTTTGCTGTCCCTTGGAGTGGTATTTGGTAAGATTGGGTTATTTTGTTACATCCACTATTTTTAATCCTCTTACTATAGTGGAAGCCCATTTAAATGCCAACTCATATATGGTTGAAATGGCACGTGACCTTTAGCACCACGCAATTATAAAACTTAGTTTTCTAGGTGGCCTTTACATTTTAAAAAAATATTGTCCCCCTTTTTTTCTCCTTAAAAACACTCAGTCGGCTTAATGTCAGATGTAAATAAACCATATAGATATGTTTCTATAACATTTAGGAGAGAGCGAATGGACTTTTAGAATGTTCTCCTTTCTTGGGCAAGTTGACTTATAGAACACCAAAATGCAAAATGTTAAAAATCACGGGAAATAATGACTATGATATTCCAGTATACGGATAAGATCACCCTTCTGATTAATGCCTCCTAGGGGCAAATAGCAATTCATTTTGTGACCCAGAAGTAAAGGTAAGCACAAATTGTAAATCCCGTTCTAGTCTGTGCAATAAAACTAGAAGTCTTATTAAATAATATCCTCCCAAATGTTAATAATTCTAACAGTTGTTGCAATCCAGAGGGCATCACCCTTCTCGTGGGTCACCATTCTTCAGAAACCTCTAAGAAGGTTGCAAAACTCTTTATCAATAGCTGTAAGCTGTTAGACATGGTCTGGTTTCTCCAACAGGCTATTAACTTCCATAAAATTTTCATATACCTTATCCACATGAAGATAACCAGGTTGGAGTGTTTTAATTTCTTGGCATTTTAGCAATCTTTCATTCTTGTACTTCTCTTAACATGCCCATCACAATCAAATCTTGGAACACCAGCTCGGTTCTGCTCTCACTCTTGAGTACACTTGTGACTGTAATTATTAATTCTTTCCAACAACAGAAGAGACTCCCATCAGATCTTTTGTTTCCCTTCCCTTGCCTTGGAGCTCTGTGATATAATTAATAATGATTTGGTAATTATGCAGGCCTCTTTTTTAAAAGTTACGCAACCTTGGGTGTTCCGTACCAATCACAGGCGGAAACTTTCAAGGTGAGGGACTCGACATTTAGCAGAGAAGGACCTTTTCTTCCTGTTTTCTTGAGATAAGGTGTCTAGATCTCACCTTTTTTTTTGTTGTTGTTAAAAAAAGCTTCAGCTTATCAGAGGAAAACATTCCGTTTGAGCTCTTGGAGTGAGAATTTGCTTCCTGAGATCATGGATCAGGGGTACCGGTGGTGCAACATGTGCACTGAATATGCCAAAAGAATTTGGGCCTAATATCAAACTAACACAACAGCTCTTTAGAACAAATATTGCAGTGCGAAAGGGGTTTTCCCCCCTGTGTTCTAAAATTTCCTTAATGTAGAAGCTTGTTCCTGTGAGTGCAATCCCAAGGCTTTCTGCTTTCGTTTTAAAAACAAAATTTCTCTGTCCCAGATCTCCAACATGGTGCCTGTGGGCACCAACCTGACTCATAGAAAACATTAGTTCCCTGTAGGCTCTTCCCTTTACATCTCCTGAGATTCCTACCCCCCCCCCCCCTCTAGTATGTGGAGGACTCAACCTCAGTTATTTCTAGAACATTAGTACAAACATACATTTCCAATTGTAAATTATTTTTAGAACCTTGCTTTGCATTGCTTATCTTGGGTTTTGCCTTCTTTTTTTTTTCTTGGTCCTTTAATCCATTCTGATTCCAAATCTTGTTTAGGACAGAGTTCTTCAACATTGAGAAGTTAAATTTATCTTCCTTTTTGGGAGGGAGGATATGCAATATAGGGATCACGGTGGCTCAGTGGCTAAGACGCTGAGCTTGTCGATCAGAAAGATCGGCAGCTCAGCGGTTCAAATCCCTAGTGCCGCATAACGGAGTGAGCGCCCATTACTTGTCCTCGCTTCTGCCAACCTAGCAGCTCAAAAACATATAAAAAATGCAAGTAGAAAAATAGGGACCCCCTTTGATAGGAAGGTAACGGCATTCCATGCATCTTTGGCATTTAGTCATGCCGGCCACATGACCACAGAGACGTCTTTGGACAGCACTGGCTCTTCAGATTTGAAACAGAGATGAGCACTGCCCCCTAGAGTCAGGAACGACTAGCAGATATGTGCGAGGGTACCTTTACTTATATATAATATGTCAGTCAATGATGTGATAAACAAATTACTTTTGACCCCAACTGCAAAAACAATATTTCATTTTAGTTGGGCATTCATTTTAATTGTAAACTAATTAATGAAAATGGACAACAGGAAGGGTATTGGGAACCTCAGGAAAAAAATGTGGGTTGAGTTTCTGAGATGACAGAGTCCTACGTTGTCTCTAAAACCCTTCCATGTGGCCTCCAGCCTTGTCCAAAATGTTTGCCAGTTGCAACTTTTCTTGTAGGAAATGACTAAACATATGGTAAGTGATCCTATTTGCTATATGTAGTTTATTTGATTTTCATTAACTTAAAACGAAATCACAGACAACACTTCTTTGGTCTGTCATCATTCTCTTGTCATCAGTTTCATTTGATGTAATCCGTGATATCGTGGAATCTTCCTTGCCTACGAAAAACAGGCAAAAACTCTTTTAACATTTAAAAAATTAACAAAATTTAGTATTACCACCTAAATATTTGTGGCGCATAGTTCATTTCTTCAGATGCAAGGAAGTAATAAAATATATATACATAGATAGTAAATATGTAAGGTGTGGCCTTAGTGAGGCCGCATCTGGAATACTGCGTGCATTTTTGATCACCACATTACAAAAAAGGTGTTGAGACTTTGGAAAAAGTGCAAAGTGGCCTGGAGACTAAAACATCTGAAGAACAGTTTCAGGATCTGGGTTTGGCTAGTCTAGAGAAAAGAAGGACTAGGGCAGACATGATAGCAATATTCCAATATTTGAGAGGCTGCCACGAAGGGGTCAATTTATTTACCAAAGCACCTATAGGCAGGACAAGAACCAATGGATGGAAACTAATCAAGGAGAGAAGCACCCTGGGATTAAGCTTCCTAACAGGACAATTAAGCAGTAAAACAGCTTGCCCTTATAGCAGGGGTGTCCAAACTTGGGAACTTTAAGACTTGTGGACTTCAACTCCCAGAATTCCCCAGCCAGCTGGCTGGGGAATTCTGGGAGTTGAAGTCCACAAGTCTTAAAGTTTCCAAGTTTGGACACCCCTGCCTTAGACACTGTGGGTGCTTCATCACTGGAAGTTTATAAAAAGAGACTAGACAGTGGATAGTCTGAAATGATATAGAGTCGCCTACTTGAGGAAGGATTTGGACTAGACGACCTCCAAGATCCCTTCCAGCTCTATTCTGATTCAATTGAAGCTGCTTTTAAGAAGGAGGGGGAAAAATACAAGGAAGAAAATTACAAGAGGTGGTAACTTTCACCAGAAGTCAATCTTTCATTGTATGGCAGACTACCAGCCTTAGTACATTTGTCACCTGGCACGTCCTTCAAAAAAGTTCCACTTGCAGGCTACTATGGCAGTTTTTTTAAAAAAATAAAAAATAAATTAAGGACTGTTTGCCTATTTATATTGCAACAGCAACCGGGCTTCCCCACCATAGTCAATCTTACGCTCTGTTGGTATGGTTTAGTATTTATTATTTTGCCATTAATTCGGCACTGAAGGAAGAGATTCAGAGAAGTCACTTCGCTTTACAAGCATGATTTCAGTCAGAGATTTAGCGGTGTGTGAACTGTCTTGAGATATCACACTCCCTGGCTTGAAATATCTATTGCTGAGAACTGCTAGCAATAAAGTGGTAGAGAGAAAGATCTGCTCTTCACACTTGGCTGGTAGATTACAACCTCTCTCTGCAGTCTTCTCTTTCTTGGACTAAATTTACTTTAGTTAATTAGCTTTGCTTGAAATTAGAAAGTCTTGAGAAGAGTAGTGGTGGCGAAAAGTCTTTTGTTGGCTAATTAATTAAAAAAAAACCTCAGTACTTTGGGGTAAATAAATTCTGTGTCTGAAGAGAAATTGATTGGCTCTGCTTTCTCCTTGCTGGTTTGTAAAATATGAAAACAGTTCAGTTTTAAGAATATGTCCACAAAACCCAAAATATTATGTTAAACTATGGTTTATGTGTTCCTAATAAACACGGTGGCTCAGTGGCTAAAATGCTGAGCGTGTCAATCCCTAGGTTCGAATCCCCGGTTCGAATCCCTAGTGCTGCGTAACAGAGTGAACTCCCGTTACTTGTCCCAGCTTCTGCCAACCTAGCAGTTCAAAAGCATGTAAAAATGCAAGTAGAAAAATAGGAACCACCTTTGGTGGGAAGGTAACAGCGTTCTGTACACCTTCGGCATTTAGCCATGCCGGCCACATGACCACAGAGACATCTTAGAACAGTGCTTGCTCTTCAGCTTTGAAACAGAGATGAGCACCTCCCCCTAGAGTCTGGAACGACTACCACATATTTGTGAGGGGAACTTTTATCTTTAATAAACTATCATTATCTGGGTTTACCCAATATTCTAAGCCATAAAGCAAGGTTTGCAAACTCCAGTGGTTGGTTTCAGATAATAAAAGCTCCAAAACAAAACAAAAAAGTTCCCTTGCCTGCATTCAGGCTTTTTTTAATGTTAAATTATAGAGTGCCATGTAGGCAAGTATTATGTCCTTTTAAGTTTTAGAATGAATTTAAAAAGTGGGAATGTGAATAGAATAAGGAAGCTAGTTAAAATGCAGAAAGCAAAACACGTAGGCAGATCAGCAGGCATAAAAGACGTCAAATGGCAAAATAAAAATCTGGAAGATTAGAGGGAGATAAATCAAGAAAAAAGAACATTGCAGTACAGTTAGTCCTCAACGTACGACCACAATTGAGCCCTAAATTTCTGTTGCTAAGCGAGACAGTTTTTAAGTGAGTTTTGCCCCATTTTATGACCTTTCTTGCCACATTTGTTAAGTGAATCACTGCAGTTGTTAAAGTTGGTAACACGGTTGTTAAATGAATCTGGCTTCCCCACTGACTTTGCATGTCCGAAGGTTGCAAAAGGGAATCGCTTCACCCTAGATAGGACAATGCAACCGTCATAAATACAAGTCAGTTGCCAAGTCTCTAAATTTTGATCATGTGACCATGGGAATGCTGCAACAGTTGTAAGTGTGGGAAAAAAAGATTATAAGTCACTTTTTTCAGTGCCATTGTAACATTGAACAGTCACTAAAGGAAGAGTTGTATATTGAGGACTACCTGTAATCTAGAAGGGTTGTAGACTTCAAGAAGGAAAAGACTGGTTGCAAAAATTTGCACAGGAGGACAAAGCAAGCTTGGGGAAGGATAAACAAAGAGGACTCTAGCATTCCAGCAGTTATAATTGCAGAATTTCAACATTTGTATATGTCTATGGCAGAACTGCATTCCAAAGAACAATGGGCAGGATCTCGTTAACAGTTAAAATTAATTTCATTTACTTCTAATTAAAATAGAATATAATTACTTTCCAGTCGTGTATTTAACCATTTTCCCCCTTCTGTCACTTCAAAAATTGCAATTTGATTACACTGAAAGCATTTGGGATGCGATGGCTCAGTGGCTAAGATGCTGAGCTTGTCGATCAGAAAGTTCGGCGGTTCGAATCCCTAGTGCCGCGTAACGGAGTGAGCTCCAGTTACTTGTCCCAGCTTCTGCCAACCTAGCAGTTTGAAAGCATGTAAAAATGCAAGTAGAAAAAATAGGAACCACCTTTGGTGGGAAGGTAATAGCGTTCCCTGCACCTTCGGCATTTAGTCATGCCAGCCACGTGACCACAGAGACATATTTGGACAGTGCCAGCTCTTCGGCTTTGAAACGGAGATGAGCACCGCCCCCTACAGTTGGGAACGACTAGCACATATGTGCGAGGGAAACCTTTACCTTAAAGCATTTGGGGACTGCACATCACAAGCTCTCTTAGACTTGTAATGACAATCTAATTGTTCTGTTAACTTTTTCCATACAAGTGCAGATATATGTGAAAAATTAAAGTTTCCTTAATTCAACCGTAGCGTTACAATCATCACATGCTACTAAAGGTGCTTATAATAAAAGATGAGTAAACGTTTGTGGAGCTCCTTAAATCACATTGTTCGTGAAATGCTATATTGAGATACTGGGTGCGCACCTTTCAAGTTAGATCTATAGCAGTGTGAGATCATTTCCCGCCCCCCACCCTCCAGAATGATAGATTTTGTGCATTTATATAACTACCTGCTCGATATTTCCAAGTCAATTTTATGGGCTTTAATTCGTCAAACAGTCAGATGGGATCTCTCCTTGTTTTGCCGCACTGGTTGCATCAATACAGAAGTGACACTCAAGGTTATGAGCTGAATTGCTAACAGCAGTGAGAAACATCTTCAGTTTCTCTCCCAAATCAACTCGGGCTCTTATCATGATCTTAGCTACTTCTTAGAAGTATTATTTTTGGCACAGAGATTTACATGCGGAGAGGGCTGTGCAGCCTCAGATGGCATAAGATTTTCTAACTTAATTTGTTACTAGAATTGCCCACGACTGAGGCTAGCTGCTTCTGGGTGCCATGCTGAAGAAAACTGCAAACACCTACTCAGTGACATTCTTGGAATATATTACAAATAGTCTTCAGTTAACTGGCTCATAATTGGACAGCATTGGATCATTCAACTGGATGGTTTATATCAGCTCTTATGTTTAGTATTCTCTCTCTCTCTCTCTCTCTCTCCCTCCCTCCCTCCCTCCCTCCCTCTCTCTCTCTCTCTCTCTCTTTTTAAACACCAGCTGCTGAACTCAGAAAATCATTAAACCGGTCAGTCTGCTGATGGCTGTCTTGGTGGTGCTATGAGTTGCCTCACCTTAATCATCCCCGTCAGTCATTTTCCTCGGAAGTCCTTCCAGTGACTCGCAAGCCAATTTTAATATGTATTCTGTATTTCTCAGAATTGAAACATGATTGACAGACAGCTTTTAAAGGAGCTTGGAAGTATTAATGGGCTTTCATTGGAGCATCTGCGGCTCCGAATGATAACTAGCTTGTCAACTATGTTCTGCGTTACTTAGAAATGTCAGAATGAAGCCCGGAGTCATATGGAAAGGCTCGGTGACAGGCCTGCCCTCCACCCTAACATCTGAAGGGCTCCTTGTGGTATTCTGTGTAGGCACCCAATGCAGCTTGTATTCTCTTCCAGATAAGGAGCTGAGGGTAGGGATTAGCTTGGTTAATTTAGGAAAGCTTTCGTGGGAAAAGGGGCGGGAGGAGCTGCAAGTGTGCCGGTATCAAATACCCCACCGGCAGTAGAGATAAAATCAAAACAGAGAGGATTCTGGGAAATGGAAGACTGGAGAAGATGTCTGTGGAGTTGCTTAATCATCAGTTGCTTAATCTGTATATTTGTTTTGATCGTACGTCGCCCCGAGTCCCTTTGCGGAGAGGGGGCGACTGATAAGTCAAATAAATAATAATAATAATCCAAGTCACGGTTGTCCCAGAGGTGGTTCTTCCAAGAAGCTTCTCTAGTTCTCACTGACTGGTGGGGTTTGGAAACCCCACCAGGGGTTATAATGGATCGGAAGCAAAACATTTTCAAAGGAAAAAACCGAGAAAGCCCTGTTGCCTTTTGGAAAAAGCACCTTTGGGCCAAGCCTGGAGACCAGAAGTTTGAAAATTAAATGACAGCAAATCAGTTAGAAATAGAATAACAGAGTGGGAAGGGACTTTGGAGTTCTTCTAGTCCAGTGGTTCTCAACCTGTGGGTCAGGACCCCTTTGGGGGTTGAAGGACCCTTTCACAGGGGTCGCCTAAGACCATCGGAAAACACATATTTTCGATGGTCTTAGGAACCGAGGCACCAATTTTATGGTTGGGGGTCAGCACAACATGAGGAACTGTATTAAAGGGTCTTGGCATTGGGAAGGTTGAGAACTACTGTTCTAGCACAACCCCCTGCTTAGGCAGGAAATCCTACACCACTTCATGACAAATGGCTATCTAACCTCTTCTTAAAAACTTGTAGTATTGGAGCATTCCCAACTTCTGGAGGCAAGCTGTTCCACTGATTAATGGTTCTAACTGTCAGGAAATTTCTCCTCAGTTCTAAGTTCTTCTCTCTTTGATTAGTTTCCACCCATTGCTTCTTGTTCTACCCTCAGGTGCCTTGGAGAATAGTTTGACTCCCTCTTCTTTGTGGCAGCCCCTGAGATATCGGAACACTGCTATCATGTCTCCCCTAGTCCTTCTTTTCATTAAACTAGACATACCAAGTTAAATTGGCTAATGAAGACATAGAGTTTTATTGGTTGTTGAAAAGGGACTGCTAACTGAGAAAGAGTGGCTGGGTGATCCCTTAGTGCAGTGACGGCTAACCTTTTTGGTGCCCAAAGAGCGTGCGTGCATGCACGCGCAACCCCAAAATGCAATGTGAGCAACCCCCACCCCCCACGCATGTGCCCCACCTGCCCCCCGTGCAATTTTGGCTTCCAGGTTGGTGCAGGAGGCTTTCCAGGCCCACGATGGGGGTATTAACCCCAAAATGCAATGCAAACGCACCCCCCCCCCCGCACACGCATGTGTGCGTCCCCCGCATGCAACCCCCCACGCATGCGCGGTAGAAACCTGAAAACCAGCTGGACAGCAGGAGGCGCACTTGGATCCACAGTGGAGAGGGCTCTGCATGCCACCTGTGGCACGCGTGCTATAGGTTCACCACAGGGCCCTAGTGGATTAAGTGGGTTTTGGTACTTCTGGTGGTTCATTTGATCCTAAAAGGGGGGGGGGAGTTGGGGAAAAACTCTGTGAAGAGGACAAGCACTTTAAGACCAATCAGGAACCAAAGCAAATGGCATGTTAGGTGCCAGAAGAGAGACAGTAGATGAGAAGATCAAGATTTCCCTATCAGAGGGTCACCGATGGGATCCAGCCCGACTGCCAGAACAGCAATTGAGAGAAATGGAAAATTGCTCATAGGTTCTCCTGTCTTAATTCAGATAGAAATAGTTCTACTATTTAGCAACGTTGACTGGTGCAGGCAAACTTGATACCCACATATATTAAATGCATATTCTAATAAGTGATTCATGTTTAGAATAGCTTTGAGCTAAATGTTAGAGCGCCTTAGAAAAGAAACGATTGTCGCCCACACTTTGGAACGAGAGGGGGAGAATTATTCACCAAAGAATGCAAAACATTAGCTGGGGAACTAAAACTGTTTGACTGTTCTGGTAAAGCTTAGCTGAACTTGCTTATTACTATGTCTGTTAAGTAAGTGAGATCAGGGGGGGAAATACACTAGAAAGCTATGGCCCTGCTTCTTTCAGACAAATCCCTTGAACCCTTAAACATATTCAAGGACAGCCAGTGTTATGAGGGAATCCCTCTATGCTGCCCTCAGAAAATTAAAGAGGATTTTGGTGGTGCAGATCATGAAAAGAGTTCATTTTAAGTAGCTTTGGCCTTTTGATATTTCTTTATAAGAAAGAGCTGTTTTGCAAGCAGCACTTGTGTTAAAATATTCATGACTGGGAGAGACATGGGAACAAGGTCAGCCAATGAATAGGCATAGCAACTAAGTCAGCCAATGGGAGCTTAAACAGATCTGAGTCTGTGCAGAGAATTGAAACAGAAATTTAAGCAGTCTGCTGCTCTGAGAAGTAAACTAGCAGTCTGTCTGGGCTTGCCTGCTGAAATGAAGCTAACTGCTTGTGTTTGCCTGCAACTCTTCTGCCTTGTGTTTACTTGGAAGAACCACCCATTGGTATTGTACATTTAGTCATCTATTCTTATGTATATAAAGAAGTTAAGCAATCCAGCTGAATCAGTTATCTGTGTGTGCTTTCTGGATTTGATTTTTCTGCAACAAACTCTGACAACTTGTATTTCGAAGCTGATTAGGAAAGTGGTCAGAGAAAGATGTCCTTAGAACTGAATGAAACTTCCATTCCGTGGCATAGTATTTCTCAGCCGGGGCAACTTGGAAGATGCACGGACTTTAATTCCCAGAATTGCCCAGCCATCAGGCATTGACGTCCAGGAATCTTCAAACAGACAAGCTTGAGAGACACTATCCTACGGAAGGGATATTGCGTTTGGTTGAAGGGCACCATTCCCTGACTACTTTCCTGGTTAGCTTCAAGATACAAAGTGCTGCTTGGAAAGCAGCTCCTCCTTATGAAGAAATTTTATGGGGCAAAAACATGTGGAACATGCTCCATGAGGTCTGTGCCCAAGAGATTCTGTTCTGTCCATAGGCCTACCCACGTAGAACCTGATAGCTTTGATCTTTACTTTTTTCCCCGCTAGGCAATTTCACACCTCCCAAAGTGGGACTGTCTACTAGCAATTCAGCACCTGGAAATCAGGCTCAAGGAGTAATCAAAATGTGATAAACATTAATTAGTATAATAACCCATTGCTTAATGGAAGGAAAGAAGGAACCTTGATTATGTTTTCTCACGGGATTTTTAACCATCAACTTTTTGATTGCACTTACTCAGACTTCAAAGAGGAGGTGAAGAAGCTGTTTTTAAATCTGAAAATGAAAATAGTAGAAGGCCAACAGTGGGAGGTGGAAGCTCTACCCCTTCTGACAGATTGCTTGAACTTATTTGCCTGTGGGGCAAAAGCACATGCTGCAATTTGCTGCTGTTAAAACTTTTGAGACGAAGGTGGGACTGATGGCAGACTTTTAACTGCTCCCCTAAGCAGCTATAAACAGAAAGCATCTATTTTTTTTCATAATAAGAGTTCAGGCTTGTGGTTTACAGGATTGCTTTATCTTTGGGATTGTGGTTTATAGGATTGCTTTATTTTCCAAGGCACCTGAGGGTAGAATAAGAAGCAATGGGTGGAAACTAATCAAGGAGAGAAGCAACTTAGAACTGAGGAGAAATTTCCTGACAGTTAGAACAATTAATCAGTGGAACAGAAGTTGCCTCCAGAAGTTGTGAATGCCCCAACACTGGAAGTCTTTAAGAAGATGTTGGATAGCCTTTTGCCTGAAATGGTATAGGGTTTCCTGCCTAGGCAGGGGGTTGGACTAGAAGGCCTCCAAGGTCCCTTCCAACTCTACTATTGTATTATTATCTTTGAGGGGAAAGGAGAGTGATGTTCCTGGCCCTTTCCCTGGGGTCTAGAACAACTTGCTGAGGCCAGCTTATCACGGCCATTTCGCCATGGCCAACTCATCGTGGCCATAATCACAAGTTGTGATAGTCATAAAAGGGTCATCAGGTTATTTGACCTGATTTTGTGGTCTTTTCAGCAACGGTCATAAAGCAAACAGCAGCGTTTGTAAATGAACCCATTGCTCAATGTGTGCCATTTTTTGGGCCCGAAACTAGAAATAAACACAGTCATAAAACATGGTCATTTGGCTCCCAGGATTCTGCAAACAGCCATAAGTGGGTGTCAGTTACCAAGTGCCCAAAATGTGGTCATGTGACTGCTTGGTGGAGCAATGTAGGAATTTTCAAAAATGGATCACAAGCAATTTTTGAGAGGTGCAGTATAACCTTATAATGATCACTAAGCAACTGATCATGAATTGAAGACTACCTGCCCTTATTAATAGCAATAGCACTTATATACCGCCTTCACGGTGCTTTATAACCCTATCTAAGCAGTTTTATAGAGTCAGCATATTTCCCCTAACAATCTGGGTCCTCATTTTACCCACCTTGGAAGAATTGGGAGGCTGAGTCAACGTTTGAGCTAGTGAGGATCGAAAGAATCGAACTCCTGGCAATAAAGAGCAGAGTTAGCCTGCAACACTGCATTCTAAGCACTGCGCCACCGTGGTCATTAAAAAGCATAATCCTGATCCCCTTCCAACTGTCTGCTTCCCTATGAATCCAAACGTCATGAAAACAAGCAGAATTTCACTGCTTTTTTTCATTTTTGTGCTACGAATTCCCTGGGCACCAGCTGTTTTCAGCATGTTATCCCATCCACGTGGCCTCTTTGCACAATTAATTAAAGAACAGTAATTCCTCTGCATACACAACGGAAACACGAGAGAAGGGGACCATTCCAAGGGCGAGTGATATTGAATCCAGAGACTTAATTCCACGTAAGACATGCTTACCGGGACGAGAAGTCGGCTTCATGATCTTGCGAAGGCTAGATCAGAACAAGTACTATTTTGAGTTGACCAAAAAATAAAGGGGAGATAAAAATTTATTCAAAATACTGGAACTAACCTTGAAGAGCTTTCAGAAGCTTCAGCTGGTCCAGAATGTAATGGTGTGTGTGCAGCATGAGGTATCACGTGGTACATCCATGACACGACCACACGAGTTCCACTGTCTCCCAGCAGAATTCGAAGTGCTGTTTGTCACTTTAAAGACCACAGGGCAGGGCACCAGGTTACTTGAGGGACCATCTTTCCCCGTGGCTTCCGCCCATCCTACCAGATCTGGCAGAGAAGACATGTTCCAGGTTTTGTCAGTAAAACAATGTCACTTGGTAGGCCCTAGGAAGTGAGTCTTCCCTGTCATGGCACCTGCCCTATATATCAGTCTCTCCCCCAAAATATATGGAGCCCTTCTTCTGTTGGCCCTTTCGAAGGCTATGAAGATCTGGCTCTTCCCCCGAGAACTGGGTCAGGATGTTAGTATGGGCCTCTGGCATGGCCAGGTGGTATATCTGGTTTTGCTGAGGCCTTGATGTAGTTTTATGGAATTCCTTTGTTTATATTTAGTTCAGCGTGATTGATGGGCAACCATGTAAATTGGATTAATAAATAAATAAAAGTACTGACAATCCTGTAAATTACTCTCCAGGTTGTAACAGCAGGTTTTTTTCCCCCACGTTCAGCCTAGAATCCTTGAAGTTGGAAAAATAATGAATCAGGACAGCCTGATATAAATGCTGATTTTCTACAACAGAGAACCGGCTGTGTCAGTGAATATGATTGGTGTTCCCCTTCGTCGGCACATTGTTTCTGTCCTTTAATCTCGATATATTTATTTTGCAAAATTGGGGAAGGGGAGGATATTAGTCTGTCTCCTGCAAATATCAATCACTCTTTCACTGGCTTAGTGTGAAGGATTATAACGGTTCTTTGTTTCCAACGTCCAACTTTAATAACTTAGGGAAACTTGCCGTGGTTTCATTTGTAAGGCTAGCACTTCAGGCTGGATTTTATTTGGAGAGAAGATGGTGTCATACGTTCTAGCTAGCTTAACAAGGAAAAATTTTCCAGTTAAAAAGAGGATGTTAAATTATTTACAGGTATTTATTGAGTGTGTGTGTGTGTGTGTGTGTGTGTGTGTGTGTGTGTTCCAGCATAAATCTGGAACATCTCGAGCAATTTCAACCAAACTTGGTACACAGATGCCTTACTCTCTGGAAACAAATACTATGGGGGGGGGGTGTAAGACACCCCTAACACCCCTTGGTGTGTGTGTTCTGTTAAGATACAGCCTGTTGTGCCTTAAAATGGCTTCTACTGTACAGCGCAGTGGAGTTGCCATGGTAATGGCTTCACAGTACTCCACAAGGGGGCTCCTTCTGATAAAGGGGAAAATCCAACATTAGAAATTACCTTTGGTCCAGACATTTCCCCCCTTTAAATACATACCTGGGCAACACCGGGTTATCGGCTAGTATTACATACAGACCTTCTCAGATATGTAAATGAGTGCTTCTCCATAGTGAGGGGGAGGAGTATCCAGGATGGGTTGACCTTGTCCTCTCTTGATTGGGCTGAGTCAGATGAGCTCTTTAGGCCACGCCCTGGTCACCAGGTACCATCCCAGTTATCGACTCAGCCCTCAACTGGGCTGTTGTGCCATCCAGGAACTCCTGAGAATCCTAAGGAAAAAAAACTAGAGACCTTTTAAAAGAAGCACAAAACAGCCTGAGTGAGAATCTGAGCTCCCCGAGCGGAGGAAAATTTTTGCCAAAAGCCCCCTTGGGGGCGGCAAGCTGCCCAGGCATCTGAGTGAGACAAGTATCACTCAGAAAAGGAATTCTGCCGGGCAAGCAAGGAGCAGAGGGCACAAGCCTGCCAAAGAGACTCACAGAAAGCCTGGTGGGGCTAGGAGCGGTTGCCATTAGCCCCCCAGGAGCGGCACACAGCCTAGGTCACTAAGGGCGACCTGGGTCATTCAGCAAGGACCGCCAGCCCCTCTGCAACGCTGAGCCTCTGCAAGCCTCACCAGAGCACAGCGGGAGCCTGGAGCAGAGCTCATTTATGAGACAACGCTTCCAGAAGGCTAGTGCTTTTATGGTTTATTTTGGAGACATTTCATGTGTGTGATGACTATTCTGGGTGATTAGTTGACTGATTGTGCCTTTGAGTCAAAGTTGACTCCTGACAACTGCCTGGATGTATCCCTACAGATTTCTTGGCAAGATTTTGGAAGTGGTTTGCCATTACCTCCTTCCTAGAACTGGTAGAGAACGACTGGCCCAAGGCCACCCAGCTGGCTTTCTGCCTAAAATGGAAGTAAAATATAGTTTCTGCCACAGTGCCTTAACCCCTGCACCAAACTGGCTCTCTGTTCTGGATATAATAATTATTTACTTTTTGAAAGACTTTCTTTAGCCAGTCATAACTGTATTAGCTACTTGCCAATCATACCTAGTATATCACCTCATATTTTATTTGTCTATTGTTTTATACAGATGCTTATATACTGCCTTACGTTTAAAGACCTGAAGTATTTTATAATAGAATAACAGTAAAAACAGAACAACAGAGTTGGAAGGGACCTTGGGAGGTCTCCTAGTTCAACCCCCTGCCCAGGCAGGAGACCCTGTGCCATTTCAGGCAAATAGTTGTCCAGTCTCTCCTTCAAAACTTCCAGGATTGGAGCAAACAAACAATAATCATCCAACAGCACCAAAAAATTTTTAGTGGTACCCAGATCCAGTTGAAAACTCACTAGAACATAATGGTTTTAATCATGTGATAAAAGGAAAATAAGTGGACAAGGCTTTCCACTGTGTAGGACTGATACCCTTACTTCCTGAGGACTGGAAACTTGCTGCAATTTCTCTTGAGATGAGCACATAGGGAAGACTGAGTTACAGCTTTCCTTACCTTACCTAGGAGAAATATCCCATTAAAGTTTTGAAAAATAAAAACTAATTAAAATTTAAAAACATAAAATACACAAGAGATTAGATCGGCAAGGCAACTGCCTCAAGGTTTCTATGTTGGTACAGTGAATAAAACCAACACTTTAAATCGTTGTTAGTTGCGAAGTCGTGTCCAACATATCACGGCCCCATGGACAACGTTTCTCCAGGCCAGTGGTGGGTTCCGGCCTGGCGTCCTCCACATGAACGCACACAGCAAGCGCGTGTGCCTTACCTTCCAGCGACGCCACCGCGACGCTCCAGCTGCTTGGCGGAGCATCGCGCAGGCACTGTATGTGCCTTGCGCAGAAGCGCCGAAGGCTTTAAAGGACAGGTAAAGAGTACGGGCGGGCGGGCGGGTGGGTGGGCCCTCCGGAGCACCGTATTGGAACGGTACCCGGTGCTCCGGGCAGGCTCCAGTGCTCCAGGCCTTCCTGTCCTCTACCATCCTCTGGAGTCCATTTAAGCTCAGGCCGACTGTTTCAGGGACTCCATCCAGCCACCTCATTCTCTGTCATCCCCTTCTTCTTTTGCCCTCAATCTTTCCCAGCATTAGGCTCTTCTCCAGTGAATCTCTTCTCCTTAAATTGTACCCAGAGCTTTTGGGCAGCAACCAAAACACTGGTATGATGTCTTGGTTAGTCTTATTAGGGGAAAGAAGGGAATTGATGGTGTTTAAATGATAGCTATTTTTTCGGAAAAACATTGTCTTAGTTAATCTGTATGCCAACCAGTGAACGCTTTCTCATTGCCCGTTTGTTAAAATGCTGCTGCAAACTGATTGACTGACTGACTGATTGATTCTTAGGATCTCCCACCAAGTGGAAACCAGCCGGGCACAGCTGAGAGCAATCAATGAGCGGGTCACCCTTGCCCAAGCCAAAATTGAGAAGATAAAGGGCAGCAAGAAGGCTATTAAGGTTTGGATACCAATTGCAACGGTTCTTTTGAATGATGCTGCTTGCATTAACCTGTGATTAAAGGCCAAGCTGCCTGTAAGAGCAGACACACAGTTCACAATTGCATAGTGTTGTTGTTTTTTAAATGCAAAATGCAAAGTGATTGCAATAATAACTAGTATCTTAATGATTAAGGAAAGAAGCTGCTCTAATCGATTGCCTTCTATAACAGCCATGATCTAGTTGGGGATCAGGTAGTAAGACTGTTTATTTCCACTGTTTTATTATATTCCAGAGCCTCTTTGTCTTTCAGCAGCATTTTTAGAGCAGTCTTATAAGCATCCAGAATGAACATTTCTGGTATGTTAAGCCAGAGACTAGCTTGCTCGGTGTAGTTAACAAACTGGTAGTAACATGAGACAGAACTTGGAACTGAATCCCACAACTCTAGCTAGCATCGTAGTTTCCCCCAGTTCAGTGGTGGGTTCCCGATTCTGTTGCAACCGCTACAGAACAACGGGGCCGGGCGTCCACCACATGCACGCACGCAGCACACGCATGCGTACTTACCGCCTGCGACGCTCCAGCTGCTCAGCGGAGTGCCGCGTAAGCGCCGTACGTTCTGTGTGTGTAAGCCCCGATCGGCTCAAATACAGGTAAGGAGGGTGGGTGGGTCCTCCGGAGCACCGTACCAGAACGGTACCTGGTGCTCCCAGCAGGCACCAGTACATCCGTACTGGGGCGTACCGGTCATATCCCCCCACTGCCCCAGTTGTAACTCGTCCAACTCATACTTATGTTTATGGGTTTGCATTTTTCATATACCGGTAGTCCTCAACTTACAACTATTTGTTTAGTGACAGTTTGGAGTTACAACAGCACTGAAAAAGTGACTTGTGACTCTTTTTCACACGACTGTTGCAGCACACGCCATGATCCCATAATCAAAATTCGGGCATTTGGCGACTGGCACGTGTCTATGAAAGCTGCCCTGTCCTGTGGTCACGTCATCACCATTTGCAACCTTCCCAGCCAGTTTCAGACAAGCAAAGTCAATGGGAGGAGCCAGATTCGCTTAATGATTGCATGCTTCACTTAACAACTGCAGCGATTCACTTAGCTGTGCCAAAAAGTTCATACAATGGGGCAAGAACTCAGTTAAAAAATACCTTACGAAGCAGTGGAAATTTTGGGATCAGTTGTGGTCTTAAGTCGAAGACTACCTGTATCAGAGTCTTGAAGATTATTTTGTAAGTGAGGAATTAAATTCCAAGATAGTTCATTCATAGTTCCAGGAGTGGGATTCAGATGGTTTGGACCGGTTCGGGCAAACCGGATATTAATTTTAATCTGGTTCATCGAACCGGTAGTTGGAAGGACTGGCTGGCCATGCCCTGCCCCTCCCAGGAGTCATTATGCCAGATAAGTGCAGGGCCCACGTGGAGGCTCTGGGAGGGCAAAAAATGGGCCTACCAGAAGTCCAGAAATGGGCCCATTTCCAGCCTCTGGAGGGCTTCCGGAGTCCAAGGGAGGCCATTTTTGCCCTCTCGGAGGCTTGAGGAAAGCCTCCAGAGCCTGGGGAGGGTGCAAATGTCTTGTCCCAACCCCACCCCCGCTGTGGTGGAAGAAGCCAACTAGGCCACGCCCTCATGGCCACGCCCACCTAGCAACCAGGCAGAGAGCCGGTTGCTAATTTTTTTCCATCCAACTCCTGCATAGTTCCTACTTCTGTAGTAGCACGTTAACGATGTGTGTTTTCCTTTTCTGTTCAAAACCACCCGGCTGTCTTCATTATGTGCTAACAACCTACTTTCTATGCTTCAATTCTCTCTCCTTACCCTTCCCCTCCCCCCCCCCCCTCCTAGGTGTTTTCCAGCTCCAAATACCCTGCCCCAGAACGGCTGCAGGAATATGCTTCCATCTTCACTGGTGCTCAGGATTCAGAGGTGCAGAAACAACCGAGGCACAAGATTCAGAGCAAGCACAGGCCCTTGGATGAGAAGTCCTTACAGGTAAGGATGGTCACATGGGAGCCAGAGGCCACATCATTACATTTCTTTACTCAAGAGGCTTCTCTTTGCTTGGGTTTTTGAGAGCTTCAGGCAGTGTAGTCCTGAATCAGGATAGGAATTCCTTGAGGGAGGTCCCAGGCAGCAAATGTATAGCGTGGATTGGGGGTGGGTGAGGTGGAACCTTCTTTACATAAGAATCTGTTTGGACTATTCTGTAGCCCCAAAAGGATCCTAACTATTTTAAAAATGACTTCCTAGCAAAGAGCTTGCATTTTTATGCTTGTTCAGTGTTCAGTCACATGCATTAATAACAGTGGTGGGTTTCGGATCCCAGTGCAACTGGTACGGTGCAACGGGACTGGGCGTCCACCACATGAACGCACGCAGCACGCAGAAGCCCCGAAAATCTCAAATTCCAGTAAGGAGTGTGGGCGGGTGGGTGGGCCCTCTGGAGCACCTTACCGGAACAGTACCTGGTGCTCCCAGCAGGCCCCGGTGTGCCCGTACCGGGGCATACCTGTCATAACCCACCGCTGATAAATAAGTAAATAATAGCAAGAGCACTTAGACTTATATGCTGCTTCGCAGTATTTTACAGCACTCTCTGCACTGTTTAGAGTCAAACTATTGCCCCCACAACAATCTGGGTCCTCATTTTACCGACCTTGGAAGAATGGAAGGATGAGTTAACTTTGAGCTGATCAGGATCGAACTCCAGACGGGGCAGAGTCAGCCTGCATTACTGCATTCTGACCATTGAGCCACCAGGACTCTTATAAGTTAATTTTTTTGTTTGTATATTGCACACACAAACAATCTCTGTGTTCACTGACAGTGTCGCTGGGATGTGTGGGGTAAATGGCATCCCTGAATTATGTTTTCTGATTTTTTGTTAGTTGCGAAGTCGTGTCCGACCCATCGCAACCCCATGGACAACGTTCCTCCAGGCCTTCCTGTCCTCTACCATTCTCTGAAGTCCATTTAAGCTCACACCTACTGCTTCAGTGACTCCATGCAGCCACCTCATTCTCTGTTGTCCCCCTTCTTCTTTTGTCCTCAGTTTTTCCCAGCATTGGGCTCTTCTCCAGGGATTCCTTCCTTCTCATTAGGTGGCCAAAGTATTTGAGTTTCCTCTTCAGGATCTGGCCTTCTAAAGAGCAGTCAAGGTTGATCTTCTCCAGGACTGACCGGTTTGATCTACCTTGCAGTCCAAGGGACTCGCAGGAGTCTTCTCCAGCACCATAGTTCAAAGGCCTCAATTCTTTGGCTTTTTGATCTGATCAATGTGAATAGAGAAAGGAGTGATGGAGAAGTTCACATTTCCCTTGGCTATTGCCTGCTCTTTCCTGCCTGTAGTCTAGGCCGTATTTTTAGAAAACTTAAGATTCCTTCGATATTTATTAATGAGTGTGTAAAATGTTTTGGGAAATTTTGGGACATTCTGTTTTTCCTCCTGAAACCTGCTGATCAAGCAGTTTTCCAGAAATAAATCTTCCACAGCAAGATGTTGTTTGTGGTTTGGTTTTGTGCATCTCTCGTTATCAGCGGCCCTGAATTAGTGCTTCATTTTGGTACAGTCTTTGTTCCAGTCATTGAACTTCCACAAATAACATTGTAGTTCCTGGTTTGGAGTCCGTGTCCATAAGCCCTGAGTGCATTCTTCTGAGCAGATGAGTTAAAATTAAGCTGGCAGGTTTTCCAATATTTTGGAGTCTCCCGTGGCTGCGTAGGACAGCCAACAACAAAGAAGAGCAACTAATACTGTAGAGATTTTTGTTTTCTTTTCAACAACTCTCCTAGCCAAGGACATGTTCCATCCCCTAGAGAATTTTATTTTATGATGTTAATTTCTTGGGATACCACATGTATATACATCTGGATCCTAATGCAGAGAGAAAAGCTATCCTACCAGACAAGGGCCAGGGAAGCTGCTTCAGGCTCACACTCTTGTTTTCTTTCTCAAAATCCCCCCAAATAAGCTGCTGTTGAATAATTCAGCACTTTGCATTTTCCTGTAGTTTAATGGAAGCAAAATCAGTCACGGTGAAAGTAAGCATGAATATTTCAGCCTAGCCTCAGAACAGTGCACTAATGTACAGGATACGCACAGAACTTCAGAGAGTCCACCAAAAATAGCTTCTTCCTCCCTTTCTACTTGAAACTTGACCCACATGTCGATCAAACATACTGTCCTTTTTGTCTAGAATAGCATTTCTCAACCTTGACAACCTGAAGACATGTGGACTTCAATTCCCAGAATTCCCAGCATGCTTGCTGGGGAATTCTGAAAGTCGAAGTCCACCCATCTTCAAACTGCTAAAGTTGGAAACTGTTCCCTAGAAGCAGATTTGGGCTTTATATCCCCACCCCTGTCTGACTTTGCAGTGGAGAAAAATCAGCTAAGATTAATCTTCCTTCCTTGAAAAATCTGCTGAAACTACACATATGGAAATAAAGTTGGCCACTGAAAGTTGTATGCTGTACAGTACAGCAGTTAATTATGTCTAAAAGGAGAGCTTACATCAGAAAAAAAAGTGCATTTTAAAGGCCCGCATCAGAAAAATATAACGCAAAGAATTAATGCTGCCCATTTGCCGTTTTTTACTGTTGGCATTTTTTTTCCTGCATATTAGGAGAAAATAAGTAAAACCATCCTCTGATGCTGTAAGCTGTTACAATGCAGTTACTATATTTTTTGTGTTATTTTTTTATAACCCATCAGAAAGTATATGTCGAGATCACTCCTATTAATATAACAAGAATTTTAGAGATTCACATGTCCCCAGACCACAAAACCCTTTGAAAATACTTCATGAAAATACTTAAACCTCTTGCAAATACATTTAGGTTTGTTTTATTTTGATATTAATCTAATCATATCAGTATTGTTTTCATTTGATAGTGACTCTTGAGGACAGGGGTGTCAAACTCACGTACCAGATGCATCACGCGCTAGCAACGCCCACCCCTGGTTTAGCGAAGGGGGGCAAAGTCCCGATACGTCATGTGATGACAATGTGACACTACGAGTTTGACACCCCTGATCTAGGACTTCAGGCTTTCTAAAATACCCAGTTCAAGTTAGACAGAGAATGTATGGGGTGCAAGGTAACACCAAAGCAGTCACACACAAAAAAGCACAACAAAGAATGTTCTTTCTGCGCCAACTCAGAAAGCTCAAACTGCCCAAGGAGCTGCTGATTCAGTTCTACAGAGGAATTATTGAGTCTGTCATTTGCACCTCTATAACTGTCTGGTTTGGTTCTGCAACCCAACAGGACAGACACAGACTTCAGAGGATAATCAGAACCACATAAAAAAACAATTACTGCCAACCTGCCTTCCATCGAAGACCTGTATACTGCACGAGTCAAAAAGAGGGCTGTGAAAATATATACAGACCCCTCACATCCTGGACATAAATTGTTTCAACTCCTACCCTCAAAACGACGCTATAGAGCACTGCACACCAGAACAACTGGACACAAGAACAGTTTTTCCCTGAACCCCATCACTTTGCTAAACAAATAATTCCCTCTGTAAAACTATTTACTAAGTTTGCATTACTATTACTATTAATCTTCTCATCGTTCCTATCGCCCATCTCCTCCCGCTTATGACTGCATGTTGCTTTGTATCCTTACAATATTGATATTGACTGTTTCATGATTACGTATTTGTACCTGATTGCTTATTTGTACCCTATGACCATCATTACATTTTGTACCTTATGATTCTTGACAATTGTATCTTGTCTTCTTATCTACACTGAGAGCATCTGCACCAAATACAAATTCCTTGTGTGTCCAATCACACTTGGCCAATGAAGAATTCTATTCTATTCTATTTGAAAAGGAGAATACAGTGATTGGATAGTTTATAGTAAGGGGCAAACATTGGATTGCAGTGAACTGATTTCCAGTAACTAACGAAAACCAGAACCACAACGGCAGGAATTAGTTGCCTGAATTCTAACCTACAGTTCAGGTTGGACTGATTAAGAGATTTTCCTGCTTTATGTGCTGCTTTTGGTACCCCAGTCCCTCTCACTGAATAAGTTTGATATTACAACAAAGCCATGAGACTTTTCCCCATTCAACAGGTAAGACCCCCCAACAGCAGGAAAGAGAGGCAGGAAGACTGAAGGTTATTGAAAGGACACAGGGCTGTGGAGTCTAGGAGGGGCATTGGTAGTTTTAGGTTTTTCTAAATGCCCAATTTAAAGAATCGAACTAAAGGACTGCTGGGATATTGACAGCTATTGTTGCTTGAATTTTTGTAGGAGAAGTTGAAGTACTTCCCGGTTTCAGTTACTGCCAGAGTCCATCATGAAGATGATGCAGAAGAAGGCCTGGGCAGTCTTCCCAGAAACATTAGCTCCCTCAGCTCCCTGTTGCTCTTCAATACCACCGAGAACCTGTAAGTCTTCCCTGTAGTTGCTTCTCTGGGCCTTGTTTCCTTTCTGAGGAAGCCAAAAACTATCACTGGCTTCCCTCTTCTCTCCACAGGGAAAAGATTCTTACAGGGGTGGGAAAACAGTGGTGAAGTTCAAAAAGTTTCCCTACCGGTTCTGTGGGCGTGGCTTGGTGGTCGTGTGACTGGGTGGCCGTGGCTTGGCAGTCATGTGACCGGGCGGGCAGCAAGCAGGAACCTCATAGAGTCACAGAGAGCTCAAAAACCAATTATCACACTTTACACAAAAACAACCCAAAAGCTACACAACTGACTCACGCACAATGCAAAAGCAGCTGGACTTCACACACACACAAAAAAAGATCCCGGTAATCATGCAGCACAGCTGATGGTCACAGATGATCATTTTTTAACCTTTTTTTTTTTTTTTTGCATTTTGCCCGAATTGGTAGCAAAAAGACTGCTTAAAAAAAGTATTAAAAAATCGTCGGAACTTTTTAAAATAACTTTTTAAAGCATTTTTTTTACCGCCAGTTCGGGTGAACCGAACCGGTAGCATGTCAGCCCTGTGGGAATCCATGGGTTGAACGTGACTGCCACATCCATCTGTGTTCTCCAAGGTTCCCTGGATTGTACCCCCCCCCCCAAGGTTTCTGGCAATCGATTAAACAAATACAAGTAGTCCTTAACGTACAGCAGCTCATTTAGTGACCATTGGAAGTTATAACGGCACTGGGGGAAAATTATGAGCGTTTTCCATACTTAACGACCGATGCTACGTCCCCATAATCACGTGATCAACATTTGGACGCTTGACAACTGGTTCATATTTATGACTCTCGCAGGGTCCTGGGGTCCCCTTTTGTGACCTCCTGACAAAACCATGGGGAAGCCAGGTTCACTTAACCCAGGGGCGTCCAAACTTGGGAACTTTAAGACTTGTGGACTTCAACTCCCAGAATTCCCCAGCCAGCTGGCTGGGGAATTCTGGGAGTTGAAGTCCACAAGTTCCCAAGTTTGGACACCCCTGGCTTAACCACTTCATTACCAACTTCACAACTGCAGTGATTCACATAACGACTGTGCAAGAAAGGTCGCAAAATGGGGCAAATCTCATTCAACGGTAGTCTCACTTAGCAACATAAATGTTGGGCTCAACTGTGGTTGTAAGATGAGGACTACCAGTAAAGTGCCTTAAGATAGGATTAGTGGGCCTAAAATAAGAAACAGCCTCAAGAACACCCCTCACCTGATAAAAGTGTGAGACGGTCTTGGAATGTGGTCCTGAACCCATTTTTGATGCAGCTGCTTGTTTTTATTAGTTTTGGTCACCACGATGTAGAAAAGATGCGGAGACTCTAGAAAGAGTGCAGAGAAGAGCAGCAAAGATGATTAGGGGACTGGAGGCTAAAACATGAAGAACGGTTGTAGGAACTGGGTATGTCTAGTTTAATGAAAAGAAGGACTAGGGGAGACATGATAGCGGTGTTCCAATATCTCAGTGGATGCCACAAAGAAGAGGGAGTCAAACTATTCTCCAAGGCACCTGAGGGTAGAACAAGAAGCAATGGGTGGAAACTAATCAAGGAGAGAAGCAACTTAGAACTGAGGAGAAATTTCCTGACCGTTAGAACAATTAATCAATGGAACAGCTTGCCTCCAGAAGTTGTGAATGCCCCAACACTGGAAGTCTTTAAGAAGATGTTGGATAGCCATTTGTCTGAAATGGTATAGAGTTTCCTGCTTAGGCAGGGGGTTGGACTAGAAGACCTCCAAGTTCCCTTCCAACTCTGCTATTCTATTCTAGGCGTAAGTGACCAAATACGTTAGTGGTGGTGTTTTAAAGCAGGGGTGTCAAACTCCCGACGCATGGGCTGGATGCGTCATGCGCTGGCCACATCCAAGCCAATTTAGCAAAGGAAAAAAAAGTCCTGATACGTTGTGACCACGTGAGTTTGACACCCCTGTTTTAAAGCATCCCCCAGTCTTTCTCTGCTTTAACTCTACCATTTTGAAGCCAAATTTCCAGCCCTCATCCTTATTTCTCAGCATAAGCCTTAAATCCCATTGATGCTTCTTGGCTTTGTCCATCTTTTTCTCTCCCACCCCATTCCTCCTTTTTATTGCACTTTCCTTTAGTTATTTTGGTTATTATTAAACAAAGTCATGTTTATAGAATAATAGATGCACAGGAGAAAGTGACATAGTCTTAGGTTGCAGAAAAGGAGACAAGTCAGAGCTGATGCAGGACTGATTACATTAAGTGGAGGGAAACTGACAGGTTGATAAATTTATTCCCACTCTTGCAAATCCCTCTTTAATTTTGTGGCGTTCTCAAAATATTGCTTTTGCCCCCTTCTCCACGAACCCCGGTGATATAACTAATTAAATGTGAACTAGATTTTAGGCTTGTGCCTCTGCCTTGGTCCCTTGGATAAACTGTCAACTTCAGTTTTTCCTTATTAAAGTGCGTGTGACAGTCTCAAAACACACGAGCAAAGTAAATGTAAAAGAAAAACCAAAAACCCTCGTAGAACAAGCACCGAACAATGAGAAGTCTGCTTCTGCAGGGCTTTTAAAATTCTTCAGATTCCTCCTATCTTTTTATGGTTAAAAAAAAAACATGATCTATTATGGGTGTTCTAACCTAGGCTTCTGGAGAAAGCATAAATCACAATCTTAGTCCCCCAAACCCTTTATTTATATGGCTGTGAATTATGGTCATTCACAGCCCGCAAGGCTTCACAAACAGTCTGTGAAGGTTCCAACAGATGTCTGCTCGAGTTGCCACAGTCTTTCAGGGGAATGTTGATAAACACCCACCTCATCTCCCTGGGAATGCTGCCAGAGACCTAATTCCCAAATGCAAACTTAGCACAGAGTCAAACAGAACTTTTCAAAGCTTGAACCGACCAGATGAACTAATTGCTTCCTGCAAAAGCTCATTTCTCATTCGCTCCTTTTTTACGTCTTATGGGAGGGGCCAATCATCTCCAAGCCTTACTCCCAAGTCGACCCTGTTTTCTTAATTGTTCTTGCCTTCTAGCAGCTCTGTGCATGTGCATGCTGGAAACAGGCTCCCATTGTTCTTCTGCCTCATTGTTGTCTGACTCCAGAGGAAGCAGATAACTACCACATGGCCTTGGCCCCCTCTCTGCCTCCGACGCAGAGCACTCGTCCGAGCCTTCCCCAGACCCCAGGACTGGCCCATATTTCTCCCCAACCTCCTCACTGTCCAACTCTGCTGCCAGCTCCGCAGGCCACCGGCGGACCACAAAAAAGCAGGGGGGAGGGAGGGCAAACTTGGCTTGGGACAGCCTCTGTTTGGTGCATGGAAATCTCAGTGGGCAGAAAGTTATTCCAGCATTGTATTTTACTGGCGTGCCTGTAAAAGGCATGGGAAATCCTGATAATGGAGGAAAATACATTTTCGCTCCCTAAGCATTTTTGCTTTGTTCTCTTTGTAGTAAATAAATGAGATTGTCTTTTCCTTCTTTTGTTCTTCCCCAGGTATAAGAAATACGTCTTTCTCGATCCTTTGGCTGGTGCAGTAACCAAGACCCATGTGGCTCTGGAGACAGAGAGAGAAGAAAAGCTTTTTGACGCCCCCCTCTCCATCACCAAGAGGGGGCAAATCGATCAGCTGGTGAGCTACTTAAGCAGGATGGGAGGAGAAGAAAAATCCCTCTGCTTCTCTCTTGCTAAATCCCCAAGAATTGACGGGGAACATATCTTGGCAAAACACTCGCATATTTTTTTGTCAATAGTCCATCATGTGATTTGCAATAAGCCTACTTTTGATTTCAAAGTAGGAGGATCCTCTGAACATACTGGGATTACAGGTACAGTAGTGAGAAAGTCCTTGGTGCTCTCAGACCTTGGTTTTCTTGCAGACACTTCATTAGCCAAACTAGGCTACATCGTCAGTGTTGAGGGTAATGAAGTATCTTCAAGAAAACAACCAAACTCAAGAGGACGCCAAGAGAGCCTCATTCCAACCCTGAGCGACAAATTTATAGGTATAGTGGTCTTCAACCTAAGAGGGACCTGGTGGCTCAGTGGCTAAGGCGCTGAGCTTGTTGATCAGAAAGGTCAACAGTTTGTCGGTTTGAATCCCTAGCGCCGCATACGGAGTGAGCTCCCGTTACTTGTCCCAGCTTCTGCCAACCTAACAGTTGAAAAGTACATTAAAAATGCAAGTAGAAAAATAGGAACCACCTTTGGTGGGAAGGTAACAGCGTTCCATGTGCCTTTGGCATTTAGTCATGCCAGCCACATGACCATGGAGACGTCTTTGGACAGCGCTGGCTCTTCAGCTTTGAAATGGAGATGAGCATCACCCCCTAGAGTCAGGAGCGACAAGCACATATGTGTGAGGGGAACCTTTACCTTTAGTCTTCAACCTACTAGCACAATTGGGACTAAAATGTCCATTGCTAAGCAAGATGTGAGTCGTGCCTGATTTTACAACCTTTTTGGCTATGGTTGTTAAGCGAATCATTGCATTTGTTAGGTGAACGACATGGACATTAAACGGATCTGGCTTCCCCCCTTGACCTTGCTTGTCAGAAGCTAGTTAGGAAGGTCGCAAATGATGATGACATGAGCCCAGAATGTTGCAATCATCATAAATGCATGCTGTTTACCAAGCTCCCAAATTTTAAACACCTGACCACGGGGATGCTGCAATCGTCATAAGTGCAAGGATTGGTTGTAAGTCACTTTTTTCCATGCCATTGTAGTTTTGAATGGTGGTACGTTGAGGGCTACAATAAGGGTTCTAGCTAGCATACACCTTTAAAACTTTAAAGATTTTGTCATACTGATTTTTTTTTTAAAACCCTAATTGTGGAAGCAGAAGAGTTCAGAAAGTGTTTTCTGGGTGTTTCTAATTTTGGGCCTGCTTTCAGGTGGCTGAAAATTACTTCTACGTACCAGACCTGGGGCAGGTACCCGAGATAGACGTGCCATCCTATCTGCCGGACTTGCCTGGCATTGCCGCAGACCTCATGTATAGTGCTGACCTTGGCCCTGGCATCGCACCTTCTGCTCCTGGGGTTGCTATCCCTGAGCTGCCCACCTTCAGCACAGAACCCACAGAGGTCTTCCGACCAGGTACGAAGTCCTCCTGAAGGGCACAATAAAAAATAAGCGGAGCCGGGTGAGAGCAAATGGACATTTTGAGGCAGTTCTGCCCAGTTGCACAGAGGTTACACCTGCCCTGACTCTTGCCTTCATCACATCTGGATGCTCTACTCAAGGAGACTCTGTCAGTCTCCAGGAAATGAACATCCTTGACGAAAGAAGACTCCGAGGCTTGAGGTTCCTCAAAGTTCCATTTTATTAGAGATGTCCTATTGGCACATCTGGGAAAACCCGAATCTGAAAGTTTCCAGGTTTTCCCCACCCAAGTGAAAGCCCAGGTCCCTGCCCAGCACCCATATGTCCCTCACATGGTCCAATCAGGCATTGTCTCAACTGGAGATGCCTCCCGGTCACATCACTCCAGGTGCAGGGTAAGATGTCCTTGACACTCTAAGAAATGAATGTTGTTATGCCTATATCTATCCCGCTCCATATAATCTCCCCTCCCAATTTCTCACAGCATTAAGTGTGGCAGGCCTGAAGGCCCAATGCAAAAGAAGGCTTCTAGGCCTGACACACTGTAAGTCTGCAGGAAACAAGCACCTCATACGTGCATTTGCACCTAAAAACAACCTTCATAGAATCAGTAAGAATCAAGAGATCTTTGGGGCTCTCAGAGCTTGGTGGTTTTCTTGCAGATGCAAACTAGGTGACATCATCAGTGCTAATAAGGAGTGAGGTTTGCTCTTAGTTCATATTCTAGTTAGTGGCTTGCCTTAGGATGGTCTTAGAGCTTCTTTGGTTTTATTGTTGGCTTGTTTGGCAGTTCCTTGACTGGAGTATTACTTATTTGATTGTTGGTCTGATGTTTATCTTGGAGTTAATCTATGCTCAGCTGGGTGCTGATTGCTGGTGGGGAGATGTTTTGATCTTTTTATTCCCTTTTCAGCTTAAGAATGCTTGTGCTTTTTATCATCTAGCACAGAGGTGGTATTCAGCCTGTTCGGACTGGTTTGTCTGAACTGGTAGTGCAAATCTTGGGTGGGGGTGGCCCGCCCACCTGCTCCAGCTCTATGCCATCCTATTTAGGCACGCTTTTGAGGCCAGGCGCATGCGTGGAAAGCACACGTGTGCCTGCTTTGTGTATAAAGTGGGGACACACGCACATGGCAAACCGGTAGTAATGAAATGTGCAACCCACCGCTTAGTGGGGAAGTATGGCCCCTTTATGACTTGTGGACGTCAACTCCTAGCTGGCTCAGGAGTTCTGGGACTTGATGTCCATAAGTCTCATAAAGGAGCCATAATCCCCCCCCCCCCGATCTAGGATACTGGTAAACTATTAATCTGTTTTAAATCCACGCATACTTTCAGTTAGAGTCGGATCTCAGATTACTACAGCAGGCTTGGGAGGGGTGCACCACATTGAGGAATGTGATTTATGATACAGAATGAGGGGAGGGAAGGAACAGGGATGAAGTTCAACTATAATTGAAATGAGACTTAGATCTGACTGCAATAGGGTATTGCAAAAATGGTGCTCCTAATAAATGACTGGTTTTGTTGTGAAACTTGGCTCGAGGCTCGCGAATCAATTAAGGCATCTTTTGGAAACCTGACAGTCTCGCTTTCCTTTAGGCTCCTTCTGAACATCAGCCAATAGCAGTATGGAGATGACAGTAATCCTTCTTGTTTTTAATGAAGCTTAGGAGGCAGTGAGATTCATCTAGCTGGTAGACAATAAACCACCTATAAAAATATTTGCTCACGGAAGAGCCAAGTCACTTCATTGATTTGTATGAGTGTGCCTATAGTTTGATGTTGCTACCAAAAGAAAAAAGAAAAAAGAAAACATGGTTATTGGTTGTTTAATAGCGGTTCACTCTCCAAATCAAAGGAAGTCACGGTTCTACTCCGCTACACTTTGGTCATCTGGCACTTTGAATGCTGCCTCAAAGTCAGAGCTCCAGTCTTTCAAACTTTTTCCCCAAGCTGATAAAGCAACAGGTTTTAACACTGAAAAACAAACCTCCCCTCCCCCCCCAAAAGACTGAGATTGATTGTTTAGCGCCAAATAAAGACAACGTGAGTATCTGAAGGGGGTGTTGCAGAGGAAAAACAGTCACTATCTATCATCCTGTAAGACAGAAAATAATAATCTTAAAATGACAGGAAGGCAATTTCAGCTGAATGCTTGGGGGAAAAAAGCGACCTAATCATAAGAAGTAAGTCTGACAGCGGAACCAGTTATTGAGGGAGACGGTTAACTGAACGTGTTGAAGCAGAAGCTGGTCAGCCATCTAGTACAAATGCTTTAATCTGGATTTCTGTAACCGAGCATGGGGTTGAACTCAACAGCCTCAAAGCCCCCCCCCCCCCCGGCTGTGTTGTGTCGCTTCTTAAGTTACTTGATTTTCTGCTCTTCCAAGGATGTCGGTGTATTGCAGCATTTCTGGCCTACAAGTTCACTTAGGCAATATAAACTGATTTACAGTCGAGGCTGTCTAGAGTTTGCGCTTCACGTTAAGGCAAATCAAACCCGTGGTGGTTTAGCGCAATGTGTAAAGTTTTTTTTTTTTTTTTTGTCAAGCATGTATAAGATAACAGATATAAGTATAAGTATGATTATGAATGCAGGAAACGGGTATGAATAAGTGGGGACAGTGGGACAGGGACGGTAGGCACATTGGTGCGCTTATGCACACGCCCCTTACAGACCTCTTAGGAATAGGGTGAGGGGAACAGTAGACAGTTTAAGGCAGGGGTGTCCAAACTTGGAAACTTTAAGACTTGTGGACTTCAATTCCCAGAATTCCCCAGCCAGCCATGCTGGCTGGGGAATTCTGGGAGTTGAAGTCCACAAGTCTTAAAGTTCCCAAGTTTGGACACCCCTGGTTTAAGGTTAAAGTTTGGGGAGTTTGGGGATGAAACCACAGAGTCGGTTAGAGCATTCCAGGCGTTGACCACTCTGTTCCTGAAGTCGTATTTTCTGCAATCGAGTTTGAAGCGGTTTACCTTGAGTTTGTATCTATTTTATGCTCATGTATTGTTGCAGTTGAAGCTGAAGTAGTCATTGACAGGTAGGACATTGTAGCAGATAATTTTGTGTACTACGCTCAGGTCAGACCAAAGGCGGCGTAGTTCAAACTTGTCCAAGCCCAAAATTTCAAGTCTGGTGATATAAGGTATTCTGTTGCGAGCAGAGGAACGGAGGACTCTTCTCGTGAAATACCCCTGGACTCGCTTGATTGTATTAATATTTGATATACAGTGTGGGTTCTAGACAGATGAGCTGTATTCGAGAATAGATCTAGCAAAGTTTTTATATGCCCAAGGTTGCAATACAATATTACCGGAGAAGAAACTTCGCAAGATTAGGTTAACTTCCTCAGAAGAGGGCCGATAATCACCAGGTGGTGATTAATCACCCAGTGCTACTCTCTTTGTTTTTTGATGTTCAAAAGGGGACATCCCCTCTTGAAAGCATGAAGGTACAAATTTGAAATAATGCAGTTTTAAATCTCAAGAAACCGAAACTTTAAAACGATCAAGCGGATAGCTAGAGACCAGCAGAGCATTTCCACGGTATTTGTGAATACTAATTTGTCTCCCTTCTCTATCATTTTAGATCTTCAAGAGGGGGTACCTCCACCTCCCCCACCTCCCCCTCCCCCTCCTCCACCTGAAATTCCTGTTCATATCCCACCTCCCCCTCCTCTTCCACAAGCGCCACCCCCTTCTGTATCTCAAACAAGGGAAGACAGAAGCAACACCATGCCATCTGGTAAGACTGGAGGATTAAAGCTGAGAAGCCACTCACTTAATGTTACTATTGAGATAGCAGCCAGGTATGATATGCAATATATTTATCCCAGTGAAGACGACATGCCCTGGAAAATAGAAGAACTGGCTCTGTGATTTAGTTCAATAGCTTTGAAGGAATTATCTGTAGTACAGTTACTACATTGCAAATGTTCAAAATGCTGCAGATACATGATTGATCTAGTTGACTATATTAACAGTCATTCTATAAGAGAAATCACTGATATTACTTTCCTATTATATCATGAATGGGGAAAAATGAGAGATCTGTGAAAGACTGAGATTTAAACCAACAGGTTTTTTTTATTTTCTGGCAAACCCCTAATTAGCCAGCGCATTATATCAGGTTTTGTTAGTGGCAGTGAAAGTTGGGTAGCATCACTTTTAGTGCTGGAAACAGCATTTAAAAAGTGGAAATTTCTGCAACGGATCGGCTGTCACTGCATTATTTTGTTTGCCAGCTGTGCCTAAACTCTAAGACATACGGTAGACTGATCTGACTCTTATCACTAAGCTCACTGCGTATGTCCACACACACGTTCTTTTTGTTCGCCCGCCAAGAAGGTAGGCAGGACCACTGCTAAAATGTAATCATTAGCTAGCAAGTTTTGTTTTCATTTTCTTTACAATAAAGTGTGGTTCTTAGAATATATCTCGGGGTTATTTTTCTTAATTATGAAATATACTTCAAGGAAAAACCACGGTTCATCCCTCATTAAATACAATTACCCCAGGAGGGGAACAGGGTTGAATTTCCACCCTGACATTGGGTTCCCTCTAGAGTAGCTTCTCTTTCTGCATAGCTAGCTGCAGCTGTAGCTAGCTAAGAAAACCACACGGTGTATAAGCATCTCCTTGTGTTTCTATCTGATACTTGATAGGCTGGAGACACCTAAGGCATAAGAATATGAATGTTCCATTCTGCTATCAGGACTAATAAGCATTAGTTTAGTCTTCCCAAAACTTTTACGACTTCCAAAAGCTGTTTATCAGATCCTACATCCCCAGGAACAATTGCTAGTAATTATGTTGGCTGTTAATTATGAAAGCTGAAGGTCCCCCAGAAACAGAAGACACAAAGATGGAGAACATAGCATTAAGATAATTATCCTGTCCCAGTAGTGAACATTATGGTGGGGCAGGGTGGTTCAGAAGTTAGAATGCTGGGCTGACAATCAGCAGGCTCGCGTTTGAGACCTGTTGCTGCTGCAGGGCAAGGTGAGTTCCCATCACACGTTCCAGCTCTTCCCAACACAGCAGTTTTGAAAATGGGTGACATAAGTAGATAAATAGGCACCACTTCAGTGGGCAACCACTTGTAGACATGACAGGAGGCCCCAACCAGGTGTTCCCCGGGCAACTGTAATGTCACCAGTACATCCTTTCACCATGAAAGTACTTTGGTGCTTCCAACATAAGAGCATTAGTATTAGTGAACGTTATATTTTGTGTGGAAAATCCTGTTTTTCCAGAGCATGCATTAGAAACCAACTAAAATACTCAATACTTTGAGTGATGCGATGGCTAAGACGCTGAACTTGTCGATTAGAAAGGTCAGCAGTTTGGTGGTTCGAATCCCTATTGCCGTGTAACGGAGTGAGCTCCCGTTACTTGTCCCAGCTTCTGCCAACCTAGCAGATCGAAAGCATGTAAAAATGCAGGTAGAAAAATAGGAACCACCTTTGGTGGGAAGGTAACAGCATTCCATGCGTCTTCGGCGTCTCGTCATGCCAGCCACATGACCACAGAGACAATTTCGGACAGTGCTAGCTCTTCAGCTTTGAAACAGAGATGAGCATTGCCCCCTAGAGTTGGGAACAACTAGCACATATGTGCAAGGGGAACTTTTACCTTTACTTTAAAATACTCATGAAAAAAAAATATTGATAAAATAGACAATGGCTAGATAAAAGATGAGTCTCACAGAATCAAACTATAAAGCTCTTAATACAAAACAGCAGATTCTTTGGGGGAGGGGCATCTTCTGTCTGTAGCCCTCAGCACCTAAGGGCATTGCAATGAATTTACTTTTCTACAGCTGCTGTTCAAGGAGCACCAAAGGAAGTTGTGAACCCGTCAAATGGCCGGGCCACTCTTTTGGAATCCATCCGCCAAGCTGGTGGCATTGGAAAAGCCAAGCTTCGTAGCGTCAAAGAGAGGAAACTAGAAAAGAAAAAACAGAAGGAGAAAGTGCAAGGTAAGTTACACCCTATCCTTCCACCCTAGGCCACTTCCTGTACTTAGATCTGACTGCATGGTTCATCAGGGTGAGTCAAACATTGAAGCATCTATCAGACATCTGAATGATAGTTAATATTATGCATTACATCGTATATTTTTGATTGTTATGTTAAGTAATTAAGCTCCCCGTTAGAAGAGCGAGTATGCAGAGAAGCGTAATGAGAGTGATATGGAATAACACGCACAAACCAGCATACAGAGACACTGAATAGTATAAAAATATAGTAGTTTACTATGTAGAAATATAGAAGTATTCAGAGTCCGCTTAACAGTCCAAGTCATACACGGTTCAGTAATTCAGTTATCAAATAGTCAGTCTAACACACAAAATATAGCTAAACAATAGCAAGACTCAGTAACTCACGAGCAGTATCAAATCAGCGTCTAACAAACAGAGAGCTAACAGCCATTCTGGCTCCCTCTTATAGCTGCTTGAGGTAATAAACCAATTACATCTCTGAATCATTTAAAGTAACAGTAAAGTAATCATAGCTTATATACATTGCCAAGCCAAGCCTAGGGTTACATCCCTAACAGTTACTGTATGGCAGAGAAATTTGTGGCCTTCAAGTGGTTATTGGACCCTAGTTCCCTTCAGTTCCTTCCTCAATCAGAGATGATGGGTGCCAGAGTGTGGACAATACCTTGAGGATCATGGTTCCACACCCCTTGATCACTACACAAAGCATGGGTCATTCTTAGAGGCAACAACAAATATTTTCGGTTAGTCTAGACCAGGGCTCAGCAACCTGTGGCTCTGGAGCCGCATGTGGCTCTTTCATCCCTCTGCTGCGGCTCCCTGTCGCCAGCTAGCATCACGATTTTGAGAGGAGCTTCCCGTTAGGGAAGGAAGCAGGGCACACCAGGAAGATACTCTATGGCAAGGGGTGGGCTTTCCAATCAGCCCCACAATTGATAGGGCTTTTGGTTAGGACAGGTAGAAGAAAAAGGATGCCGCGCTAGGAGGAGATTGGTGGGGAAAACCGGACTTCCGGTCGGCTTCAGAATTGAACCAGGGACTTCTGGTTAGGACCTTTGTAGCTCTTTGAGTGTTTAAGGTTACCGACCCCTGGTCTAGACCAAACTAATTTGGGCATCCATCTTCATATTACAAGTTCAAGGGGATTTTGGTTATTTTATTTTCGTAATTTATTTGCATAAGAAAATCCTATCTAAATAGTGATCATTGCTAGTTTCTGTCCCAAACTCACTTTTCTTAGGAAAAATAAGTTTAGCAAATGTGGTAATATTGAGAAGCACGAAAGCTGTATGAAAAGAGCTGCTTCTTAAAAATGCAATTTGGCGCTTTTTTTTTATAGCATCCTCTTCGGTTTCCTTGGTTCCATCGGAACATCTGTTTGTTTATTTTTATTTTTATCTACTTAACGCATTTTATTTATTTGATGAGATATTTATTTAGCAAATTTGTATAGCCACCCATTCCAGTAAGTGACAAACGACTCTGGGTAACAAACATTCTCAGAAAAACAAAAACAATTACAATCATAAATGTGGGATTAAAATGCATAGGAAATAACACAGTCAACAAAGTGAGACAGAGGATTGGTCCCTTCACATACTCAGAGCCTTAGGGTGGGGTTTTTAGGGCGTTGCTAAAAAGTCAGCAGGCTTCTGTAGAGTGAGAATGTTCCTAAGGCAGGCACCTTGGCAGAAAAGGCAAGTTAGGTATTTAGTTATCGGAATTCTGGCATGCTTGTCCTTCCAGACCAAATCAGACAGGAAGAAACTACTATGCCAAAGGTTCAAGTCTAGTTAGTACAATTGTGAAATTTATGCCCAACTAGCTGATAATCCGGCCCTGCCCGGGTATTTATTTATCCCAACCCTCCTTCCATGAATGTCACTGCAATTTCTAATGTTGGATTTTCCCCCTTACCGGGTGGGGTGGGAAGGGGGCTTATGGAGTACTGTGAAGCCATTACCATGGCAACTCCACAGCGCTGTACAGTAGAAGCCATTTAAGGCAGTACAGTAGAAGTCATTTTAAGGCACAACAGGCTGCATCTTAATAGAACACGCACTCCAGGGGTGTTTTACCCCCACAGTATTTGTTTCCAGAGAGTAAGTAATCTGTGCACCAAGTTTGGCTGAAATTGCTCAAGGTGCTCCAGTTAGGCTGGAACATACGCACACACACAGCCATTTTAATATATTGTATATAGATAGATTGGTACTCTTTATACCCTGGGTCTCTATTGTGATAGTTAGTATACCACTTGCAGCCAGGTTCCCTGCATCAGCTGAAAAGATGTAGGATGCCTTATCTGATTTCATAGAACATCCAATCTGATAATCCTTCTGTATGGTAGTCTCCAATTTTCTCTGCACATTCTACCAAACCATGACAGAACAGTCTCACAGCATGAGGGTAATTATGGCTGTCATTGTGGGTATTAAGCTTTTTAAAACTCGGATGTTATGATGAAACCAATAGCATAAGCACCACATCCAACCCAACATGTACATTCCCCGTTTCAATTAGTTTTTGCAACCTTGGGTAAAGTGATTAATAGCACTTAGACTTACTTACGGCTTCACAGTCCTTTACAGCCCTCTCTAAGCTGCTTACAGAGTCATCCTATTGCCCCCAACAATTTTGGGTCCTCATTTTACCCACCTCAGAAGGATGGAAGGCTGAGTCAACCTTGAGCCTGGTGAGATTTGAACTGCCAAATTGCAGGCAGCCGGCAGTCAGCAGAAGTAGCCTGCAGTACTGCATTCTAACCACTGCGCCACCATGGCTCATAGATACATTAAATCAAATGTAATGATTGTTGGTCTAGAGGAGATAACGGGGAACAACCACCAGGAAACTATTTTATGAGAATGCCCATGATATTTTCTCCCCGGCGTGGCTAAGTGCCTGAATAGATTGGGATCGCAATCCTATGTGAAGACTTCATCCAAAACAATGCCGGCTTTATGTGCAGATTCCTTATTTTCTCCCATTTGCTGTCTTCAGTCTTTGATTTCTCTTTTTGTGTTTCCTCCAGTGGGAGCTACTGGGCAAGGCGGAGATCTGATGTCAGATCTTTTTAACAAACTGGTCCTCCGGCGCAAAGGTAAAAAAGCTTGTTGTGGTTTCTCCGCAGTGGTGCAACAAACAAAACTCAAGGTTTCCTTTTAGCAGAAAACAAAGTTTTATTTTCACTGTAACTATGATTAAAAGCTAAGTTATGAATTTCATACGGCTGCTTCTAACATTAAAAACCATCAGCGTTTGAGACAGAGAGGCAAGAACAGGATCAGGACAGAACAGCCAAAACCATTCTGAGCTCCATTCAGAAAAAAGATTAGTAAATCCCACTCAGGCAACATACTTAACTTCTTACTGAATCAACCCATTTTCCTGTTATCGTAGAGACAGCAGCCAGACTGGGTATGCTCCGTCCATTAACCAATCGGACTAAGTCTACACTAATGATGTCATTGGGCCCTTGTGGCTCCTCCCCAGTTTCAGACTCAGTCCAACCTGGACTGGCTGTGAGAATTGATCTCTTCTCCAAATTATTTAATTATATCTTTAATTGGTGAGTTTTTCCACACAAAAAAATGTTGTTCCTTTAAATTGGTTCCTTAAATAATCCTTTATTCTACAAATTAGACGGAAATTTGAAACTGATCTCTGGCTGCCTCTCCTCAGCCGTCTGATTGCCTGCGGCCACGAGTTCGCTCAGGAAGCCTGGCTTGCAATCAGATCGGCCAGCTGATGAGCTACGGCTCCACAGCTGTTTCCTCGCAGCGCTCCTTGATTCTGGGCACTCGGAGGGACGCGCGACCGGGCACTTCGCGCGCAGCGGTTCCAGGCAAGCCCGGTGGCCATTCTGCAGATCGTCTGGCCACACTTAGTATCGGTGGCCATTTTGAGGCTCGGAAAAGCCTTGGAGAAAAAAAGTTGGCCATTTTGGACGCTTTTAAAAAGGCACGAACTCTACAGCAGCCGTTTGGATTGCCCAGCAATGCGGGATCACCCCAACTGAACGGATCAGGAGCGCCTGGCCAGCCAACGAACTGGCCAGCCCCGCCCTGGTATGGGTCACACGAGGGAATTCCTTGTGCGGAGGAGATACAGTGACTATGGACTTTCACTTTTTGCTCACAATTCTCACTTGAGTCTACAGTTTTTCCTTCATCTGAAACTGGGGAGGAGCCACAAGGGCCCGATGACATCATAAGTGTAGACTCAGTCCGATTGGTTAATGGACGGAGCATACCCACTCTGGCTGCTGTCTTTACTCTACCAGAAAATGAGTGTATCAGGTAAGAACCAATGCCCATTTTCTGGGTCAGCCATTTAAGGCATTAATTAACACTTGAACATTGGGCACTGTCTAATAAAATGAAATTCAATGGTGAAGAGAGTAAGATTCTACATTTAGGCAACAAAAACGAAATGCACAGGTACAGTGTAGGTGGTACCTTGCTCAATAGTAGTAACTGAGAGAGGGATCTTGGAGTCCTAGTGGAGAACCATTTAAATATGAGCCAGCAGCTGCCAAAAAAGTCAACATAGTTCTAGACTACATAAACAAAAGGATAGAATCAAGATCACGTGAAGTGTTAATACCAATTTATAATGCCTTGGTAAGGCCAGACTACTGCATTCAGTTTTGGTCACCACGATGTAGAAAAGATGTGGAGACTCTAGAAAGAGTGCAGAGAAGAGCAATAAAGATGATTAGGGGACTGGAGGCAAAAACATGAAGAACGGTTGCAGGAACTGGGTATGTCCAGTTTAATGAAAAGAAAGACTAGGGGAGACATGATAGCAGTCTTCCAATATCTCAGGGGTTGCCACAAAGAAGAGAGAGTCAAACTATTCTCCAAGGCACCTGAGGGTAGAACAAGAAGCAATGGGTGGAAACTAATCAAGGAGAGAAGCAACTTAGAACTTAGGAGAAATTTCCTGACAGTTAGAACAATTAATCAGTGGAACTACTTGCCTCCAGAAGTTGTGAATGCCCCAACACTGGAAGTCTTTAAGAAGATGTTGGATAGCCATTTGCCTGAAACGGTATAGGGTTTCCTGCCTAGGCAGGGGGTTGGACTAGAAGGCCTCCAAGGTCCCTTCCAACTCTACTATTGTATTGTATTGTATTGTAAATAAGTGGGCTGAATTAACAAACTGTTATCCAAAAGCTAACATTAAAAATGTTAATCATATTGTATGGCTGCATCTCTAGCTATTTACCCAATCAAGTTCTCCTGGTTATGGGAACAATGCTATCAGGAAGAAATAGCAGAGAAAGATCAATTCTGCACAGTGCGAGCTGAAAGGTTTGATTTGCGTAGAGCACAGGTGTCAAACTCACTGCGTCACATTGCTGGCACGTGATATTTCGTGACGTTTTTCCCATTCGCGGAGCTGGGTTGTTGTGTGGCCTGTGTGTGACACATCCAGCCCGCAGGCCACAAGTTTGACACCTGTGACATAGAGCATCAAGCCCATCGCCTTCATTTTTGCTAAGATCAAGCCATCTGGCAAACCAGATATGCTCCAGGTTTTAGCCCAACTAAAAGTATGAAACATCTAAATAGAGAACCTGCAGCTATCCAGATTTGGTGAACTGTATTTCACAGGATTTGCAACAGGCTTGTGCTTTTTCTACCCTGTTTCCCCCAAAACAAGACCTCCCTGGATAATAAGCCCAATTGGGCTTTTGAGCGCATGTGCTAAAATAAGCCCTCCCCCAAAAAATAAGCCCTCCCTGAAAATATTGCAACACAGCAACAGCTATGAGGTGACTACGCTCGCTGCCTCCTGCGCCTCAAAAATAGTAAGACCTCCCCGAAAATAAGGCCAAGTGCTTATTTCAGGGGTCAAAAGCCTAATTTTCTAATTATTTTATTCTCTTTACCCTGTCTTGTTTTCAGGGAAATACGGTAGAAACATCTACTACTTTGAACCCAAAGCCAGAAAGATATTTCCGAATAGACACAGTCTTGCATCTGCTAATGCCTTCCTTCTTTGCCCCATAATCCCAGGAAAATAGACATTTGTTAAGCAGGCAGTGACAGACTGCAAGGTATTTTGTAGTGGGTACAAGTACATTGTTGGCACTTTTTAAATTCCAACCAATTTTCCATCTACCTATCATACTAAAGCGGGTGTGTGTGTGCAGCTTCTTTAAAGAAGCATTGATAGATGTGTACTCAAACTGACTGGAAGACTTTTTGAGTTTTGGATTCAAAGCACTGCACTTAAGCTTCCATGTGTGTTCTAGGTAGGAGTCTCCTCCTTAGCAGCTTTTACATCTTAACATATTTAACAGATCAACAGAGTTGGAAGGGGTCTTATAAGTCATCTAGTCCAACCCCCCTGCTCAAGCAGGAGACTCAACACCATTTCTGACAAATGGCAGTCCAATCTCTTCTTGAAAGTCTCAAGTGATGAAGCTCCCACAACTTCCCAGGGCCACTTTTGTTCCATTGGTTGATTGTTCTCTCTGTCAGAAAGTTCCACCTTATTTCTAGGTTGAATCTCTCCTTGGTCAGTTCCCATCTTTAGTTTTCTTTGCAATTTGCCTCTTGGTGTAAAATTCTGAGTCAATTAAGAAATGTGTTTCTGTTTGTCTTGGTTCTCCTTGCCGGGGCAGCACTTCCCCGTGTCAACTCTCCGTGTTGACATTCCACGCATACCATCAGCGGAGCTGGATCTCAGATTACAGTAGCTGGTTTGAGATGGGTGTATCTATTGGGTAACGTGATTTATGATACAGACTGAGGGGAGGAAAGGAACAGGGGCAAAGTTCAGAAGCAAATAAACAAACCAAAAAAATGGCTGCAAATAAATCTTGCCTAATGAATAATGCCTAATGAAGCTGCTAATAAATCACTGGTTTTTGTATTAAAACATTGGCTCAATTATTATGAATCAGTTACAGCATCGTTAGGAAACTTTACACCCTGTCTTTGTCACTTAGATGGATCTCCTGGTGCCACGTCCCATTTTGTCTTCTCTCCCGTAGGCATTTCGGGCAAAGGACCAGCCGCTGGTGGAGACAGCAACGCGCCCAATGTGCCAGCAGGTGCCTTTGGCCGCATCTCAGACACCATTCCACCCCTGCCACCTCCACAACAGCCAGCTGGGGAAGAGGACGAAGACGACTGGGCTTCCTAGATGGCACTTCAGAAGGCAACATATGGAGGCTTAACAGAGGGCCATCTTGCTGTTTGACACGTCCATCTTTTTAAAGAATACTCACTACAGTGGATGTTGCCACTTTGCCATCCAATCCTGAACAGCAACATGAATATAACTACGCACACAGAAAAATCTGCCGCCGTGCAATTTGTCTTCAAGGACGAGAGCTAGTTTCCATCTTAGAAAAAGCCTCCGTGAGCGAACATGGCATGTAAAAACATTGGGCCATTTGGCATCTGTAGCAAGACTCGGCTTGCTGGGAGGCTTCCGAGGCTACCCAACTACTGCTGAGAACAGTTTCTGTTTTCTTTCAATGCTCATATCCTTTTTAGCTCTCTAAAGGGCATTTGCCTGTTCAGTGCAATTATTATATATATAAATATGCATTTTACTCTACTATTTGCTTTGAATGTCCTAAACGAAAACCTGAAAGAAGCCTGTTTTTGCATCCAAGTGCAATAAGAACACATTTCAGGGGACAAAACTGGAATGGAGGGTGCTGCATTGTTAGCTTGCATATAGGAAAATGCATTAACCTGTTTCAAAGAAAGGCATGCTTTGCTTGGCCTTCCTTGTCCTGTCGTCTTCCTTTCAATTTCTTGTTGCAGAAGGTAGTATTTGTTTGCAGCATCAGGATGGAAACTCAGGGTGTGCAAACAGCACAAGTAGTCCTCGACTTAACAACCACAACTGAGCCCAAAAATTGATGCTGCTGAGTGTAACATTTGCTAAGTGGGTTTTGCTCCATTTTACCACCTTTCTTGCCAGTTATGTGAATCCCTGCAGTTGTTAAGTTAGCAACACGGTTGTAAAGTGAATCTGGTTTCCCCGTTGACTTTGCTTGTCAGGTCGCAAATGGGAGATCACATGACCCTGGAACACTGCAACTGTCATAAATATGAGTCAGTTGCCAAGTGTTAATTTTGATCATGTGATCTTGGGGATGCTGCAACGGTGTGAAAGTGTGAAAAACAGTCCTAAGTCGCTTTTTTTCAGTGCCGTTGTAACTTCAAATGGTCACCAAGTGACCTGTTGTAAGTCGAGGACTATCTGGACTAAGGAGTTCAGTTGTTCTGCGTATCTTTGCATGTCGGTGGAAATGTTTCTCAGGATATCCACCTAAGCGAATCTTCTGGGCCATGTTCATTGAACCATGATATATACCATATTTTCCGGACTATAAGACGCACTTTCCCCCTCCCCGCCCAAATGGAAATGTCTGTGCATCTTATAGAGCCGTGATGGCAAACCTATGACACGCGTGCCACAGGTGGCGCAGAGCCATTTCTGAGGTCACGTGAGGTGTTGCCCTGTCAACTCCAGCACACATGTGGGTGCTGGCCAGCTGATTTTTCGGCCTTGATTTTTGGCTGTTTTTCACCCTTTGGAGACTTCCCTGACACCTCCACAGGGCGAATAACTGTCCAATGCGCAAACTGGTTTGCATATTGGGCCGTTTTTAGACCTCCCAAGGATTCAGGCGGCTTCCCTGATGCCTGGCTAGGGCAAAAAACTGCCCAATGCAAATGGGCTGCGGCGATCCCCGCCGCCTAGAACACCTGATAGGCGGTATTCCGGGAGGCAAATCCAATCACCAATCAGCTACTCGGCAGCGAAGGCTCCAGCATTCCCCGGCGACAACAGCAGCTCAACTCAGTTGTGGGTGCACTGGAGTGGAGCCCTGATGAGCCACGTGCTGGGGTTGCGATAACGTGCTGAAGCTGACCAGGCTGTTTGCTGCAAGGACACTAGCCAGGTGAACACCGGATGGATGCTGGGAGGCAGAGGCAGAATTTTTCTTTCTTGTTTTCCCCCTTTAAAGCTAATGTGCATCTGATAGTCCAGAAAATCTTACATTACTGAAAAATATGGTAATGCCTCTCTGGTTTGCAAATGCTGCTAGGATACTGTGTCTCTTCTATCAAGTAAGCTATATAAAAATGATACAAAAAGCAAATACTTAAAAAAGGAAAGGCCTGGATAATGCAGCTGTGCAGCAATTCAGAGGTTAAAAAAAGACGCTTTGAAGCTCTCCCGCAGCACCTGCCTGCAGGCTTTTCCTACCTAAAACCATGCAAGCTGCCTTTGGTTTAATGCATTGCTTCTCAACCTCAGGAAGTTCAACTCACAGAATTCCCCACTTCACACATCTTAAAACATACTGGGGAAATGAGAAACTGCTTTTACAGGGTTGTAGATGTGTATCTACCCTATGGTTTTTCAATTCCCCTTTGCCTTTGCCTCTGAAATGTAGCCCAGTCCTTTTAGATGAAGTTCTTTTTAAATCAGCATTTGTCTACAAAGCACATTTTAAAAAGTGTTTTTTAGCAGCTCCTTTCCATTAACCCTCCCAAAGCTAACTTTGACCAATAGCAGTAAACCTATGTAAACAGCTTTTGCTTAATGTAAAAGTAAAGTTTCCCCTTGCACATATGTGCTAGTCGTTCCTGACTCTAGGGGGCAGTGCTCATCTCCGTTTCAAAGTGCTGTCCAAAGATGTCTTCATGGTCATGTGGCTGGCAGAACAATTAGATTGTCATTACAAGTCCAAGAGAGCTTGTGATGTGCAGTCCCCAAATGCTTTAAGGTAAAGGTTTCCCTTGCACATATGTGCTAGTCGTTCCCAACTCTAGGGGGCGGTGCTCATCTCCGTTTCAAAGCCGAAGAGCTGGCACTGTCCAAATATGTCTCTGTGGTCATGTGGCTGGCATGACTAAATGCCGAAGGTGCAGGGAACGCTATTACCTTCCCACCAAAGGTGGTTCCTATTTTTTCTCCTTGCATTTTTACGTGCTTTCGAACTGCTAGGTTGGCAGAAGCTGGGACAAGTAACGGGAGCTCACTCCGTTATGCAGCACTAGGGATTTGAACCACTGAATTCCTGACCTTTCTGATCCACAAGCTCAGCGTCTTAGCCACTGAAGGGTGGATAGCAAACTGAAGCCAAGAATTCCTGGGGTGAAGGGATTAAGGAAAGAGTAGTGCTTCAAAAGTGATCCCTGCATTACTAGCTTTCCTGCCTAATACACCAGATAGCAATGTTTTTCAACTTCAGCCATTGTAAAATGCATGGATATAATCCTCCAGCCAGCAGTATTGCT
Source organism: Natrix helvetica (assembly GCF_964273705.1). Taxonomy (NCBI): domain Eukaryota; kingdom Metazoa; phylum Chordata; class Lepidosauria; order Squamata; family Natricidae; genus Natrix; species Natrix helvetica. Next base: position 16,483,195 of record NC_138553.1, read on the forward strand.
GGCTAGGGAATTCTGGGATTTGAAGTCCGTGCATCTTACAATGGCCAAAGATCGAGAAACATGGCCATAGCACGTGCGTTCCTTTTAATTTTGCTGTGAGCCCTGTTTTGATGCTGGCAGAAAGAGAGAGAAAACTGAAACGTCTCACGGTTCAGTAGAAAGGAGAACCGGGAGTCTATAACCGATTATATCCCACACGCAGATTTTAGCAATGATGAGTGCTGGTGGCATAGAAAACATTTTGAAATTGAAATAGCTGTTTCTGAGTGTGAAATGCATTCAGAGTGGCTGGAACAAGCTAATTTAAGCTTGAAATAACCACTTCAAGTTCTCGTTCAATGTCAAAATGTTTGCACACCCTTATTAACCACCTGCCTTGAACTTTGAATAGCATATATTATAACCTCAAAATAAAGTCCAAGAGGCACCAGTGTGTAAAATGAAATAAAGGGAAAACAAGGTTTTTGTCCAAATCCTTTCAGGGGAGAGCTCTGTTTCCACTATAAACAGATGAAAGCACATCCCTTTTCCAACCTTAATTTAGTTTAGCATGGTGAGTTCAGAAAACTCTTTTAGTGACTGGAAGTGGGGGGGGGAAACAGGTTCAAAATTAAGATCACACAATACAAGTATAATGCATTTATATACACAGGAGACATTTTGCACAGGCGGAGGAAGCAGATCACTTATTCCTCACGAAGAGTTAGACTTGGAATTGGATTTCTTTTCCCAATGGAACTGCAAGACAGAAATGAGGAATTACACGAGGCACGTAGTGACAAAAGTCAATAGAGATAATAATGTTCACATTTCACCAGCAGGAAAATAAATCTTAAAGAGTCTAGCTTTGATTGATTGATGCTTAGATTCTCTAGGATGATTAACATTTCATAGGAATTTGCAAATGGAGCCTGGTTTCGGGACTTACTTTTCTTAGCGCTGCAAAAGCCGGTCCAAACCTATCCTTGATTTGGGTTCTGCTTTTAATCCACCGAGGAAGTTTGTTGAGAACAGCTGGACGTGTGTATCTGTGGTCTAAAAGCACAATACTGGCAAAGTCCTTTTGATGCCGAATTGCCCTTCCTGTAAAAGCAAACCACCTTATTTATTTAATCCATTTATAATGGCCGCCCAACTGAATGGCTAATACAGGATTCAATTCAATTCAAAGTGAGAAGTCACAGGGGAAACTGTTTAAAGCAGTTTTTCTCAACCGTGCCAACTTGAAGAGGCATGGATTTCAGCTCTCAGAATTCCCCAGCCAGCTTGAGATTGATAGACAAATATTTCCCCTCGCGTGATGACTAGGGCAGGGGTCGGCAACCTTAAACACTCAAAGAGCCACAAAAGTCCTAATTGGAAGCCCCCTGTTCAATTCTGGAGCCAACCGGAAGTCCGGTTTCCCCACCATAGAGTCTCTTCCTAGCGCGGCATCCTTTTTCCTCTACCTGTCCTAACCGAAAGCCCTATCAATTGTGGAGCTGACCAGAAAATCCATCCCTTGCCATAGAATCTCCTCCTAGCAAGCCCTGCTTCTCCGCTTCCCCCAAAACCGGCAGCTCCTCTCAAAATTGAGGTGCCAATGGAGCCACAGCAGAGGGGTGAAAGAGCCACAAGCGGCTCCAGCACCACAGGTTGCTGAACCCCTTGACTAGGGCAAAGAACAGCAGACACAACCTTCAGACCTGTGAATTTCTGCTCTCAGAATTTCCACAGCTGAGAATTCTGGAAGTTGAAATTTACATACCTGGAAGGCACTTGGGTTGCAGAAGGCTAGTACGTTGAAACTGCTGTGCGTGAGTGACTAATAAAACAAATTTTGCTCTAGGAATATTTTATACTGATAAACCACCTGATCTTCCTGTGCCCAAACTTAGCAAGGCAGGAACCTACTTTATGAACGTATGAAACAAGGGAGGAGAAAGTGGCACAGATTCTTCCTGCTATTTTCTCCCAAATTGTTCTCTCCAGCATTTTAGCAGGTTGGTTACACACAAAGAAGTGCCTTCTTACATCCCAATTCCAGCTGACACTGTTTCATGTTCAACCAGAAGATCCATCTTGCCCATAACAGTTGTCCATAATTGGAAGCAGAGGTTTTTCTGCCCTCGTGTTACTCAAGCATTGCATAGGAATGAATCCAGGTTCCTCTTTATGTACAAACCGTGGCCTAAACGATCACTTGCCCAATTATACTTCATTACTTTGATGGCGGTAAGCCAACTTTGCACAGAAGCTTGTATGAAGAATGTTCCAACAGTACCACTGCGTGATAAACGTGTAACAGAAAAGATCACCAATTCCTAATTTCTCTGCTAACTTATCACAACTTCCCTGATCGGTTGCTTGGGAATGTTTAAAGCTGTTTAAAACGGACAATGAGGTAACCAGGTTCCATCTGACCAACCATAAAACTCCGATTGCGAGAGCTCTCTGTATTTTAGAACCAAGGGCATACTTTACCTATTGACTGGTTGACTGCTTTCATGCATAGATTTTCAATGAGCATGTTTCCTGGAGATTGGCCTGCAGACTTTGGCTAGAGAAAACCAAGACAGGTGAGAGACATAAATGGGGTTAGAAGCAAAATTTTTGTTTTATTTTATTTATATTCAGTCTTTACTGGATATAAATAAGAGGGAGAGAGAGAGGGGGGAGGGGGAGAGGGAGAGAGACAGAGAGAAACGGGCCATTTTTCACTTGATTCCCCAGCCCCCAGAGCACTCTACAAGCCGCCTAAAGGCTATGCATGCCCTTTTTTGACAAAAAAATGGGCCCACTTTTGCGAAAAATTGGCCATTTTTTGCTTGCGTTTGTCCCGTCCGTCCGTCCGTCCGTCCCCCGCCCAGACTCCAGGAGCCCTTTGCAGACCTCTCCAACTCTCTGCATGCCCCATTTCTCACAAGAAATGAGGCGTGCACTGGGCTTGGGAGGTCTGCAGAGTGCAAAACCTTTTTTAAAAAAATTTACTTCTTCAAAATCTTGGTGCGTCTTATACTCCGAAAAATACGGTAGATAAACCCAGTCTTGATCATTTCTAGCCCAAGGAAGTACATGTAGTCCTCAACATGTAATTGAGCCCCAAATTTCTGCTGCTAAGCAGGACAGCTGTTAAATGAGCTTTGCCCAATTTTACAACCTTCCTTGCTACAGTGGTTAAGTGAATCACTGGTTAGTAACACGGTTGTTAAGCGAATTTCGTTTCCCCATTGACTTTGCTTGTCAGGAGGTCACAAAAGGTGATAAATCCTATGTCCCTGGAACCCCGCAACCGTCACCTGAGTCAGTTGTCAGGCATCTGCATTTTGATCACGTTGAGTTGAAGTCTACATATCTTAAAGTTGCCAAGGTTAACCAACATTGTTCGGGGCACTTCAGAAACTCCGTTGATCAGAGGAAGTAAAATTACACTCCCTCACCAGGACAGGTTGGACTGGGGAATGCTAGGTGTTGAAATCCACTCATCTTAAAGCGGCCAAGATTTGGAAGCATTGCCATAGATCAGAACTGTCAAAACTCCCGGGCCGGATATGTCACACAATGGCCACGCCTACGCCCGGTTTAGCAAACAGGAGAAAAGTCCCAATACGTTATGTGACGCCGTGAGTTTGACACCCCTGCCGTAGATCAAGCTAAGTGGAAAACAGGATCTTTTACCATTGTTTTATCCAGGTAAGCCATTTTCTCTTGAAGTTCTGGAGATTTTATGTTGGGGTAGGGCATGCCCACCATAATTACACACCTGGGAAAAAAGAAAATGAGGTAAAGTAAGGAACACATAAATCACTCAGCGTCATCTCTTTAACTTGAATAATAATCCTGCAATGCCAACTAGACCCTTTCAATCGAAAGAGTTCTTTTTCTCCCACGTAATTTTAATTTTATTTTTTAAAATTTTTTTTTAAAGATACACAAAAATAGGAAGAAAAGAAACTCAAAACCTCAATTAGAGTAATTTGCAATCCAAGCATGTCACATACAAAGCAATATCCAGTGCATAAAGCTTTCTTTAAGCTCAAGAAGAGAAACAAACAAACAAAAATACCCTATTTTGGCCAGGTAAGGTGAAAACCTATGCCAAGGAGAAACGCGCTGCATCATTTTTGATTAGTGGGTAAAATTGCCTTTTCAAAAACAGATTACAATTTCAATCAAAGGAGCCTGCAGTGGATCGGTCGGTATATCAAGTGCATTCAAGATAGCCTAATATTTTTACCCTTGGAATCTTAAACAGCAATTGGAGGGAGCTTTAAGTAAAAATGCGGGAAAAGAAGCATTTGGGGAATAATATTCTGCATACAAATTGGCCTCCTACAGGTAGGGTTTATGCTACAAAGCCCATACCTCTTTCTGGATAACTATGGCTTTACTCGCCCGAGAAGAGGCCTGTTTCATTTCAGATTCATTTGTAAGAAGAAATGGCTTTCTCTCTGAAAGCGTTGGCTAAGCATCGCAATTTACCAGACCCTCCCACCTAATTGCCTTCACAACCTGCTTGTGACAACAGGGGGGCAGTTAATATGCAGCAACCGCTTTCTGTCATCCCGCATGTCAAGCTTAGCTGTCCCACTAAGGCAGGTGCAGAGAGCCGGGTGGGAGGAATAACACTGGTGTTAAAAATGGAAAGCGGAGCATTTATGAAACAACAGATTTGCCTTAAAGGAGGAAGTGACAGCTTTGCCCACTTGCCATACAAATTTTCTTTTCCTCTCGCTCTCATCCTAATGCCTTCGATGTTTGGCCTTCAGTCTGTTGCACAATGGGGAATATGTCTCATTAAAGTCAAACGCCCTGTGCTAAGAGCTAAGCCCCGAAATCAGCACTCGAAGGGCCCTTCCCAAAAATTAAGACTTTGGTTTGTATTAGCTCAAACCTAAATGAGCTGCCCTCGTCCAATCAATATTTCATAACTCTCCAAATTCTAATATTCCAGTGAATAATTCCGCCACCGCTACCCCAAGGCCAAGCAATAATTTTTACCTTCCCAGGTCATCTGAAAAATTGATTCCTTCGCTCATTTTCCCACCAACTACAGAAAACAGCAGTGCTCCTGTCATGGGGCCATCTGTTCGGTTGCAGCGCTGTGTGAAAGGAAGTCCACAATGCAGTGGTTAAAAGCTGGAGTACCTCTACAGTCAACTTACTGCCTCTTCCCACCTGCTCAATGATCGTCCAATCTTCTGTTTCGTACCTTGATACACTTGGCATATTCGGCCAAGACCTGCTCCACTTGGTTAGCCTTCTTGGGTTCCTGAAATATCTGTAATGGCATCGTACATCAATTATAGGAGAACATCATTCACACCATGTGAATAATAGGATCTCAGGAGCTAAAAGTCTGTAGGGATTCTCAGTCATCCAGGTCACGGTTGTCCCAAAGGTGCTTTTTCAGGAGGCAACTGGATTTTCTTGATCTTTCTTTGAAGACATTTCGCTTCTCATCCAAGAAGCTTCTTCAGCTCTGTCCCCACTATTCTGTCAGAGCTGAAGAAGCTTTTTGGATGAGAAACAAAACACCTTCAAAACAACGACAAGAAAGTCCAGTTGCCTTCCGAAAAAGCACCCTTGGGACATCTACAGGAGCTGTAAAATTTTGTGGCTTTTGTGCAGTGACCAAACTGAAAAATAGTGATGTTGGCTTCAACCTCCAGTAAAACCTTGATTTAAATTAGTTTCTCAAAGCTGGCAACTTTAACGTATGTGGACTTGGACCGCCAGAGAATTCCTCAGCATGCTAGTTGGGGAATTCTGGGAATCGAAGTCCACACATCTTAAAAGTTATCAAATCTAAAGAACACGTACTTAAAGGATCCCCATTTTGCAAACTTTGGATACAATGGACAGAATTTCCATCCAGACGTCTCTCTAAAAGAAGAGAAGGAACATTGGTCCTATCTGAACGTTCTTCTCAGTGTGGCGCAGGAGGGTCCAGGACTGGGTGGTTCAATTCTTATTTGCCCAAGAGACTGAGTCAGAAATTAAGCCACGCCTCCAGCTTCCCCTGCTGATATTTAATTCCGATGAGGCGCAGCTCCAACTAGAGAAACGAAAGAAGAACAGGCCCTGCCCACAGCATTAGTAGCCCCCGGGGACCCGGACCTAACCAAAAACAATAACTAGGGTGGGACTTGGACTGTCCTGCGCCACGCTGAGAAGAACGTTCAGGTAGGACCAACGTTCCTTCTCCAGCTGATGGCGCAGGAGGGTCCAGGAGTGGGACATACCAAAGCGGCAGTCTCTAGGGCAGGAACTCACTGGTTTCTGGTACCCGAGGGCGCATGTACGCCTTGCAGCACCCTACACCCAAATGATGCCTCCGCAGATGCGAACGCATCCAATCTATAGTGCTTAATGAAAGGTGAGGGGGAAACCCACATCGCAGCTCTACAAACGTCTCCGATCGGAGCCTGAGTGTTCCACGCGGCCATGGTGGCCGCACTCCTAGTTGAATGAGCCGTTACCGGTTTGCCCCTCGCCTCATAAGCCCTGGCAATACAAGCTCGCAACCAGCGTCCAATAATAGAAGAGGACACCCGTGAACCCATGGCAGAAGGCTGGAAAGCGACAAACAACTCCTCTGTTTTTCTGTAGGGCGCCGTTCTCTTTATGTAAATACAGAGGGCCCTCCGCACATCCAGCTTGTGCCAGGATTTCTCCTGTCTATGAGAGGGGTTAGGGCAGAAGTCCGGCAGAATTAACTCCTGAGCCCTATGAAAGTAGGAGTTTATCTTTGGGATTAAAGCGGGATCAAGCCTCAGAACCACTGTGTTAGGCTGGAAAATACAAAGGTCTTCCCTGACAGAGAGGGCACCTAACTCTGAAATCCTCCTAGCCGACGTGATGTTGACTAGGAAAACCACCTTTAATGTGAAGAAATGCAAGGACACAGTCCTTAGCGGTTCAAAAGGAGGATCCACTAGGGCCAGGAGGGCCGTGGACAAATCCCAAGATGGGAACCTGTGAACTACTGGGGGCCGAAGATTTGCCGCCCCCTGTAGAAACCTCTTCACCACCGGATGACGGCCCAGGCTCTCCCAGCCGTCCAAGACCAGGACAGTCGACAGGGCCGAGACTTGTCTCCGAAGTGTGTTATGGGCTAACCCCCTATCGAGCCCATCCTGAAGGAAATCCAGGATATTCGGGAGCGAGGGACGTTTGGGGTCCACATGTGCCTTACGGCACCAAGTACAAAAAGTGGACCACGTGGCGTTATAAATCCTGCTCGTGGCCGGGCGTCTGGATGCCACGATGGTTCATATCACCTGTGAGGAGAAACTAGCCTCTCTCAGGATCTCCCTCTCAAAAACGGTACCAGGCGGTCAACTGGAGCCATTCTCCAGGGTTTGGCAATGGACAGACCTAAAAGGTCCGCGAACTAAGGCCAGCGTGGCCAATATGGGGTGACCATGATTACCTCCGCCCCTTCCATCACTATCTTCCCCAACACCCCTGGAATCATGGGGGGGGGAATGCATAAAGTAGACTCGGGGGCCACCTGTTGCATAGGGCACTGCTCCCCTCCGCTCCCCGAGTCGGGAACTGCGTGAAAAATCTGGGGAGCTGGGCATTTTCCGGAGACACAAAGAGGTCTACCACTGACCGTCCAACCCTCCTGCAGATCTCGTCGAACAGTTCTGGTTCCAGCTGTCACTCCATCTGGTCCACCGTGGCCCTGCTGAGCCAGTCCACCTGGTGATTGGCGTCTCCGGATATGTGCTCTGCTTTGATGGACAACAGGTGCCTCTCCGCCCAATGGCCCAGGCGCTGAGATTCCACCCAGAGGGCTCTGGAGTGAGTCCCCCCCACTGCCTGTTTACATGCGCCTTCATGTGGCCACGTTGTCCGTCAGAAGTAGGACGTGTCTTTGCTCTACAAGGGCCTGAAAGTGTTGAAGGGCCAGATGAGCCGCATGCAGCTCCAGCCAGTTTTTGTTATGTGTAAGGTCCCGAGGGGACCACCGACCCTCCGCAAGTTCTAGTCAGCGCCGATCATGCTCTCCCGTCGTTCCGGACCGTTTGCAGCTATGCGGGAACACCGGCATGTCGCACACGCGCTCCTCGCACCCGCAGCCTCGATATCCGCCCGCTGCAGCCCCTGAGAACCAGCGGCAACGCAGGGCAACCTTCCTGGCCCGCTCACGAGCCAGTAATCAGAAGCAAGTTAAACAGAGCCGCAATGGACTCCGATGGCCAGCCCAGCCGGTAGCTTGCCTGCGAGGAACCTGGGACCTCCAGCAGGATCTAGCCCATACAATTTGCTACTCTAACACAAGCAGGTGGAAAGAAAGAACCTGTGAGCCAAGTTCAAACACCTTCCATCCAATAGCGACATGAAATTAATTGAAAGAAATGAAGAGAAAAAAAAATTAAACTATTCTAGGAAAGAAAACCAATTATCACTAACAGCAAAAGTTTTTACATCTCTTTTCGGGCAAGACTGAGTCAGAATTGGATATCAGCAGGGGAAGCTGGAGGCATGGCTTAAATTCTGACTCAGTCTCTTGGGCAAATAAGGATTGAACAACCCACTCCTGGACCCTCCTGTGCCATCAGCTGGAGAACTGTCTCCTGCATCTGAAGTAATCTAGTCTTAATATACAGATGTTATTATGACAAATAACCTTACTTGATGCAAATAACAAGATGAGGTTTATGTACATCATGGGGATGTCATACTTTGAGTCTTAATGGACATTGAGGAGTAATGGCTGATGTATTCTCCCCCACCTCTCTAGGTTTACTATTACTAAGTAATGGGCAACGTGCTTTCAACACAGGTGGCTGGGAAATCAGTGGAAAAGGATGATTGCCCTGCTGTACGTGCTTGTGAGCTTCCTAAACGTATCTAACTGGCCACATGAGGACATAGGATGCTCACTGGGGAAACATTGACCAGATCTAGTTAGGTTCATATTACTTCTTTAACCCCTATTCTCACAGACAAGCCCATGTTTCAAGAGCATTAATGGACTAAAAAGCTACTCGGGCTCCTTGCTGTGGTAGTATTTGCCACAATCGGTGTGCCTACAAAAGGAGAAATGGAAATGCTGGGTTTTAATTTTCCAATTTATAGCTAATTTTCAACTTGTAAAAGAATAACCGTGATGACCAAAGATAAAGATTCTCTTAAGTCAATCTTGACTGCTGATGGCGCTGAAGTTCATTCCGGCCTAGCCTGAACAGAATAAAATAAATGATTAATTTAATTGTTAATTTTAATCTAATTTTTAAATTTTTATTGTTAATATTAATTGGGTTTGTTTTTGGATACTTTATTTAATTTCCTTTGTAACTTTTGTAATATGTGTTTTTTTTATGTAATACACCGCCCTGAGTCCTTTGGGAGAAGGGCAGCATATAAATCCAATAAACAAACAAACAAACAAACAAACAAACAAACAAACAAACATTAAAATTTCTTAGAAATCTGTGAAAGTAGTAACCACCTTGAATGTTTTTCAACTTCCCAGTCCAGCTCACAGCCCAGGGATTTCTCCCATCCAAGAGCTATTACATCTGACCCTGCTTTCCGTTTTCTGAACAGTCCAAGGCTGGCTTGGTGGTGCCCCCAGCCAAATTTCAGGTTGGCTTGTGCCCTTTTTCCTGCCTCCTACACAAATAAGCCATCGTCTCTTGGCTTTGGGAAAGGATGAAGCGATATATCAAGTATAACGATCAGCTACCCAGCAAGTATGGTGGCCACGTCAACAAGTAAGGATTGGGCATCTCCACTTCACTGTAACAGAACCACTGCCTTGGTGGTGCAGTGGTTAGAATGCAGTACTGCAAGCTACTTCTGCTGCCTGCCGGCTGCCTGCAACTTGGCAGTTCAAATCCCACGAGTCTCAAGGTTCACCCGGCCTTCCATCTTTCCAAGGTGGGTAAAATGAGGACCCGGATTGTTGGGAGCAATATGCTGACTCTGTAAACCGCTTAGAGAGGGCTGGAAAGTACTGTGGTCTATAAGTCTAAGTGCTATTCCTATTGCTACAACAAAACTAGAGGAATCAGCCAATCATTGCCGTATGTTTGATTTCACCAGCAGCATTGGGCTACCAAATTACCTTTTTCTTAGTAGCCAGCCGGGCAAGCAATCCGGTCTTTTCCCAGTGCAAGTAGACCTGTTTCTCATAGTCATAGGAAGGGAAGAAACACACCAGGCCTCCTGGGACGACGTTGCACAGGTTAGAAAGAATCCGCCCCGTCTCCTCCATCTGAAAAATGGAGGAAAAACCAGCAATGTCTACCTTCAGCCAGAAAAGAAACTCTTTCTTTTATCAAAGGCTGTGTTCTCTTGGAGAACACAATTTCCTGCCTGGGCTGGAAGGGAGTTCATGAACCCAAAAGCTTATGCTTAGAAATAATCAGTTGCGGGGATGCAGAATAGGCAAATTTGATGCAAACAGAATCTGGTGTCTCATGATATCCTACTCAATCAATCAATCAATCAATCTTTATTGATTAGCCCATGGGCCATATCAAAGTACCAGAGACAAAAACTACAGTTTAAAATGAGATTGAAATAAACCACAATTTAAAATGTAAATGGAATAAAATACAAGTTAAAATATAAACAAAATAGAGTGCAATAATTTAAATTACAAATGAAATATGCTTAAAATTATATTACAATGTCACCCCTACGTCTACCCCGTCAAGTGGTCTTTCCTACAATCTACAGCGTTCTGCTACACCAACTTTGTCCTTATTTCCATCAACTTTACAGTAAATTTGGCAATCCATTTCACCAACTGCAAATTAATACCTAACAATGTTGCAAAAAGCGCTCTGGACTTAGGAGTGCTGGTATAAAAGATCCTACCCAATTGGTGTTCCCTCAAATCTGAGTACAGAGGGCAATCAAAAATTACATGGGATGTTGTTTCGACTTCCCCAATCCCACATAAACAGCCTCTTTCACTTGCAGGGATCCCCTTATACCTGCCCCAAAGCATGTTCGTTTGAAGTTGGTCCAATCTCAATTTGGAAAAAATCTCCTTATGACAGGAGATAAAGGCAAAGTTAAATATTTTTCTATTTTAAAAAATCTGTTTGTTTACTGATAGCCAGGGGCAAACTTTTGCTGCTGTCACTTGTGCAATGTCTGATTGTGCACTTATGTCCATAAATCTCTGTGCAATCCAAGATCTGATCTGCCTAAGATCGTGCTGCTGCCAGTTTAAAGGAATACCAAAGCTTGATACCTGCTTCAAAATTCTTGATAACCAATTATTTTGATATCCTACTTTTTCCGACACCGTCTTTAGTCTCTTTTTCCTACTCAATTCCTTCCTTCCCACAGTTACAGGCTGCTAGGAAGGAGCAGACATCTCTACTCAGAGGTCTGCCATGATCTCTTTTCAGAGGGTTTTGAAATTAATCCTAAGAAAAAGTGGCCTACCTCGCTTCAAAGCTCCAGGTCCGACTGTCAAAATAAAGATGAGAAATCCCTATATAGTAGTCCCTGACTTATGACTGAAATTGGGACTGGAATTTCAGTCGCTAAGTGATACAGTCATTAAGCAGGTAACCAGGCTCATGTTTACAACCATTTTTACCACAGTCGTTAAAGTGAAATCCACCGTTCCCAATTGACTTGGCTTGTTAGAATCTGTGAGGCTTGCAAATAACTAGAAAACATTGCAGACATCAAAAATGTAAGCCAGTTATCAAGTAACAAAATTGCGATCACTTCCCTCCCTCTGTTTCTCTCTCTCTCTCTCTCTCTCTCTCTCACACACACACACACACACACACACACATCGTGGTTGTCAGAGTGTGCACAGCATGAGTACTATTTTGAGACAATCAATCAATCAATCCTCTATTCTACACCGAGAACCACAATGGAGTTAGAACACAAGGAGAAAGATACACTAGGAGAGAGATAGACCCTCACATGGCCTCCCTTATATAGGCTGTTTCTTAAAGTGGCAGTAACCCTGCTGACTCATTCTCATTTCATCATCCCGGTTTACAGCCTTACAGCAGCTGGTCAGCTATTAAATAACCATTACCCTGACAGTGGTGATGCAAGAGTCATAATTTTGACATCAGATTGTAAATCAGTTTCTCTGAAGTCATAACTTCCAACTGTCATGAAATGGATGATCGTAAGTCAAGGACAACTTGGTATTATCGCTGGCTTCCCAATCCATTCTATTCAACACCAAACACCCTCTTTCCCCATTTGTGAGCATCTATGCTTCAATACTCTAAGGACAGCTTCTCCCTTGACATGGAAATACAATAAATCAGATCGCCACAAGGAGAGCGACTTGTGGAGTCCGGTAGCAGGTTAACTGCGAGGGAAAAATGCAAAGAGGATCTGCTTCCTTTGCCACTGTCTAACCCAGGTGACAGAAACCAAGCAGGAAGGGCCTAAGCAATACCAAAGGGACAACATACACGGGGAACTCAAAAACTATGAAACGCCATTGCCTGAAGAGCAATGAAGTGTAATAATAATTAAAAAAAAAATACTGACCAATCGAGGCAAGCCTCTTTTCTCATAAGTAAATTCCAGCAGCTGATTGGATGGACCGTTGGAGAGGACGATGGGTAAAATGTTGTCAGGGGGAATCACATGACCTAATAACACAAGAATCCAAGGAAGAAATGAACAAGCTGTTGTTCCTGTTAAGATGCTGAAAGGCTAAGCTTCCTGGCTCTTGCACAATTAACCCGATACTCAAGTACAGGGGCTGTCAAACTCATGGCCCGCGGGCCAGATGCGTCACGCGCTGGCCACACCCACGCCTGGTTTAGCGAAGGGGAAAACAGTCATGGTACGTCACGTGACAACACCGTGATAACGTGAGTTTGATACCAGTGCTCAAGTACGACGACTGAACAAATGTACCGTGTTTCCCCGAAAATAAGACATGGTCTTATTTTTTTAGACCACCCTCCCCCCCAAATAAACCCTTGGCCTTATTTTAGGGGGGCGTCTTATTATTTTTGAGGTGCAGGAGGCGGTGAGCATGGCTGCTGCTGTGTTGCAATATTTTCAGGGAGAGCTTATTTTAGCGCATTCGCTCAAAAGCCCAATTGGGCTTATTATCCGGGGAGGTCTTATTTTCGGGAAAACAGGGTAGTCCCATAAGATCCACTTGTTTCTTCTTCCAAGCAACACATGGTGCAACCTGAAACTGTGGAAGGAAGAGGTGATGGCCTTAAATGACAGGAGGAAGACTCAAGGTAATGAGTTGAGATATTGTCACTATCGAGACAATGGTGAAATAGGCAGGACGTGAGCCAGGGATGGCAGTCACTTACTTTCACTACAGGTTTGCAAATGTGATCGTGAGCGGGCTGGCATCGCTCACACGTGCCACGCCCATGCATGCGCTTTGCTTGCGCGTGTGGCTTGCACGTATGACACAGCTTGAAAATGTGCCTAATAGGATGGTATAGAGCCAGGAGAGGTGGGTGGGCCAGCCGCAATTACCACTACTGGTTTGGGTGAACTGGTCCGAACCGGCTGAATACCACCTCTGACTTGAGGCCAGGCCAAGTGTCAGCCTCTATCTCGCATGCTTGCTTTCAACTGCCATAGTAAAGGAGAGGGAGGGGCTCATGGTATTTGGAAGGGGAAACGTGCTGGTGGAGACATCTCGGAAAAGGGAGTTCTCACCATCTTCTGCGCATGCTGATGGCTCGTGTTTGGGTTTGGTCCATGCCAACTGTCTCCGCGTATCAGCTGAATGAGGCCACCTGAAGATGCGCCCCACATGACACCTTTGGGAGTTGGACATTGGACATCGGGTCGGGGTAACTGGTGGGAGGGATTTGGGTAAATGTTTGATATGTACAAGTTTGTGCTTTTTTGCTTCAGATCTTGCTTCACTTTCGCTGTTTTCATTTCATATCCAGTAAAAGTACCTTTTCTCTAACTAAATAGAGTTGGGGGTTTTCTTTCTTGGATGTTGAATGAGGCAACGCCCGACACCAAGAATATAACTTGAGAAAACATCTCAGATAAGTCCCTCCCTGGTTCACAGGAAAATAAAAGTGAGGGGTGTGTCGGTGGAAGCATATTCAGATATGCAAAATTCTGTACTATAGTTATTACAATAAAAGTAGTCCTGATCTATATTGCATTAATGTCTTAGTCTGGTGTATGTTGTTTGGTTGACGGAAACCTTCAGAGCACCTACCAGAACGTATGCTTAAGACAATGAAACAAACAAAATATTTAAAAGTTATGACACTTACATAGTTACTTACCAAGCGCATCTAAATTCTACTAAACTATATAAAATATATATTTACAATCCCCAAGGCAGGTCACAACTTTTGAGCACCGCTAATGTTTGGAAATTAAGAGCCACGGAGGAGAATGGTCAGAGTGCAGTACTGCAGGCTACTTCTGCTGATCACCGGCTGCCAGCCATTTGGCAGATCGAATCTCACCAGGCTCAAGGTTGACTCAGCCTTCCATCCTTCCGAGGTCGGTAAAATGAGGACACATATTGTTGGGGGCAATAGGCTGTAATGCCGCTACCCCTTTAATACAGTTCCTCATGTTGTGGTGACCTCCAACCATATAATTGTTTTATGTTTTCTGTATTTTTTTGAAAATATGTGTTGTCCGATGGTCTTAGGTGACCCCTGTGAAAGGGTCGTTCGACCCCCAAAGGGGTCCCGACCCACAGGTTGAGAACCACTGGCTTAGAGAGCCCTGTAAAGCACTATGAAGTGGTATATAAGTCTAAGTGCTATTGCGATTAAAAGTTGAAAAATTTGACACGCCCTATCAGGACTTAAAATTTTAAAATTTTGTTTTACTTGCCACATTCTACTTGCCCCATGGTCAAATCCGGAAATCACAGTAACTTTGCACATTTTACGGGTGACCTCTGAATTGGTTTACCAAAAATAAATTGCTCTGATATTAATTTAACCCTTGTTATTTGCAATCAAAGACAAGGCCTATAAAACCAATGATAGCAACATTAACAGAGATTTTGATAAGGAGTCAGAACACAGCTTGGACTCTATGGTAAATCTGAGCGTTTTGCAAGAGATCATTGTACTTTTATTATAAGAGAAAAGCTCAAAGATTGCCACGATTGATAATTGAATCTTCCGCAAGCCATTCTTTCACACTTTCTTCTCATTAATAGGCTTCTGGGTTCTAGTAAAACAAACAGATCTTTCAAACACCGGGACCTGCCTCTCATCATCTAAGTGAAACAAGGAGCAATTACTGTCAGTTGTGACAGCTGGAAGTCACAACTCAAGTGTGAAATGGAAAAATTTGGGAAATTTGATCAGATGCTTTGAAGAGAAACGATCTTGGCACTATTTCAATAACTCACGAATTTAGCGGCTTCTACTGAGTCCATTTTTATTCTGAAACATTTGAAGAAAAAAGTAAGTCCCTTTTCATCATGATCACTTAGATCTGTAAAGTAGCTTTTTGAAAAATAAAAAATAAACGGTTTTGGAATACTAACCGGAGCTGTCCCTGTTCTAGAATTCATCATAGATACTGTATTTTTTGGAGTATAAGACGCATTTTTTTCCCTCAAAAAGAGACTGAAAATCTGGGTGCGTCTTATACACTGAATACAGCATTTTTAGCTTCCTGAAACCCCGGCCCCTTCATCAAAATGGCCGTGTATAGCCTTTAGAAGGCTTTCAGAGTGCTCCTGGAGGCTGGAGAAGGCAGAAATGAGCGAAAAACGGGCCGTTTTTTGCTCACTTTTGACCCCAAACCTCCAGGAGCACTCTACGAGCCTTCTAAAGGCTATTCATGCCCCTCGTTTGACAAAAAAGCCCCATTTTGGCAAAAAAAAGGGCTGTTTTTTGTTTGTTTGGGGGAGACAATCCTCCAGGAGCACTCTACAAGCCTCCTAAAGGCTATTCATGCCCTTTTTTAAAAAAACAAGGGCCATTTTTGGGAGGTCTGCAGTGCAAAAACTTTTTTTTTAATTTGCCTCTTCAAAATCTTGGTGCGTCTTATATCTGAAAAATACAGTACCTTAATAATTGACTTCATTCTCTGCCTATCTGAAATTGAAATGGCAGTCAAGAAAATTAAGTAGTAGAACGTAGAAATTTGCAAAATTCAAAAGAAAATGTTTAAATGAGTAAAGTTTGGTAATAGCAAACAGGCATAGAATCTTTGACCATGGGAAGAGGAAACCTAGAAAATGGGGAACAGGTGGTAAGAAAAAATGGAAAGGGGAAGACTTGACTGGCTTGCTGGCACTAGAGATAGGAGCATTCCCTTTTGTAGCAATTATAGGTAGTGCTTGACCTATGACCATAATTGACCAGAAAATTTCCATTGCTAAGCAAGATGTTTATTAAGTGAGTTTTGCCCCATTTTATGACCTTTCTTCAGAGATGGTATTCAGCAGGGGCTGACCAGTTCTGGAGAACCGGTCGCAGAAATTTTGTGTAGTTCAGAGAACTGGTAAATACCACCTCTGACTGGCCCCATCCCCATCTATTCTGTTTCCCGAGTCCCAGCTGATCGGGAGGAAATGGGGATTTTTCAGTAACCTTCTCCTGGAGTGGGGAGGGAATGGGGATTTTGCAGTATCCTTCTCCTGGAGTGGGGAGGGAATGGGGATTTTGCAGTATCCTTCCCCTGGAGTGGGGAGGGAATGGGGATTTTGCAGTATCCTTCTCCTGGAGTGGGGAGGGAATCGGGATTTTGCAGGAGCCTTCCCCCGGAGTGGGAGGGAATGGAGATTTTGCAGTATCCTTCCCCTGGAGTGGCGAGGGAATGGGGATTTTACATTATCCTCCCAAATGAATAGCCTTTGCAGGCTTGTAGAGTGTTCCTGGAGGGAGGGGGGGGCAAAAACAGCCCATTTGTAGCAAAAAACGAGCCCATTTTTTGTCAAAAAAAGGGCATTAGGAAGCTTATAGAGTGCTCTTGGAGGCTGGGGAGGCAGAATTGAGCAAAAAACGGGCCGTTTTGTGCTCATTTTTGCCCTCCCCAACCCCCAGGAGCAGTCTGAAAGCTTCCTAGAGGCATTTTGCTGAAGGGGGCGGGATTTCGGGAGGCCAAAAGAATGCTGTATTCAGTGTATAAGACGCACCCAGATTTTCAGTCTCTTTTTTGAGGGAAAAAGGTTCGTCTTGTACTCCTTAAAATACGGTGTATATATATATATGTGTGTGTGTGTGTGTGTGTGTGTTGTATTTGTGCAGATAAATAAATAAATTTGGGCATACCAGGGGTTGTAACACAAATACATATGTGTGTGTGTGTGTGTGTTGTATTTGTGCTGATGTTTTCTGCCTGGATGGTCTTCTGTAATGAGCCGAAGGACAGAAAGAGGGAGTTCTGAGCTTCCTCCCATATTTGGGCATACCAGGGGTTGTAACACAAATACATACATACATATATATATGTAACACAAATACATACATACATACATACATACATACATACATACATACATACACACACACACACACACACATACATACATATATATTTATATATATTCAATACATAACACCCTGCTCCCCAAAACTCACCACAGGAAAATTCCTCAATCCTGTCAGCGTCAACACCAGCACCCAAAAGCAGCTGTTGCCGGAAATCAGCCACCTGCAAAGCACAGCATGAAAATCCTGTTTGTTTTAGACGACTTACACAGCATGCCCTACTCAGAGCGTTCAACTCTTGAGGAGGAAGATCCAAATTCTGCCCTCGTAGCCCCGTATAGGCAGCAAGAGAATCAATGTCACTTTTCTAGGGACCCTATAACTGTGATGGCGAACCTATGGCACGCATGCCAGAGGTGGCACACAGAGCCCTCTTTTGAGCAGGCGAGCCGTCGCCAGTTCCTCTTCTGGGCTCCGGCGTGCACATGCGCACCGGCCAGCTGCTCTCTTCCGGGTTCCGGTACTCTGGCACAGATGTGCACAGGCTCCAATTTCGGCACTCAGTGCTGGAAAGGTTAATCATCCAAGATGATTAGGGGACTGGAGGCAAAAACATATGAAGAACGGTTGCAGGAACTGGGCATGGCTAGTCTAGTGAAAAGAAGGACTGAGGGAGACATGATAGCAGTGTTCCAATATCTCAGGGGTTGCCACAAAGAAGAGGGAGTCAAGCTATTCTCCAAAGCACCTGAGGGCAAGACAAGAAGCAATGGGTGGAAACTAATCAATGAGAGAAGCAACTTAGAACTAAGGAGAAATTTCCTGACAGAACAATTAATCAGTGGAACAGCTTGCCTCCAGAAGTTGTGAATGCCCCAACACTGGAAGTCTTTAAGAAGATGTTGGATAGCCATCTGTCTGAAACGGTATAGGGTTTCCTGCCTAGGCAGGGGGTTGGGCTAGAAGACCTCTAAGGTCCCTTCCAACTCTGTTATTCTATTCTATTCTATTCTATCACTGCCCTATAACATGCTCATATATGTTATTCTTGACTATTGGGACCTTTAATTCACTATTACTCATTCTATTTGGTATTAGAATAAGGTGACCAGATTTTAACATTGGTAAAGCGGGACACCATTGACCAGGGGAGGGGGGGGTGTTCTTGATTGCTTCTTGCTTTGCCCTCAGGTGCCTTGGAGAATAGTTTGACTCCCTCTTCTTTGTGGCAACCCCTGAGATATTGGAACAATGCTATCATGTCTCCCCTAGTCCTTCTTTCTCTTAAGCTAAACATACCCAGTTCCTGCAACCGTTCTTCATATGTTTTAGTCTCCAGTCCCCCAATCATCTTTGTTGCTCTTCTCTGCACTCTTTCTAGGATCTCCACATCTTTTTTTACATCGTGGTGACCAAAACTGAATGCAGTAGTTGCCCATCACCCAAACGAAGTACAAAGATGCCCAATTCCCTGCTCACCGGCTGCATGGTGCCCCCAGCGATGACCACAGCTCGACATTCTTTCAGCACCGTGGCAAAATGCACGGCTGGATTGAGCAAAAGAAACTTGAGGCTGCTCAGGGCTAAAGTACCTGGGAAAAAATCAGCACATTTAGAGAGTTGGCAGGTAAACAATTAAAAACATTGAAGGGCAGCCTGAAATGCAAGGGGGGGGGGCCTTCCACTACCCCCACTGCCCCACCCCACCCCACCCCTGCTTTGCTACTCTCAATTTGCTGGATGCTTCAAATGAAACAGTGAAAATATTCTTAGAGACTGAGGACAACAAAAGCAACTGTGGTTGCTTCCCAGGGGCTAATATGGGAACATCACTTGATTAAGTTACGGCCATACTTAATGAAGTAATTCAGTAAGGAGCAATAAATATCACCTCCTCCTTAATATTGCTATAATCCCAGGATCCAAAATAAATAAGGGGTAGTAATTTAGCAACACCTGGAGAATAATATTTCCACGACTTGAATTGCAATTGTTTAGGTAAGTGCTCCTATGAAAAAGCATCATGTGTTTACATAAATATGGATACTTTTTTTTTAACTTTCAGATGTTTCCTCCAGGAAAGGCATCTGTGGAGATATAGACAGACCTCACTTAATGACTGCCATGTTTAGCGGCTGTTCAAATGACCATGATCTTGAGAAAGGTACTAAGTGAGATAGAGAGGGGCAGTTTTAAAAATCTGATAAATAAATAAAAGTAAATTAACTTCATGATCGGTCCTTACAATTATGACAACTCCAGCATCCCGAGGTCATACAATTGCTATCTGTGTACTTCACAAGCGGCTTCCAACAAGCAGAATCAATGGAGGAGCTGGCAGTCAAATCACAAGCCACAGCTCCATGATAGACAGCCGTGGGGGTGCAGTGGTTAGCATGCTGACTGCCAGCTGACTGCAATTTGGCAGTTCGATCCTCACCGGCTCAAGGTTGATTCGGCCTCCCATCCTTCCGAGGTTGGTAAAAAGAGGACCCAGATTGTTGGGGGTAAATATGCTGACTCTGTAAACCTCTTAGAAAGGGCTGGAAAGCACTGTGAAGTGGTATATAAGTCTAAGTGCTATTTCTATTGCTATCTCTCACTTAACCCATAAGCGATTTACTTAATGACCACATAGGAAGTGACATAAGCCCCTCGCAAGCATGCAAAGTTCTGTTTGGTGACCCTGTTGATTAGTGAGGGAGTTGCCAATCCCAGCTGTGATCGCTAAATAAGGATGACGAATAATGGAATGACCTTGAAATAATTCAAGATATGTACATACAGGTGTACTTATTTTTAAATAAGGCAAATCAAACGCAGATATACAATACCTTGCCTGCTGAGAATGACTCTTCCGTCTTGGTTTGCATTTGTGAGCGCGGCTAGGAAACTTTCAATGTGCATTAGTGGAGATGCCATTTTGGGGTGGTCGTCCTCACCTTCCCCGGGAGAACTTTGCGGAGCCCCTGCAGATCAAAAGGCAACTTCTCATTTGGAAAGGCCACTTCTCCCCTGCAGACCATCATCTCCCAATTCCTTACTTCAACAGCCACACAGGTAGCATGTCCAATTTATTTGCATTTGGGGCTATTGTCCACCCTGAAGTGAACCTGGCTGAGGCCATCTTGGAGGCTTCAGGGTTGCCACACAACAGAGGGAGAAGGGAAACAGTTAGATGGGGTTTTGTAGCCAAAACAATAAAGTTTTCCTGTGGGAACCAAGGGCATTCTCACAAGTGGCTGGCCAGAGGAGGAGTGAAGTAACCAAGCAACCGGATTGGACAGTGTGACCCGTGACTTGGGGGAAAGAGGGAACTTTAATTAAGCTGCGGGAACTTTCAGAGTCGGCTTTCACCAGTTGTGCCAATATGATGTATCCAATAAAACTGTCCTTTGATAAATTTGCCTGCCTCGGAGTTCTACTTTCTATGGGTGCTTGGAATCCTGACAGCTATGTCTAAATGTGTGTTAATAGAAAAAAGGCTACCGACAAGAAGCTGAATCAACATTCTTGCCAAAGAAGTTTTTGCATTCTTGTCCCAGAACAATTTATCAAGGCAACAATGACATATGGCTCACCCTCAATCTTGCAGAAAAGATTGAATTACTGTAGCAAGAAAAGTCAAAACTCTGATTCTTCATTGACTTTCAAGAGACAGGTAGAAAAAATTTTCTTTTTCTGTGCATTATTTATATTATTATAACCTATTATTTATATCTTCACCATTCTATATTTTATTTTCCATTCTTCCAAAGGGAAATAATATGTTTGTCCTAAGCCACAACTCTGCATGAAGTTGTGCAAAGACATGGATGTCCTACTTACACTAAAATGGAAAGAAAGAATCCAAGAACAGGGAAGCTCCATAGGCCCAACTGTTTCCAAACCTACTGAAAGATCACGATGGGTGGCCCGCAACTTACGACCACAATTGAGCCCAAAATTTCTGGGAAGTGAAACATTTGTTAAGTGAGTTCTGCCCCATCTTACGACTTTTCTTGCCACGGTTCTTAAGTGAGCCACTGCGGTTGATCAGTTAGCAACCCGGTTGTTAAGTGAATCTGGCTTCCCCCTTGACTTTGCCTGTGAGAAGGTTGCAAAAGGAGGATTGCGTGTTCTATCCGAGGCTTCCCAAGAGCCTGAAGCAAACTCCCTGTCCCGGCAAAAACCCCTTTTATTAATTTCCCGTGAATTCTGCTCATTCACATCCAGCAGTCTTTCAAGGGAGGATTTACAGTCACAGACCTTATCTGGCTTGGAGGGCGGACAGGCCGATATCTGCAGAACTTGGCAAGGAGACTTGGAGAGTCACGAACCAATTAAGCAAACTAATTGTCTCCTGCAAACTCCACTCCCATTTCACCCCTTTTATTTCCTCTGGGAGGGGCCATTCATCGTCCACCTGTGCCTTTACTCCCGAGTCGGCCCTTGTTCTTAGCTGTTCCCTTCTCCTGGCAGCTCTACGCATGCGCACATCGGGAACAGACTCCAGTTGTTCTTCTGCCCATTGATGTCCGACTCCGAAGGCAGCTGATAATTGTCAGACGTCCCTGGCCCCATCTCTGCCTCCGATGCAGAGCCCTCATCAGAGCCTTCCCCAGACTCCAAAACGGGCCGATGTTCCTCCCCAACCTCCTCACTGTCCGAATCTGCTGCCAGATCCACTGGCTGCTGGCGGGCCACAACAGACACAGCAATAGTCAATATGAACCAGTTGCCAAGTATCTGAATTTTGATCACATGATCACGGGGGAAGGTTGCAATGGCCGTAACTGTAAAAAAGGCTCATAAGTCACCTTTTTTCAGTGCCGTTGTAACTTTGAACGGTCACCAAAGAACTGTTGTCAGTTGAGGACTGCCTGCATTTTTATGTCTTGCCTCTTCCTCCTCACCTCCTTCCAGTTCTGAACCCTGCCAAAAATTGCTTTTGTAGCCAAACTCACCCTCTTTTTCTGGTCTCTTGTTCAAGGTTTGCAGAAAGTTCTGCAAACCAGACAACTTTTGGTCGTCTTTGCTGGTTTTGGAAACTCCGTATTTTTCCACAAATCCTAAGAGCTGCAAGACAGGAAAAAGACCAGAAAAAATTGTTTAAATAGGGTCTGTAAACTTTTCCCTGTCCGTTAATCATTCCTGCAAAGGCAGAAAAGAGGAAAACATTCAGACAATCTGTCTTCCCAAGGGAGACTAACATACATACCCCAGAAACCATGCAGAGACTCAGCTGGTTTATAAATGGCCACACAGGTAGTCCTCAACTTACAACCACTCATTTAGTGACCATTCAAAATTACAATGCCACTGAAAAAAAGAGACTTGTGACCATTTTTCATTCTTAGGAAAGTCTCGGTGGCGCAGTGGTTAGAGTGCAGTACTGCAGGCTACTTCTGCTTTTCTGATCACCTTTTCTGACCTTCCGACAAGCAAAGTCAATGGAGAAGGCCGATTCAGTTAACAACTGTGGCAAGAAAGGTCATAAAATGAGCAAACCTTAATCAACGTCTTGCTTAACAACATAAACGTTGGTCTCCCATATGTTGAGGACTATCTGTACGCCGTAAATTTGATTTAATTCAACACATTTAGCTTACCTTTCAATTCAATTATAATTATTTTCCTACCATAGATTTAATCAATGTTCCCTTCCATTCAAGAAAAGTTACAGTAAGGTAACATCTATTGAAATTTTGGGGAGCCTTACCCCAACTGTTCACAAGTCCCACACGGTTTATTCTTGCATCTCTGCGTAGGAAATAGCTAACCAGATTGATCTGACTCAATCTAAGGCAACTTATGTTCCCATATCCCATGGAAAATTCCTGAAAACAGACCCCAAAAAGGCACCTAAAGGACACGGAACCAGAATTTTATTCTACTCTGTTGATGCGCTACCTTCTTGCTGATGCAACTTTTCTCACAGTAACGCTGAACCTGTTGAAAAAAAGAGAACAGGCACATTAAAAGATCCCTCGTTGTCTTAACAGGTTATCTCCAGTTTTAACCTTCTTTGCCAGATTATCACAATTTATTATTCAATCCACACCTTGTAGAAGCAGAGTATTCAGTCATCCTGGAGCTCCTTCATGACTCCTTACAGCAGGGGTGTCCAAACTTGGCAACTTTAAGACTTGTGGACTTCAACTCCCAGAATTCCCCAGCCAGCAAAGCTGGCTGGGGAATTCTGGGAGTTGAAGTCCACAAGTCTTAAAGTTGCCAAGTTTGGACACCCCTGCCTTACAGAAACTCCTAAAGATTTCTCTAAGGGCCACCTTCCTTGCATCCTTTTGCTTAACTTTCCTCTTCCCTTTCTATCCAAGCTGTCTGGTTGACAGGCATCTCACTGTAAACTGGCAGCTTTCAAGCCACCGTAACAATTCAAGGCCTGTAGTGCAACCAGACGCAGACCAGTTTATGAATATTCTACATTCCTATTATATGCATGACATGTGTGTTTGCGTGTGTATGGAAAGTAACACATTTGCTGCTAAACTCAAGCAGGTCCAGAGCAATTCTGCTATTCATTAGCATCGGTATTACTACCTCTTTTCAGTCTTATAAAAGTAAAGGTAAAGATTCCCCCGCAAAAGCGTGCTAGTCGTTCCCGACCCTAGGGGGCGGTGCTCATCTCCATTACAAAGCCGAAGAGCCAGCGTTGTCCGAAGACGTCTCCGTGGTCATGTGGCCGGCATGACTAAACGCTGAAGGTGCACAGAGCAGTTACCTTCCCACCAAAGGTGGTCCCTATTTCTCTACTTGCATTTTTTAATTGGTTGGCAGAAGCTGGGACAAGTAACAGGAGCTCATTCTGTTACGCGGTGCTAGGGATTCGAACTGCTGAACTGCCGACCTTTCTGATCGACAAGCTCAGCATCTTAGCCACTGAGCCACCGCGTCCCTTATAAACCAGCCTAAATAAATGTTGAGGTTTCTTCAAGAGTAAGAGTGAGGTTTTAATGGAAGTGAACATTTCTCAGGCTCGTACTGCAGCCTGAGAAAAAGAGAGACTGGGATAATCAACAGCTGTAAGTGCTGGATTCACACAATGGACAAATTGCCTTTTACAAATAATTTTCTAAAGATGTCCTTGGTTCCCACGCTATGAATTTTTTGCCTGTAGCTATAAATATGTCTTAGCTATTAATAAAGAATTAATACAGGCAAAATCTGATCAGGATGTAAAAGGAAAAAGGAAACACCTCTTTGGAGGGCTCTAACCTAAGTTTCGGCTCCCTACCAAATTCTAAACTTTAGTGCAGTACATTACCTTGAAGAGATTGATGTTGTCAACTTGACACTGGAACAAAAAGTCATTGATGGATTTCAGCTGCACCCCTTAGAGAGAAAGTGGGAACAAGCAATTTTTAAAAATCTGGTTTGCTTACACCAGATAAAAACAAGATTTTTTCAGATCGGTGGCAATCATCTTCTTAAACCCCATGCTGGCCAAACCATGACAATTTACACACTTTCTGGAGTCGCACCCACCACTTACCTCCTTCTGGTATGCTCTGTGTATTTGGATTCTGATTTACATTTCCTGGAGAAAAAGAGAGCAACAACGATTATGAAATTATAGGCTAAACTACATATCACTATGGGCTACACAATATATCACTGGGAGCTAAACTACAATACCAATGTACCATTAGTTCTCAACTTACAACCACATCTGAGCCCCAAATGTCTGTTGCTAAGGGAGACAGTTGTAAAGTGAGTTTTGCCCCATTTTTGCCAGTAGTTAAAAAATGCTACCAGTTCAGGAGAACTGGTATTTCCGACAATCAGCTGGGCGAGGATCAGCTGTGACGCGCAATATATATTCGCTAGAATCATCCGATTTCCTGCTTTCTATCTAATCTAAATCGCCTGGCACAGCGGATTCCCCCCCCCCCCCGCTGTTCTACTCATCTTTGCAGGCATTCAAAATGTTCTTTTTTTAGGGATGTGCGGGCGTGACTCAGGCGCACTTACGTGCAAAGCCTGCACTCGGTAGCAAACTGACCGAACTGGTAGCAGACTTCAGAGGATTTCACGGCTGACATTTGGTAAGTGAATCTCTGCAGGTATTAAGCAAGTAATACGGTTGTTAAATGAATCCGACTTCCCCATTGACTTTGCTAGTCAGAAGGTTGCAAAAGAGGATCACATGACCCCAGGACAAATATAAATACAATAATACAATAGCAGAATTGGAAGGGACCTTGGAGGTCTTCTAGTCCAACCCCCTGACTAGGCAGGAAACCCTATACCGTTCCAGACAGATGGCTATCCAACATCTTCTTAAAGACTTCCAGTGTTGGGGCATTCACAACTTCTGGAGGCAAGCTGTTCCACTGATTAATTGTTCTAACTGTCAGGAAGTTTCCCCTCAGTTCTAAGTTGCTTCTCTCCTTGATTAATTTCCACCCAGTGGCTCATAAATATGAGTCAGTTGCCAAAAGTCTTGGAAACAGTCATAAGAATAAGTTTGAGGGAAAAAATAAAAAAGAACAACATAGCGCTTGTAAAAATGAACCACTAGGATTTTAACTGACTTAGTTAAGCAAGTGATATGAATCCAGTCAAAGAATACATAGCAGAAATCAACTGTAGGTTTTTGACCAGCAAGCAACTATACAACCACGAGGCTAGGTTTTTACATTTTAGTCTCTCTCTTTTTTTTTAACATAACGTCAACCCCTAAGAGAGAAGTATTATTTTTCTGCTATGTTAACTCAAACTTACACTTCAAATAGTTTCCAATTTGCTTGTAATTACATTTATTGCATTGGTACATGCATTTAAAAAAAATTAAAACAAGCAATTTAGACTTTGAGTATATTAAGCTGGTAGCAAAGATCTGTAAATATGCAAGGCTAATGCAATTATAAAGCATCTATCCAGAGCGCAAGTATACACCTGAGGAAAAACAGGCATCAGAAGGCAAGCAGTAATTCCATTACAGCCTTGCTTAAAATCAGAATTTCATCCTTCATTTGCTTTGTGCTCGTATCTATTCTGTTCGGGATGAGCAAAATGGAAGGAGACAAAGACTTGTCGGAGAAGTTAAAGATGTAATGATCAAAGGACGATTGCCTTGGGGGGAAAGAGATGAAACAGGGTTCGCTTGTTTCCTTTTCCGAGAAATCTATGGCATTTCCTAACGACAGACTGATATCCCTGCAGTCCATATAATGTCAAATTAATTAATGTTAAATTCTTGGATGCAAGTCGGCCATATAAACAATGGCATTGAGCTTGATGGGACATTCCCCTGCGGAAGGTAGCTGGCGTTGGAAAAACGATTCCCAGGACTCTGTTCTTACCTCCCAGGACAGCCACAAACTTCTCCAGCAAAAACAAAATCTGTTTAATGTACATCAAATTCTTGGCCTTCAAGCGTTTCCTAAGAGAGACCAGATGATATAGGACTCAGTGGTGGGTGGCTCTTACCGTCGCTACCAGTACACGGATCGCGGTCTGTTTGTGCACGCACCTGACACGCGCTGCGCACGCATGCGCAATCCACCGCCCTGCGACAACCAGATGCTTGTTGGGGCTCGCGCAGTCACCGCACACTGTGCCTTTTTGGCATAAATACAGCTATAGAGCGCGGGCGAGTGGGTAGGTGGGCCAAACGAGCTCTCAACTGCTCCAGGCCACTACCGGTATAGCATTACCGGGCCACACCCACAAAAACCCACTATTGATATGAGGGCACAAGGAAAACACAATGCAAGACAATCAGGTTGAGCTTAAGAATATAACTGGGAAGGCCCGTGGAGTGAGTCAGGTGAATGATGAGGGACAAAAAGCATATATAGCCATATGCCAAAATGTTTGGAATTTCAGTATCTTTGCCCATAGAGCAGGGGTCACCAACTGCTGGTCTTTGGACCACCCTAAGAAAATGTTGGTGGTCTGCAAAAAAAATATTTGCATTTTTTATATTGCACTAAATCAGGGGTCCTCAAACTACGGCCCCTAGGACGGATACGTGCAATGAATGTTTGTGGTGCTGCAGAGAGTCTCCCCCTTCGGGGTCTTTTTGTGTGAGTCAGAGGGGGACAGAAATTCTGACTTGGGGTCTGCTTCGCCCTCCTGGTGCGGGGCTTTGGGCGAAGGTTGGAGGGAAGCACCACTGATGGTGAAGTAGGACTGCATCATGGCCTGGAACTGTCTGACCATCTCAGCCCGCTGAGCCTCCAGGGACCGCTACCTGGCCTTGAACTCCCACAGGTCTTCATTGTGGAAGCCTATGCTCCTAGTCCTCAGTGAGGTGCGTCTGCTGAGCCTCCTTCCTGGCCAGATCCAATTTGAACTGAGCCAGCTGTTTTGCCAACTCTTTCTCTTGGTGGCTGGGTCAGTTAGCTCCAGCAACTGCTTCCTCTTGGGGCCCTAAGGAGCCCGGGTGGGGAGGCGAGGAGTGGCGAGTAGAGGCTGGCGAGGCGTCCCTCGATGTGAGTGATATCACATTGGCCACGCCCACCCAGTCACATGATCACCTGGCCACGCCCACCCAGTCATTAGGCAGATCATATTAGTGGATTTAAAATTATGAATTTAGTGGTCCCTGAGGTCTGAAAGGTTGGTGACCCCTGCCATACAGTTTCTTTCCCAAAAGCATGAAAGATCCAAGAAGATGAGCTTTGCATCAGAACTTCCCCATTGCCTAGACCAGAGCTACACGACTCAATGGACAGGAATGAGACACACGGAGACCTTAAAAATAATGATGGGTCACAAAGGAATAACTGGCATGCCAAACATTGGCTGGTGGTATGGCAGCAGCCCTGGCGCTGGTAGTGTTTGTGAGACCTGGAGGCACTGGAAGGCCTTGGCAAGCATGTTTTAAGGGCTGTGAAAAACTACTGTATTTTTGGAGTATAAGACGCACCTTTCCCTCCACCCCAAAAAAAGGGTGAAAATCTCAGTGCGTCTTATACACTGAATACAGTATTTTTGGCCTCCTGAAACCCTGCCCCCTTCACAAAAATGGACATACAGAGGGTTTGGGAGGCCTGCAAAGTCAGAGGGTTGGGGAGGGGAAAAACAAGTGAAAAACAGGCCGTTTTTTGTCGTCGTCGTCCCCCCGGATCACTCTACAAGCCTCCTAAAGCATGCCCATTTTGCATGCCCATTTTTTGGCAAAAAGGGGCCCATTTTCGCAAAAAAAGGGTCTTTTTTGCTCGTTTTTCCCCCCAGCAGCACTTTGCACGCCTTTCAAACTCTGCATGCCCTGTTTTTCACAAAAAAATGAGGCATGCAGAGGGTTTGGGAGGTCTGCAGAGAACAAAAACCTTTTTTTTAATTTACCTCTTCAAAATCTTGGTGCGTCTTATATTCTGGTGCATCTTATACTCTGAAAAATACGGTAGGTGGCAGCAGTCATGTTGAGGGAATGGATTTTGTTCGGTTTTCAGAAAACGACAGACTGCACAAGGCTGTTTTGCAAGCTATATGGAGCCATGATCTATTTTTATGGATTTATGGATGCAGGCAGTCCTCAATTTGCAACCATAATTCAGCCCAAAATTTCTGTGGCTAAGTGGAACAGTTATTAAGTGACTTTTGGCCCATTTTGCAACCTTTCTTGCCACGGTTGTTAAGTGAATCACTTCAGTTGTTCGGTTAGTAACACCGTTGTTAAGTGAATCTGCCTTCCCATTGACTTTGCTTGTGTCAGCAGGTCGCAGAAGGGGATCATGTGATTCCGAGGCACTGCAGCCGTCATAAACACGAGTCAGCTTCCCATGCATCTGAATTTTAATCACTTGAGCATGGGAATGCTGCAATGGTCGTAAATGTGAAATACAGTCATAAGTCGCTTTTTTCAGTGCCTTTTAACTTTGAATGGTCGCTAAACGAAAGGTTGTAAGATGAGGACCACCTGTATTTTATGTTTCTAGCCTATACAGGTAGTCCTCCATTTAGAACTGGCTGCTTAACAACCATTCAAAGCTATAATAAAAGAACTTACGACCTAGTTCCAAAGATCCAATCAAGTACCGCCATTAGCAACATCCTGCAGTCACATGACTATGTTTTATTACCGTTTTGGCAAAAAAATACCACCAGCATTTACTTACAGTTTTCTGCAAAATTGGCCCATAGTCAACTATGGATTAGTTTAGTGACTGTTACAGTCACATGATTGCCACAATGAAGGTCATAAAATTGGGTCAGTCTTGTGGCTGAGCCATTTTATGACTATCTTGAGTTACAACCAGGATGGGCCTGCTCCATTACGGTCATAAGTCAAGGACTACCGGTATGTTGTGCAGGTCCAATCTCAACCATAAAACTACTTGCTAGGTGTGCTTCTCCGCCTCTCCCTCTAAGAGTGGAAAGTTAGAAATTGCCAGGTAGTTTGTAGCAAACCTCAATTTGCCATTGTAGATGGATTTAGATAGATGGATGGATGGATGGACAGACTGATAGGTAGGTAGGTAGGTAGGTAGGTAGGTAGGTAGGTAGGTAGGTAGGTAGGTAGGTAGGTAGGTAGGTAGATAGATAGATAGATAGATAGATAGATAGATAGATAGATAGATAGATAGATAGATAGATAGATAGATAGATAGATAGATAGATAGATAGATAGATAAGATAGATAGATATTTGGATGGATGGATGGATGGATGGATGGACGGACTGATAGATAAATGATAGATAGATAGATAGATAGATAGATAGATAGATAGATAGATAGATGATAGATAGATAGATAGATAGATAGATAGATAGATAGATAGATAGATAGATAGATTATAGATGGATTTGGAAGGATGGACGGACAGACTCACATTTCCACAAATCGGAACCTTGAGTGCAAACACTCACCTATATCGTTCCATGTACTGAAGGAGCTGGGAGTGAGCGCAGCACAGCTAAAATGGATATAAAACATAAGACAATATTGAGGCCTATCCTGACCAGCATCATTTTGCCCAAAAGGCTTCTTTTTCCCCATCAAGTTTTTTATTTTATGCTATTTATACATATCAGTGCGTGACAGGTGTGATACCTGGGTATCATACATTTCAAGACAAGTAGACATAATATTATTACTCATAATTATTACATTTCATTTTCATTGTTTCATATTGTTTACACATATCTTTTACTACCGCCCTTCAGATTCTAAACCTCCTTTTCCTTCTTTCATACATCTTAATGTAAGTATGTATGTATGTATGCATGTATGTATGTGTATGTATATATATGTATATAACCAACCCCTCTGGTCCCTCCTCTGAATCTGAACCCTGCACAGGGACACACACACACACACACACACAATTATTCCCTTCTTATTTCTATCTCTATTTTAACTCTTTTTCCCCCATATCACTATAATATTCAAAGATGTAAAGAGAAACTTCCTAACAGTGAGGACAATTAACCAGTGGAACTACTTGCCACCAGAAATCGTGGGTGTTCCATCACTGGAGATGTTGAAGAAGAGAGTGGACAGCCATTTACCTGAAGTGCTATAGAGTCTCCTGCTTGAGCAGGGGGCTGGACTAGACAATCTCCCAGGTCCCTTCCAGCTCTATTCTAAGATTCTATTTCCCATCTTTGACCTGTTTCATTATTCATATTTCCCTTATTTAGCTCTCCGCATCTATTTATGTCAAAATTTCATCCGTTCTTTCATTATTCAATGTCACAATGTACACTTCCAGTACCAATCACAACTCTTTAAACATTTAAAGAACATCTATTCGTGTTCTTTCCAGTCCTCCAATCCGTGAGATTCTACTATTAATACACATGTTTACATTTAAGTATATTCTTTTATTATCTAATCGCCGATTGTTTAATTTTATCATTTCACTGCTAATCATGTTTTTGTGCATATTTAGCAATGTCATCACTGAATCCAAAAGGCTTCTGAGAAGCCCACAAACAAGACATGTAGTAACATAATTCCCTCTGGGTGTTATATTAACCAGTAAAGGTGGAGGTTTAGTGGCATTTAAAGGGGATACCAGTGTCAGTGTTCGTCTGTTTATAAGGGCTTGGTGTGCTCACGTAGATCTTATGATGGGGAAGTCACATCAGATGAGGGTCTTGTGATGGGTCAGGTATAGGTTGCATCAAGTGAAAGTCTTTTGATGGTGTTGTGGCCCACAACCAGCAGAACTGGCAAAAGATTGGGACAGTGAGGAGGTTGGGGAGGAACATGGGCCAATCCTGGAGTCTGGGGAAGGCTCGGACGAGGGCTCTGCATCAGAGGCAGAGAGGGGACCAAGGCCATCTGGTAGTTATTTGTTGCCTCTTGAGCCTGACATCAGTGAGGCAGAAGAACAGCGGGAGCCTGTTCCCAGTGAGCACATTCGCAGAGCTATCAGAAGGCAAGAACAATTAAGAAAACAGGGTCGACTCAGGAGTAAGGTTTGGAGATGATTGGCCCCTCCCATAAGATGTAAAAGAGGAGCGAACGAGAAATGAGCTTTTGCAGGAAACAATTACTTCATCTGGTTGGTTCAAGTTTTGAAAAGTTATGTTTGACTCTGTGCTAAGTTTGGCCTTGCTCTGCATTTGGCATTTAGGTCTCTGGCAGCATTCCCAGGGAGATAAGGTGGGTGTTTATCAACATTCCCCTGAAAGACTGTGGCAACTTGAGCAGACATCTGTCGGAATCTTCACAGACTGTTTGTGAAAACTTGCAGACTGTTAATGACCATAATTTGCAGCCATATAAATAAAAGAGAGTTTGGGGGACTAAGATTTGTGATTTATGCTTTCTCCAGAAGCCTAGGTCAGAACAGATACCGTATTTTTCGGAGTATAAGACACACCTTTTTCCCTCAAAAAAGAGGCTGAAAATCTGGGTGTCAGGCCTGTAGTTATGTTCTCTTTAGGATCTTTGGCCTGCCACACTTTCTTATAATTTTCTATGCTGTTTCAATAGTGTAGTAGTTGGGAGGGGGGAATAGAAAGGAGTAGGATTGTGGAATGTATTGTTATGGATTTTCTTAGAAGCTCAAGGTCGTCTTTTGTCTCCGCACCTCCACACCTGGCCGGAAGAAGAGGGGTGTACATGCCAGAGTGGAAGATGAAGATTGGACCATGTGATGAATTATGGGGTGTGGGGATAGATGATGAACTTTTAACTGGGTGAACTCACAGGATGTACGTTAGAGTTGAAATTTCAAAGCATAATGCCAAAATGTCTGTCTTATTAAATTGGAGTTTTAAGGATCACTTTGCCTTGGACAAGGATTTAATTCTGCATGATATTTGGAACGCTGACACTGGGTTACACTGAATACAGCATTTTTTGCCTCCTGAAACTCCACCTTCTCCAAAATGGCTGTGCAGAGCCTGTAGTGTAGAAGCCTTTCAGAGAGCTCCTGAGGGCTGGGGAAGGCAGAAATGAGTGAAAAATGGCCTGTTTTTTGCTCAATTTTGCCCCCCCCCCCAGCCCCCAGGAGTACTCTACAAGCCTCCTAAAGGCTATGTGTGCAATTTTTTTGACAAAAAAATGGGCCCATTTTTGCAAACCACAGGCCATTTTTTGCTCATTGCGGGGGCCATTCCCCAGGAGCACTCTGCAAGCCCCCTAAAGGCTATTCATGCCTCTTTTTTGGGGAAACAAAACGGGCCCGTTTTTGCGAAAAACGGGCCGTTTTTGGAAGGTTTGCAGAGTACAAAAACTTTTTTTTTATTTGCCTCTTCACAATCTTGGTGCGTCTTATACTCCGAAAAATACGGTAGGTCTTGTGATGGGGTAGGTCACAATACGGTAGTTCTTGTGATGGGGAGGTCACATCAGGTGAGGGTCTTGTAATGGGTCAGGTGTGGGTTGCATCAAGTGAGGTGATGGGGAGGTCACATCAAGTGAGGGCCAGTGAAGTGCTGGTTGGGGGAAGGGGTTGCGTGGGTTGGTTGGCTGTGTGGTTGATTTGAATCCTGAGGGGTTCGTAGGCTGGTTGTAGGTCAATGTTTCTTTTGATGGAATTGCTTGTGGAATGCCAAGTTTATGTTAACCAGTATTCAGGGACATCCATCTCGGAGACTGTCTCTTTACAGTCTCTTACAAAAGCCTGACACCAATGGCACTGGGCAAAGAGACCACAAGAAAGCTGCAGGTAAGAGTAGAGAGGCCCTCAGGCCTGACTCACCTGCGAGCCGGTCACCTGAGTGCTGTAGATGGAAGCAATGGTATCGATCAGATTGTGTGCTTCATCAATTATCACTACCTGATCCTTCAGCTGGATCCCAGATGCTCTTCGGGTAGCTTCATGCAGAAGCATTTGGTATGGCAGCACCACCATCTGTGGGACAGACGGAAGCATTCGTTCAGTAGGAAGTCCATATGCATACATACATTCATACATAATCTTATTTGTTAGATTTTATATTTCACAATTTTTCTAGGAGTTCAAACAGGTATATATTGTTCCAAGTCTACAAAGAAGGCTAGCCTGGAAAATAATCACGGGTTCAAAATCACCCTATTTCTTAGCTAACGATCATTTTCTTTCTTTCTATCTATCTATCTATCTATCTATCTATCTGTCTGTCTGTCTGTCTGTCTGTCTGTCTGTCTGTCTGTCTGTCTGTCTGTCTGTCTGTCTGTCTGTCTGTCTGTCTATTTATCTATCTATCCATCTATCTAAACCCATGTATAATCTATCTATTTATCCATCTATCTATCATCTGTCTGTCTGTCTGTCTATCCATTCATCTAAATCCATCTATAATCTAACTAAATCCACCCACCCACCTAGCTTCCATACCTACCTACCTACCTACCTACCTACCTATCTAAATCAATAATCTATCCATCCATGTATCATCTATCTGCTTGTCTGTCTATCCATCTAAATCCATCTATAATCTATCTAAATCCACCCACCCACCCATCCATCCCCATCTATAATCTATCTATCCATCCATCCATCCATCCATCCATCCATCCATCCATCCATCCATTTATAATCTATCTATCTATCCATCCATCTATTATCTATCTGTCTGTCTGTCTATCCATCTATATCTATAATTCATCCATCCATCCATCTATCTATAATCTATCTATCCATCAATCTATTATCTATCTGCCTGTCTGTCTATCCATCCATCTATATCTATCTAAATTCATCCATCTATCCATCCATCCATCCATCCATCCATCCATCCATCCATCCATCTCCATCTATAATCTATCCATCCATCCATCCATCTATAATCTATCTATCCATCCATCTATCATCTATCTGTCTATCCATCCATCTATATCTATCTAAATTCATCCATCCATCCATCTATTTATCTCCATCTATAATCTATCCATCCATCCATCCATCCATCCATCTATAATCTATCTATCTATCCATCCATCAATCATCTATCTGTCTGTCTATCCATCCATCTATATCTATCTAAATTCATCCATCCATCCATCCATCCATCCATTCATCTATATCTATTAAATTCATTTGCAGCCCATCTTGCCAGGGGCTACTCTGGGCAGCTTCTAACAATAAAATGGGGGAAATGATTTTAAAAATTAGTAAAAGAATAACACAATAAAAAATAAACCATGAAAGTACAACGTTGTGAAATTAAAAGCTGAGGTGATATTTATATTTATATCATATCATACTTTTAGACCACCCATCTCAGTCATGGAGCGGCTCTATAATCCACCACTTTCACCACTACACCATGCTGGGTTTGCAAATATGAAGTTTGCTCTTTAAAAAGGGAGGATCCATTTGAATTCCTACTGTGTGTGACTTCAAAGCAAACCCAGGTGATCCCAAAGGATACGCAAAAAGTCCCAAGGACAGAATATTTACAAAAGAAGAGAAAAAAATAGGAAAACTGGGCGGGGGGGGGGGGGGACCACGCCCAAAGAGATTGGTGAACCTTTTGAGGCATGAAAAAACACCAGCCTAATCATCCCCGAGTGATTTAGTGAAAGGATACAAGGCTACACACAAAGAAAGGAGGCCATCTGATTCCAGACATCAGCAAAGCTTCAAGAGGAGATCCACAAATGTCTACCTGAGCAGCTGGGATGGCGTATCGGCTTCCGTAATAAGGGCAGGCCTTCATTTCTTTTCCCAGAGAAACCAGCTGCTCTATATCTTTCACTTCTACTAGCACTTCATCCCGAAGCAGCTGCAGAGGCTCATAGGAGTGAAATGGACAGGCCGTTCTGCTCACGCACCTCTTCTTGCCCTCTGCTGTCTCTGCTCTTGAATTCTTTTCTGGAGGCAAAGCAAGAGGGTAAAATTTTCAGTACCACGCGGCGCATTGTTAAGACAGCGTGGTGACTGGTGTACAGGGGTCATCCTTTATTCCCAAATGAAATATTATATGCTTTATATCAGGGGTATCAAACATGATTTCACTGAGGGCCGTATCAGAGTTGTGTTTGACCTCGGAGGGGCGGGGGAGAGTGGCCAGCTCGACATCACTCATGTCAGGGCGCCTGTGGTGGCCCGAGCACTCTGCCAATAAAAACGGGTCCCCGAGCTCCATTTCCAACTGCACTGGCCTCCTGCAAACCTCCTGCGGCCCTCCCGAGCTCCATTTTCACTGACAGAGGCGCCACGGGGCCGGTCCTTTGCTGTTTCCAGGGCGCCTCCCCCCCCCCGGGCCAGATCTACACACTCCAAGGGGCTGGATGTAGGCCCCCCCCCCCAGCCTTGAATTTGACACCACAAATCCCATCAGCTTGACTCAGGCTTCAGAGTGTTTCTGTGATATCATGCACACTTTTTTATTTGTCCTTTTCCCCAGTAGAGGTTAAGTCTTCGACTTGCGACCACAGTTGAGCCCAAATTTTCTGTTGCTAACTGAGACAGATGTTAAGTGAATTTCGCCCCTGTTTACGGCCTGTCTTGCCACAGTTGTTAAATGAATGGGTTCAATTGTTAGACAGGAGCAATAGACTTATAGACCACTTCACAGTGCTTTACAGTCCTCTTTAAGCGGTTTACAGAGTCAGCATATTGCCCCCAACAACCTGGGTTCTCAGTTTACCCACCTCGGAAGGATGGAAGGCTGAGTCAACCTTAGGCCTGGTGAGAATCGAACTGCAGCCAGCGAGCGGAATTAGCCTGCAATACTGCATTCTAACCACTGCACCATCACGGCTCCTAGCAACACCATTGTTAAGTGAACCTGGCTTCCCATTTTGTTTGTTAATTTTATTAATTTACTGTGAATTTTGTTCATTCACATCCAGCAAAGCCTTTCAAGGGAGGATTTACAGTCACAGACCTTATCTGGCTTGGAGAGCTGCCAGGCCGATATCTGCAAAACTTGGCAAGGAGTCTCAGACAGTCAGGTACCAATTAAGCAAACTAATTGTCTCCTGCAAACTCTACTCCCCTTTCGCTCCTCTTTTATTTCCTCTGGAAGGGGCCATTCGTCGTCCACTTGTGGCCTTCCTCCCAAGTCGACCCCTGTTCTTTAGCTGTTCCCTTCGTCTGGCAACTTTGCGCATGCGCACACTGGGAAACGGCTCCAGCTGTTTGTCTGCCCCACTGATGTCTGACTGAAGGCAGCTGGTAACTGAAATTCGGCTCTGGCCCCCTCTCTGCCTCCGACACAGAGCCCTCATCAGAGCCTTCCTCAGACTCCAGGACTGGCCCATGTTCCTTCCCAACTTCCTCACTGCCCGAATCTGCTGCCAGCTCTGCTGGCCACTGGCGGGCCACAACAACCCCAGGACACTGCAATTGTCACAAATAGAAGTCAGTTGCCAAGCTTCTGAAGGTGATTGTAAGGATAAAAACCAAAATCAATGCACGTCACTGTGATCGCCTTTGAAGTGGTGCTAAATATAATGCAATCATTATTACTCTCTATGTATGAAGGGTAATATCAGGTCACCCCACCTCTAAAAAAAAGCTACAATTGTGAGACAAGACTCGTAAGGACGGTGTTCTTGCATAAGGTTTCTCATGAGATTTGAGGTTTTTAATTTAAAAAAAAAACTAATTTAAAAAAATATTCTCATGTGCTCCGGACATTGCAGGAGATCAAATACCGGTGCCTCAGGGCGTACAAAGGCTTCCATTCAAATTGGTTCGCGCACAAAACATTCCATTTCAAGCGTGAAATCACTGTATTGCGTACCAAAATTGACTGTTCCAAGGATTTGGGAAGAGTTTTGCATCCAAACAGATCCCTTTCAATGCAACCCTTTTACACTCAGGAGCATTTTTAAACACACTGAAAACAGCCACTTTCATAACCTGAATAGGAACTTTGGAGAAACGTTTACACACTTCGGAACATCCACCGACTGGTTCCTGGTTCCTGCTACTTACAGGGAGTTCCAGTTGGACTCTAATGCAAGCAAAATAACGCCCATAATATTCCAAGCACTAGTCTGCACATCTCTACGAAAGGAAACCTAACTCACAGGTACAGAAGAATCCCAACATTAGCAAACTACCAGGAAAAAAAGCTTGGGATAAACCCCATATCTGTCCCACCACCTGAGTGGATGGCGTGGAATATTTACTGCAGGGCTGAAGAAAACAAAATCAGAAAACCAAGAAAAGAGAAACGAAGGAAATACTCCAAAATAGGAAAATAGCAATGGCACTTAGACTTACCGTATTTTTTGGAGTATAAGACGGACCTTTTTCCCTCAAAAAAGAGGATGGAAATCTGGGTGCGTCTTATATATACTGAATACAGCATTTTTGGCCCCCCGAAACCTCGCCCCCTTCACCAAAATGGTCATGCACAGCCTTTAGACTTCCAGAGTGCTCCTGGGGGCCGGGGAGGGCAGAAATGACTAAAAAACGGGCTGTTTTTTGCTCGTTTCTGCCCCCCAGCCCCCAGGAGCGCTCTACAAGTCTCCTAAAGGCTATTCATGCCCTTTTTTTGACAAAAAAAATGGGCCCATTTTCGTAAAAAACAGGCCGCTTTTGAGAGGTTTGCAGAGTGCAAAAACTTTTTTTTTTAATTTGCCTCTTCAAAATCTTGGTGCGTCTTATACACAGAAAAATACGGTATATACCGCTTCACAGTGCTTTACAGCCCCCTCTAAGTGGTTTACAAAGTCAGCCTCTTGCCCCCAACAATCTGGGTCCTCATTTGACCCATCTCGAAAGGATGGAAGGCTGAGTCAACCTTGAGCCTGGAGAGATTTGAACTGCTAAATTGCAGGCAGCCGGCAGGCAGCAAAAGTAGCCTGCAGTACTGCGCTCTAGCTACTGTGCCACCGAGTCTCTTTGTGGTTGGAATGCTGAATAGGAGCAATCCAGACTACAAGTAATCCTTGACATGACCACAATTGAGCCCCAAATTTCTCTTGCTAAATGAGACATTTGTTAGGTGAATTTTGCCCCATTTTGCAACTTTCTTGCTGCAGTTGTTAAGCGAACCACTGCAGTTGATAAGCTAGTAACCCGGTTGTTAAGTGAATCTGGCTTCCCCATTGACTTTGCTTTCAGAATGCTGAAAAAAGGTTGTACAAATAATAACAGCAGCTAGAATTGTATTTGCACAAACCCGGAAAGCAGACAAAAACGCATCGGAAGGGGAGATAATAAAGAAGATATTAGATTGTGCAGAAATGAATAGGTTGACATTGAGAATAAAGGACAAAGAGGAATCAGTGTACTACAGGACATGGGGGCAATTTTATGATTGGCTTGAAAAAAGATACAAATAGAAAGAGAAAGGAACAAAGCAGAAAACAAATAACTCAGACGACACATTATTAAACAGGGGGAGGGGAAATAAGAAAGTATGAAAATGTAAATATACAGGTGGAAAAATGTTATGAATTGACTAATGTTAAATAACAATTATAAGAATGGATATTTAAGAATGCATTTGAAAGGAAAAATAAAAAACTTTTTTAAAAAGGCTGAAAAAAGGGATCACGTGACCTTGGGATACAGCAACGGTCATAAATATGAATCAGTTGCCAAGCATCTGAATTTTGATCACAGGATCATGGGGATGCTACAAAGGTTAGAAGTGTGAAAAACGGTCCTAAGTCACTTTTTCCAGTGCCGTTGTAACATTGAGTGGTCACTAAAGGAACTGTTGTAAGTCGAGGACTTCCTGTACAGGTAGTCAACAAAGTTACGACGGACCCTACCCAAGATGCTTATGACCTGGTTCCAAAGTTTTGACCGATTGCTTAACCGCTGCTGCAGAAAAAAAGATCGTAAAATTGGTCGGTCATATATGATGACCCATTTTACGACCATCACAACTTATGAATGCAATTGGCAGGCTCCATTACAGTCATAAGTCAAGGACTGTCTCTATAAAGTATGTTTTAGTTCCCTCTGGTTGCGGATTGTCGCCACCGTCACTTTAACACACACAGCCTCCATTGAGTTGGCTTCAGCAAAGTAATTACGTGGCTCCATCAGGACTCCTCGACATACGTTTATTCTTCTGCATCTCCAGACAACGATCATTGATGAGCTGGACAGGTCCCAGGCAGCGCACTTCCTCGTTCACACATAAGTTCTAAAATAAATTGACAGGTGCAGAGGTCAATTATTAAACCAGTTATTAAAGTTTTTTGGTTTAAGGCAGGGGTGTCGAAACTTGGAAACTTTTAAGACGTGTGGACTTCAACTCCCAGAATTCCCTAGGAGAGGGAGGGAGGGGGAGAGAGAGAGACGGAGGGAGGGAGGGAGGTGATAGAAAAAAAGTCCATTGTGTTCCCTTCAGCATCCCAGTTAGGTAAGGAGAAAACAATGCAAATTTCTTTCAGCAACCAAACAAGCTGTAAAGATTCACAAAGATACGAATTCACAATGAAAATAATGCATTGTCTCCAAGGCTGCTAGTAAGATGCATTGTTTGGCTACGGAATGCTTACACTGAATTCAGGTTCCTGAAATTACTTTTAAAATTATTCTTTTCGTTGGCATTTTAGAACTATCAAAGCAAAGCCGCACTGAGTTCTTTTCATCTCCCCTTTCATCACTTAGTCAAGCATTAATCCTCTGCCTTTTATGCATTCCCTCCTCATGCTACAGACTGATAAAGAGAGGGAAAGTGTACGGTGTGGGAATAAAAATGATGTGAGGCGACACAGGGGAACTAAACACAAGCTTCTTCATTTTGGTGGCAGTTCCTAGGTCATGGTTGTCAGAATTCTTTACTCCCCCTTTTATTATTGGTGTTGTTGTTATCATAGTTATTCTTCTGTTGCTTTGCGTGTACATCGACAGCTTCTGTATCAGAGACAAATTCTTTGTGCGTCTAATCTAGTAATGGCTAACCTTTTTGTCATCGCTTGCCAAACGTTTGCGTGCGCCTGCGTGTCAGCACCCCCCCCCCGCACCCCGTTTTGGGCCTAGTAGGCCTCCTAGCAGCCTCCTGGGACCAAAAGCGGTCCGCTTAGGTCACGCGCCACCCCCCCCCAAACCCTCTTTTGGGCCTGCTAGACTTCCCTGCGGCCTCCTGGAACCAAAAACGGGCTGTGGGGGGAGCACCACCCTCCCGCTCCCACCGCCCATGCGTGCGCAACCCCCAGCGCATGCACACAACCCCCGCACATGCGGGCGTGTCTCTCGCATGCGCCCCCCTCCACATGCGCGGCAGAGACCCGAAAACCAGCTAGCTAGCGGGAGACACGCGTGCCTGCAGAGAGCTCTGTATGCCACCTGTGGCACGCGTGTCATAGGTTTGCCATCACGGGTCTGATCACTCTTGGCCAAATAAAGTCTTCCATTCCATTCCCTTCTATTCCTTTGAGAAATATACCTACCTGCCTAGAGCCCAAAGACACCAGACGAGTCTCCTTACTAAAAGGGCTCTTCTGAACTTCGTGGATAAATTGAGCCAGCTGGGAATGTGTCCGGCTACAGTAATAAATCTGCAAAAGAGATGGAGAAGATATCAGAATCCTATTCATGAAGAGCAATGTTTCTCAACCTTGACAACTTTAACATAGGTGGACTTCAACTCCCAGAATTCCCTGTCAGAATGCTGGGTGACTGGATGGCTATTGAGGGAGCTTGGTTGTTACAGCAGCACAGAATCTGTGGTTTCTTGTCCAGTGTCTCCTCTTATTTTGATCCTTGAAATACTGACTAGAGATTACAAGACAAGATGGGAGGATTGTTGGAGTAAAGATTTTAAAATAAACTTACAAATTAAAGGCTCTTGCAGATAACTTGGTGTTTGCTTTTGGAAGATCCTTTAAAGGGATTAGAAAACTAAAAGAATTTGGTTCATTAGCAGGTTTTAAGTTCAACAAACAAAAAGATGAAGATGTTAACAAAAGTATTAAAATAGATGAAAGTGAATTAATGAAGAAAAGGGGTTTTGAGAAGTAAATTATTATCTGGATATCATTATGACAAATATGAACTGCATGTTATTTCAAAATAATTAAGCTAAGACATGGAATGAGGTTTAAAAAGACATGTTAGGATGGGGAAAACTAAATTGTCATTGCTGGGAGTATTTTTGTGATAAAAATAAACATCTTGCCTAGAACGATATTTTTGTTCCAGACAATACCTGTTTTGACAACCGATATACCATTTAAATGGTGGGAAAAGACAATTACAAATATTGAATCACTTAATTCCATAT
This sequence comes from Natrix helvetica, assembly GCF_964273705.1. Taxonomy (NCBI): domain Eukaryota; kingdom Metazoa; phylum Chordata; class Lepidosauria; order Squamata; family Natricidae; genus Natrix; species Natrix helvetica. Next base: position 16,525,086 of record NC_138553.1, read on the forward strand.
TCTGCCAGCAAATATTGGCAGCGTGATATTAGGCTGCTTCAGGGCTTTTAAAAAAAAAAGATTGGCTATCCCTGATTTAACAATATGTTTGAAAATGAAACAAGGTGCTAATTTTAACCGAAAGAAACAGGGAAGGATTAAAACCAATAAAGGGAAATTGGCAGGCTATGGAAAGGGGGAAAGGAGGTGTCCAAACAGTTTACTGGTAATTCCCATGGATGGTTCTGCAAAGCAGTTGCAGGAGGAGACATATACCTCTTGCAACTTGCCTTTGCAACATGCTCTTCCTGTAGGTCATCGTCGTCATCATCACTATCCATTCCAGTTAACCTAAAGAGTGAAAAGAGGAAAGTTATGCTCAGAAACATTTTTGCCATACACTAGTAATGGTGAAGGTAAAGGTTCCCCTCGCACATATGTGCTAGTGGTTCCTGACTCTAGGGGGCGGTGCTCATCTCCGTTTCAAAGCCAAAGAGCCAGCGCTGTCCAAAGACATCTCCATGGTCATGTGACAGGCATGACTAAACGCTAAAGGTGAATGGAACACTATTACCTTCCCACCAAAGGTGGTTCCTGTTTTTTCTACTTGCATTTTTACATGCTTTTGAACTGCTAGGTTGGCAGAAGCTGGGACAAGTAACGGGAGCTCATTCCGTTACGCGGCACTAGGGATTCGAACTGCCAAACTGCCAACCTTTCTGATCGACAAGCTCAGCGTCTTAGCCACTGAGCCACCGCATACACTAGCTCGGTCTATTCAGATTATCTTCTAAGCAACACATTTCAGAATGGCCCAGCAGTTTCTACTAGTCCAGTGTTGACAAATCGTTTGGACTCAGTGTATCAAAAATTTTAAAAATGCCTAATCTGACTCTGCTGATGCATCTCACACACGCACACCCCCTCTGAATAAAAGAGAACCAATTGTACATTCCTTTATTAAAACAAAATACAGTCCAATCATGTGTCTGATTCCCCAGGATCTGCTGTGTTTACCTTCAAGCAGTGCTCCCTTTCTATGGACAGGCCCCTATGGCCTACCCAAGGAAGCTGTTGTGGCCTATCGGCCACCAGTCCCTCCAATAGCCGAATCAGATGAGGAGGCAGCGTGGGAGGCGGGCCAGCATCAAGGACCTGAAAGCTCCGAGGGGAAGGGGAATGGAGCTGTCAGAGAGATACAGAGGCGGAGCCTGGGCTGTCCATCAGCCCTCAGATGAAGAGTCAACAGCCCCCAGGTCTGGAGGTGGCTGATGAGGAAGAGGAGGAACAGCTGGGTCCAGTGCCTGACACACAGATGCGCAGGAGAGGAGAGCAGTGGAAATCTAGGGGCCGATCCTTGGGACAGAAGAGCCACCACTGTTAGTGAAGCCCCACCCAAGCTCTGGGGACAAAAGGCAGGGGACAGAGATGAATAGGTGTGGCAGACACATATTCATCTCCCTGCCAGACAGACTTGTTAGCCTACTATGAGAGAGAGGGAGACTTTTTGCCAGGGATGCTGGCGCTCCTAATAAAGGAATCATTGATTTAACTACAGGGGGTTTGTTGTGTTTGGGAGACGGGTCAGTACAGAAGCTCTGGGTCGCACGAGGCCTTTGTTCTTGAAGCAGCTTTAGAGAATGCTCTTCTGCAGCCTTTGCAGCCTCCAAAAATCATCCGAAAGCAAGTCTCGTTCTTGCACAATTTTCAGAGGCTAGGTGAGAGCATGGCCATCTTAAGCAACTTCAAAAGACATCACATATGAAGGGGGGCATACTTTTGAGATTTGTTGTCCAATGTTAGTGAATGCTGACATGTCATCCAAAACATCGTGGCATGTCACCTTTGACATGCATGTCATGTTCACCATTACTGTAATACACATCCGCCCAAACGTTGGCTTCTGGATTTAATAACTGGAGGATTTTATCATGTCTTGGTAGGAAAAAAAATGATGGAATACCTGTTGCCAAGTCTGAATTGAGCTCAATTCCTACCTAAACCAAAGGCTTTCATGGATGCTAACCCAACATTTCTAGAAAACTAGCAAGAGAGATTGTTCTGACCTAGGCTTCCCAAGAGCATGAAGCAAACTCCTTGTCCAGACAAAATCCCCTTTTATTTATTGTGAATTCTGCTCATTCACATCCAGAAAAATCTTTGAAGGGAGGATTCACCATCACAGACCTTATCTGGCTTGGAGAGCTGACAGGCCAACATCTGCAAAACCTGGCAAGGAGTCTCGGAGAGTCACGAACCAATTAAGCGAACTGATTGTCTCCTGCAAACTCCACTCCCCTTTCGCTCCTCTTTTATTTCCTCTATTTCAGCGTCTATTTCTATTTCCTCTATTTCAGCGTCCACCTGTGGCCTTACTCCCAAGTTGATCCCTGTTCTTTAGCTGTTCCCTTCATCTGGCAACTCTGCACATGCACACACTGGGAACAGGCTCCAGCTGTCCATCTGCCTCACAGATGTCTGACTCTGAAAGCAGCTGATAACTGGCATACGGCTCTGGCCCCATCTCTACCTCCAACGCAGTGTCCACATCAGAGCCTTCCCCAGACTCCAGGAATGGCCCATGTTCCTCCCCAACCTCCTCACTGTTCGAATCTGCTGCCAGCTCCACTAGCTGCTGGCAGGCCACAACAGAGATACATATTTCCCTAGAGAATTGAATTCCTCACTTCAAGCTCTTGTAGTCATACCAGCATTCCTACCTATTTCCTATTTTCGGCTCCTCGTCACTCTGGTATTCTGTAAGGATCAGATCTTCCTCACTCGCATCTGAAAGCTCCAAAGAACCAGGCTCAGCAGGGGTAGATAAACAGTCCTTGCTGAGCTGAATCAGGTGCTCTGCCTCCTCCTCATCCATCCTCTAAAATAAGCACAAGGAAAATATCTGTCAATCCAAGCCAGGTAATCTGTACACGCCTAGGAGGTCTTCTGAGCCCCTGCCTTTCTCAATGAGGAATTAGCTGATGCAGGAGAACAGAGGGAAATGGATGGCTAGCTAGATGGAGGGATAATAAATACAATTTATTTTTCAATACTCATCTAATATATTATACCTACAATATTGGGTAGTCACTGCAAATAAAATGTCAGGGTTCCAAGTAACACCCCCAATGAAAGAAGACTCTGAGGCTTTAGATTCCTCAAAGCTCCATTTTATTACAGATGTCATATTGGCACATCTGGGAAAACCCGAATATGAAAGCTTTCAGGTTTTCCCCACCTAAGTGAAAGTTTAAGTCCCTGCCCCAGCACCCACATGTCCATCACATGGTCCAATCAGGCACCGTCCAAAACTGGAGATGTCTCCCAGTCACACCACTCCAGGTACCGGGCAAGATGTCCTTGACTCTCTGAGAGAGGAATGTTATTATGACTATATATCTCCCATACTCCACTTAATCCCCCCTCCCATTTTCCCACAGTAGAAAATGTGGCAGGCCTGAAGGCCCAATGTAAAAGATGGCTCCCAGGCCTGACATAAAAATCAACACAGAAGCCAGTTCCAAAAGAGCAATTCTTATCTTATAGATTTAAGTTCATAAATTCCTCATTTATCTATTATCCTCAACTCATACATTGTTCGTGTAGTTTTCTTTGAGGCACTATAAGATAACTTTGGATCAACTTTTTTCCTGTTACAATCCATTAATCTCCACTGTTATTTTTGTGGGGAAAATATTTTAATTTTTATTCACAGCTCTGGAAATGCTCACCTTCCTTTTAGACACATATTTCAATTTCACATTGTGTCGAATTTGCTCAAGGTATGCTTCTTGTTTCTTCCTCTTGATCTGTTCTTCCTAAAGAAATCAGAGAATTGCATGGAAAGTTCAAACACCTGGAACCTGAAATTGGTTGTCAGAAATATTGCTGTAAAATTACTTCACAACCTTTAACATTTAATGGTTCTTTACAGAAATTCTGAACAATTCATACGTTGTCAAATATTTGATGGGCAAAGGCCCGGATGTGTTTTAAGCAGAGGTTATCTTACATTTCTCATTTTAAAATGTTCTCAGAGTAAAATGAGATGTTAGTAAGCAAGTCTTTAGATAAACAAAGGAATACCAGATTTTGTCTAATTTAAAAGCATTAAATCACCCACTAAACATTTTTTAAATGATAACTGCAACTCTTTTGCTGTTTTTAAGGGTCCACATACCACCATTGTACTGTGTTCATCTATCTGAGGATGGGAGGAATACATTATAGGTTTTTTTAATGAAACACTGGAGTGCCACCAAATATGTTCATTTGTAAGTTTCTAAAGCAGGAGTGTCAAATTGGCAGCATCACGTGACACATTGCAACTTTTTTCCCCTTCGCTAAATCAGGCATGGATGTGGCCACTGTGTGATGCATCCACCTGCAGGCCCCAAGTTTGATAGCCCTGTTCTAAAGTATCAAGCATCAATTTTATTTTCTTAGATGGCATTTTCTTCTTAGAGCATCATATCTTGCGATTCCCCCTTTGACCTTGCTCTTTTTATTAAAAATACAGCACATGCAAAAGGTAGAAGAGTGGTATTTGATGGTTGCAACTAAAAGAAGAGCAAGAGTTACAATGGGGCAAGTGTCAACAGTACATAGTTTTCTATTTATATTTGTGAATACATCATCAGGATTGAATAAAGACGGACCTATAAGCAACCTATTTTTACCTTCAGTCTATGTATCATTTCCTGCTCTTTTTTCTCCTGCACAAATTGCATTATCCAATCTGGTTCATTGTTTGCTGGCTGGCTGGCTAAAAGGTTTGTATTGCTTTTCTTGAGTTCCTCTTCTGCATCTTTTCCACCAATTTTACTTGCTAATAGCTGGGCCTCCTCCAGTTTCTTTTTCTCTTCAAAATCCCGGAGCCACGAGAGAGCACCACAAATCAAACTTAATGATTTACCCTAAGAGGAAGAAGTTGTGCAGGTATATCTTTATACCATACCATAAACAGGATGTTAACATTTCCAAATAAAATTCTACAAGATTTTAACAATTTTAGTTGTGTTATTTTTGAGGAAATATTTTCTAGGCTGGCGGTAAGAGTCACAATAGCCACCTATTAGATAGCAAGTGGCTATCCATCCATCCCTTGCTTGTCCAGCAAAATGCTTGTGTCCTATTGCTCCTAATGCTTACACTCAGGTGTATCCCCAGAGTATGGTCAATGAAGACTATATGGGTACAATGCCCATGAAAAACAGGTGGCGCTTCAATTACACTTTCATGGATGCCATATGGACTATTTTCAACATTCTCTAGGGACATTCCTGTTCACATCTCTATCTTGATAACAGAGAGGCCAGGTGCGTGTTAAAATAAAAAAGATACTTACTGTGCCAGTTGGGCTCTCAAATATGCCAATCTTTCCCATCTCCAAGACCTGATAAAGTTTTGCCATAAATTGCTCTTGAATGGGATATGGTGTATAAGGAAAGGGAAAGTTCACTCCAGCCTTTTCTGCATTTTCTTCTGTCATCTCCAGCCTTGGGGGATGGGGGGGATGTAAAAAAATCCTAAAACACATTAACTTAGCATAATTTCCAAAGAAAACATTAGACAAACACACACGGAGAACCAAACTGACTCTCTGCAATTCTCAATAAATCTGATAATTTTGGGTGTCGTCTTCCAAATCATTATAGAACCTCTTTGGTGGGACATACATAAATCTGCTAAATTCAGAGCTTTTTTTATTGTTTTGCATCTTGATTATTCATTTTTCCTTCTCTTTATATATTAGTCTTATTGTTTAAGCAAGTTTTTCCATGTTTTCATCAACTAATGAACAATTATAAACTATACTTTAGGCCAGTTGACAGCCTAGGAGATGTATGCATGTATAGATAGATAGATAGATAGATAGATAGATAGATAGATAGATAGATAGATAGATAGATAGATAGATAGATAGATAGATAGACAGATGATAGAATTTTAATTCACTTTAACCTAGTATTGCATTTATACACTGCCTGACTCCCAATAAACAGCATAAGTTATTTAGATCCATATTATCTAAATCTAAATCTATCTATCCGAAGTTATATATAATTTTAATTCACTTTAACCTAGTATTGCATTTATATACTGCCTGACTCCCAATAAACAGCATAAGTTATCTAGATCCATAGTATCTAAATCTAAATCTATCTATCCGAAGTTATATATAATTTTAATTCACTTTAACCTAGTATTGCATTTATACACTGCCTGACTCCCAATAAACAGCATAGGTTATCTATATCTATATCATCTATATCTATCTAAATTTATATATAATTTTAATTCACTTTAACTTGTTATTACATTTATACACTGCCTAACTCACAATAAATGTCAATTATCACACATTTAAGAGAGTCTCGTGTCCGAGAGTTGGACGCGACTGAATGGTTGAGGATGACGACGATGGTTCAAATTGGCTGGGGATTTTGGGAGAGGTAGTCCCTGTAGCTTGGGAAAAGCCAAACTGAATAAAGTTTGCTACTTCATTTGCAATTTCCGGGTGAAATTTGCGGGATAAACGGAGTTTGACTTCCAACATGCCCACCCACTGATTCATATAACGTTTCCCACTTCCCAGGATCCCCCCTTAGCGCCACCTACCTTATGTCGCTGCTGCCCCTGGAAAAGCGAAGTGACTTCGAATTGAATTTCCGACCCACTTTCGCTCTCCTCGAGATGACGTCACTGGCTTCTCCCTCGCGACCGGCAAAAAAAAGCGGGGCGGAGCTCTCTGCGCCAAAACAACCCCCGCCCGTTTTTTTTAGAACTTCCCGCTAAACTCGCGCGCCCGAAGCCTATTGGCTAGCCAACCTGCCGCCGCTGGACAGCTAACCAATCAGAGGACAACAGTAAGAAAGGATGCCGTCTCCAGAGCGAGCGCGCCTTACGCCCGCTTCCGGCTCGCTTTTGTGAGGCGGGTGGTGAAGGGGTCGGCTGCTCGCGCTCCTGCCAAACTGGAGCCAGCGTTTCGGTTCCATTTACTTTGAATAGGCTTTGCGTGGAAGATAAATTTACTCGAGGGTTAATCTTCACGGTGTGCAGGCCTATTTTTAGACAGATTTGCCTTAGAGCAGGGGTCTCCATACTTGGCCGCTTTAAGACTAGCTGGGGAATTCTGGGAGTTGAAGTCCACAAGTCTTAAAGCGATCAAGTTTGGAGACTCCTGGCCTAGAGCGTCCTTGTTGGGAGCCTGAAACATCCACATTGATTATGGGTTCAATGTTAAAGAATTATATTTTTTTCTACACTGTTCAGAAGGAACCATATTTATCATGTATATTCCGCTTCCTTCCCCTTGGATGGCTCCAGCTTATTTAATAACCATCTTCCCTGCCAAGGCTTTTCCTCCTGCTGATCTCTTACCCAGGATGGCCTCAGAAGCATCACCTGTTGAGGTGTACAAGAAGAACAGGGTGTATGGGGTGTTTAGAGAGAGGGTAGCACCTCTGGTGTAGGGCCACGTCGTGTTCTTTTAGGGCAGCTTGTCCACCTTTGGTCCCCACCTGTCACTCAGCCCTCACCTGTGGCTCCTAGTAGCTATAGCATGCGCAGCGGCCACACCCCGGGCAACAACCGGTGGGTGAAAAACTTACATGGAGAAATCCAAATTTGAAATAAAGAAGATATTTCTTGACTGGGATAATAACTATTCAGCTTGTTTCTGAAGAGTCATGGATGCAGCAGCAGTGGAGTTTTACAAGCAAAGTTTGAACACTCTTTTGAGAGGATATGAGGATTCTTCTACAGGGCATTGCAACAGGCTAGAAGACCTCCAAGTAACCTTCCAACCTTTGAAAAGATGAGGGTACCAACTGGCACGATGGCCATAGGTGGCGGTCCAGAAAGAAAAAACAGTGGAACAGCTGCTCCCTTAGCCTCACTCAACATGTCTCTTGGCTCCAGTGGTGCCCAGTCGACCGGGGCATCAGTGCCCCAAGGCTTCTCAGACTGAATTGCTCACTCCTTCTGAAATCTTGTCTTGATCACGGGAATAGGGGGATATCAAGACTTGCGTGTGAATTGGATGAAAGTGAGGGAGAGGTACACAGAATCAGCCTCACTCTCTCTTCCCAGATTCCATCTTGCTCCAATAGCAGGACACGAGATAGGTCCTGGTCCACGTTGTAGAATCTCCTGTCGGTTGTTGATGGGCTGGGCCCAGATACAGGAGCCGCCCAGTCTTTGTACAACATCGATGAATAACTTGGGCGATGGAATGACCTCTGCCTTTGTTGATGGTTCCTTGAATAGTAGATCAGTTGGGCTGGACAGGCGTTCAGACTCAGGAACTGAAGGATTGGCTCCAAGTCGAGACAGTTGGAGATGGGCTGGGCGCAGTGGTTGACCAGGCTGTCTTTTGCATCTTGCCGTGCTCTTAGCGTCTTAGTCACTGAGCCACCGTGTCCCTATAAATGTTCATATTAGGAATTGACAAACATTCTATAGGCAATAAATACCTACCGCTTAGCTCATTTTTCCCCTCCCTTTTGGCAATGAAACATGCTTATTTCCTTCTTTTATATTTTTTATTTTTCATGCCTTGTTATAATAACGTATCATAATTGAGCCGTTTGAAAATGAATGGCTCTCAGCCACCAATTAAAGATTGTCCTTGTGGGTTTTAACAATGAGGTTGCACTAAAATTGTAATTGTGTGATCCAATAAAGGCTCCGTTAATGTGGAGGAACACCACAGCAGTCATCATTTCCTATTTGAAACAGATTAAATTCATACATTACCATCTTCCATGGTTCTTCCATAAGTGACTCCAAAGCTATTCAGAGCCATGAAACCAAGAGACAACTGAAACCTCCCCAGAGAAACCAGCTGGATTAGTAGTTGCATTTTACTACAATACTGATGATTAGGTAATGTTTTCCATAATCCTCGGGCAATATAATTTATGTACCCATGACCGAATTTGACATGGAGAGCTTTGTCTTCTAACACAAGGGAATCCCTTAAAAGTTCTTACAGGATAGCCAACAGATTGCCAGGATTATCTCTAGTGGTTGATTTACATTACATAATGGAAGGATTTAGCTCTGTTTTCAGCAAAGTATATTGGAAAGAATCTTGCCACCCAATGATGATGTCACAAGCATCTCTTGTGACCTAGCCTATTGGGGTGGCTCTTCTTCATTCATCCTTCCCATTCTATTTTCTCTTTTCCCTTCAATATGTCTGAACAAAGATGCCACCTGGCAAGCAGAATAAAGTAGAGATTGAGAGAGTTTGAGACCTTACCTTTATCTACATACCTGCTAATGGTTCCTCCATTAAAACAAGTGCGTTCCCAACGACTCCACCAGGAAAATGGGGTGGCAACCAGCTATTCTGGTTCTGCTCCTTCTTTGTGGTGAGTTAGAACATTTGCATAGCCTTTTCCTTACTCTGATTGTCCTCTTTTTCTTGGCGAAACTTCAATTTCACTGTCGGGGCCAAGGCGTTGATTTTTTTACTGTTCTATTTATGGAAAACCCTGCTCCCATGATAAGGCCAGGACAAGAAAATCTCCTTTTCCCCTTGGGAATTTTGAGTCCTCTTGCACAAAAAGATGTCCTTGGAAAGTCAAAAATGTTATTTTTTACTATATGTTTAGAGGCAAGGAGAAAAGGAAGACATGCATTCAGTGAGAGTGGCGTCACTGAAAGCTATACACACAGCTCATCATTTTATATGAATCTTACGTAACATATTCCTTGCAGAAATATTAGACAGGCTTTAATCTCAGTTCTGGCAGAATGGAAGAGTTTCCTGGTTTAAGTTAGGTTGCATTTGTTGGTCTTTGAGGCTGGGTTTTGTGGTTGTGTGGGTTTTTTTGCTCTGTGCTCCTGTATTATTACTGCCAAGTTAAAGCATTTTATCTGATGGTAAGGGAAAAGAGCTGAGAAGGTTTTCAGTTATAATAAAGGTAAAGGTTCCCCTCGCACCTATGTGCTGATCATTCCTGACTCTAGGGGGCAGTGCTTATCTCCGTTTCAAAGCTGAAAAGCCAGCACTGTCCGAAGACGTCTCTGTGACCATGTGACCGGCATGACTAAATGCCAAAGGTGCAGAGAACGATGTTAATTTCCCACCAAAGGTGGTTTCTATTTTTGTACTTTGCATTTTACATGCTAGGTTGGCAGAAGCTGGACAAATAACGGGAGCTCTTCCCAGTTGATTCGCTTTCTGAAATGAATGCTGTTCTTACACTCCTAACTTCAGGAGAGACTTATTTCCAAACAATTGTCAGTCTTTCGAAGTAGGGGAAGTCAGGAAGAACAGCAGTGAATTTAGGAATGGTCTTCAAAGTTGTAGGGTATTATAACAGAATCAATTTCTTGCTACCACATCTTAAATTAAACCAAATCAAGGCAGGGTTATTCTGAGGGTTTTTTCCCCCTCATGCTTTTTTCTTTCCCATTCAGAAAAGAAACGAAACTTAATGGTTCATTCATCCCATTTCCAGGGCCACAGATACGTTTCAGCACATTATGTAGAGAGAAGATTGGTTCTTGGCAGCTAAGCACAATGGATAAATAGCCTACCTAAAACCCATGTAGAACAAAATCTCTTTACTCACAGTGTATATGCCTTTTTGGAATAGAATGGGACAACTCACCACAACCAACTCACTGCAGGCTAATTCACCATGGCTAACTTGCCATGGAACAACTCACTGCGGGACAATTTAACCATTCTATTTAATTATTTAAAATAAATAAAAACTTATTTTAAGTTTTGCCATTCACATTTCATTCTGTCCTTCCTTTTGCATCCTTTCTTCAATTATTCTATTCCACCATTTCTTTCATATTAGTGTAACTCTTGTCCTGCAGCGATTTGGCTGTGGTGGGTTGTCATAACATAGACCTTTTTGGAAATGGTCACATTTTTGTTCTTGTTTCCTTTATGCAGCGCTCTCAAAATGGCTTCTTGCAACAGACATACAGATACAAGATCCATCGCTAGCTGGCATGCCACTCTCAGATGCCGAATACGACCATTTCTTCAAAACATTGAACAGTCCACGCCGAGTCAGCGCAGTTTGCTTCTTAAGATCCATGTATGGCTGCCAGAACGCTTTGGTCCAGACCTTAGACCTGTATGAAAATCATGGAATCGTCCCAGAAGGTAAAGTCTATCACAGTACTTGCCATTACAGAATTGCTCTTAATCCTCTTTTAGACTTATTAAAGCTTGATTTGGAAAAAGCAATAGCAATAGACTTATAGACCACTTCATAGTGCTTTACAGCCCTCTCTAAGCAGTTTACAGAGTCAGCCTATTTCCCCCAACAATCTGGGTCCTCATTTTACCCACCTCGGAAGGATGGAAGGCTGAGTCAACCTTGAGCCTGGTGAGATTTGAGCTGCCAAACTGCTGTCAGCCGGTGATCAGCAGAAGTAGCCTGTAGGACTGCACTCTATCCACTGCGCCCCTGCGGCTCATACTTACATTCATGCAAGCCTGTGGCTGTTTTACAAGGCAATTAAAATAATTTTTGCCAAACGCATTTGGTAGATTCTTCCTGCTATTATTCTCATTGATATATCTAGTGAGTAAGATAAAAGCTAGTTTCCAATTCTCGTTCAAAGGCAATCCATATATGTGTTCATATGTTTCTTCTCAGAACTGATGTACGTTAAATTAGATAAAAAGAATCATGGGTTTAACTTAGTTAAAAATGGACTGGAAACTCCACAGTGTGTTAGTGATGAACATATTATTGCTAAAGTCTATAAAGTGCTATTTAAATTTGGAAAATGAACAAGTAAAGCATTGTATGATTCAGTGGGCAAGGAATTTTGGATATAATGTAATGCTTGAACAGTGGGATAATATGTGGAATAAAGGTTTACAATTTACATTAAGCTATAATTGAAAAGGGAATTTCTATACAATGATTTATCGTTGGTATTTGGTACTGGATGACATCGCCAGGTCTCACTGCTTTAGCAGAGTAGGGAAGATACTCAGAGATGATTCACACCCTGGTCAGTGTGTCTTCACACTTCTACCATCAGGCAGAAGACATCAAAGCATAGCCAGCCAAACAAATAGGTTTAAAAATAGTTTCTGTCCTTGGGCTGTCAGGCTCTTAAACACAAGCACAATCACTCCACGTACATGCAGATGACTAGTTTTTCTTTTTCTTTCTTTTTCTTTTTTCTTTTCCCCAAATTATTTACATTGGGTTAATTCCTTATACTATTTATGTTGTTTGTATTTGTTGTCATGGATTGCAGCAGTGAGGCTAAAACCCATTTCGTTGTATTTATTTCGTACAATGACAATAAAGACTATACTATACTATTTAACTCCAGATAAGTTGCCAAGAATGTATAAAGATACTTCAAATGAATATTGGAAATGTAAATATAAAGAAGGGACATTTTATCATTTATGGTGGATGTGTGATAAAGCAAATAAATATTGGAGTAGGATGCACATCTTAATATCTTATTTCCTTATATATCTTAATTACTTATTTTGTGAGCTGTCAAAAGTCAGTTCTGGAGTTGGGCAGCTCCTAAATCAAGCAATCAAGCAAGCAAATAAATAAAATTGGGTTCTGGGAAAGACGTCAGTGAAGATTCCCAGTCATCCAGGTAAAGTCTGGAAGTTGAATCATGGCAATTGGACTTTTTCTCTTTTTAGATTTGAAAGATTTTACTGCTTTTTCATTTATTATTTAGCATATGGAATCCGCGGAAGTCATAAATCCATTGTGAACGAAGCATTAGCAGATGATAGATAGATAGATAGATAGATAGATAGATAGATAGATAGATAGATAGATAGATAGATAGATAGATAGACAGACGTATACACATACACATACATATACACATACAGTATACATACACATACACAGTGTATATGTATGTGTGTGTGTGTATGTATATGTATGTGTGTATATTTATATGTATACGTTTATATGTATGTATGTGTGTTAATGTATATGTATACCTATATGTGTGTGTGTATCTATGTATGTATGTATATATGAATGAATGACGTGGACAATATAACACAGGACACCCTAGGACACTTGCAACCGTCATAAATATGAGTCAATTGCCAAGCATCTGAATTTTGATCACATGACCATGGGCATACCGCAACAGTTATAAGTGTGAAAAATGGTTATAAGTTACTTTTTTCAGTGTTGTTGTAACGTCAAACGGTCACTAAATGAATTGTTATAGATTAAGGACTACCTCTACTGAGGTAAGGATTTTTCACTTTGCCATAAATGGATTCTTTCCCTCTCAAACCATTTATCTTCCCTTTCCAAAACCTAAAGTTTATTGAGATCATCCGGGAAAGATCAAACCATTATAGAATGGTGTGGTGAACGTTGTGAAAATACCAGGGCAGAGGTGACATTCGGCAGGTTCTGACAGGTTCTGGAGTGGGGTGAGAATGGAGATTTTGCAGTATCCTTCCCCTGCCACGCCCACCAAGCCACGCTCACAGAACCGGTAGTAAAAAAAAATGAATTCCACCAATGCACTTCTGTGATGCCTTCTGAAATTCTAGGATTCGGGGCTCCCAGGCCTCATACATATAATTCCTAGGAAATGTAAAGTGTCAGAACGGGAAAATTATTAAGTACAAGATTGTTAAAAATACAACACCATTCATAACTGTATTAACTATTGTTTCTTTTTTGTTATTCAAAAAAAAAGGTTTTGTTTAGGCCTCACCTAAGCAAAAGTAGAGAGAACCCTAAGAGACCCAGCTGATCTGGGGGAAAAAAAACCCATTCCTCTACTATGTTTGTAAAGAAATCCAATGTTAAAACCTGCCAAGAACTTTCCAATGGCTTCTTTCCAAAAGATCTGGATAAGTGATCCTCCAACACAATTTTTCACAGTTCGAAGTAGCCAGTGGCAGAAGTTAAAGTTGCAACCTGGCACAACTTCATGGAATTGCTGCAATGTTTGGTAACCTATTTGGAAGGAATCCTCATTTGAATTCTCAAAAGCTGGCGGAGACGCTAATGATACAACAGTGATGCTAGCAACTCTATGGGTTATACTGTCTCTCAATGAAAATTAATGGAAGTAACCCGAAGGCCTTGGTGGGTTTTTCTCTAACCCTCCACTTCTCTCCTAGGGAGGGTATGTTCCGACATGGCAGAAATGCCCAGCTTTCCTGATTTCTGCACCCTCACTTTTTATCGCTGCACCTTGAAGAAGTATTTTGTGAAGGTAAGAGAAAGGAAGAAGCTGTTGTTTATTGATCTGAGGCATTTCTTGCCCAGAGATCTGTTTAGGCAGCACTTGGTGTTAGAAATAGAATGGGCTGAAAGCAGGGATGGGATTCAGCTGGTTCAGACTGGTTCGGGCAAACCGGGTGCTAATTTTGCATCTGGTTCCCCGAACCAGTAGTTGGAAGGACTGGATGACCCATCCCATCCCACCTCACCCCACCCCACCCCTCCCAGGAGTCTCCATGCAGCCCATTCATCATGTAAGTGCAGGGCCCCCGCGGAGGCTCTTGGAGGGTGAAAAATGGGCCTTCTGGAAGTCCAGAAAAGGGCCTATTTCCGGCTTCCGGAGGGCCACCTGAGCAGGGGAGAGGCTATTTTCGTCCTCCCAGAGGCTGGAGGAAAGCTTCTGGAGCCTGGGGAAGGCGAAAATGCCTCGCCCGCCACCATTGTGCAGGAGGTTGAGTAGGCCACAGCCCCATGGCCCCGCCCACCCGGCAACCAGGCAGAGAGCCAGTTGCTAATTTTTTTCAATCCTACCCTTGGCTGAAAGGTTCACTGAAGGCAAAAGACAGTCATAAGCAGAGGAATAGCAATGGAAAGGGAATGGAAGCAGCTAGTCCTCATTGAGAATATTGAGTAAATATGATTTTCACTGCATTGTACTTACTTTGCTTCCAAGAGGATCAGGCTAGTTATATAGGTGAGTAGAGTTATTTAAATTGAGACCTCAGCCATCTGTATCCAGCTGCAACGCCTCCTTTGGCTGCATAGCATGAGTGGCAAGCTTTCCTCTGCATGTCACTCACCCCTATGTTTCAACATCATTGCCCTACACATGTCTAGTCTAGTTTTTGTGGCCGTGACATTGCAATCTAACACTCTTTATGGCAGGGGCCGAACATTCTCACCACCCCACTCCATCGAAATGCTCCAAGTATTTCACATTATAATATACCACCAGGATTCCGCCCACCCTGAATAAAGAATTACATATTATAACACAAATATAGAACCTTGTTTCACTCATATCTGTTTAGTCTGATTCAATGTTATTTACTAAATGTGGACCACTTTCAGCCTTGTGAGGTAGTCCAGACAAGAAGCACATCCAAATAGCAATAGTGATTAGACTTATATACTACTTCACAGTGCTATACAGCCCCTCTCTAAGCAGTTTACAGAATTGGCCTATTGCCCCCAACAATCTGGGTCCTCATTTTACCCACCTCGGAAGGATGGAAGGCTGAGTCTTTACTTACTTTTACTTTACTTTTATTTAGATTTTTATACCGCCCCCTCTCCCCAAAGGGACTCGGGGCGGTGTACAGTCAAATAAAAAGACATCAATAAATAGAAAATACAAACACAAAGAGGAGGCAATAAGAAACTGTACATATCTGCAGTAAAGTAATTAAAAGCAATATTTAAATACCCTAAAAATACCCAATTAAAATATCTGCCAGGAGGTAGAATAAAACTATAAATGGGCCAGGCCAGCTAAACGGAACAGGTGAGTCTTCAGTTTTTGTCGAAAGGAGCGGAAGTCGGTGGTGGTTCTGATATCGGGGGGGAGGTCATTCCAGAGGGTTGGGCCCATCACAGAGAAGGCTCTACTCCTAGGTGTCGCCCGTTGGCATTGCTTAGTGGACGGCACCCGGAGGAGTCCTTCCCTGTGAGAGCGAATCGGTCGCAGGGAAGTGTGTGGTAGGATGCGATCCCGCAAGTATCTAGGTCCTGAGCCATGGAGCGCTTTAAAGATGGTAATTAACACCTTGAAACGCACTCGAAAGACCACAGGCAGCCAGTGCAGCTCGCGCAGGAGCGGTGTTACATGGGAGTACCTAGTACTCCCCATAATAGCCCGCGCGGCTGCGTTCTGGACTAGCTGCAGTCTTCGAGCGCGTCCCAAGGGAAGCCCCATGTAGAGGGCATTGCAGTAGTCCAGCCGAGACGTCACCAGTGCATGAGTGACCGTGCGTAGGGCATCCCGGTCCAGTAGGGGGCGCAATTGGCGCACCAGGCGAACCTGGTGGAACGCCCCCCTTGCCACGGCTGCCACATGGTCATCCATTGACAGCCGGGCATCTAGGAGGACGCCCAAATTGCGCGCCTGCTCCACAGGGGGCAATTGCTCGCCCCCTATGGTCAGTGATGGAATCAACTGACTGAACCGGGGTGCCGGTAGCCACAGCCACTCGGTCTTGGAGGGGTTGAGCTTGAGTCTGTTGTCCCCCATCCAGACCCCGACGGCTTCCAAACACTGGGTCATCACCTCGACAGCCTCATTGGGGTGGTCTGGGGTGGAAATGTACAGCTGCGTATCATCAGCGTACAGATGATACTCCACCCCAAAACCACGGATGATCTCCCCCAGCGGCTTCACATATGCATTGAACAGGAGGGGCGAGTCAACCTTGGAGGGTGAGATTTGAACTGCCAAATTGCAGGCAGCCGGCAGTCAGCAGAGGTAGCCTGCAGTACTGCACTCTAACCACTGCACCACAGCGGCTCAATCAACTATTTCTACTTTAGTGTAAGGTTACATTAGAATAATTTTGCAAGTCCGAATGTATATTTCTCTCTCATCATCTTTACAGCCCAAAAAACGAAGGAGGGATTCTCCCGCATTCTTGTTGAGGACTAGCTATCTTTTATCCAATTGATTCCCTGGCTATCGCTCTTTTTCTTTCTCCCAAGGTCATTCCCACATACCATTACAGTCACTCTGGATACATGGAGTCCACTTCCCAGAATTCTCAGCACTGACTACTCTGTAGTCGAAAACCATATGTCTGGAGGGTACCCAGTGCTTTTTCCACATACTCCACATAAGTATGGACGGCAACATGGTGGCTCAGTGGTTAAAATGGACTTGTCAGCTGGAAAACGGCAGCCCATGTTTGAGACCTAAGCGCTACATGATGGGATGAGCTGCTGTCCTCACCTCAGCTCGTGCCAACCTAGCAGTTCGAAAGCATGCAAATGCAAGTAGATAAATAGATACCACTTCGGTGGGAAGGTAACAGCGCTCCGTGACATCATGCTGTCACATGACTGAGGAAATGTCTTCAGACAGCACTGGCTTAGCAGCCTTGAAACAGAGATGACCACCGCCCTCTATATAGTCAGTAACAACTAGTGAAGTAAAATCTGCGGGGGCTCCTTTACCTTTACCTGAGTAGGGGCCCTTATGTTTCAGAATTCTGGACCAGTATCATCACTGGCCATTGTATTCTCTCTTCCTTGGAATCACCAATGTGGAGAAGCTGACTCTAGGTCAGGGGTGTCAAACTGGCAGCCTGCAGGCCGGACTTGACACGTGGAGACCACACCACCCATGCTCCACGAAGGGGAAAAAATGTCGCGATATGTCACAGCAACATGACAAGGCACGTTTGACACCCATGCTCTAGGTCCTGCTGAAAATTGTCAGAAACGAAGCTTATAACTCTGTGCATACAGAATATAGGCTGTACAGCAGTGTTCCCATCTGGCATCATCACATTTGCAGTCAGGAGAAGATGCCAGTTTCTGCATCACCGGCTTCCAAGGTGTTCTTGCCATGCTATGCATAAGCATAGGTTCTGCTCATGGAGAACAAATCCAAGTCCCCATTTATTACCAAGGGCAAAGCAGCTTTAGGAATGACAGGGGTTTAGGGAAGTGATGGTGAACTTTTTTCACCTCGGATGCCAAAAGCTATCGCATGTGTGTCCGTGCCCACTCCCATAATTTAATGCCCCCCGCTGTGCCCCTGAACATGTGCACATGATACACACACCCTTGCTGCCCCGTGCATGCGCGCACAGCTTTCTTGGAGCTTGGGGAGGGCGAAAATGGCCTCCCCCTCCCACCCTTGGAGGCCCTCTGAAGGCCGGAAACAGCCCATTTTCCGATTTTCGGTGGGGCCGGTACATTCGTTTTTCACCCTCCCCAGGCTCTAGAGGCTGTCTAGGAGCCTGGGGAGGGCGAAAAACGGCCCAACATGCAAACCGGAAGTTCATGAATGGACTTCCAGGTTGCCATTGGGCCGTTTTTCTCCCTCCCTCCAGAAATCTGTGGGGAGGGGGTGGTTTCTGAGAGAGAAGGGAAGAAATAAGGGAAGGACAGACTAGCAAAGGGTCAGACCAGCCATATCGTTAAGTGAAGCAAAATAGCCATCTTCCTTGAGGATAAGTCTTGGCATGTCATTAAGGGGAATGCTAGAGGTGAAATTGTTTATGGCATTCACTTTGGCACCACTTTCAGAAAAATTAGCAGCAGCTTTTCTTAATCTGTTGTTATGATTTTAGGGGTGTCAGTCAGGTTGTACCCACACATACACATCGACCAGCTGTCCTGCATTTGCAGTTTGCATTGGAAGAAAAGGTTTTATTGGCACTAATAGAAGTTTTCCTCTTGAGGCACATTACTGTCTTCTTTCAAATATTATATTGCGCAAAGACTAATGAGATTATTACCGTACCCAATTTGGTTCCAAAAAGCAGAAAAATGTTTTTTTTAAATATTAAAGAAAAAAAGATCAATGGAAAGTACTGCAAGCCTTGGGGATTATTGCAGACTCCACCTTTTATTGGTGGCAGAAGTTCTCCATTTTGAAAAATTGTTATTGTGGCCCACCAGTGGCCAGCGGAGCTGGCAGCAGATTCGGACAGTGAGGGGGTTGGGGAGGAACATGGGCCAGTCCTGGAGTCTGGGGAAGGCTCTGATGAGGGCTCTGCGTTGGAGGCAGAGAGGGGGCCAGGGCTGTCTGACAGTTATCAGGTACACTATATTGCCAAAGGTATTCGCTCACCCATCCAAATAATCAGAATCAGGTGTTCCAGTCACTTCCATGGCCACAGGTGTATAAAATCAAGTAGCTAGGCATGCAGACTGTTTTTACAAACATTTGTGAAAGAATGGGTCGCTCTCAGGAGCTCAGTGAATTCCAGCGTGGAACTGTGATAGGATGCCACCTGTGCAACAAATCCAATCGTGAAATTTCCTCGCTCCTAAATATTCCACAGTCAACTGTCAGCTGAATTATAAGAATGTGGAAGTGTTTGGGAACGACAGCAACTCAGCCACGAAGTGGTAGGCCACGTAAACTGATGGAGCAGGGTCAGCGGATGCTGAGGCACATAGTGCAAAGAGGTTGCCAACTTTCTGCAGAGTCAATCGCTACAGATCTCCAAATGTCAAGTGGCCTTCAGATTAGCTCAAGAACAGTGCGCAGAGAGCTTCATGGAATGGGTTTCCATGGCCAAGCAGCTGCATCCAAGCCATACATCACCAAGTGCAATGCAAAGCGTCAGATGCAATGGTGTAAAGCACGCCACCACTGGATTCTAGAGCAGTGGAGATGCGTTCTCTGGACGAATCATGCTTCTCCATCTGGAAATCCGATGGACGAGTCTGAGTTTGGCGGGTGCCAGGAGAACAGTACTTGTCGGACTGCACTGTGCCAAGTGTAAAGTTTGGTGGAGGGGGGATTATGGTGTGGAGTTGTTTTTCAGGAGCTGGGCTTGGCCCCTTAGTTCCAGTGAAAGGAACTCTGAATGCTTCAGTATACCAAGACATTTTGGACAATTCCATGCTCCCAACTTTGTTGGAACAGTTTGGAGCTGGCCCCTTCCTCTTCCAAAATGACTGTGCACCAGTGCACTAAGCAAGGTCCATAAAGGCGTGGATGACAGAGTCTGGGGTGGATGAACTTGACTGGCCCGCACAGAGTCCTGACCTCAACCCGATAGAACACCTTTGGGATGAATTAGAGCGGAGACTGAGAACCAGGCCTTCTCGTCCAACATCAGTGTGTGACCTCACAAATGCGCTTCTGGAAGAATGGTCATAAATTCCCGTAAACACACTCCTAAACCTTGTGGACAGCCTTCCCAGAAGAGTTGAAACTGTTATAGCTGCAAAGGGTGGACCGACGTCATATTGAACCCTATGGATTAGGAATGGGATGTCACTAAGTTCATATGCGAGTAAAGACAGGTAAGTGAATACTTTGGGTAATATAGTGTACCTTCGGAGTCAGAGATCAGTGAGGCAGATGAACAGCTGGAGCCTGTTCCCAGTGTGCGCAAGCGCAGAGCTACCAGACAAAGGGAACAACTAAAGAACAGGGGTCGACTTGGGAGTAAGGCCACAGGTGGTCAATGAATGGCCCCTCCCAGAGAAAATAAAAGAGGAGCGAAAGGGGAGTTTGCAGGAGACAATTAGTTTGCTTAATTGGTTTGTGACTTTCTGAGGCTCCTTGCCAAGTTTTGCAGATATCGGCCTGGCAGCTCTCCAAGCCAGATAAGGTCTGTGACTGTAAATCCTCCCTTGAAAGACTTTGTTGGATATGAATAAGAAGAATTCACAGTTAATTAATAAAAGAGGTTTTTGTCGGGACAAGGAGTTTGCTTCATACTCTTGGGCAGCTTAGGTTAGAACAGCTGTGTAGTTCAGTCAGGAATGTATCCTCCAGCACTAGATCCTGTTATAGGAAACAGGTGGGGACCTGAATCACTTAATAGTTTGCTTCATGATTGGAGAAAGGAAAATGCTTTACAGCCTGGGAGTGAAGGAAGAGCACAGTACTTGACATTTCTGGACAAAGCACTTTAGAAACCCTCTAGAGATGTCAGAGCACAGTCTTCTCTCATGCAGAAGAAAATGAAAGAAATGATAGCTTAGAAAAATCATAGCAACCCAAAGGTGTGACTTCTGCTTTGCATTATTTCTCCTGTTGTAGCGGATTCAGTGTCCAGATGAGATCAGTGAAACATCTTCAATAACACAAAACACCTATCAAGAACCTGAAAATACTGAATCATCATCTACCCTACAAGAGAAGCCACTTATCAGCATTCTCCCTGCCACTCTCCAAACCACCACAACATCTCCTGCGCCTCTCACCCCTGTATCCAACACTCCCACAGCAGCAACAGAAACCTTCACAACTGTTTCCAACCCTACTATTGGAACCATTCCTAAACATCCCACTATTGTTTCTGATATTACTTTCACGAAGCCTTTGCTTGAACTGCCCACCGCTTCCACTCCTGTCACAACTGACTCAGAATCCTTGCTTGAGCTTCTCACTGGCCTTGATGCAGTGATAGCCGGGCAAAGTTTTCCCGAATTGTTTACCACCAAACCTAACTTGCCAGAGGGGTCTTTCTCCCAGCACCTTATGCCTGATGTGCCTTCTCTGACTGCTGTTCCTAAGCTTCCTTCCACTTCCAACACTATGACAGCTATCCCAGTTACTTCTGTATCCGTTGTCACTGGATCCTCTACACCATCAGTGGGTTCTCTTCCCACAAATCCTGCCACTACTGTTGCTACAGTCAATAGCCCAACTTCAACATCTCCTAGTCCCATTGTCACTGTCACTGAATCCTCTACACCATCAGTGGGTTCTCTTCCCACAAATCCTGCCACTACTGTTGCTATAGCCAGTAGCCCAACTTCAACATCTCCTAGACCCATTGTCACGGTCACTGCAACTGAAACCGCTACACCATCACTGGGTTCTGTTTCCACAAATCCTGCCACTACTGTTGCTACAGTCAGTAGCCCAACTTCAGCATCTCTTAGTCCCATTGTCACTCTCACTGAATCCTCTACACCATCAGTGGGTTCTCTTCCCACAAATCCTGCCACTACTGTTGCTACAGTCAATAGCCCAACTTCAACATCTCCTAGTCCCATTGTCACTGTCACTGAATCCTCTACACCATCAGTGGGTTCTCTTCCCACAAATCCTGCCACTACTGTTGCTATAGCCAGCAGCCCAACTTCAACATCTCCTAGACCCATTGTCACGGTCACTGCAACTGAAACCGCTACACCATCACTGGGTTCTGTTTCCACAAATCCTGCCACTACTGTTGCTACAGTCAGTAGCCCAACTTCAGCATCTCTTAGTCCCATTGTCACTCTCACTGAATCCTCTACACCATCAATGGGTTCTCTTCCCACAAATACTGCCACTACTGTTGCTACAGTCAATAGCCCAACTTCAACATCTCCTAGTCCCATTGTCACTGTCACTGAATCCTCTACACCATCAGTGGGTTCTCTTCCCACAAATCCTGCCACTACTGTTGCTATAGCCAGTAGCCCAACTTCAACATCTCCTAGTCCCATTGTCACTGTCACTGCAACTGAAACCGCTACACCATCACTGGGTTCTGTTTCCACAAATCCTGCCACTACTGTTGCTACAGTCAATAGCCCAACTTCAACATCTCCTAGTCCCATTGTCACTGTCACTGAATCCTCTACACCATCAGTGGGTTCTCTTCCCACAAATCCTGCCACTACTGTTGCTATAGCCAGTAGCCCAACTTCAACATCTCCTAGTGCTGTTGTCACTGTCAGTGCCACTGCCACACCTACAACTTCCTGTTCTTCTTCCCCTCTTTCCTCATCTTCTACTGCTTCCACAACATCTGTGCTATTGACCAAGCACCCCACCCATAAAAGTTCTGCTCATGTCTCGCCTCCTGCCAGAGTTGCTGGATGGCCTGTTGTCCCAATCTCTGCTCTTCTTGGGCAGTATCCCTTGCAGCCTACCTCTGGCATGCAGCTTCTTCTCCTTCCTTCTGGCTTTGGTCCTAGGAAGTCCAAACCTCAGGCCATCGCCCTCTCTTCCCTGCTTCCATTCGGAGGAGGGCCTGCAAATATTTGGCAAAATAAAATGATGCCTAAGTCCCCAACGACTGCAAAGATGAACTCCCCAACGACTGCAAAACAGGAGACGTTCTTGCCAACGAAATCGTCAACGGCTGCAAGATTGGAGAACTCCTTGGCAAATACGCCAGCTGCTGCAAAATTGGAGAGCTTGTTGACGCAGCTAAAGGACAAAAGAGTGCAACAGCTGATGCAGAAAATGCGGGAGTTGATGGCTAAAGGGAATGCTGTAAAGAAAGAGGTGTTGCAGTCCACCTCTCTGCAACTGCTCACTGCGCTGAAGAATGCCAAACAAAAGTCTGTGGCTTCCTTAGTAGCCGCGAAGCAACTTCAAAGATGATATCGTCCTGTAGGCCGTTCACCTCTTTTGTACAGTAGACAGGATGCTTAATGGGCGAGTGTCTTACAGCACCATTACACGAGACCTTTCCATATCCTTGCTTATGGTTGTACCTGATTCCATTCCTGAATTCTTTCTAAGGCGTTCCTTATCCCTTTGAGATGACAGGATCAAAACAGAAAGGTTTTCCTCTGCAGATTTGAAGGACCGAGGGACTTGGAATTATTTGAACCCGCATTTAGAGGGTGCTTCCAGACCCTACTTTAATCTCTGTTAAAGTGAAGAATCTCATTGTTGAGTGGGCCTTCCTTTAACTGAAAGCCCTCTCAGATTCCTGAACGGAGGACACAGATTATTTATTCTCAAAATTTCAGTTTGAGATTGGACATTAAAGAAATGTTTTGGAGAACTGAGCGGAGTTAGTTCACAAATTCTGCTCCCCCCTCCCCCAAAGAGGTTATTTCCCAAGTATTATAGATAGTCATCGATTTATGACCACAATTGGGATGGGAACATACGTTGCTAAGCAAGGTTGTCATTAAGCCAGACAGCCTCAATTTTATGACCTTTCATGCCACGGACATTAAATAAATCACAGCAGTCATTAAGTAAATCATGTGTTTGTTACATGAATCCATCTTTTCCCATTGACTTTATTTGCTGGAAGCCTCCTGGGAAGGTTGCAGTATTAGAATCTTTTTAATACACAATTAGGAAACATATTAGAAGGAGACATATCCAGACATTCAGAAACCATATGAGTTTTTCTACTTAAAGATATGTGGACTTGGGCATCATGCTTTCAATAGCAAGATGGCATTAGTTTCTCCAGAACTGATTCTGAGAAAATACATGAAGATTTGGCAACACTTGACCAATTAGCCCTTCTGAAGCACAACATCTATTACAGTTGTGCTTTTTTAAGTTCGTTTTTCACAATTTTCCATTAATCACTGCTGAAATCCAATTTCTGTAAACAGAGATTTGCGTGTAGACTGTTGGAGACTCTGGTTCACAATGGACACTAGTCCAGCTCTCAAGACCAACAAGCTTATAGCATCCATCAATCTTGCAGATAAGAGGTCCCCCCAACTCTCGCTGTAAATAGAAGGAGGGACAGAATGAATAGGATGCAAAATAGTAAGCATTTTCAGCCACAATACATAGCTTAAAATCAACCCATCATTCTATAGCAGGGGTGTCAAACTCAAGGCCCTGGGCCAGATCTGGCCCACGGGGTGCTGAGATCTGGCCCACAGGACCACCCTGGAAACAGCAAAGGACCGGCTCACGGTGCCTCAGCCAATAAAAACGGAGCTCAGGAGGGCTGCCCGCAGCCCTCCCAAGTTCCATTTTTGCTGGCAGAGAGCTGCAGGAGGCTGTCACAGTTGAAATTGGAGCTCGGGAATCCACTTTCACTGGCAAAGTGCTCAAGCCACCACAGGTGCCCCCGGCACAAGTGTTGTCAAGCTGGCCACTCCTACCCTGCCCCCCCCCCAAAGTCAACTACAACACTGATATGGCCCTCAATGTAATCGAGTTTGACACCCCTGTTCCATAGGATTATATATTATCTATGGCACAAGAAATGCAACAATTAATGATACCCTCCTGATATTTTAACTGCAGCTTTCTTTATCGCTGCTAAGATTTGCCATCCAAAACATCTGGAAGGCAACGGATTGTCTGTTTCTGATTTATGGCTTCATACTTTCAATACCCATCTGAAGTTCTTGTACCATTTGGGGACAATGATTCAAAATAAGCAGAACCGTATCATATCCAGGGGTGGGATTCAGCTGATTTGGACCAGTTCGAGCAAACTGGGTGTTAATTTTAATCTGGTTCGCCAAACCGGTAGTTCTGACAACCGGCTGGCTCTGCTCAACCCCTCCCAGGAATCTCCATGCTGCCCGTTTTGGATGCCAGGTAAGTGCAGGTCCCGCACAGAGTCTCTGGGAGGGCGAAAAATGGGTCTAACCAAAAGTACCAGAAGTCCTGCCTCTGGAGGATCTCCGGAGCCTGGGGGAGACCATTTTCGCCCTCCTGAAGGCTCAAGGAAATCCTCCGGATCCTGGGGAGAGTGAAAATGCCCCCCCTCCCCCCCCGTGATGCAGAAAGCCAACCTGGCCACGCCCCCATGCATCCACCCAGCAACCAGGCAGAGAACTAGTTGCTAAAAATTTTCAATCCCACCCCTGATCATATCCATAGGCAATTTGGTTTGTTTCTGAAGAAGCACATTCTGTATGCTCCCTTCTTCAAAACGGCAGGGAACCGCTCCGCTCATTCTCTACAGCTGCAATGCTGATTTGTGGCAGCGCAGCCAGAAAGCTTTCTGATGTTAAATACAGTCTTGGGATCATATCGCCCGTCTTTTTAATGGATAATCTTACTGATCACATTAGGAATTTCAGTATGATTGGCGCCTCTTCAGTTAAGTGGTCCCAAATGCAAGATTACACTTTTCCCATTTAATGACAATATCCCACACCCGTTACGTACAGGACATGAAGTTGTCCCCATAGCACTTCCACATATATTCGTGTTTTTAATGTCTTCACCCCAGTATCTGGTACAGGCATCATTTGTGAGGAGTGATATTTCTGTTTGCTGTAGCCTTCTGGAAAACCAATCCTCTAGGTGGAAAACAAGCAATACCAGACAAATATGTTTTGATACATGCAACTGTGGGAAAAGACTTATTAAGTGGTTTTTAGCAAATAGTTCCCGACAGCCCAGGTATAACTTTCTACTAGTGAAAATAAGAATATGAGTCACCAAGCCAAAAAAAAAAACCCAAACGATTCTAAATGCATGTTCAAAGAAAATAACCTTTATGGAAGGCTTAGATGCACAGATTTCTATACACACTCTTCTCGTGGTTTTGTTGTGAGATTATTTGGGAGTCGACGAGAGGGGTCCCTCATTTTTTCTACTGAGAAGTTATTTCCCTAGGAGACCTGCTCAGAACAGCAGATGGAATTTTAAAAAGGAGGAGATGGATAGCTAACTATCCTTTCTTCTTTGCTCTCTGACCTCTTTTTCTCTGTGTAATTTAGCTCTCTCCCAAATAACAAGTTACAGGGGGAGAAAAAGATCTTTCTCTTGCTGGTGGCCTGAAATGATCCCTTACACAATCCTTGATTTGTGATGTGCAGACTTCACATACCGGTGCTTGTCGCAGCAAAATGAGATCTATAATGCTTAAGGTGTTCCAGCCGATGTAGTAGAAAATGTAAGGTTTTTTTCTTGAGGGACAAAAGAACTTTGCTTTAAGTGCTGCTAACCCACCTGGAACCTAGCTCTCTGGAGAAAACTCTGACGCTGGGGAAAATGGCAGGAAAGAGAACAAAAAGATGAGTAGTAGTTGAAAGGCGGATGGGCTCAGTTATAGTGGCGATGGGGGTGCCGTTGAAAGAGCTAAAGGACAACGGTTAGGGTCAGATCAGAGTGGCGCAGAGGCTTAATGACTTTGAGACTGCTGGCCAGAAATGATCTGCACCAGAGGTGGGTTCTGGCAAACATTACTGCCTGTTCGCTCGTGAGCATGTGCATGCGCAGTACAATAAAAATTGTTCTGCGCATGCGCAGAAGCCAAAAACAAGATGTCTCCATCAGGAGAACCGGTTCGGGGGCGTGGAAGGCCTGGGTCACTGCCACTACCGGTTCGTCTGAACTGGTCTGAACCGGTAGCAACCCACCACTGGTCTGCACTCCAGTGGCTTAGAACCCGGCACCGTGAGACAGAGTGAGCTCACATTGATCGATCCCTAACTCCTGCCCACCCAGCAGCTTGAAAGCAAAGCAATATTGCAAGTAGATAAATTGGAAGTGATGCAACGACACGTTGAAAGCCCCCTTCAAGTCCCTGGAAATTGACACCACCTCCTGGGAAACCCTGGCACAAGATCAATCAACATGGCGCACGCTGATCCACCAAGGCTGCCAGACATCTGAGGGCAGAAGAAGAACCATAGCATAAGAGAAGCGAACACTCCGCAAAGCCAGAGCTGCAAATGCTGCAACAATGGTACTCACCCACATCTGCCCAACATGTGGCAGAACATTTCATGCCCGTATAGCAGTGGTGAAATTCAAATTTTTTTATTACCAGTTCTGTGGGCGTGGCTTGGTGGGCGTGGCAGGGGAAGGATACTGCAAAAGCCCCATTTCCACCCCACTCTGGGGCCAGCCAATGGTGGCATTTACCGGTTCTCCGAACTACTCAAAATTTCCGCTACCGGTTCTCCAGAATCTGTCAGAACCTGCTGAATTTCACCCCTGCCATATAGGCCTTACCAGCCACCTGCGGACACATCATAGACAGCCCACAACCTGTTAGACATCAAGGTCCTCTTCGAACACGATGGATGAACATCATAAATTGGTACCACTTTGAGAGGGGGAAAACCTAGCTGTGCTTGTGTGTGTAGAGCAAAAGCCAATGGTGGACATAGCCAGACATGAGGCAAGACTGTGAGACCGGTGGCGTAAAGCTAGTTCACCCGCCCACCCACCCACTCCACAGTGCACCAAAGATCGGTACAGAAGCACCGAATGGAATGAATTTGCAATCTAGGCTGTCAGGACTGCATTATGTCCAGCATTTGTAGATTCCCCTGACATTGTATGCCATATGCTAAATAAATAAGGGTCAGATAATCATGGAGAAGATATAGGAAATTACCAGGCGGAGTTTGAAGGTGGGGTAAAATCCTTCATCAGTTTAGAAACACTACACTTCCACAAGAGACTTAAGTCCTCCCTCCTGTGAATTCCGTTGACTCTTCTCTAACGCCAATTTGCCTTGACCATAGCAGATAGATCAGATTCTTATGTATAAAGTAGCATGTAATAAAGTGCTTTGGACTAAACTTCTCTTCCTGGTTCCTTGTGCCTGACAGAAAATCTAGTTATGTGATCGCTAAGAGTCAACACCAACTTGAGGCTACATAATCAATCCAGCAGGACAGGATTCAAATATCCCAAATAAAAGGGAGGACTTCTTATGCCCAACGGCACCTCTACCTGCCAGCCTAGCAAGGTAGTCCAGAAAGGAAGTATGATCAGATGGACTAATTCTACTTTATTGTAAGGTTACATTAGCACAGGGCTGGGTTCCTGCCAGTTCTAACCTCTTCTATAGAAGAGGTTCCACAAATCTACAGTGCCGTTTAGAACCGGTTCCGGCTCCCTCCCCTCGCCCGTCCGCACATCATCAAGATGAAGAGTGAGAGGAGGAATTCTGGGAGTTGAAGTCCACAAGTCTTAAAGCTGTCAAATTTGAACACCCCTGGGTTTTTTTTCTAAAGGGTTAGGGGTTAGGGTTAGGGTTAGGGGTGCAAGGGTCTTGTAACTTGACAGCTTTAAGACTTGCATGCTTCAAATGCCAGTTTCTGAGCCGACATTTTGGTTGCTAAGCAAGAGCATTGTTAAGTGAGTTTCACCACATTTTACAAGTTGACCATGCCCACCCAGTCACATGGCTGGCAAGCCACTCCCACCCGGTGACATGGCCGGCAAGCCACTCCCATAAAACAGGTCACACCTACAGAAGAGGTTCTAAAAAAAATTGAGATTCACCACTGCATTAACAGAATCTTGCAAGTTTGAAAGCACGTTTCTTCCCTGTTGCCTTTGCAGCCCAAGAAACTAGGGGAGGGGTCCCATCGGAGATGTTCATCATGGTCACTTTCCCTTTATGAGCTAAACTGCTCTTATTGAGCCATTCCCTTGGCTGTGGCTCTTTCCCCTGTCTCCAAACATTACTCCTATATACATTACACCATGGAGGAGGAGGGGGGGAGGGGGAGGGGAGGGGGAAGGAGAATTAGAAACGCAATAGCGAAAGGAACAGAATGGACTTGTAGGAATCCCAAATGCCAACTTCCCATACTGCAATATTTTGTTTTAACTCTCATTTGTGGCAGTGCAAAGCCACTTTTCATAAATGTGTACTTTCAGAAACACAACACTGCTAGATCAGGGATGGCGAACCTTTTCGGCACAGAGTGTCGAAAAGGGAGCACACATGCTCGTCTGGGCCACAACCCGGAAGAGGAGCTGCCCCGGGAAAATGAACTTCCGGTTTCCGGTGCATGCCAGCCAGCTAGTCTTCCTGTTACTGGCATACATGGGTGCATGACGATCAGCTGGCTGGCGTGCATGCTCACACCAGAAAACAGAAAACCAAGCTCTTCCAGTTTCTGGCACTGCTGCATGCCCGAAGGTTAGCTGATCATTGCATGCGTATGCGCGCCAGAAACCCCAAAGAGGAATGGGTACCTAGCCGTGCGTGCCAGGTGACATGGCTCCACGTGCCACTTCGGGCACGCGTGCCATAGGTTCGCCATCATGGGGCTAGATAGTACCAATCACCCTCACCTGTTATGTTCCATCCTGCAGTCAAGCACTTGGCATCAGTGGCTAGTTTCTCCTGTTCTGGCAGACAGATAAGTCCTACGGTGTCTCCTAAACAAAAAAGAGGAAATAAAGCAGAACTGGGTTGTGGTATATTCTAGGAAAGGTATTCAGAAATCTTTAAATTGTTATCATCCCTTCAAAGTAGGCCAGATTAAGAAACAGTTACAGCAAGAATTCCAAGAAAGGTCTTTATTGATGTAAATTAAAACAACAAAGTTTTGAGAGCTTGTCCCAGTTCCCCTTTGTCTTGTCTTAAATTAATACAATCAAGCCAGGGTTATTTTGAGCCATGGTGGAGCAGTGATTAGAATGCAGTATTGCAGGCTAATTCTGTCGACTGCCAGCAGTTCGATTCTCACCAGCTCAAGGTTGACTCATGCTTCCGAGGTCAGTAAAATGAGGGCCCAGATTGTTAGGGGCAATATGCTGACTCTCTAAACCTCTTAGAGAGGGCTGTAAAGCACTGTGAAGTGTTATATAAGCCTAAGTGCTATAGCTATTTTGAGTTTGTTTCCCATGCTTCCCTCTTCCTGGAGACCATGTAATCTTTTCTGCCATTCCCCAATATCTCATTCTTCTTTTGCTTTCCTCCCAATTTTCTAAATTCCTTTATAATGTCCAATCACAATCGTAGGATGAGATATTCTCCTATTTATGCAGATAGCAATAGATTCAGTCATGACAAATATTGGACTATTTCAGTCGGATAGGATGAATCAGTTGCAAAATAGCATTTGTACATCCTAGAGAGCCCTTTCTTTTCCATTTACACACAAGGCTTTTTACTGAAGTCAACTCACAGAAGGTACAAATCAATGGGGCTCAATATGACTAGTTTAGTACTTTTGACAAGCCGTTGTTACAAGAGCTTTAGCTTGGTTCTGACCCATAAAGTTTCTTTAATCTAGCAACTCTGGTTCAACTGCTTTCCAGCTCAAATTTCTTTGGATTGACATTGTAGATAAAGGTCTTGAACCAGAGGTGGGATTCAGGAGGTTTTGACTGGAGAAGCGGTAGTGGAAATTTGAGTAGTTCGAGAACCGGTAAATACTACCTCTGACTGGCCCCACCCCCATCTATTCTCTGCCTCCCAAGGGAGGCCCAGTTGATCTGGAGGAAATTGGGATTTTGCAGTATCCTTTCCCTGGAATGGGGTGGGAATGGAGATTTTACAGTATCCTTCCCCTGGAGTGGGGATGGAATGGTGATTTACAGTATCCTTCCCCTGGAGTGGTGTAGGAATGGAGATTTTACAGTATCCTTCCCCTGGAATGGGGATGGAATGGAGATTTTACAGTATCCTTCCCCTGGAGTGGTGTAGGAATGGAGATTTTACAGTATCCTTCCCCTGGAATGGGGATGGAATGCAGATTTACAGTATCCTTCCCCTGGATTCGGGGTGGGAATGGAGATTTTACAGTATCCTTCCCCTGGAATGGGGAGGGAATGGAGATTTTACAGTATCCTTCCCCTGCCATGCCCACCAAGCCATGCAACGGCCACCAACCCACGCCCATAGAACCAGTAGAATTTTTTTTGAATCCCACTACTGTCTTGAACCAAGAAAGTTATTTCCCCCATTATAGTACCTGTCTGAATGGGGATGTCCAGTTCTAACAGACTAATGTCATTGCTGGGAGGAAACCCACTGAAGTTGGTATGAAAGTAGACAGCTTTCACTGAGATCTGAGTGCCACCTTCTGCACCAGGAAGCCGGTTAAGGATCCCTAGGACAGCTTTGTCTGTTTGAGTGCTAAAAAAAAAAAATCCAAGTTCACCATATGCACAATTTAATAACAGCAATAGCATGTTTCTTTTTTGCAGAGCAATGTTGCACCATTATCTACACTCTGAGACCTACATCTATGTCCAGAAACCCACAACCCCAACTCCCTGTTTATGATATGAACACAACCTAGAGCCCCTGGAAGAGAATAAGATATAAATTTGACAAAATAAAGAAATAATACAGCCTTTTGATATTCCTGAGAGATTCTACCAGGGGTGCTAATTTTTTTACTACCGGTTTGGGTGCATTCTTCTGTGTGTGATGCCTCTGCCCATGCAGAGGAGCTTCTGCACATGAGCAGAAGCGTCCAGGCAGGTGGGCGGAGCCTCCTGCCCCCGCTACTACCGGTTTATCCGATCTGGGCCGAACCAGCAGCAACCCACTTCTGGATTCTACAATATATTGCAGTTAGCAAATTTGTATGGTTAGTTTACAAAACCAATAATAATTGGATTATCTAATGACTAGAGGAAAAATCTATTGAGTATATACTTTAAGGAAAAGTTATCCAATGTGCACTTCATGGATCTGTGCACTGGGAGTTGCTGAATTACAACTCCTAATGTGAACAATATGGAGGAATACTAAAAGTTCTGAGTCTAGCAACATCTGGGACACCTGTTATATAGCAATGCTATATCTACTATATTGCATTTGAGTTTGCTACTCAAAATGTTTGCCCACCGATGCATATATCAGAGGATGGTAAAAAAAAATTATAGGAGAAGCAATTTGCATAAAGTGTGTCTGTTTAAGAAAAATGTACAGCTGAGGTATGTATGTATGTATGCATGCATGTATGTATGTATGGTGTCACTTAGTGGCTAATACATCTGCCTAATATGTACCTACTCAGCTGGTCATTAGGGCAGAGAACCGGTTATTAAATTATTTGAATCAATTACGATCGTAAGTCAGGTTCTACCTGTACCAATGACCTTCTTACAAAAAATGCAAAGTGCTGCATTGATGTAAAAAACATAATGTTAGAAGATAATGATGTCAGCAAAGTCCTCTTTTTTTGTGGATTCTGGGCCCATAGCAACCCATATCAAATTTTCCGACCCAAGGATGATTCCCATGAAATATACTTCGGTTTCATTCAGAGAACGCAACAAAAGTCCCTCGGCCAGGGGTTGTATCCTACGCAGGGATACAACCTTTTGAGAAAAAATCCTAGTATATTTGCTTACCTTACATTACAATCTCCAGCAGTCAGAACCCAACTTTTCTCAATCAAAATTCCTATGCAAAAGGGTTTGTTTTCAAACTGTAGGCTCACAAGCCATGGCCAAGATACTGGAGATGCTAGATTGCCACTAAACGGTTCCAATTTGCCCTGTCCTTCCAGTGAGGTATTTGTCAGCATTGCCTCCATGGAAAACAGATCTTCTACTGGAATTCCACACTTGCCTAGTGCCAGAAGGAAGGTTTACTATTAATTGTGTTAATTCTAGCATCCAAGTGATAATTCCATAAATTTGTGCAAAACTTGCAACACCTTTACTACGTCTGCCTTCAGCCCCTTTTCAACTACCACTTTTTTTTCCACATTAAGCATTAAATTTACTTAGAGAAGCGGCAGAATTAAGTAGAATTATTCTGAATAACCTCCCATAGAGACATATATTCAGAAATAATTGCTGTTTCATTCCCAACATATCACCTCCAAGTTAATTAATAAAATGTACGTCTGGAGGAGGAATGTCTGCAGGAGAAATTCAAAAAGTCAAGATGGCAGTCATACCATGCAAACGAAGGCCTGCAATTCTGTTATGCCTAATCAAGCAGTCAATATCAGAGACTTTAAAGTATATTTATGCAACAAATCAAAGAGAGCCAGTTTGAGGTAGTGGTTAAGGCACTAGGCTACTATCAAAACCAGGTGATTGTAAGTTGTAGTCCCACCTTAGGCATCCTGGTGACCTTGAGCCAGTCCCTGTCCCTCAACCCTGGGAAGAAGGCAATGGCGAAACACATCTAGAAACGCTGCCAAAAAAAACCCTGCGCAGATTAGTCCAGGCAGTTGCCAGGAGTCAAGACTGACTCGAAGGCATCAAAACAAAAACAAAAACTTCACCCAGAACATAAAAACAAGCGTACAGTAATTTATTGCTCAATTTTTTCCTAAGACGTCTCTTTATAGGAGGCCACTTGGCCAGAAATCTAGAGACATATGCACACTGCACAGGCTTCTAAATGCGCTTTCAAAACATGTTTCCTTCGGTTTGCTTGTTCCGATGCTGGGTTTTTGTTTTATTGGTAAAACAGATTGAGTTTTTCTGATGTGTCATAAAAGGTGACCAATAAACTTTCTAAATGAATAGGAGAAAAATACCAGAATCGGGAGGTCTGTTGGGAAGCCTACAGTCTAGGAAAAACAGACACACAGACACACCCTCCTCCAGCTTAAAATTATTACATGGACTGTTGAGTTCTATCCCATTCTCGCTTCTCTGAACCGATCCTTGATTCATCTCTTCAAAACCGATCTTGAAGCCCTTGGCCCCAACCGAGCCATCTGTTCTGAAATGCACGGTCAAGTAGCTGCTGCTTGAAAACAGTTGAAAGTTCCGTTTGTGGCCACACAACGTTCCTGCAAACCATAAGACAAAGAAGATGGTATGCCAAAAAGGTATTCCATTTACCATATGGTTGGGGAAGAGCCAGAAAACATAGGGTGAATTGTTGCTGCCTGCATGAGCCGGGTATCCCCTCTATGATTTATCCAACTATTTCTTTTCAAGATTTATTTTCTGCCTTTCCTGCAGGAACTCCAGATGGCATAGATAGCGCTTGTCTTCAAAGTACTTAAGTACTGAGAAGCAACCCCGTGAGATGGATTGGGCTAAGAGACTGTAATTGCTCAATATCCCACAATAAGCTGCCAGGATAAAGGGTGGACTTCAACCCTGGACATTTCATAAATCAGCCTCTTAGCTGCTGCACCAGACTGAAGGCACTTCCACATGGTCAGTGCAAAGGTGGCATTCAGCAGGTTCTGACCACTTCTGGAGAACCAGGAGCAGAAATTCTGAGTAGTTCGGAGAACCGGTAAATGCCACTTATGACTGGCCCTGCCCCCATCTATTCCCTGCCTCCCGAGTCCCAGCTGATCGGGAGGGAATGGGGATTTTATAGTATCCATCCTCTTGAGTAGGGTGGGAATGGAGATTTTACAGCATCCTTCCGCTGGAGTAGGAGGGAATGGAGATTTTACAGTATCCTTCTCCTGGAGTGGGAGGGAATGGGGATTTTACAGTATCCTTCCCCTGGAATGGGGTGGGAATGGAGATTTTACAGTATCCATTCCCTGGAGTGGGTGGGAATGGAGAGTTTACGGTATCCTTTCCCTGGAGTGGGAGGGAATGGAGATTTTACAATACCCTTCCCCTGCCACACCCACCAAGCCACGCCCACCAAACCAAGCCACGCCCGCCAAGTCACACCCTCAGAACCGGTAGTGAAAAAATTTGAATCCCAGTGTTACCATCCCCAAAATATTCATCAGAGCAACTTACTCCTGTGATGCTTGTCCTGATCACACCATTATAACCTGCACTTTCCCAAGCTTGTCCCAACAAGAGGACATCACCATAAGCCTTTGGTCAGCTCCCTGCCTGCCCTTGTCACGCTGCATTTGGTCACATTGAAGAAAACAAAAGGCCGTTCATCTGAATGAAGTTTGACCCCCTTAGTCTGGACAAAGGATTTCAAGGTACAATGGGACCTTGTGACCAAAGGAAGATCTGCAGCTTTAAGAGATGGGACTGGCTGAGAGTCTTTATAAATGGACAAGCAGCCTTAACTCACGAAGCACATACTTTGCGATTTTGAATAGCTGAGCTGGAGGAAAATTGCTTGAGATGCCCATCAAGTAGAGGTGGGTTCCTACTGGTTCGGGCTGATTCAGCCGAGCAGGTAGTAATTCGGCCATGCACATGCCCGAACCGGTTCTATCGGTGGAACTGTAGGTAGCGCCATCTTGTTATTTGGTTCTGCACATGCGCAGAAGTAATTTTTTTATAGCATGCATCAAGCACACATACGCCCGAAGCACATCCCTGAGCGAATCGGCAATAAAAAAATCCGGAACCCATCCCTGCCATCAAGGACCTTGGTATGGGGACCCAGAAGTACAATGGCAACGTCCCATATCATTTCTCTCTCTGAGACCACTATCATCTACACCAAATGATCAGACTTTCAACGGGAAATGCCTAAAAATGCATAAATATTCATAGAGGGAAAGGCAGCAGTTAATAGTCTACAGCTCAGTTCGAAAAAGCTCTGATGCGTTTCTAAGCCTAATCAAACAAAAAATACAATTTCTTCGTTATTTGTAGACTTGCCAACCATCTGGACATAATCATCAGTTTGATAATTCCGGTCCACAGTCAGGAAAAGCAACAATATTTAGGGCTATGAACTAAAAGACAGAGGACAACGTACCAAGCAATTGTGAATGTTGATCTGGTCCATCATAGAAGCTCAGGGAGTCCCAACTGCAGTCTTTAGCATCTTCAATAACAACATCTCGTATCACGGTTTTTAGTTTGCTTCCTGAAGCAGAATAGATTGTCCAAGTGCAGTTTAGTAAATTAGGATAGATGTCTGGATAGTTTGGAGAAACTATTTCTGCAACCCCGACTGGGATCAAATCCAAGACTGGACATCCTTAAAGAAAGGGGAAGCAAGACTTCTTATATTTCTGGAATTTTTGTTTTGCCCATTATAAAATATAAAACAAACAAAACAAAACAGTCCCTCTGTTATCCAGACCAGCCTTCATTAACTTGACATCTGGCCGATCAGTTTATACCACAGCTCACAAAGTTTCCACCCAACAGGCTGAAGCTTCTAGAATGCCAAGAATTGTAGTTTCAATAGATTAGGGTATTTAAAAGTGTATTTAAAAAAAAAAACATTATTGGAACTTGGTCTTTTCCAGTTGCAGCACGAGGCAGCATGCCTTGTCTATTAGGCCAAGTGTCACCAACCTTTCGGACCTCAGGGACCATTAAATTCATAATTTTAAATCCCATGGACCCCTAATATGAATAAGTGACGGGATGGGGTCCTTCAGGCACTTAGCTTGGCCGCCTGTTAGTGGAGAGAAGCGGCCATGGTCAACCGTAGGTTTGTTGTTCATTGAAGCTAGGAATTGCAAATATGGCAAAGAATGAATGTTTGTCTTGCAGCCAGCCTGGGCACTAGATCGCCCCCCTGCAAACTCTGTCTTTTGAGGAGCCTGGCCGAAGTTTCGGGCACCACTCACTGAAGCGCTTGGACTCTCAGTGAGGGAGGGAGTGCCCAAAGGACCCCATCCCATCAGCGAGTGGGAGTAATGCTTTGGCGGGCCGTATCTGGCCCAGGGGCTGTAGTTTGAGGATCCCTGATTTAGTGCAATTTTTTAAAAAAATGTAAAAATGCAAAGATTTCTCTGCGGACCACCAAAATTTTCTCGCAGATCACCAGTGGTCCACGGACCACCAGTTGGTGACAGCTATATTAGGCCACCTGCCCTAGAAACCAGGATACCCATGAAGAACAAACAGTCCATTTGGTCTTTCACCAGGCTGTGACCCAGGGATTGTAATCATGGATGCGTTGGCATGACGAGCCTGGCATGGGTAGGTGTGATTAGGGGTTTTGTGATTTTACTGGGCTCTAGTCCAATTTTATGTGATTGGTTGTATTAATGGAATTCTTTCTTTTTATTTTGTTCACCTTCTGGAACCTCCTGGATAGATGTAAAAAAAAGGATCAATGAATAAATAAGATATCAATAAATGTTCGTACACACAGGCACTGTCTCCCTCCGAGAGAAGAGGAAGACTGTGCTTGCATTAAATGTTGGCATTTCTACGGGGAAAACATGCTTGGTTCAAGTGTGTTTTTTCCTCCGGTGGGACCAGTCTATCAGGGCAAGCTGATCTACCCAGTTCTGGGGCGGAGCATGCTGCTTCCGTTTTCACCTTTCAGCCCCAATCCAGGGGCATTCGCGGGCAGTCACTTTATTTCTCCCTTTATTTCTTTGTCGGTAAAACATAAATTTAACATGCTTGGTTCATGCTACCTAGAAAATTATCTACACATTAATGGTTTGGTTCCCTACACTGTTCTGACCGAGGCTTCCCAAGAGCATGAAGCAAACTCCTTGTTCCGACAAAAAACCCTTTTATTAATCTACTGTGAATTCTGCTCATTCACATCCAGCAAAGTCTTTCAAGGGAAGATTTATAGTCATAGACCTTATCTAGCTTGGAAAGCTGATAGGCCGATATTTGTAAAACTTGGCAAGGAGTCTCAGAGAGTCACAAACCAATTAAATGAACTAATTGTCTCCTGCAAACTCCACTCCCCTTTCGCTCCTCTTTTATTTCCTCTGGGAGGGGCCATTCATAGTGTGGCCTTACTCCAAGTCAACTCCTGTTCTTTAGCTGTTCCCTTCATCTGGCAATTCTGAGCATGAGCAAGCTGGGAACAGGCTCCAGCTGTTTATCTGCCTCACTGATGTCTGACTCTGAAGGCAGCTGATAACTGGCATACGGCTCTGGCCGCCTCTCTGCCTCCGACGCAGTGTCCTCATCAGAGCCTTCCCCAGACTCCAGGACAGGCTCATGTCCCTCCCCAACCTCCTCACTCTCTGAATCTGCTGCTAGCTCCACTGGCTGCTGGCAGGCTGCAATATACCTACTCCTTCCTACTTTAGTACATTTTTCATACACAAACACAGCTGTCATACCTTTTCGAATATCTCTATCTTGTACAGGATCTCAATGGAAAAAGAAAAAAGGAATAGCATGATACATCTTTATATTTCTGAGCTAACACAAAGGTAGTTGATGGTTCAGCAAGTAGAGATATGCGTATAACTATTAAAATCTATTCCTGTTTTATTATTTATTTATATTTATTAATAATTTCTACAATAAAAGACAAATCAAAAGAAAAAAACAGGAAGTGCAAGAACCCCAAAAAGAAAACTAAAGTTAAGATAAATGATTTCTGACCTTTTCAACAGATAATTACGATCTTATTGTTCCTTCTCCCTCTTAAATATTTTACCTCATGGCTCTCAATCTTCAATTCCATTAATCATCTTTTTTTCATCTTTCAGCAAAAAGCCCACATAAATCTTTCAAAAAGAAAATTATTTTTCCTCTCCGACCAGATTGTCCTGATCAGTAGAATCACATTTTGTTGGATTCTATTCTACAAACTAATTTAGTTTTCACAAACAACACTGAGTGGTGTCAAGGCCAAAATATACAAATTGAACGAATTGAAAAAGATGATCAATATTAACAGCTTATCTGTCCCATGTAGAGCAACAGAACATTAATCAATTACTGTATTTTTTGGAGTATAAGACGGATGTTCCCCCCCCCCCCCCCCAAAAAAGAGAGTGAAATCTGGATGCATCTTCTACACTGAATACAGCATTTTTGGCTACCAACTCCCTCCCTTTGTAAAAATGGAGCGGGGGTTTGGGAGGCTTGCATAGTGCTCTGGGGGTGGGGTGGGGGCAAAAACGAGCAAAAAACAGGCTGTTTTGTTCATTTTTGCCCCCCAGCTCCCAGGAGCATTCTACAAGCCTCCCAAAGCTCTGCATGTCTCCCCCCTTTTTTTGCAAAAAATGCGGCGTGCAGAGGGTTTAGGAAGCCTGCAGAGAGTACAAAAACTTTTTTTTTAAATTTACCTCATCAAAATCATGGTGCCTCTTATATTCTTGTGTGTTTTATAGTCCAAAAAAATACAGTAACTCAATTAAACCAAGAAATTCCACAATTGGATTCACATCCTTCTGGTCACCAGTCCCTTACCAGATTTTGATGGATTTCCTAAACCCTGACGGAGTCAGAGACATCTGGATATAGAAGGAGCACCTTCCATGGTTCCTCTAGATGACATTTCCATGGCAAAGGAATGGAGTCCACTCTACCAGATCTTATCAGGTAGAGAGGCATTGTTGTGACCAGGTAATCTGCAGGTACCAAGTCCTGAATCACAAGGCAATTTAACGGTGACAAACACCGTTCTGAATTTCACCCAGAAAACAATTGTCTGTCAAAGCAGCTCTCCAAGTCGTGATGTTATATGTGGCAATCAGGAAATATCCATAACTACTTAGCCTTTGCCTAGGTGACACTTCCAAATACATTAATATGGTAATTAACAGAATAGTTAATGCAGCTTTCTAGAAATTAGAATAACAACGCTTTTAGAATGTATTACAATGAGGCAAAAGATGGTTATCAGGCTTGTTGATGTTATGTACCTTGTCCATCAACAGTTTGCAAAAAGTTCATAGGTGACTCCAATGACCGTAATGAGGTTTCAAGACCCATGTTATTGACTGGCATCTCTGCTGGTCCCTTCCCTATTGTGAAGAGGGAGGGGGAGGGACGGAGGGAGACACACACACACACACAAACACACACACAGAGCGGTATAAGAGTTATTGAAAAAATTGAAATCATAGAATCATAGGCTGAAATGGACCTTAGAGGTCTTCTAGTCCAACCCTCAGCCCAATGAAGAAAAACTTAATTGCGTCCTGTACAAATGGCTGCAAAATCTTTTCTTGAAATCCGACAGCGATTGGAGCACCCACAACTTCTATAAAATAAAATTATCTATGCTAACCCCAATGAAGTGTAAGTAAGCATACTGTACAAAGTTAAATCATGTTTAAATAGCGGGGTCTGACTTGGGTTGTTTCCTTGATTATATCATCCTTCTTCCTTTTGATTACATAACTAGGCCTCTTAGCTAAAAGGGGTAAACATATGCTAAAATACGGAAATCAAACAATCAAAGCTACTTTCCTCAGATTATATTGAAGCCTACGTCTTTCACACGTTTGTGTTAATCTTAGAATTACAGTAGGTTTATGCTAACTTGCGTGCTAGCAAAAAAAATCTGACATTCTAAGGAATTAGAAAATACATTCAAATGATGCTTGCTTTGCTCAAATCTAGAAGTTCCTAAACATTTTGCCATCAGATCTTCCTTAGAAGATCTTTAAGGGCCCACCTCCCCTAATATTCCAAAAACCAAAATGAAAGAACAATGAAAACAATACAATGAAACTTTATCTTCTTCTGTATACATAAAAAAGATGACTTAATCTCTGGAAACAAATACTGTCGGGGTAACACACCCCTAACACCCCTCGGGATGTCGGTGTGTGGGTGTATTCTAGCATAATACCAGAATGTGTGGGCCACTGATATGAAAAGGACTGAATTATATCTATAGTGTCAAGTCACAGTACTTTTGACAGTGATAGTGTGCATTTTGGATTCAAGTTCTGTTAAGATACAGCCTGTTGTGCCTTAAAAAGGCTTCTACTGTACAGCACAGGGGAGTTGCCATGGCAACGGCTTTGCAGTACTCCACAAGGGGGCTCCCTCTAATACAGGTTTGGGATAAATACATACCCGGGCTACGCTGGGTTATCAGCTAGTTTTTTAACAAAGACATAAAAAATAAAAATCTTCAAACCTCCTCTGGAGTCTGCCTGCACCTCCCCAAGGAAAGTATACCTCACAATGTGGGAACCCTGCTCTAATCCAAGCAGACAATGCCACTCAAATATTGGAAGACAGTATTGCTTAGCATTTAGAACCAAAGAGAGACCATGGGGTAGGACTATACTTACCTTTCATTACAGATACAATCCAGTCAAAAAAGGCACTCACTCGTGAATAAACACCTGGTCTCTTAGGCTGAGCACAGCCCACGCCCCAGCTAGCAAGTCCGTGGAGCATAAATGGCTTGTGTTCATTTTGGCAAACCAGCAGACCTGAATCCCCCTGGAAAAAAAACATGCCCACAAACACACCCAATTTGCAAAATGTATAGAAAGAACACGCTGCTTTATATTTATATTTCTAATGCACACGTCTAAATCCATCATTTTTCCACGCAGGCATGGAATTTTATAAGCTGAGTTGCAGCAAGGGCAATAACGAGAATGGCTGTGAGACCCGTGTATCAGAGTTATGGCTTTCAGCAGCAGTAGAGATTCTCTCTGAGGTCGGTGGTTTTTTTGCAGATGTTTCATTACCAAACTAGATAACATCATCAGTGCCAGAACGGAGTGGGATTTGCTCTCATTTTTATATACTAATGGCTTGCCCCGTCAGTGTTGCTCTTGGGGATTCCTTGATCTACACGCCACTCAAACGAGACAATCAAAAAACCCCAAAGGAAACAAAAAAACCAAGACACTTCCTCACAAACAATCAACATCCATATGAGCAAAGATTGACACCAAGATTAATAACAGAACAGGCGAAGAATACCCCAATCAAGAAGCTACCAACACAAATAAACAAACTAATAATAAACAACAGCCTAATTAAGAGCACCAAAAACAATCCTGTCAACACCAGAGGTGGCATTCAGCCAGTTCTGACAGATTCTGGAGAACCGGTAGCAGAAATGTTGAGTAGTTCGGACAACCAGGAAATAGACTGGCCCCTCCCCCGCTGCCTCCCAGCTGATCTTCTTTGTTGCCCTGAAAAGGAGCTGAAAAGCAGGTTAGTGGAGAGGGGAGGGAATGGGAATTTTGCAGTACCTTCCCCTGCCACGCCCACAGAGCCACGCCCACAGAACTGGTAGTAAAAGAAATTGAATCCCATCCCTGATCAACACTGATAGGACAAGCCACTAGACTAGTATATAAAAACAAGAGCAAAGCCCAGTTTCTCCTAACACTGATGATGTTACCTAGTTTGATAATGAAACATATTGCAAAAAAACCACCCCACCAAGCTCAGAGACCGCAATTCAACCCTGAGCTACAAGTATTCTCTTCTGTTGGTACCAGTAAGGTACCAGCCCAAAAGGAACCATGTTTATATCCCCGTGATGGAGAACCTATGGCACACATGCCACAGGTGGCATGCAGAGCCATTTGTTAGGGCACACGAGGTGTTGCCCTGTCAGCTCAAGCACGCATGAGCACGCTGGCCAACTGACTTCGGCCTTCATTTTTGGCCGTTTTTCGCCGGCTGCAACCCAACGCGCAAACTGGATGTTCGGGAATGAACTTCCAATTTGTGCATTGGGCCATTTTTCTCCCTCCAGAAGGTTCAGGGAAGCCTCCGGAGGGTGAAAAACAATCCTACAGGCAACTCAAAAGATTAGGAATGGACTTCCGGGTTGCTCGTAGGGCTGGTTTCGTCCTCCGGAGGCTTCAGGGAATGGAGGGGCAGGGAAGGACGTTTTCGCCCTCCCCAGGCACCTAGAAAGTCTCTGAAGCCTGAGGAGGGCAACAAATGGATCCATTGTGCACTAATAGTGGGGAGAAGATGGGGGTCGTGCGTGCACGCGTTGGAGGTCACGCGCATAGAATTATGGGTGTGGGCACGCCCGCGCACAACCCCCCTGCGCTCCCTCTGCTTTTGGCACACGATGGGGAAAAGGCTAGCCATCACTATTATATCCCATGAACAATACTGATGCCCCAACCCCCAATCTATTATTCTTCCCTTCCTGAAAAAGTGTGAAAGAGTTCCAAATTCAACCTTTAAGTTACTGATCCTCTTTGGTCAATAACTGTAACTTATTTAATATAATAAGATGCAGTTGATCCATTTTTGGTAGCTTGAGCATACGTTCCTTATTCTAGTTTACCCTTCTGGGCTGCAGTCTATGTTTTTCTTGTCCCTTGATACCTGGCAGGAATCCTGGCCTTCCAAAGATGCAAAACCAGCACACAACATCTGAGGTGTGATGCCTCCAGGGTGATTAAAGTAGTAGTTTTGCTCACAGAGGTCATTGGCCACCAGTGGGACATGCATTTGTTGTAGACGGGTAGCGAGACCTCCAGCTATAAAACAGGAGAATAATATTTCAGAGTAATGCATTTTTTTCCCTTTGATGGGAAAAAGGGATTGGAAACCTTAAACACCTAAAGAGCCACAACAGTCCTAATCGGAAGCCCCACGTTCAATTCTGGAGCCAACAGGAAGTCTGGTTATCCCACCATAGAGTCTCCTCCTAGGGCGGCGTCATTTTTCCTTTTACTGACCTGTGACAGGGAGCCACAGAAGAGGGATGAAAGAGCCACATGCGGCTCCAAAGCCGCTGGTTGCTGACCCCTGGAGTAGATACTAGGGCCATGATGGTGAACCTATGGCACATGTGCCACAGGTAGCACGTGGAGCCATTTGTTAGGGCATGCAAGGCATTGCCCTGTCAGCTCCAGCTGACTTCAGCCTTCCTTTGAGCCTGTTTTTCACCCTCCGGAGCCTTCAGGAGCCTTAAGAAGGCTTCCCTGAAGGCTCCGGAGGGTGAAAAACGGCCCTACAAGCAAACCTGAAGTCTGTTCTTGAACTTCCAGTTTGCCCGTAGGGCTGATTTTTTGCGCTCCAGAGGCTTCAGGGAAGCTCCTGAAGCCTCTGGAGGGCCTCCGGGGGGGGGGGGGCAGGGAAGGCTGTTTTCGTTCTCCCCAGGCCCCTAGAAAGCCTCTGGAGCCTAGGGAGGGTGAAAAAAGTGCATCAAAAGTGGAGGGGAGTGCTGGTCATGCGCGCATACGCGCTGGGGCGCACACATAGCACCTGTGCACGACCACCCTGCACTTCCGCAGCTTTTGGCACACAAGCCAAAATAAGTTAGTCATTACTGCACTGGGTGGAAAATCTTCAAAATGCATTACTAAGGTTTGGATCACATCTACGTAAGTTATGCCTAAAAGAAAAAGATTGCAGTTTTCCTCCCCAAAAGCTAGGTGCATCTTATGGTCCGGAGCATCTTATAGTGCCAAAAATACAGTAGTTCTAAGAATAGGTTCATTTGATTCTGAATTCCGAAATGCTACAGAATAAACATTTCTGCATGGATATAAAAGCTGTATAAATTGATTTGGATGCATTCAAGTTGATATAAATAAATTTGCTGAGTTGATTAAAAGATCTGATTTGGCTCAGAGATTCAACGGATACATTTTCAAATTGAATTCCCAAATCAAATATCCATACCCCTAACATATATTTACCCAGGATGTGTGCAATGTGCTCACACAGTTGTATATTGATCTCAAAATGCAGAATCTCTCTTTTTATTAAATGTCATGGTGTGTCCCTCTAAATCAATGGTTCTTAAAACTGTTTGACCTTATTACTCGTTTTCATGGCCTTGAATTATGTCATTATTCCCATTAAAAACAAACAAACTCTTGTTTTACATAAAGTATCTTGGTGGGCGACAGTCCTCAACTCACAAAACAAGCAATTACAAATTGCTCCATCACCCCTCAGGATATCTCCAAATTG
Source organism: Natrix helvetica (assembly GCF_964273705.1). NCBI lineage: Eukaryota > Metazoa > Chordata > Lepidosauria > Squamata > Natricidae > Natrix > Natrix helvetica. The sequence continues at coordinate 16,569,813 of NC_138553.1, forward strand.
CTCCCTTGGATAATTACGCCCAGTTTAAGAATCACTGTTCTAAATGGAGAAGAACAATAAAAGGAGATTGCCAAATTTCACATCAAGATTTGGTGGTAAATCACAGGTCTCTAAATTGCTTTAATCTGAATTGCTCTAGTTAGATTTTGCAGCAAACTTCCAGACAGAACGTGGCTAGATTACTGTAGAAGCTTAACATAAACAAGGCCTCAAATATAAGAATACAGAATAACAGAGTTGGAAGGGATCTTGGCGATCTTCTAGTCCAATCCCCTGCTCAAGCAAGAGACCCTACGCCAGGGGTATCAAGGCCCGTAAGTTGGATGCGGCCTGCAGGGTGCTTAGATCTGGCCCACAGGGCCGGCCTGGAAACAGCAACAGACTGGCCCGTGGTGCCTCTGCTAGCGAAAATGGAGCTCGGGGAGGGAGCGCACGTGGGCTCCATTGTCGCTGGCAGAGAGCTGTCGAAATAAACTAAAAACAAAACAAAAGGAGAAATGTTTCACCTTTTGCTTTTGAGCATGCAAGAAGGGGCAGGAAAGGAGAAAGGGAAAGAGGAAAGACAAAGAAAAAGATGGGAAGGTGGGAATAGAGCAAGGAAGGAAAAATAAGGAAAGAGGAGAAGGAAGAAGAAAGTGGAAGGAAGGAAGGAAAGAAGGAAGATGGGACTGAGGGAGTCTGCCTTGGCCACCACAGGTGCCCCTGACATGAGTTCCATGTCAAACCCACAATGGCCATGCCCATCATGGCTACACCCACCAGCCCTACAAGGTCAAACACAACCCCGATGCAGCCCTCAATGAAATCGAGTTTGATACCTCTGCCCTACACCATTCTGGACAAATGGTTGTCCAATCTCTTCTTTAAAATGCCCAGTGATGGTGCATCCACAACTTCTGAGGGCAAACATATCCATTGTTCTCAAGGACAACCGATCTCCTTAGTTCTAGATCGGTTCTCTCCAGTGGTGGGATTCAAAAAATGTTACTACCGGTTCTGTGGGCGTGGCTTGGTGGGCGTGGCTTGGTGGGCGTGCCATGGCTTGGTGGGCGTGGCGTGGCTTGGTGGGCATGGCAGAGGAAGGACACTGTAAAATCTCCATTTCCTCCTAATCAGCTGGGACTCGGGAGACAGAGAATAGATGGGGGCAGGGCCAGTCAGAGGTGGTATTTACTGGTTCTCTGAAATACTCAAAATTTCCGCTACCGGTTCTCCAGAACTGGTCAGAACCTGCTGAATTACCACCTCTGTCTCTCTCCTATTTTTGCTAAGCTTTAACAAAGGTGGAGCCTTGACAGTGTCGATTCCGCGTGAGGGAGAACATGGACTTCACCTTCTTGGAAACTTGCCCAGCCAGTCACAGTACAAAGCACAAAGGACGGCAACGGCTCCATGGACCTTGGCAGGCATACAGGCCTCACCGCTGCACTATAGATCAGAGGCGTTTGCAGCTGGACGAGGGCAATATCAGAATCGTAGCTTGCAACCTCAAAGGCCGGGTGCACTGTAATGCTCTTGACTCTTCTCACCTGCATCAAGAGAATGGACTCAATAGAATCAGTATCCAGTCTTTTTCACTCAGTACCGTACATAGTAGCTGTTTAGCGGGTGGGAAGACTGGGGGGGAAGTAGGGGAAATACCAGTTTAGTTACAAATTTCATTCTTAGCCAACATCTCTTTGTAAAATAATCAGCAACTTCCTCTACGGGGCTCTCCCTAATCAATAAATGCTCCTGCAGCAAGAATTGTCTCTATCCTTTTCTTTTTAGGCTGTAGCAAACACTGAAATCAGATAAGAGCTGCCAGCACCGCTACCGTAGTGCTGCCTTTGGCTGATAAGCTATGAACCTCCTTATTTTAGCCCGCACTTGATATAAATTAGCCACCTTTCATTCTCGCTGCAGCGCAATTCCTTCTTCCTGCCAGCATCCCCATCTGAACAAATATACCACACAATATGCCCTTTCCTTTTACTAACGCTTTCATTCTGCCATTTTTGGACAACACTCTTAGACGTATATGGGTTTTTTTACCGTGTTTCCCCGAAAATAAGACAGGGTCTCTTTCTCTGGGGATTTTAGAGCTGGAATGATTTGCCTGCGGTTCAACTTCCTGTAGTCTTCAGTATAATGATAAGTCATCAGCTCAGAATACCATCAGTTTGGGCTTTATGGCAAAGACAATTCATGCCCTCCTCACCAAAATCAGAGGTGGGTTCCTACCGATCCGGTCCGGGTTTGCTATGCCCCCGAACTGATTCTCCTAGGGCGGCACCATTTTGTTTTTCGGTTCTGCGCATGCGCAGAACAACTTTCATTGCAATTTTTGTTTAGTTTTTTAAGGCTTTGCACATGCATAGACCTTCTTATTTTGCAAATGTGGATGCATGCATCCTGTGCATCTTGCGCATCTTGCATGCGTGTGTTCAAAGTTAGCGCATGCACGCAAAATTCCTGCGTGCACCAAACCAGTAATGCCGGCAGCAACCCACCCCTGACCAAAATAGCCAGAGAGAAAGAAGAAAGAGATGAGGATTCCACTGGTATGATTAACAAGATGGAAAGAAATGTTTTATTTATGTATTGGAGAGGAGAGGATTACAAGAGCTAGGAACGAGGCCTAGGAACCATGAGTGCACTAGGCAAACAGCTCAGTGTATTTCCTATTGTCTGCCTGCTTATTCTCTTGTAATCCGTTCTTCTCCAATCTCTTTGTTCTGCACGTGGGTGGTGAAGATGGAAATGTATCAGACACAGTAAAGATTACCTACAGAGATTGTGTGTGGGGGGGGGGGGGTCCCCATTTTTTTCCTCTCCTCACTAGTTTAAACCCTGCAAGAATTTTCCCAGTCAAACCTGAAGATGCTGAATAGGGGCTGAAACAAGGACCATATGTGCATAAAACAGGTGAGCAAAAAGAAACATACAACTAAGTTTGTCTCAACCTGTTCAGCAGCTTCTTTCAGTAGCCTGTCATGGCTTCCAGCAACAACAGTCCAGTATGATGGATTATTTGTTCTAAAAAAAGGAAGGAAAGGAATACATATAAGGAATATATTGTGTCACAACCCCTGGTACCCAAATATGGGAGGGAGCATACTGCTTCCCTTTTTCTGTCTTTCGGCTCACCCTAGGAGCCATCCAGGCAGAAAGCCATTTTTTAATGTTGCCTTTGTTACATTTGTGTTGCATTTGTGCTGATAAATAAATAAAGGGAGATTAGTATAGATCTATTTCAAGCTTCAAATTATAGATGTAATTTGTGCTGATAAATAAATAAAGAGAGACTAGTATAGATCTATTTCAAACTATTTAGCTCTCATCAGCTAGCCATACGCTTACTGGGATTCGAACCTGGGCTGTTTTTACATATTAGGCAGTTGTATTAGCCTCTAAGCCACAAGCTCTCCTCCCTTATCAGCTGAGCCAAGGAAATGATTAAGTGAAGCAGTATGCTCCCTCCAATATTTGGGTATACCAGGTTCTTTGACATGACACATATATATATATACATACATACCTACATACCTACATACCTACATACCTACATACATACATACATACATACATACATACATCTTTCAATTTAACTTTTCTTTAGCTTTTTCATTTAACTTGTTCCTGCAACAAATCACAGGAATGTTCGTGTGAAAGCTGAGATGTTCTTCATTATATTCATACCCCCACTCTGCAGAATGAATTAAGTTGCTGTAAGGTTCCAGCTGTTTCCCTGAGTCACTGAAATGCCAAAGAGAGTGAGACTCGAGACAAGGCTTGCCAAAAATATCAGCTTTTATTTATAGCAAAAGCTGGGTGACAAAACTATATCCAAAACATACAAACAAATGTAGCCACACCCTACAAGAGTGGCTCAGAGTATTATGTACATTTTAGGCAGATAGAAACAAAGTTTATCCAATCAGAGACAAAGATTCGTTACCAATGTGATATTTAAAGCGTTCTTTTGTTCAAGCTCCTGTCACTGTCTACCTTATCTAGGAAGTATTCCTATGGCCTTGTGTAGGGGGTGGAAAGACTCCCTTTGCTGAGTTGTTTTTCGGCAGAATGCTTTAAGGATTTATGACCCAGGAAAACTCCCCAGTTTGGTTCCTTTATCTATAGGGCCTGATATTCCCACGTAACAATTTCTTCTATGTTTTCAAGAATGTCCCTAGCTTTGAAGCCAAGAATAGAAGCGAAATGCAGCAGTGAGATAACATTTGCAGTAATGCCATCCAATATTAAAGTTATATTAATCTAGGTAGGCTAGAAAAACAACTAATTTCCGACAGTATATCGTATCAGAAGCAAACAGCAAATATTGGTTTAATCAGTAACAATTGTATAGTAACATAAGCCATTCATAATAAAAGCAAATAGCCAATATTGATTCATATTGATTCATCTACTCCTTCATTCCAAAATGTTTCAGGACCCTGTAGGAACTGAAGTGTCATAGTATTCTTCCCTGGTCTAAATTAAATCTTACCTACTTTATTCCAAACAACCAGTGTCTGCAAAAGGCTACTTTGCCTGGCTTACCATCTTACCATCTGTACTTACATCTTTACGCAGTGAGCGGCTGTGAGCACCCAAGTCGCGTTGATGATGGCACCACCACACCTGTAATCACCCAGAAAGTGCAAACTCACATGCCAGGGCCAGCAGTGAGGACAAGCTTCTTCTCCCCCAATGATATGTCTTGTCAGCCTCTGAGGACCAAAAGGGGGGAAACCACAAATATCTACAGCAAGAGAAGGGGGATCAAAAGCTAGAGGACATCCAGGAGAATTCAATAATGCTTTGCCTGGAAAGTGAAGTTTCAAGTTTTTATAATCATCACTAGCTAATAACCCAGCATTGCCCGGGTATTTATTTATAGGGGGAAAATGTCTGGAGCAAACGTAATTTCTAACATTGGATTTTCCCCCTTACCAAAGGGAGCCCCCTTGTGGAGTACTGTGAAGCCGTTACCATGGCAACTCCACTGTGCTATACAGCAGAAGCCATTTTACAGCAGTACAGTAGAAGCCATTTTAAGGCACAACAGGCTGTATCTTAACAGAACACAAACCCTGAGGGGTGTTAGGGGTGTCTTATCCCCACAGTATTTTTCCCCCCAGAAAGTACGTCATCTGTGTACCAAGTTTGGTTGAAATTGCTCGAGGCTTTCCAGAGTTATGCTGAAACACAAACACACACACACACATACAGTCGTTGCCAAATGCAAAAAAATGAAGCTGTTAGATTGGGTAATGGAGAGGCACACACAGGCTTAACGGTAACAACAGCTCTTTATTAAGCACAACAAGTGAGAACAATCCAGCGAAGGTTGAGTCTGACAGCAGCCCTTTTATAGGGAGCTGTCAGACCCTTCGACCAATAGGATTAAACCTCTGTTCCCGCCGGAACAGAGGACCTTGGTGGAAACCACTGTAGTTCAAACAAGTATCTAACAGAAGCATTTCAAATCTAACCATTACAGTTTTATGTTCCTAATGGGCAACAACAGAATCCATAAACCTTCAGGCATGAGAGAACAGACAGCTCAAATGGGAATATTTCCAGACAGACACATTTTGGCGTTATCTGTCAAAAGATATCGTAAAGTTAATTACTCTTTTTTTTCTTAATAGCTTCTTTATATGCACAGAAGACAGCAATAATGATAGGAAGATTCAGCATAGTTAGAAGAGGGAAGTCTTGCAATTTGGAGTTTTCCCAATTCCCGTATCATTTTATGAATGAATTAAGCAGACTGATGTTACAATAACAGGACTGTCTGGAAATGCCTAAGTCAAATTAAAGGTAAGACTGCTGGGCTTTAGTAATCCTCCCCTTTTCATATTCAAGTTGTTTCCTAGGAAATCCAAGAGCGGAGCTATTATTAATCCTTGAGGAACTTGCTTACCCAGTGGGATATCTTTTGGTTCAAAAGCAGATATAGAGAGCAGACCTTCATATTCACCTTTAGATGTTGCTGTAGGAAGGAAATGAAGCTTTAGTTCAGCAAAAAGGTATTTCTCAACCATTCAACACAAAAGAGTCAAGTTTACCCAATTCAGTGCTCCACTCAAAGAACTTATTCCTATTTTTCTGATTCTCTCTTCACTGGGATCTTTCCCCAACATACTTGTGTTTTCCCGAAAATAAAACCCTGTCCCAGTGGTGAAATTCAATTTTTTTACTACCAGTTCTGTGGGTGTGGCTTGGTGGGCGTGGTGTGGCTTGGTGGGCGTGGTTTGGTGGGCGTGGCAGGGGAAGGATACTGCAAAATCTCCATTCCCACCCACTCTGGGGCCAGCCAGAAGTGGTATTTGCTGATTCTCCGAACTAGTCAAAATTTACGCTACCGGTTCTCCAGAGCCTGTCAGAACCTGCTGGACTTCACCCCTGCCCAATCCTATATTTTTTTGCCACCAAAAAAGGCACCAGGTCTTATTTTCTTGGATAGATGTCATCCACTGCCTCACCTCACTTGTGTACATCACCCCTGGCCTCATTTCCACTGTCAGAGGCTTTCAGGAACTTCTTCGGATAATTGCAGCCAAGCTTCACACACCTCGGCCTATTTCTTCTGCAGCCAACAAAGCTTTCCTGAAACCTCTGTAGTCAATAACAGAGCTGTGGATCGATTGGAAAGCCTTGCTGGCTGCAGAAGAAATGGACTGAAGTTTGCGAGGCCTGGCTGCAACTATCCGTAGTAGGGCAATTTCATCCCATCATCCCCATTTTAGCTTAATTTTTACCCATGCATCCTGGAGTGGGCAGTGTCTTAATTAAGGCTTATTTTGGGGGTAGGGCTTATATTGGGCACATGTGTAAAAATCAAGCTAGGACTTACTTTCTTAGTAGGTCATATTTTAGGGGGGAATACGATATAAATGTACATACGTACGTACATACATACATACATTCTCTTTCTTAGAAACCTAGACTTAGAATAACTTTATTGTCACTTTGATTGTACACCAACCGGCTTACATTAAAATGAAATTTCATTGCATACAGCTCTCAAAGGGCCACCACCTCCAATATACACTACATAAAAATGACTAAATAAATAAATACAAAATTATGTATATATCAGAGGTGATATTCAGCAGGTTCCGACCAGTTCTAGAGAACCAATAGCGAAAATTTTGAGTAGTTCGGAGAACTGGTAAATACAACCTCTGACTGGCCCCGCCCCATCTATTCTCTGCCTCCCGAGTCCCAGCTGATCGGGAGGGAATGGGGATTTTGCAGTATCCTTCCTCTGCTACACCCACCAAGCCACACCCACCAAGCCATGCCCACAGAACCGGTAGTAAAAAAATTGAATCCCACCACTGGCATATACCCACATATATTACAAGACATGGAGAAACAACACAGTCTAGTTTGGATATATACATGTAAACATGGCAAGCAAAACAAATCTTTCAAGTTTACCAGATGGATGGCATCTCTCCCCTTCCCTTCTCAGAATCATGATTTCTGAAATGTTTTGAAATGGAAGTATTACTAGTTTTACTTGCAAAATGCTGGAAAGTCATGCTTGTTATACTGTATTAAGAAGGGGGAAAACACTAGTGAAGGTTTTTTAAGCATTGCAAAGCTGGGTAGTATAGAATAATACATCAAAAACATTTCAGAAGCTGTAGAACGCAGTTGCCGAGCTTTGCAAGTGGGCATTGCACACTGCCCAGAGGCTACCTTAGAAGGACAAAAATTATGCATTGTAAAGATAAAAAATTATGCATTGTAAAGATCAATTGGAGGTGAGAAATACTTCCAATGTAATCTACCGAATACCCTGCATGGATTTCTCCTGTGACTATGTAAGAAAGAGGAAGAGGAAGCTAACCACCAGATTGCAAGAACACAAGTGAGTGGTTGGGTGAGAAGACCCGAATTCATTGGTAGATTCATACTGCAATGAACAAGGACACACATTCAATTTTGCAGCTACTAAGATTGTTGGACGAGCAGGCACAAAAACATCCAGGGAAGTAATTGAAGCCTGGGAAAGAGGCCCCTCGTCAGTCAACAGGAGTGCTGATTTACCATCAGCCTACCAAGTACTTAGAAGGGGAGAGCTGGGCAGCACAAGCAAATGACAGCTAATGACTTAAAAACCAGCCATCAACACACTCCGATAAACATCTAAAAAGACACATACAACAAGCACTATAAATAGACCACAGAGAACAGCACACACTTTGCTAGAGAAAAGTTCCCTGAGGATGGGCTCCAGCACGAGTCCAAAAGCTCGGAAGACAAAACCTCTGGTCCTGGTGACCAACCCAGATTGGATCCTGCAACATTATCTTGGGACACGTATATTTGCCTTCATTTTGGAGAATAAAATCAGATTCACTGAATAACTTGTAAAACTGACTGGAAGGCAGGTAAAATGCTAAGAGGAAGATAGGAAGGTGGGGGAACTCAATGACTTTGACATTCACCAAAAATTGTTGCATAAAAGGATCCATTTCTGTTTTTCAAAATCTCACACTAATTGCATAGAAACAATGGAATGGTGATTCAAAGTGTGCAAGGTAATGCACAAAATAAGTCTAACATTCACTGTTATAATGTTGAAGACTGCAACTGTGGTGTTATTTATTATCAAAAACATATAGCCTTCTTAACATTTCCGGAAAGAATAAATCATATTCCTTGAGATGGAGATCTGAACGTAGCAGATATTTTGCTGGTCCTTTGTCATGAGTCTAATGTACAACCAATTTCTTTTGGAAAATCTTTTGCTTTACATACAAAAGAGACCACACAATAGAACCTGTCCAAGTCTTCCTTTTTATTTTTCTACTCCAAATGTCTTTTTTCTGCTATTCTCATTCAGAAAGAAAGCTATGATGAGATCATCTGAACATATTTTGTCATTTGAAACAATTATGAATGAATCTTTTGCGGGAATTGTCAGTGTATAAGGAAAAATGAGATGGGATAGCCATAACAACAAGTCAGCCAATGGGAACTGTTTGGTGACTAAGAAACAGGATCTGTTGTGAGCCATGGGAGACGGCTCGGAGCCTGGGCATGGCTTAGCTTAACTGGTCTGTATATAAGATGTGGTTTGTCCTTGGATTATAGATTCTGTGCTTCTGTGCTTCTAGATTCTGAATTCGGGTTGTTCTGGTTCTGGCTTCTGCTGTATGGGTATTGTATACATGCACCATGCGTTATATTATTGTATATAAACAAATTTCTTCTATAAATGAATCCTGCTGAATTATTTACTTGTGTGCTGGTTGAATCGCTGCAAACTCTAAAAGGAATGTGGAAATATGGGTCATCATATGACCTAGAAGTTGCAAGATCCTAAAGTCAACATAGCTGCACAACTCAGAAGAGCCATGGTGGCACAGTGGTTGGAATGCAATATTGCAGGCTAATTCTGCCAACTGCCAACAGTTTGATTCTCATCAGGTTCAAGGTTGACTCAGCCTTCCATCCTTTCCAGGTTGATAAAATGCGGACCCAGATTGTTGGGGGAAATATGCTGACTCGGTAAACCGCTTAGAGAGGGATGTAAAGCCCTGTGAAGCGGTATAGAAGTTTAAGTGCTAGTGCTATATGTAACAGGTTGTATTTTCCTTACAGATGCCATTGATCGGCCTGCACGTCCCACTCAGAACAAAATTCACAATGTCTTCTAAGAAAAGTATATTTTCTTGCATCCTAAAATTTTCATCATTGTACATCTTGGAATAGTTTGACCTAAGAGGCTTTTTCAAAAAAGGATCACGATGAACAGATAAAAGATTGAAAACTGACCAGTTAAATGCTTATTTTTGCTCCACAGGACAAGTCAGTTGAGAACCTCAAAAACACTTGATAATGCCAAATAATTCTCCCCCCCTCCCTCTGTTTGTGAAGTGGAAAGGAAACAAATCCTTGGCCCCTTTCATTTATTTTTAATTTCCACATTTTGCAACCGTTTGATCCATACACTTTATTCCGTAATTCGTTCTGCCCCCATGCTTTCTCCATCCTAGTTTACCTGGCTAAACTGCAGGCATTGAAAAGAACACAATGGGTGCCCACACACATTCCAAGCAATCTCGGTATGACTGAGGATAATATAGGTAGTCCTCGACTTACCACCGCAAACGAGCCCCAAATTTTCCTTGCTAGGTAAAAGATTCGTTAAGCGAATCAAAATGGTCCAATTGCAGATGACTCTGAAAGATCATGAGTATATTTCACCACAAAAACACTCCTGCCCCAATAGGCGACTTCAACTGTTTATGTCAGGGGTATCAAATCTGCAGCCGTACCTTTTACCTTGGCCTGGAGTTGATACTAAGTAGAATCCAGTGCCATCAAGAAATCCCCCAGCCTGATTTGCACACTCAGGCGAGGCCTTAAGTGAATCTCTCTAATTTCTCTCCATTCCCATTGACTCTGGATCAAAAGACGTGCAGATTTTCTATTTAGCGGAAGCCGACGTTGAAGAGAACATCCCCAACCAACCTGAAGAGAAAAACGTGAACTTGGCCTTGAATCCCCTGAAGTTATTTTCTTCATCGCTCTCAAACTGGATCAGCATGATGTTCCCTGAGCTCCACACAGGTGAAGGAATTGAGAAACCACACAGGAGAGCTATAAGGGGGCAAAAAGAACACAATTCCCGCCATCGGCGGTGAAGTACTTTTCACCAGGAACCATATCTCAAATAAGGGAAAGGAGCTCCCTGAGTCTAAATCAGGGGTCTCCAACCTTTCGGACCTCAGGGACCACTGAATTCATCATTTTAAATCCCGCGGACCACTAATATGATCTGCCTAATGTTATATATCGGTCGAAGAACGAGGCAGGACGCGTTCTGAGGAAAACTGCAACTGCTTTTATTAACGATTAACAACCAACTATATACAAGCGATGGCTGCCAGGACATAACACCTAATGACTGGGTGGGCGTGGCTAGGTGTCATGTGACTAGGTGGGCATTGCTAGGTGTCATGTGACTGGGTGGGCGTGGCTAACTTGATGTCACTCACATCGAGGGGCACCTCGCCAGCCCCTACTCTCCCCTCCCCTCCCAGCCACTCCTTGCCTGCCCGCCCAGGCTCCTTAGGGCCCCAATAGGAAGCAGTTGCTGGAGCTAAGCAGCCACCACGAGAAAGACTTGGCAAAACAGCTCCGTTCAAATTGGATCAGACCGAGAAGGAGGCTCAGCAGAAGCACCTCACTGAGGACTATAAGCATAGGCTTTCCAAGCAGAGGGAAGACCTGCAGGAGTGCAAGGCCAGGTACTGGTGCCTGGAGGCTCAGCGGGCTGAGAGGGTTAGCTAGTTCCAGGCCATGATACAATCCCACTGGAACAAGGCCTTCTGGCTCTTTGCCACCAGTGGCGTTTCTCTCCAGCTTTTCCCCAAAGCACCGCACCAGGAGGCTGAAGCAGACCTCAAGTCGGAATTTCTGCCCCTGGTACCTGGCCCAGGGGCTGTGGTTTGAGGACACCTGATTTAGTGCAATATTAAAAAATGCAAATCATTTTTTCTGCAGACCACCAGTTGGTGACCGCTGGTCTAAATCACCTCAGGAAGGTTGATTCAAGATTTTGGGACAAATGATTTAAACCGGAGACATTTTGCTTTGGTCTGCTATCTCTTGTCATCAACCACTGCCCATTTGCTTTATTTTCTTTCAGAATATAATCCACGCCATCTTCAAAAATCAATGGACAAGGTCCACCTTGCCAAGTCAAAACAGTTATTACCTAGCTGGTGGTCTTCTTCGGTGTCTCCATAAACAACAACAGCATCATAAATACAATCCTGGCTGATTTCAACAGCAAAGTCTTCAAACTCCAACTGAAAGGGAGAATATTAGTGTTCACCCCCATAAAACATACACAACAGCATCCCCATCTTGATGTCCTCTAGGACAGGGGTGTCAAACTCAAGGCCTGGGGGCTGGATCCAGCCAATGGAGTGCTTAGATCTGGCCCGCGGGGCCACCCTGAAAACAGCAAAGGACAGCAGTGCTTCTGTCAGCAAAAATGAAGCTCGGGAGGGCTGCGTACGGCTCTCCTGAGCTCCATCTTTACTGGCAGAGGGTTGCAGGAGGCCACTGCGGCTGAAAACGGAGCTCATGAGGTCCACGAGCAGCACTCCCAAGCTCCGTTTTTGCTGGCAGAGGGTTGCAGGAGGTTGTTGCAGCTGAAAATGGAGCTTGGGAGCCTGTTTTCACTGGCAGAGCACTCAGGCCACCACAGCCTCCCCCCCCCCAACATGAGTGATGTTGAGCTGGCCACACTCATCCTGGCCACGACCACCCCAGCCCCCCAACATCAAACATAACCCTGATGCGGCCCTCAATGAAATCGAGTTTGACGCCCTTGCTCTAGGGCTTCTGATGGTACATTCTAGAAATTGTGGCCCTAACATATCTGAAGGGCATCTAATCCAACAACATCTCTGAGGCCATAGCAAAAAACTCGATCCCAACCTGATCAATGAGCACAGCAAGGCAAATCAAGACATGATTTTGGGTCCCTGAGACAGGAAATCCTTTCAGCGTCTCTCCCTACGTCTGGCAGGAAAAGAATTCAGTAATATCGAATTAAATCATAATCCATTTCCCTTTCTTGACCTCCAAAATCATCAGCTCAAGGCAGTTGCCTCACTCTGCCAATGACAAGGCCATTTTAAGTGCTTTGAGAACACAGATAAGCAAGATCGTTGCCTCAAGAATGATTTGTGACTGACTGACACAGGCATCGCAAAAAAGTTGGTTGCATTCCAACCTAGGTCATCGCTCCTTATTACCTTGATGACACGGTCCACTGGGGCTTCAATGAGCCAGTGGCATTTTGTGCCGCTGGGATATAAGTCCGGGTAATTAGCCGTGTCAATCTTTCCTTCTTCCACCAGCATTGCCACACTGCCACAGCCAGAGCCTAGGACATTGGAGCAAGAGAGGCGGCAGCAAATGAGCAGAGATGCTATGCATCAACTGCACCTTATTAACTGGTGAATCAACATTAAGATCTTTTTCCACCCGAATATACTTAAAACATGCAAATAGAGGCAGCATGTCAACTTGCATTTTTCAGAATAAGTAGAGACGAAGAAGCTGCCTGTTCCCCAACTGTCCTCTGCAGAGAGGTTCAGAGGCAAAGGTGAAATTACCTGCTTCAGATGCTGGATGCACAGCACTGAAGGTGAATTCAAAGCCTCGGCCACCAATGCTGCCATCCGACACAAATATAACAATGGCTTGGTCCGACTCTATCAGCAAGGGGGAAGGCAAGACATCACCACAGATTTTGCCTGTTAGAAAAGAACAAAGTCAAGACGAACCCTGAGGGAGCCACACGCATCCTACTGACCCACTCTTTGTGGGTCTTTAAGGACTACAGAAGATGCAACTGGTATAGCTCAAGGATAGGATTCTTGGGTCCAGGCAATTCTTTCCCCAGAGCCCTCTGCAAGGCACCAATTCATCTATCTCAGGAGTGTCAAACTCAATTTCATTGAGGGCCACATCAGGGTTGTGTTTGACCTTGGGGGGCTGGGATGGGCGTGGCCAAAGTGGGCATGACCAGCTCAATGTCATTTGTGTCAGGGCACCTGTGGCAGCCCGAGTGCTCTGCCAGAAAAAAATGGGCTCCCGAGCTCCGTTTTCTGCTGTGACGGCCTCCTGCAACCCTCTGCCAGTGAAAACAGAGTTGGGAGTGCTGCCTGTGGACCTTCCAAACTCCATTTATGGCTGCAATGGCCTCCTGCAACACTCTGCCAGTGAAAATGGAGTTCGGGAGGGCCACACGCAGCTCTCCCGAGCTCCATTTTCACTGGCAGGGGCACCGCAGGCTGGTCCTTCCTTCATGTTTCCAGGGCGGCTCTGCAGGCCAGATCTTAGCAACCTGCGGCTGGATCTGGCCCTTGAATTTGACACCCCTGATCTATCTGGTAAGATGAACTGTCCTTCGCCTCCATCCAATTGCAGGGCATGGTAGCAGAAATAGAGAGAGAGAAAACAGGAGAAGTCAGAAAAAGAAGACAGGGGATTATTCTATCACTGAATTTGGATCTACCATTGCACAAATTTGGTCTCCAACTCAGAGGAACTTTCCGCAAGAGATGGCAGGTTCTCAAACACATTTCCCAGACTCAACCCTTAAAACTTTCCTTTATGTCAGAGAGCCACCATTCCAGAGAGCAGCTGTTAGTCATAATTGATGCACTGGGCTAGACAGAAAAATGGCCCAACTCAGTCAAGGGCAGTTTCCTAAATCATAGACTGAAATTTCACAAGGAATTGCACGAGAGCCCTTCCACCTACCAATTAATTCCTTCTCGCTTGAATAGAAAGCAACGTAGTCATGGTCACATTCAATCTGATCTTCTACGTCTAGTTTGATAAATTCCACCAGAATGATTTTATCTTCAGATACAGTTAGGTTCCAAATGCACCAGCTGGAAATAGACAATTTAAACTATGGCTTAGGCAGAAGACATGACATTACTGAGCTCCTGGAGTCAGGAACTGTCATGGACCTCTCAGTGGAAAACACCTTGCACTTATTCTTCTTCTACCACCTACAAACGTACTCCCAAAGGGATAGAGCAGCAAACTCGTCTCCCTCAACTGTTATTTGTTTGCTTGCATGCAACGGGGAGATTGAACCACAGGGAGAAAATAGGAACATAAAGGACAGAGGTGGTATTCAGCAGATTCTGACCAGTTCTGGAGAACCGGTAGCGGAAATTGTGAGTAGTTGAGAGAACCAGTAAATACCACCTCTGACTGGGCCAGCCCCAATCTATTCTCCTGAGTCCCAGCTGATCGGGAGGGAATGAGGATTTTGCAGTAACCTTCCCCCAGCAGTGGGAAGGGAATGGAGATTTTACAGTATCCTTACCCTGCTACGCCCACCAAGCCACACCACACCCACCAAGCCACATCCACAGAACCAGTGGTAAAAAAATTTGAATCCCACCACTGATAAAGGATCCGTAGTTGTGGTATTCATATCCTGCCTTTTGTCTAGAAACTTAAGGCAGCATACATAAGGCCCCTTTGTCATATTTTCCCAACAACAAGAGTGTGACTCAGATGGCTGAGACAGACCGATCTCCCAGTAAGCTCCCATGGATGAGGGTGGACCTCCCCATTCTTATTTGCCTTAACCACTACAGTGTTTTTCACACTTGGCAACTTTCAGATGTGTGAACTTCAATTCCCAGGAATTCTGGGAAATGAAGTCCACACAACTGAAAGTTGCCAAGTTTGAAAATCACTTCACTACACTATCCTGGCTCCATAATAAAGTACTTATGAAAAATTAAAATTCTGTTTTTTTTTTTTAGTTCCTGGCTTGGTGTAGTAATGGAGAAGTTAGCATAAAACAGAAATCACAGGTATTGATCCCGAGCTTTATTTTCAGTTGCCACGGCCTCCTGCAACCCTCTGTCAGTGAAAACGGAGTGAAAACTCAATTTTTGCTGGCAGAAACACCGCAGGCCGGTCTTTTGTTGTTTCCAGGTTGTCCCTGCGGGCCAGATCTAACTATCCCATGGGCTGTATCCGGCCCCCGGGCCTTGAGTTTGACACCCCTGTTCTATTGCATCTTTATCAACAAACTCTCCTTTTGTTCCAAAAAATCCTAGCAAGGCAGTCCATTTATTAATGTCCCTCAAGGAAACTCAGCACCTGTGGTAAATATATACCTATTATCAAGGTAGTTGTCTTCAGCCAGGCGGGGGTACTGAACAAGGCCACTTTCACCAAACACCAGCCTTCCATGGGGATTGCACTCTTCTTGGCTGGATGCAAACAGAAACTTTGGCCCAGATTCTGAGCAAGAGAAACCAAAAAAGGTTCCTGTAAAATATTGTCAGCATGAAGATGTAATGGGATGTGCCCCTGCAGAAGCAGAGGGGGAAGATTTCATACCAACTTTGTGGTATTTATTTTGTACAATGACAATAAAGGTTATACTATACTATTTTGCCAACTCAGAACTTTCCCAAGAGATTCAGATCAAGAAACTGCACAGGTTCTGACCTGGGCTTCCCAAAAGCACGAAGCCAACTCCTTGTCCGATAAAACCTCTTTTATTTAGTTTAAAGTGAATTCCTCTCCAGCAAAGTCCCGGCCAATAGTCTTTCAAGAGATTTCACAACTACAGACCTTGATCAGGCGTGGAGAGCTGCCAGGCCAATATCTTCTAAATGCCACGCTGTAGCAGCAATTACTTGGCAAGAAGTCAGGAACAGATCTTCTCCCTAATGAATTGAACTAATTGTCTCCTGCAAATTCCACTCCCCTTTCGCTCCTCTTTTATTCCCTATGGGAGGGGCCATTCACAGTCCACCTGTGCCTTTATTCCCGAGTCGATCCTTGTTCCTTAGCTGTTCCCTTCTCCTGGAAGATCTGTGTATGCGCACACTGGGAACAGGCTCCAGCTGTTCTTCTGCCCCATTGATGTTCGACTCTGAAGGCAGCTGATAATTATCAGACAGCCCTGGCCCCATCTCTGCCTCTGACACAGAGCACTCGTCAGAGCCTTCTCCAGACTCCAGGACTGGCCCATGTTCCTCCCCAACCTCCTCACTGCCCGAATCTGCTACCAGATCTGCTGGCTGCTGGCGGGCCACAACAGCACAATCCTGAGCTGGAGGGGAGGAAGGGAAAAGATGTTCAGGGTAACTACACCTTAGAATCTCTAAGGATATACTATATCTATTAGCTTAGACCGGGGGTATCAAACTCAAAGCCCATAGGTCAGATCTAGCCTGCGGGGTGCTTAGATCTGGCCCGCAGAGCCGCCCTGGAAACAGTGAAGGACTGGCCTGCGTTGGCTCTGCTGGCCCTCCCAGGCTCTGCTTTCTCTGGCAGAGGGCTGCAGGACGTTGAGCTGGCCATGCCTACCCTGGCTTCATCCACCCCAGCCATGCCCATTCAACACCCCCCCCCCAAGGTCAAACACAACCCTGATGCAGCCCTCAAAGAAATCAAGTTTGACACCCCTGGCTTAGAAAATTATAGCTATACTTAGGCAAGATTCTGTCTATTAGATGTAAGCAAATAAAGATTGCAGTTGATTGGATTTCAGTCTCATCTCTGGGCATGAGCCTAACATCAATGTTGCCAAACTAAATATTACTAGATATATTCTGAAACATTCTAGGGTGAGGGGTCCTTGGTGCTCTCTCGCTTGGTTGCTTTCTAGCTCAGACAGCACCATGGACCCTGCATTTGAACCCTGAGCTACAAATATTCTCCTTTATCAGCATCTAGGATGTAGTTGCTTTCAACCTCTGTCTCCCTTCGCCCTCCAGCTTGGGACTGTACAATCTCTTGATCCAGGTCTCCTTCTGGGAAAGTTCTGAGTTGGCAAAAATTCCTCCCTCTGTGATGCAGGTGCTCATTCCATCTCAAAAAGTATCTTTCAGGTACACAGTTTAATTCTTGGCAGAGTAGTTACTGCATTTGACCCAGTAATTGTGTGCGTTCTGCCACCGACTTGCCACATATCACTTCATGTTTTCTTTTAGCGGTTGACCGTGTGAGCACTATGATCACAGGGGAGCAAAGACCGGCACCTTTCTCTCTTCAATTTGGGGAAAAAATAAATGTGAAATATTCTCCCTTTGAATACTTAGATATCTAAAAACAAAGCCACTGAACTCCAGACTCATCATCCCATCTTCATAACTCTGCTGTTTTCTGACTTGGTCACCATTGAGCAGTGATGGCTAACCTTTTGGTCATCGCGGGCCGAAAGTGTGCACATGCACCCATAATGCAATGTGTGCGCAGCCCCCCCGTGCAGCCCCCCCTGCGTGCATGCATGCATGACCCCCCCATGTGTGCCCCATGCATGTGTGCGTACCCCCTGCACTCTCTCCACCTCCTGCTCATGCACATATGACCCCACACCCACTCGCCCCACACCCACACATGCATGTGTCACCCTGTGCATGTCACCATGACCCCTGCATGTGTGCCTCACCCCACGCATGCACGGCAGAAACCCGAAAACCAACAGGCCAGCAGGAGGCGCATGCCAAAGGTGGGTTCCTACCAATTCAGACCGGTTCAGCCGAGTAGGTAATAACTGGGCCAGCCACACCCCCGAACTGGTTCTATCGGCCATAGGCATCGCCATCTTTTTTTTTTGCTTCTGCACATGCGCAGAAGCAATTTTTCACTACTGCACATGCACGCGTAGCACGCAAAGTGCGTCCCTGAGCGGCCTGGCAGTAAAAGAAGCTGGAACCCACCTGTGGCATGCACACATGTGTGGTGGAGCTAAGCCAGGCGATGACTCGCATGCCTGCTGAGAGGGCTCTGTGTGCCACCTGTGGCAAGCGTGCCATAGGTTCGCCATCATGGCCATAGAGCGTACTATAGAAAGAGCATCTAGAACCTGGAAGTTTCCAGAGAAAGCAACTGTCCCTATCCACATGTTTGCTGTGGGAGAAAAGAATGATGTGATTCTAGAGAACTGTCAATGGTGAAAGAAGGATAAGTTAAAAGCAATACTGACCAGAGGTCATATGTTGAGTAATGAAATCCAGGAGCTCATTCACTTTAGAGAAAATGCCTGGAGAACCTCTACTGCTGTTGATCCTCTTGTCAATAAGCCAGCCTTTTCCACAACCAATTCCCCATGAGGTGATGCCTACCAATGTCCAGATGCCGCTGGCTTTCCTACATGCCAGGGGCCCTCCAGAATCACCCTGATATAAAACATAATATGAGAAAAAAAAAACTTCCAGGTAAGTAAGTGGTAGCACCATCCACATTTTTGGAAACATGCCAACAACATGATGCCCTCTCCACATTATTTATTTTATTGAATGTATTGAATTTAGAGATTGCCTTCCTTTTGGAGCTCAAGGAGGCATACACAACATTTCTTGATCCATTTCCCCCTCCCCATATCAATCTTGTGAAGTAGATTGGGTTGACAGGGATCAAAGTCACCTACAAAGTTTCTGTACCGATGTGAATCTGGGACTTTCTGATCCTAGTCCAAACACCTTAATACAGTATATCAGATCTCTCGTTTCACTGACTTACATTTCACTCTTTGGGCATGTACACTTCGTTAAATATATGTAGCAATAGCAACAGACTGATATACTGCTTTACAGTGCCCTCTCTAAGCAGTTTACAGAGTCAGCATATTGCCCCCAGCAATCTGGGTCCGCATTTTACCAACTTCAGAAGGATGGAAGGCTGAGTCAATCTTGAGTCTGGTGAGATTAGAACTGCCAAACTGCAGTCAGCTGGCAGTCAGCAGAAGTAGCCTGCAGTACTGCATTCTAACCACTGCACCAGTCTTATATGTACTGTAATTGTTAAACTTCTAGTATAGACCAGTGTTTCTCAACTTTAGCAACTTTGAGAGATGTGGATTTCATCTCCCAGAATTTCCCAGCTAGCAGCAGCAGCTGACTGGGGAATTTTGGGAGATGAAGTCCAGATCTCTTAAAGTTGCCAATGTTGAGAAACACTCGTATAGACCAAAATCTTGTAATGTCCTACTTTCTAACCAAGACCATTTCAGTATTGTATTGCCCATATTCAATATCTTTAAAGAAAAAAAAAATCCAGCAAATAGACAACATTCAAAATGGTCTCAACCACAAAGGCAAAACAGGAGATCACATAAACCAAGGCTGCAAGAGCACTTTTTTTTTCTTTTTTAGCTTTTTTTTAATGGGAGGCAATTGTTTTAGAATCCAGCTTTGAGCGGACTCTTGTAAGTTATGATATTAAATTACCAGACAGGTCAATATTTTCATCAAAGCAATAAAACAGATCATTAGAAATACAATGCCAGCAATGATTTCCCCACAATTGGTGCATCGCCTTAATTAGAAAAAATTTTTACTTTGTTCGAGGATGCCGTCAGAAACATGGAGTAGAGAGAGCTTCCTAACAATGGAAAAATAAAAATGCCCGTTTTTTGTGCACAAATGCGTCACATCTTGGGGGTGGGGGAGAGAATCCTGAATTCTTGGAACCGGTAAGTTTCAGCTCGCCATATACCGGGCGTATAAGACGGGCCCCGATTTTTGGAATGATTTTTATAGGCTAAAAAGTCGTCTTATACGCTGGAAAATACGGTATCTTGTTAATTCTTTTTCTGAGGTGTTTTAAACACTTGTGTTATAGTTTCTACCTTGCACGCATCTCTTCCACCATCTGGAAAACCAGCACACAGCATGGACCTCCGTCCTGGGGGCAAATTTAAAGTTTTCAGCAGTTCATTGCAGGTTATGCTGTCGATGATGGGAAGTTCCACTTCCTGTAGGACGTTTGACAGGGACCCATCTGCAATAATAATAATAATAATAACAACAACAACAATGACAACAACTCTTCAAGAATCTCAGAACAGGAAAGTTCTCTTCAAATCAAGCCAATAATTTGCATATGCTATCAAACTGGAATGTGATTTAGCTTCTTTTTTTAGAACTACTCCAACCATCATTTCAAAAAAGCCCTCATTGTACTGGAGAATTGTATGAAAGCTATTTCATAGTTGATATAAATCCTAAATTCACTTAGTAGCAAAATTTTGCCATTACCTTAGTGACAACAATTTTCCATGCGAAAGCCACCATCAATGGACAACATAACCCCTGTTAACCTTGCTTACATTTTTAAAAATGTTTAATTCGTTATTAAATTGTTTATGTGTGGGATCTTGCGTGCTCTCTGAGCTTGGTTGTTTTCCTGAAGACATTTGATTACCATACTAAGTAACTTCATCAGTGCTAGTAGGGAATGGGGTTTGCTCTCATTTTATATACTAATGGCTTGCTCTATCAGTGTTGGTGAATGTGGTCTTGGTGGTCCTTGGACTGGGGTGTTGTTTACTATTAGCTTGTTTGGTAATTTGTTAATTGGATATTATTTGCTTCTTGTTTGTGTAATGTTAATGTTGGTGCTAATTTCTGAGTGTTGATTGCTGGTGAGGAGATATTATGCTCTTTTTGTTTTCTTTCTGTGGCTTTTTTATTGTCTCTTTTGGATTGTACTCGTTTGAATATTTTAATACATTTCATTATACATCATATTTTATTTAACTTATTGGATTTTTGGTCGATAACTATAATAAAGTTTTGATTTGATGTGCTCGGACTTGGTTTGTGGATCAATCAACCACACACTGACTGGGTTCATACAATAAGCCAAATAAAACTAAACAAGTGAAAATATTGTGATGTTGAAACACAGACAACATCTTTGCATTCAAAATGGTTTCTTAATATAGCAATTAAGTAACCCAAAGAAAGGGTGATAAGGAACATTAATTTTATTGATTTATTCATTTATTCAGACTATACTCCTGCCCACTCATGTACAACTCTGACTGGCTCACAATTTTTTAAAAAAAGATAAAAGGAAGCAGCATATTTCACCCACGTTATAACAGTTTACAAAAGAAAATAAAGTTGGCTTCCTTGACATCCTGTCCTAACGCCTGGAGCCATCCTACTTTTGTGGGTTATATTGTTCCATGTGTCAGGGGGTAATATTCAGGCAGTAAACCACCTTCATTTTTAAGTTTTTATTAAAAAATATATTTTTAAAAATATATCAAACATCTTAATATAAAATTTGATGCCCTAAAATTGTCACTGTAGGTGGAAGAGACACCTACAACAATAAAAAAAGAAAGGAAGAGAGGAGGAGAGGAGAGGAAGAGGATGGAAGGAAGAAAGAGGTGAGGAGAGGAAGATGGAAGGAAAAAGGGGAAGAAGGGGAAGAGGAAGAGAGGAGTGGGGGAGAGGTAAGGAAGGGAAAGGCAAGAGGAAGGAAGAAAATAGAGAAGGGTGGGAGAAAAGAAAGTGGTGTCAAAACAGGCGAGGGATCGTAAACAAAGCAAACCAAACAGTATGTTAAAACCAGGGGTTAGTTCCTGCCAGTGCTATAGAAGAGGTTCCACAAATCTACTGTGCCGTTTAGAACTGGTTCCAGCTCCCTCCCCCTGCCCGTCCACACCATGCTTGCCCCGCCCACCGCTCACTGATTGGCTGGCTCACCAATCGCCCCACCCGCCTCTAACAGTCCTATCTAAACCTTAAAGTCTTAAAGCTGTCAAGTTTGAACACCCCTGGGTTTTTTTTTCTAAAGGGTTAGGGGTGCAAGGGTCTTGTAACTTGACAGCTTTAAGGCTTGCACACTTCAATGCCAGAGTTCCTGAGCCAACATGACTGGAGGAGGAATTCTGGGAGTTGAAGTCCACAAGTCTTAAAGCTGTCAAGGTTGAACACCTCTTGGGGTTTTTTTTCTAAAAGGTTAGGGGTGCAAGGGTCTTGTAACTTGACAGTTTTAAGACTTGCGTGCTTCAAATGCCAGAGTTCCTGAGCCAACATTTTGGTTGCTAAGCAACAGCGTTGTTAAGTGAGTTTCACCACATTTTACAAGTTGGCCATGCCCACCCAGTCACATGATTGCCAAGACACTCCCACTCAGTCACATGGCCAGCAAGCCACTCCCACAAAGCAGGCCACACCTACAGAAGAGGGTCTAAAAAAATTTGAAAACCCACCATTGGTTATAACCCTGTAAATGGAATGACAAATGTATTAGAACAATGAATGTAAAAAAGAATGATAACTGTGTGAATGTATACCTATAATTGTATTTAGAGAACAAAAATTAAAATGTACATTTTAGATTATGATTTTTTAAATATTGGAAGTAATGGCACGTGTTAACAGGAAAATCTCTGTGTTTCAAAATGGTAATTAAGAGGAAGCAAGTTCATGCATCTTAAGGCACTTTCTCTACTGTTCGAACACAGATCTATCTCAAGGAACTTTTCCATTAGTCCCAAAGTCGGCAAGCCCCCTAAAGGGGTGCTTTTAACCTTGGCAATTTTGAGATGTGTGGATTTCAACTCCCAGAATTCCCCAGGCAGCTCTCCAGTTGACTGGGGAATTCTGGGAGTTGAAGTCCAGACATCTCAAAGTTGCTAAGGCTGAAAAACATTGCCCCCCCCAAAAAAAGGGTTTTACAAATCTGCTGGCTCTGTCAGTTCATACATCTAGTCTACTTATGCGTCCACCTCAAGATAGGGCCATGATGGTGAACCTATGGCACATGTGCCACAGGTGGCACGCAGAGCCCTCTCTGTGAGCATGTGAGCCGTCGCCTCAGCTCAGCTCAGCTGCGCATGCACCTCCCGCCAACCAGCTGATTTTTGGGTCTCCGCCACTCAGGCATGGGTGGTTGGGGTGCATGCAGGAGATGTGCACGCATACATAGGGGGGGTGGGGTGCATGCGGCGATGTTGTGCGCATTGCATTATGGGTGGGTGGGTGCTTTTAGCACTCAGTGCCCAAAGGGTTAGCCATCACTGAGATAGGGTATATTAAGATTACCCAGCCAAAATCACTCTATCCTCCTGGTTAAAGCAGCCAATGCCAAAGTCATTCCTATGACTTTCTTCGATGTTAAATGTCTAGAGCAGGGGTATCAAACTCAAGGCCCACAGCCGGATCTGGCCTGCAGGGTGCTCAAATCTGGCCCCTGGGGCTGACCTGGAAACAGTGAAGGACCAGCCCGTGCCAGCAAAAATGGAACTCGTGACCGCTGCGTGCGACCCTCCTGAGCTCCATTTTCGCTGGCAGAGGGTTGCAGCCGAAAATGGAGCTCAGGAGCCTGTTTTCACTGGCAGAATGCTCATGCCAACACAGGCTCCCCCGACACAAATGACATGAAGCTGACCATGCTCACCCTGCCCACTCCCACCCCGCTCCACCCCCTGAGGTCAAACACAATCCTGATGCAGCCCTCGATGAAGTCAAGTTTGACACCCCTGGTCTAGAGAACTATAGTTTCCTTGACATTCCCTCTGCCTCTTTCAAGTCTTCCTGGGAAAATAGATGTTCCCTCCTCTTGTACTGTAATTGGCAAGGAAACTTCAAAGCTCCAAGCAGCTTCAAGGCTTTCCCTTCAAAGAAGATTAATGGCATCTCTCATTGTGTACTGACCAGAAGGGCTAAAGGCCACGTGTCTTACAGACCAATATCTCTGGAGGGTGCCCAAGTAGCAAGGCTGCTCATGCTCTTCCCAATTACCTTGATGTGTCATATAATCCCTAAAGCACTTATCATGCCAGATGTCTAGGTGTTGGCTTTGGTCACTACCAACTGCTCAATGATATTGAGGATGGAAATGGAGAAGCAGAAGGCTCCACCGAACAAAATATGATTGATGGCCTTTCCCCACATGTATTTAAACCTTGGAACGAGTCCATCAGACCAAAAGCTCTTGTCCATCAGATCTCACGATGTTGCCTTTAAACTTGTCCCTGGACCCTGTGTGAATCAGTCTTATGTTCTCCTTCAGTTAACTCTGTCTGGGGTAACTTCAAACTGTGTAAAATGTGTTGGGTCTTGTCTCTCATTACCCTAGAGCAGGGGTGGGCTTCAAAAATTTCAGCAATGAGTTTTCTGCCCGGTTGCTGGGTGGCCATGTCCATAGTGGGTATGACCTAGTTGGCCTCCTGCACCACCATAGGGGGGGGCATTCTCACGTTCCCCAGGCTCCGGAAGCTTTCCTCGAGCCTCTGGGAGGGTGAAAACTGCCTCCCCGAGGTCCGGAGGCCCTCCGGAGTCCTGGAACTTCCAGCAGGCCCGTTCCCCCCCCTCTCCTAGTCTCTGCACAGGCCCTGCACTTACCTCACATTCAAAACGGGCTTTGTGGAGACCCCTGGAAGGGGTGGGTAGGGCCAGTCAGGGGTGGGGTTTGGAGGTTTTTTGAACTGACCATAATATTAGCTACAGGTTCTCCCAAACCCAGGCGAACCCATAGCTGCCCACACCTGCCCTAGAGCCAAGGGTAATGCTGGCAACTTTAAGATGCACGGATATCAATTCCCAGAATTCCCCTGGCTGGGGAATCCTGGTAGTTGAGGTCCATGCCTCTTAAAGTTGCCAAGGTTGTGACCCCCTGCCTTAGAGGGAAGCCAGATGACTACTATGACTTCAGACAGTGGCATTAGAAGCAGGATGGGGTGCAGCATTGAGATGGTCCACTCTCATAGAGTTTTATGTGAAGCACTTCAACGCATTAGTGAGGAAAACTCATAAAATAATAGGAGAAAGAGGGTAAGCCAGCATGGAGGAGAACCTGGGCTTTATAAGGTCCTGTACTGCTACTCCTGGCAGCCCTAGGCAACAAAGCTAATAGTGACTCCTACTACATATTGTAGCGCTATCGCAGGGGTGGGTTCTGGCAGTTGCTACTGCTGGTTTGCTCACGGCCCCGTCACCTGCGCACACAAGCGCAGCACAATAAAAAATTGCTCTGCGCATGCGCAAAAACCAAAAACAACACGGCAGCACCTATGGAGCCACACAGAGAACTGGTTCAGGGGCAGGGCAGGCCTGGGTCGCTGCTGGTTCCAGCGACCCAGGCCACCAAACCACTACCAGTTCAGCTGAACAGGTCCAAAATGGTAGGAAGCCACCATTGCTCTACAGGTTCATCCTGCGATAATTAAAAAGCAAGTCAAGAGCAAACTTCCTCATAAGAAGCTCAGGACCAAATACTCACCCTCAGAGGTTTTGCCCCATCCACTCACAACGCAGAGTGTTCCAGCTTCAAATACGTCTTCCTTGTGGGGAAGACAGATCGGCTGTACTTCATAGCCTAAGAGAGGGAATACACCCGGCAATTTTAAATCAATGTTTTCTTTTGATGAACACCCACAAATCTCACAAGGAAGATTTCATTTCTACCTCTTTTGCAGCCAAAGAATAGCTCAGGGGTACAGCAATGCCACATGCAGAAGTTTCCAGATTTGATCGCCAGATTTTTTTTCCCTCCCCATTTAAAAAAAGAATCCAATAAGAAATCAAAAAAGGTATTGCTAGGTTCCAGAGAATGCTTTGCCTCTACAACAGGGGTGTCAAATTTGATTTCATTGAGGGCTGCATCAGGGTTGTGTTTGACCTCAGCTGACTGGGGTGGACATGGCTAGGGTGGGCATGGCCAGCTCGACATCACTCGTGTGGTGGTCCGAGCACTCTGCCAGCAAAGACAGGGTCCTGCGTTCCGTTTTTGGCTGTCATGGCCTCCTGCAACCCTCTGCCAATGAAAACGGAGCTCCTGAGCATGCGGCTCTCCTGAGCTCCATTTTCACTCACAGAGGGTTGCAGGAGGCCATGACAGCCAAAAACGGAGCTCAAGACCCTGTTGTTGCTGGCAGAAGCACCCAGGCCAGTTTTCATTGTTTCCAGGGCGGCCCCATGGGCCAGATCTAAGCATCTCATGGGCCAGATCTGGCCCCCGGGCCTTGAGTTTGACACCCCTGCTCTACAAAGTCTCTCGCTGCTATGCCCACCCTTAACTCCCTTAACTGCCTTTGCAAAAAAAATCTTGACCACACCCCCTCTAGTGATGTCATAGGCTCTTCCCAAAGTTGGGAGGTTGAGTTACAGCCTTCCTCTCTCACAAGCATCCCCCATTTTTGGCACACATCCCCACCATTTTCTTTAATAGGGCTTCACTCGAGTCTCTTCTTACCATATTGTACCTGGTGTTTCAAAAACAGCAATGCTATATCTGAATCCATATTCCCAAATCTGTTGAAGTCAGGATGGACAACTATTTCAGAGACTGAGACACTCTGTTCTTCTTCATCCCCACTGCCGAGATCAAACTCACCAACAGTCACAATCAGATTCTTCACAACTTTTCTAAAAAAGAGTGGAAAGAATTATTATTCAGCCAATTGGCCCTTTCATTAAGTATATGTCCAATGTAGTAAAATCAAAGTTATGATTCCTTGATTCTACACGGGAGAAAAACTCCCCAAACTTGCAGTGGTGATACCAAGCAAATTCAAGCAAATTCATTTTTTATCATCAGCTCTCACTTGCTTGCAACAGCCTTTTCACCTGTTGGGCTTGCAAATCCCAGAATTTCTAGCAAGAAACCCAGAATTCCAAGCCTTCCTTCTTAGAAATTGGAATTCATAACACATCTGGCAAGCACCTGAACAGAATCATTTTAATGTGAGAGGCATGTAGTAGGTAAAGGTAAATGTCTCCCTGTCCAGTCGTGTCCAACTCTAGGACGTAATGTTCATCTCTGTTTCTTGGCTGAGGAAGCCAGTGTTGTCTGAAGACATTTCCATGGTCACATGGCCAGCATGGCGAAAGGCAGACGGAATGCTGTTACCTTCCCACCAAAATGGTACCTACTTATCTACTTGCATTTGCATGCTTTCAAACTGTTAGGTGGGCAGGAGACAAGTCACCTTCAGTACTTAAAGCATTTGTATGATCTCGCCACACAACCAGACAAAACCAAAGATTCAAGAATGAGACAAACTTCAGTAAGGTCTGTTCAGTGCTGGTCTTGACATTTTGGACAGTTAGGAAAAATTTCCCAGTCTTGTTTTTAAATTAGCCAATTATGGTAGAATGCTTTTGAATGTTTGAAATGCTTCCCTCCAGATTTTTTCCCCATTTGGATTAAACTGCCATTTATGTGATAAATTGACAACTAACTAACCTACAGTCTCCTGACTGTTTATGCCTGCTCACTCTTCCATTTCTTTCCCAGTCTCCCCAGGTTGCTAGGAAATTCTGGGAACTGAAGTCCATAATCTCAAAATTGCCCAAGTTAAAAAAAAATTGCACTAACACAGAGGTGTCAAACTCAAGGCCCAGGACCAGATACGGCCCACGGGGTGCTTAGATCTGGCCACGGGGCAGCCCTGGAAACAGCGAAGGACCGACCTGTAGTGTCTCTGCCAGCAAAAATGGAGCTCCATTTTCACTGGAAGAGGATTGCAGGAGGCTGGCACAGCCAAAAACAGAGCTCAGGAGCCCGTTTTCCCTGGCAGAGCACTCAAGCCACCACAGGTATCCCAGACACGAGTGAAGTTGATCTGGGCACTCCCATCCTGGCCACAGCCACTCCCTACCTGAGGTCAAACACAACCCTGATGCGTCCCTCAATGAAATCGAGTTTGATACCCTTGCACCAACACCTCCTCCCTTCAGCCTTAGTTTACATTTTGCCTGCCAATTCCACAAGCTTTTTGCGCAATGCTACTCCGTAAGCTGCCACCGTATCTCAGCAGCCCTTTAACCAGGCATCTTCTTCAATTACTTTCGGTTCCTCTCCAAGCAAGTTATATAAAGTATAGCTTACAGATCTAAATCTACGACGCAGTGAGCTGCAGTGACCACCACATCATCACCAATCAAACTGCCACCGCAGAAATGAGAACGGCCTCGCTTGACGGAGACCTATTCAGCAGGGAGAAAGAGGATGGGAGAAGACAGAAATCAGATAGTTGAAAAAAAGAGTTTCCAACTTTAAGTAATTGCTATAAGGCAGCCTGGCCAATTAGGAGTTTGATTAGACAGGAGAATTGTGATCAGCAGCCAAGGTTGGTCCTTATATTCTAGGGAAATCGGTCATAGAACTCAAGCTATATAAATGAGTTTCTCTTGCCAAGACATTATTAGAACTGAATTGGGGTTTAATATATGTACTAATCAGTGTATCTTGGACTACAAAGCATTTCCCTTTGACCATTCTACTGTGCAGCTGGTAGATGCATTTGGACATTCTTACAGAATTTGCTGAGGAACACCTGCTATTTATGGTTTAGCTCTGCACCTCGTCCTTGTTTACCAACCACCATTGGGACCAACCACTCCGTTGCTAAGCGAAACTATGACGGTGTTTATGATCTTACTTCAGCTTCCCTTTTGCTTTACAGACCTGTGAAGGTCGCATACGGAAGAATGGGTTGCAAAGTTGCCCTTTCGTCACCCTGATCGCTGCAAAACGGTCGCTGTATGAGACAATCAGTAAATGAGAATGATCTATAAAAGCTGATCTTTGTTTTGTTTTGTTTTGTTTTTAAAAGATGAACAGCAGTTCCTGGGAATAGCAATAAGCAATTAAAATTAATTGCTTAATTAAATAATTAATAATAGTTTTTTTAAAAAAAAAGCATAGATACCTGCCATGGTTGCCCCCCTGGCACAGACATTCTTCCTCCAATAATTCTTGAAAAAGACCCAAGTTGTAAGTCATCTTCCAGATCCATGAAGCGAAATCCACATTTTCTTCCTTGGGAAGCAGAAGGGAGGGGAATTGATTTGAGGTTGTACTATTCTTCTAGTCTTATATAAGACCAAATCAGGGGTGGGTTCCTACTGGTTCGGATCTGTTTGGCTGAACCGGTAGTGGTTTGGTGGCCTGGGTCGCTGGAACCGGCAGCAACCCGGGCCTACCACACCCTCAAACTGTTCTCCTACAGCAGCGCCATCTTGTTTTTTGCTTCTGCACATGCACAGAGCAATTTTTATTGCACTGTGCATGTGCGTGCAACGCACATCAACCGTGCAAAATGTGCATGCCTGGTGCAGACACAACCAAACTGGCAGTAGTGAGTGCCAGAACCCACCCCTGGACCAAATACTACCTCCAAGTCATATTTGGATATCTTGTCCCAAAGGTCCACAACTGGGATCAGGATTTCCATTTGTTAAGCAAGGTAGTCTTTTAAGTGAGTTGCACCCAGTTGTACAACTTTGTTTGTCACAGTTCTTAAATGAATCACTGCAGTTGTTAAATGAATCATACAATTGTTAAGTGAATCAAGCTCCCCCCCCCCTGAATTTGCTTGTCAGAAGCCAGATGGGAAGGTTGCAAATGGAGAACAGATGACCCAGGGACAACCCACAACCATTGTAAATGCATGCTGATTGCCAAGTGCTCAACGTTTTTACCATGCGACAGTTGGGATGCTGTAACCATCGTAAAGGTGGGGTCTGGTCATACATCACTTATTTCAGTGTTCTTGTAACTCAGTGGTTCTCAACCTTCCCAATGCCGTGACCCTTTAATACAGTTCCTCATGTTGTGGTGACCCCCCAACCATAAAATTGGTGTCTCGGTTCCTAAGACCATCAAAAATACATGTTTTCCGATGGACTTAGGCGACCCCTGTGAAAGGGTCGTTCGACCCCCAAAGGGGTCCCGACCCACAGGTTGAGAACCACTGTTGTAACTTCACACGGTCACTAAACAGATGATTGTAAGTCAAGAACTACCTGTACCTAAAGCCAGGGATGTCCAGCAGAAGTAAAAAACAGATGATGGATGCAACCATCCATATCAAATCTTGTCACTTTCTCATGTACCATGTGTGCAAAGCATCAAAGGTGGGTTCCGGCTTCGGTCACTGCCGGTTCGCTCAGGGACGCGCTTCGGGGGCGCATGCACACTTGAGGTGTACAACACGGGCATACGCAGTAGTAAAAAAATTGCTTCTGTGGATGCGCAGAAGCAAAAAACAAGATGGGGATGCCTATGGTGCCACCACTAGAACCGGTTATGGGCCGTGGCCGGCCAAGTTACTACCTCCTTGGCCAAACCAGTAGGAACCAGTAGGAACCCATCTCCGCAAAGCATGTAAAAAAGGGCAGACTTCATTTGCAGTTATGACTTCCATCTTGATTTTTGGGCACACTCATCCCCATGGATGCACCTGGATAAATAGTGCAAATATTAAAAGATATTAAGAAGGACAACCTTACCTTTTTCAATCCTCTCAAAGTCCAGTGATTTAGAAAGAGCAAAGTTCTCAGACAGCTGTTCATGAGAAGACAACCTCTGCCATTCATCCATTCCACTTAACTTGCCTGTTTCTGAACTCTGGAAAACTGTGAAAGTAAAAAAATTTTGTGGGAAGTCTTGTGGGACCAATTAACCGGCAATGATGGTTCTTAAGGAATTTGTACTCGGAGATACTTTGCTCTTAAAGTTCTGAGATCACTTCCAATTTCTATTATACAATAAACCAGGGGTGTCAAACTTAAGGCCTGGAGGCTGGATCCAGCTATTGGGTGCTTAGATCTGGCCTGTGGGGTCACCCTGGAAACAGTGAAGGACCGGCCTGCAGTGCCTCTGCCAGTGAAAATGGAGCTTCGTCTTCACTTGCAGAGGGTTGCAGGAGGCTGTTGTAGCTGAAAACGGAGCTCAGGAGCCTGTTTTCATCGGCAAAGTGCTTGGACCACCACAGATGCCTCCAAAATGAATGATGTTGAGCTAGCCACACCCATCCTAGCCACGTCCACTCTGCCCCCCCACCCCAGTTCAAATACAACCCTGATGCGGCCCTCAATGAAATCGAGTTTGATACCCCTGCAATAAAGCAACCTTGTGCCAGGAATATAGAGTACATTGTGAAAAATGTCCTAATCTTTCTAAACCATTCATTGTATGAATGAAATCAATGGAAATCGAACGAAACAAATAAATTGTCCATGACAAACCATGAGAATGTTCAGTAACAGAGGAAGCACTGCATATACATCATGGGACTCAGGGGAAAGAAGAACACAAAATGAAAGGTGGGAACATCACACATTCCTAGTGTGATTCACAGACAGGCAGACTGAAAGTGACAGGGGGGGAAAAAAACATTGTGCATGTTGTCCAAGGGATAGTGAGAATTTGATCTGAATTATAGATAGTCCTGAGGTAACAACCACTCATCCAGCAAACTTGTGTGTGTGTGTGGGGGGGAAATAGGAGGATGAAGGAATATTATGTATGGTCACCTCCTTGAAATTATTTATAAAAATATAAATGCAAGTTTTTTAAAAAAAATACCAAAAAATAAATTTTAATAATGTTCTCAAGGAAGTTTAATGTTTCCTGTGTTTTCCTGAAAATAAGGCCAGGCCTTATATTAATTTTTGCTTCAAAAGATGCATTGGGGCTTATTTTCTGGTTAGCTCTTATTTTCGGGGAAATGCAGTACTAAACGCACACATCTGGCTGACGATCTTCACTGGGGCTTTATTTTTGGGGTAGGGTTTATATTATGAGCATCCTGAAAAATCATGCAAGGGCTTATTTTCCAGTTGGGTCCTATATTCGGGGAAACAAATGTTTCCAATGTCTGAAAACGGTTCAGCCTCAACTAAAAAAACAAAGATTCAAAAGGTAAGAATATAAAGCAATCTTCCACAACACGATAAGTAATTTCACACAATGTTGATCACAGTGACTAATCATTAAGCATGCACCTGCTAGAAGACATGCAAATCTGGCTAGGTTGCAGTAAGCCACCATGCTGTTTTCTAAGAACACATCTAAAGTTTATGTTTATGTAGGATCCAGAAACTTTGCTGAAATAACAAGTTGTGCTCGAGGCTAGGGTTTAGAGCCACAAAATGGTAACATCCTATTCATTTTTAAAATTAAAATAACATTTAAAAAATAGGTGGGGCAAGAGGTTTAGTGAACTTTTTAAATTTCCCTTTACAAAACAAAATCCACTGACAAAATTTGTGTAATCATTTAAACATATAGGTCAGGGGTGTCTAACACAAGGCCCGTAGACCAGATGCAGCCTGTGGGGCCATCCTGGAAAATATAAGGAGCCAGCCTGCATCGCTTCACCCCAGTCTACCCACATCCCTTTAGCTCGGACTATTCAATGTGAAGAGGAAACATCGGGCCAGCATGGCTTCAGCCCAGTCTACCCAAGGCAAAGAGGAAACGTGCCAACAGTTTGGGGAGTGGCGTCAAGCTGTCCATGCCCACCCAATTAGCCATGCCCACAATTGGCCACAAACACCAGTTGGCCATGCCCACCTGGCCCCCCAAAGTCCATCACAGCCCTGATGCAGCCCTCAATGAAACTGAGTTTGACACCCCTGATATAAGTAATCCCCATTAACAACTGTTCAGAATTAACTGTAGTGATGAAAAAGTAAATTTTCAACTAATTCTTGCATTTATGACCCTCATAGGTCCGTAGAAAGCCAAGAAAAGGTGAAGTATGATCATAAGTATAGTCACAGTTTCACTTAGTGACTGCTATGCCTAATGAAGTGAGTTGCTGGCCCCAAATGTGGTCACTGAACAACGGCTACCTGTATTCTCCAGAAATATCAGGTGACTCAGAATTCCAGATGTAAAAGATGCTTTTGATAAGTGGCAAGAGAGTCCATGGGGTGGAAGGCAGTGGTAGGATTCAGCTGGTTCACACTGGTTGTTAAATTACACACACACACACACACACACACACACACACACACACACACACACACTATCAAAGTGGAGAAATGGGCAATGGAGCGGCCGGCATGAGGGAAGGAGAAGGCAGTTTTCTCGCTTTCTTCTCCCTGCTCCTCCTCCCTCCCTTGTGCCAGCTGCTGCATTGCCTGTTTCTCCATTGCAGTGCAGCACCCAAGATCCACTTTGATAGCAGGGTGGGGGTGGGGGTTAATTTAACAATCGGTTCGCCCAGAGTCTGGTTGGTCATCACTTGCAAAGCTTTTGCTGAGCATTTAGGAAGGGAACGAGACAAATACTACTACTTGAATTACCTAAATCATAAACATGTTGTAGTAGAATAATTGAAAGACTACTGGGATAAATTCAGACTTGCTTTTGAGAGGGAAAACCCATCAGGGAAAGTGAAAGGCCTTTTAGCCATTATGATGACAAAGCATCAATATTTCGCAAACCATTTTATAAACAACAAGAGTCAAGAGCTTTCCCTTGGCAGTTGGGGAGACCACGCACAGCAAGAAATGTAAAAACAGAAGCCCTGCAGGAATCCTTCAAGTCCTTCCAAACCTTTCCAAAAGATGCTTAACTGTTCTGACCCCCCTTCCTCCTTTGCCCACACAGAACATGCTCCGGAACAGTACAAGGTAACAAGGTTCCGTGGCAGTAAACCACCAAGACAAAACTCACAAAAACAAAACACAAAAGCAGCTATCCAGCTTGCTAGAATTCCAGACTAGAACTTCTGGCATAAGTCCTCTGTTGATTGCTGCAAAGGGCGTATGCACAGTCAACCCTTTTATAACCTGGAGAGGAGCCTCCTGATCAGCAGCTGAGAGCTCTTACCGCTGATAATTACGCCCACGCTCCTTGCATCTATGGGCGCGGCGATAATGAGCGTCCAGGAACTCCCTGTTCAGCTCTGACTCACTGTCTCGTGACTCCTCCCCACTGCTCCAAGGCATGGCATTGGGAGCCCCCCTCCTCTGGCTCTCACCGCTGCTCCATGCTTCAGGCGCCTCCTGGTGGCCGACCAGACTCTCCGATCCCTGCTCAGCGTCGGAACCCTGTCCAGGGTCCCCCACCTCCTCTTGAGCCGACTCATAGGAACCCTCACTCTCGGAGTCTGGTGGCAACGGCAACGGCTCCTGCTGGGCCACAACACTTAACTATAGTTTTAATGGGGGAAAAAGACATTTTAAATATAAGAGGACTCAAAATACAAATTTTGCATTTTGACTCCTTTTATTCCGTGCCATCTGGACTTTTTTCAGCTCCTTAAGGAAGACTGACTAATCCCTCTGGAATACTGATGTTTGGCTAGTTCAGGGGTTGGCAACCTTAAACACTCAAAGAGTCACAAAGGTCCTAACTGGAAGCCCCCCATTCAGTCCTAGAGCCGACCGGAAGTCCAGTTCCCCCACCATAGAGTCTCCTCCTAGCACGTCCTTTTTCCTCTGCTGACCAGAAGTCTGGTTCCCCCACCTT
Source organism: Natrix helvetica (assembly GCF_964273705.1). Taxonomy (NCBI): domain Eukaryota; kingdom Metazoa; phylum Chordata; class Lepidosauria; order Squamata; family Natricidae; genus Natrix; species Natrix helvetica. The sequence continues at coordinate 16,604,352 of NC_138553.1, forward strand.
AGAGTCTCCTGCCAGCATGGCATCCTTTTTCCTCTACCTGTCCTAACCGAAAGCCCTATCAATTGTGGAGCTGACTGCAACAGGGAGCTGCAGCAGAGGGATGAAAGAGCCACATGTGGCTCCACAGCCCCAAGTTGCTGATCCCTGGGCTAGTTATAGGAAAAGGGGGAAGTGGGTTTGCTTGTGAGTTGCTTCCCAGGATTGGAGGTGTTCTTTCCTAACCAAAGCCAGTTATGTAAAAAGGACCATCGATGCATATTGCTCAGTAGTAAGGCCTCCTGTGTTTGATAGAGCTTACTTTCAAGTAAATAACAGTTTGGACAACATTCAACACAATACTCCTGGAAATTCAGAAAGGCATTTTAGACACAACCCTGGTTCTCTCATTAAGAGCTCCCTTTCCTCAGAATATTTTTAAAAAGCCAAATCAAATGCTTTCCTGTGGCTACAATAATTGCAAACAAACAAACATAATCACCCAATTTTGGAGGGGGAGGGTATTCCCCAACACTTACTATGTAGATGGAGACAGACAACGGGATAGAGGAACCATTGCAATATTTGCATGGTTTGTGTAAATCACAACCTAACAATCCTTTTTAGCAACAAGTGGGAGTTTAAGAAAGGATGGAAGCAAAAATAGGCTTCAAAAGACTTTTTCTACAACCCACCACGTTGTTCAAGAAAAAGGAGAAATGAAGAAAAGATTCTTGTTGACCTGCTGTATTTAGTCAAGGTCCCCTTTGCAGAAACAGGACAATTTAGCACTTTGACCTTAATGATTTAATACCTGTCCAAGGGAATATGGGAATTGTAGTTTAAAAGGCACGAACAGGTATTTTATTAAGTAAGATTCATTGGGGAGAGAAGTCAATGAATTATCCCTAAAAACTCTTACAAATATTTTAAATAAGGTGTTCGGAAAGGGGGATGTTAGAAACTTTCTCTTCTTTCTTTCTTTCTTTCTTTCTTTCTTTCTTTCTTTCTTTCTTTCTTTCTTTCTTCTTTCTTATTTATTTAAATTATTCTTAAACTTGCTTTATCTTTTTTCCTTTGTCACCATGTAAAAAAACATTAAGTAGCAGTAAAACGAAAAACTTATGCTAAGCGATCAGCATAAGTTGGAAAATGTTATTCTACAACAAATACAATGACCCAATCTTTTTTTAATATTGCTATATTCAATTCTGGATTTAAAAAAAATGCTCATTGAAATTGGCATCCTAGATTGTCTTTAATATTGATAGTCCTTTTTTATCTTCAACACTCCAAGTGACGTAAATATTAGAAAGTTAATAATCAGTACAGATATCACTGTACTGTAACTATATGTTCTATATTAACATTTACACCATCAAAAAGAAAACATTCCTACTATATAAGTAATTGGGTGCACATATAGTGTAGTGCTTTTAACCATGATTTACTGAAGAAAATGCTTTTGTTAGTTAAGCTGTAAATATATGGGTCTAATCTATAACCATGATTTACAAATTACATGTGTGAATTTTCACAGCACAGGAAGCTAAAAATGAAAGAAACAGCATCAGGGTTTAGTGTAATGTTTGACACCCCCCCTCCTAAATCAAAACCTAAATGGATGCTTGGAGGAATATATGAACACAGTTCTTGTAGTTTGTGAAGCATGATTTGGGGCTTAACCTATTAGAGAAACATTAGCTAATTTTACCTTAGTCATCAAACTGTAACTAAGCAGAATGCATGAATCTAGCTGGTGAATGGGTGTCATTAGTTTCTATGGGGAAATATAAAGATCTCAATCGAAGAGTGGGAGTAGTCGGAGCACATTAAGTGGGTGGGGTTGAAGATGCAGAGAAGAAAAGCGAAAGTTGGCCATGTGAACTGAAGGGCTGTGAGTCAAGTCTAGCACACCGGGAGACTCCAGAATGAGGAGGGGTGCTCCATTTCAAGCTTCCTCAGATTCATGTCCAATTTAAACACTGAAGAAGAGCAGAGGACTTAAAACTGCCCAATCTTCAGCCCCAGAAATACAAATCTGAGCAGGTGCAAGAGTTAAGCGCTCATAGTTTGCCAGAACTCCTTTGCTGCAATATTGTATTTCTATTTAAATTATTACTGTACTCCAGGGGTGTCCAAACTTGGCAACTTTAAGACTTGTGGACTTCAACTCCCAGAATTCCCCAGCCAGCCATGCTGGCTGGGGAATTCTGGGAGTTGAAGTCCACAAGTCTTAAAGTTGCCAAGTTTGGACACCCCTGCTGTACTCTAATGAATTCTTCTAACAAGTGGTTTGGTGGCCTAGAGGTGGAGCTCTCACCTCACAATCAGGAGGCTGTTTGTTCGATCCTAGGGGGAGCGCAGGGGAGGTCATGCGGGGGCGTGCCACACCCATAATGCTATGCATGCGACCCCAGCGTGCATGCACGCGACCAGTGCTCCCCCTGCTTTTGGTGCACTTTTTTTACCCTCCCCAGACTCCAGGGGCTTTCTAGGGGCCTGGGGAGGGCGAAAACAGCCTTCCCCCCCCCCCCGGAGGACCTCCAGAGGCTTCAGGAGTTTCCCTGAAGCCTCCGGAAAGCGAAAAATCGGCCCTACGGGCAAACCGGAAGCTTAGGAACGGACTTCTGGTTTGCTCAAAGGGCTGTTTCGGGGGCTCGAGGACAAAAAACAGCCTCAAAAGAAGGCCAAAGTCAGCTGGCCAGTGCACGCATGCGCATTGGAGCTGACGGGGCAACGCCTTGTGTGCCCTAACAAATGGCTCCGTACTCCACCTGTGGCAGGCGTGCCATAGGTTTGCCATCACAGCCCTACGCAATGTACAAGTAGTCACACGGTCTTGATATACTTACCAGGGAAATCAGTTTCCTTCTAATTGCTCTGAATGTTGACTGCAATCCATTTGCAGGTTCCAAGTTCCTCCTCTGGACAACTAAGCTTGTGGAATTCTTTACACCAAGGTGGTGTTAGAACTTTCAGCCCAGCCCCGCTTCCCCAAGGGGGTGCCCAGCTGCACTTACCTCCTCCTCTAGGCGGCTGCTGTTGTTCTTACTCTCCTTGGCCAGGTTGCTCATGGTGTGTGTGGGAGGGCTAAGTGTGTGGGTCCGAGGGAGGCCGACTCCCTCTCCACGCAAGGAGACCTGGCTTTGTAACCAAAACATCCTCAGCAATAGGAGGGGAGACCACCATGAGAGGTCAGGAGGAAGGGACAAGAGGATGGTGAAAGGGAAACAGGGCTGCTGATGGCCAAGTGCTAAAGCAGGACGTACTTTCCTTCCTTCCTTCCTTCCCTCCCTCCCTCCCTCCTTCTTCTTTTTCCTTCCCACCAGGGCCATTGCCAAGGGTTCTGGGTGTTTAAATAAATATATCTGGAAGACACCCAGATGATGAAAAGCTGCATTCAATCAAAACATGATTGTGGCCTAACATGTTGTGCAAGCATAGCTTTCGCAATGGGTAAAGTATTCAAGATATTGTGATTAAAATAAGTGATTAAGACATGTGACTCAGCCTAAGTTTTGCGTCATTCCTTTGTTGTTGTTGTTTGTTGTTATGCTTAGCTAAGCTCAGACTAGCATCAGTAGCAGTTCCCTAATCATATCCAAACACAATCATTTGGTCAAGAACGATCAAGGAGGAAGAATATGTTGTGGTCGGGAACTTCCTAACTGTAGCACTACCATAATCTTACTGTATAAGAATCCCGTATAGTCTGATAAATAAATAAATAAATAAATATTTATTTCTTAGCCGCACCCTCTCCCGAAGGACTCGGGGCGGCGTACAATGAAACATATGAAATAAATATGTGGACAAAACAAACATATAACAGAGACATATACCGAGACATACACAAGGAGGAGGTCGGCTGATGAATAAAAAACAATTAGAATACAGTGATTAAAAAACCCCTAAATAATTAAATATAATTAAAATACCCAATTAAAAACCCGTCAGGAGCGATATGGTTAGATCAAAGTTGAGCCAGGCCAGCTACTTGGAATAGGTGGGTCTTAAGCTTAATACGAAAGGAGCGGAGGTCAGAGGTATTCCTAATATCCGGAGGGAGGTCATTCCACAGGGCTGGGCCCGCCACAGAGAAGGCTCTACTCCTAGGCGCCGCCCCCCGACACTGTCTAGTGGACGGCACCTGGAGGAGGCCCTCTCTGTGCGAGCGGATTGGTCGCAGGGATGTATGGGGCAGAATACGATCCCGCAAGTAACTAGGTCCTGAGCCATGGAGCGCTTTAAAGATTGTTATCAAAACCTTGAAACGCACCCGATAGACCACAGGAAGCCAGTGCAGCTCGCGCAGGAACGGTGTCACATGGGAGTACCTAGTACTCCCCATAATTACCCGCGCGGCTGCGTTCTGGACCAACTGTAGCCTCCGGGTGCATTTAAAGGGAAGCCCCATGTAGAGAGCGTTACAGTAGTCCAAGCGAGACGTCACCAGCGCATGAGTGACTGTGCGTAAGGCGTCCCGGTCCAGTAGGGGGCGCAATTGGTGCACCAGGCGAACCTGGTGGAACGCCCCCCTTGCCACGGCTGTCACATGGTCCTCCATGGACAGCCGGGCATCCAGGAGGACGCCCAAATTGCGCACCCGCTCCACGGGGGCAAGTTGAATGCCCCCAATGGCCAATGATGGAGTTAATTGGCTGAACCGGGGAGCTGGTACCCACAGCCACTCCGTCTTGGAGGGGTTGAGCTTGAGTCGGTTGTCATCCATCCAGATCCGTACGGCTTCCACACACCGGGACATCACTTCGATGGCCTCGTTGGGGTGGTTCGGGGTGGAAAAGTACAGCTGAGTATCATCAGCGTACAGGTGGTATCCCACCCCGAAACCACGGATGATCTCACCCAGCGGCTTCATATATGTGTTGAACAGGAGTGGCGAGAGGACCGACCCCTGTGGCACCCCACAAGTAAGGGGGCGTAGGGTCGACCTCTCTTCTCCTGCCAACACACGCTGCGTCCGGCCAGAAAGGTAGGAGCCGAACCACCGCAAAACGGTGCCCCGGACCCCCAACCCCTCCAGCCGGCGCAGCAGGATATCATGGTCGATGGTATCAAAAGCCGCCGAGAGGTCTAATAGGACCAGGATAGAGGAACAACCTCTATCTCTGGCCCTCCAGAGATCATCCACCAACGCGACCAAGGCCGTCTCCGTGCTGTGACCGGGGCGGAAGCCGGACTGGCGCGGGTCTAGATAATCATTTTCCTCCAGATGACGTGGAAACTGGTAGGCCACCACACTCTCTACAACCTTCGCCAAAAAGGGAAGGTTGGAGACAGGACGATAATTGGCCAGCTCCAAAGGGTCCAGGGAAGGCTTCTTGAGCAAGGGTCTCACCACCGCCTCTTTCAAGGCGGCCGGGAGAGACCCCTCGCTCAACGAAGCATTCACTAGGCCCAGGAGCCAGTCTCGTGTAACCTCCCAGGATGCCAGTACAAGCCAGGAGGGGCACGGGTCCAATAAACATGTGGTGGGTCGCAGTCGTCCACGCATTCTGTCCAAATCCTCGATGGCAACCAAGTCAAACTCCTCCCAGATCGATTCCTCAAGACTCGCCATGGACGTCTCCATTGGACCACTGACAGGGACCCAATCCCTCCGGATTTGAGCGATTTTATCCTGCAGATATTTACCAAATTCCTCTGCCCTGCCCTGTAGAGGGGCCTCCCGCGGCCTCTGAAACAAGAGGGAGTGGGACACCCGAAACAGGGCGGCAGGGCGGTTCTCCGCGGATGCAATGAGAGTGGCACAATATTGGCGTTTGGCCACTCCCAATGCCACAAGGTACGTCCTTAAATGGGCTCGTGCCTGTGTTCGATCAAATTCGGAGCGAGAGGATCTCTGATAACAGAGCCTGATATTCCCTACAGCACAAGTTCAAGAGAAGGTAATTTAACATTTTGGCCTTGCAGCTCTATTCAAAATATTTTCTTTGATTACTTTGGGATTTAGAATCAGTTCTCCCTACCGATCTTTGTGTACCTGATCAGTGGTGGGTTTCCAGGTTTTTTTACTACGGGTTTGCTCATGCGTACAAGAGTCTGGGTGGGTGGGCGGAGCCTCCCACCGCCACCACTACCTGATCCGGGCCGAACCGGGAGCCACCCACCTCTGCTGCAAATATTTCTGTGGCTTCAGCTATGGAAATTTTGGACCTACAGTCAGGGTTCATAGGCAAGTTAGCATATCAACTTTCCACATTATGACTGCATATATACTGTATCTAGTTTTTTTTCTTTAAATAGCCATTAACTTGATCCATTATTTGAGCTATTGGCACTCTGATCTGCAGGGCATATCTAGTCTGAAATGCAAACATTTAAATTTTTCTATGGAAGACTGTAATTTTCTTGCATCACTTGGAATCCCCAATTAATATGTTTTCGGACATTTAGTTCAAATGGGAAAGTTTTATACAGGTAGTCCTCGAGTTACCACCATAACTGCGGCCAAAGTTTACCTTCCCCAAAGTGAAACATTTGTTAAGTGAGTTTTACGACTTTTCTTGCCGCAGTTGTTAAGTGAACCATCGAGTTTGTATAAGTTAGTAAGATGGTTGTTAACCCATTGACTTTGCTTGTCAAGATGGTCACAAAAGGAAATCATGCGACCCAGAGACGTTGCAACCGTCATAAATATGAACCCTTTACCAAGCATCTGAATTTTGATCATATGACCATGTGGATACTGCAATGGTTGTAAGTGTGAAAAATGGTCATTATTCACTTTTTTCAATTCTGTTGTAGTTTTGAATGGTCACTAAATGAGCTGCTATAAGTCGAGGACTATCTGTAGTATAAGGCATCAGGTAGCTGATGCCTTATACTACAGTATACATTGTTACATGAACAACTACTATAACGCTAAATTGGACTGTTTCCCTTCCGTATGCTGCCAGCCTGTGAGTTACATCTATTGAGGATATTCTCTAAAGCACGGATGTCAAACTCACGGCGCCACGTTGCCATCATGTGACGTATCACACCGTTTTCCGCCTTCTCAGATCTGTGGTGGGCGTGGCCTGCTTGTGATCCCTCTGGCCTTTGGGCTGCCAGTTTGACACCCTTGCTCTAAAGCAGTGATGGCTAAACTTTGTGTCATCTCATGCAGAAAGTGTGCGCGCCCATAATGCAATATGTGTGTTACCCCTCCATGCCCTGCCACCCACGTATGCGCACGCAACCCCTCCATGTGCACCCACACCCACACGTGTGCATGACCCACCTGTGCTACCCCCTCCCCGCATGCATGCGCACATGACCCTCCACATGTGCCCCACCCCCCCCACATGTACGTGTGACCCTCTGGATGTGCCCCGCCCCTGGGTGTGTGACCCCCGCATGTGCACTCTGCCCTCTGCACATGCGCTTTGCCCCCCCACAGGTGCGTGCGACCCCCGCACATGTACCCCGCTCTCAGTGCCTGTGTAGTAGACACCCAAAAATCAGCTGGCCAGCGGGAGGTGCGCACACACACGCAGTGCAGGTGAGCTGGGTCAACGGGTCGCATGCCTGCAGAGAGGGCTCTGTGTACCACCTGTAGCACACGTGCCATAGGTTCGCCATCATGGCTCGAAAGGAATTCTAAAGTGTTACCACTTGCTAGGGGCAAACCTGAGTTGAGTATCTCCCCATCTTGTGTTATTGTTCACACAACGGAGTTTGCCATGTCAGTTACAAATCCAGCACTTGCATTTATGCAACATGCTATGGTTATTGGTATTAATGTTTATTAGCATTATAGCCTGCCGTATGATATCAACCCAACTGCTTAATTTCAAGGTATGAGGTGCAAAGCTGGAAAACGGATTAATTCATAACTATGCTTGTGTTGTAAAAATGCATTCAATGTTTGCCAGACTTACTTGAAAAGGCTTAGAAAGCAAACTTTTCTGGAATGATGGTCGCTCGGGAGTCACAATTGTTTTAGAAGTTCCTTCTTTTTAGGGAGTTTATTTTTCATTTTACTGGGAGTTAATAATATTTTATTCTATTTTGCCATTTATGACTTTCGGCACATTGAAATGCTTCTCCATAAATGCACAGAAACACACCAACTGAAATGAAAGATGAAGTTAGGCCACGCACATTCCAAAGCAAACACTCAGGAAAAAAAAACACCAGTGGTTTTATCATTTTTATATAAAATAGACATTTATATACATCTGCTTTGTCCCAAGACTCCTTTGATAATAATTTCTAAGGTCAAAAATCCATCCGTAATTTGACAATGAAAATAAAGGATCTTTCCAAATCTCGTTACCAATGGCACACAAGTAAACTGCTGAATTGTGCAATGAACGAAAATCAATATCCCAAAACTAAGAAAGGCAAAAGTGAAAATGAAAAATTCCACATCTATGCAATTAGCCTCAATTGGTAGAATTTTAAATAGCAACCAGATTTGGCAAAGAGAATTCTGAATGTTCATAGAAGCCATCAGTTACAATCAGTGTCCTCAAGAAAAAAGATTTCTCAATGAACTCAGATCTACACCACATAGAACATTGGCACATATTTTCTTTCAGAGATTACCACAATCTAAGTTGACATTCCCCCCCCCCCAAAAAAACCCAAGTTTTCTTCTTGCTCCTTGTGTACGTAGAAGCAAGCTGCTAACTATTGCACATACCCTAGGCAAAAAAGCCCTATGGGGCCATATTTTCACAAAGGAAAAAAAGCGTGCAAGCCATAAGCTAAACACATAGTGCAACTGTAAAAAGTGTGCAGTGATTTTGGCAGGCTTTCAAATTTAAGATCAGAGCGGCTGTTAAGAAAACAATCTGAACCATGTAATTGCAATTCCATGACTCCAACTGTGGTCCCCGGTCTGGTAAGGATTTATAAATTTTCATACACTGTCATATTTAATTATCCTTAATCCCCAGAAGTCTGATCATTGCTGGCATCCTAAGCGAAGGCATGTGATTGTCAATATCCCCGTTTAGAAAGACTGAAGTTCAGTGGTGGAATACATGCTTTACATGCAAAAGATCCCAAATTCAGACTTTGGTTAAAGCAAAGATCAGATAACAGATGGTGAAAAACGGTTTGAAATAAATTGGGATTTTAATGGACAATACTGGGCTGCCCAGAAAACTGGAATAAGGCAGGTTCCTATAACCCAGTGGTGGGATTCAAAATTTTTTACTACCGGTTCTGTGGGCATGGCGTGGTGGGTGTGGTGTGGTGGGCATGTCAGGGGAAGGATACTGTAAAATCCCCATTGCCTTCACATTCCAGGGGAAGGATACTACAAAATCCCAATTCCCTCCCGATCAGCTGGGAATAGAAGGGGGCAGGGCCAGCCAGAGGTGGTATTTGCTGGTTCTCTGAACTACTCAAAATTTCTGCTACCGGTTCTCCAGATCTGGTCAGAATCTGCTGAATACCACCTCTGTTCTAACCGTATAAATCAGGGGTGTCAAACTCGTGGCCCACGGGTCGGATGCATCACGTGCAGGCCACGCCCACCCCCAGTTTAGCGAAGGGGGACAGTTGCGATAAGTCAGGTGACAACGCGAGTTTGACACCCCTGATCTAAATAATGCTTGTAGATATTTGAAGCAATGCTGAAACCCCCAACTTTCTGTTTTTATTTCGCATGTGAAGGAGAGGCACTTGCCGCATGGTTGTATAAGTATATGAACAGTCTTTGAAACAAGGGAAATAACACAAAGTAATCACTTTTGTAGTTCTGACAGCAGTGGTGCTCCTCCTTTCCAGCACATTCCTTCAGCAAAGGAATTGCTATTCCCTAGTACATTACATATATTTCTATATTTCATTTATTTTCAGCAATTGTGGTCAGATGGGACTCCAGAGACTGCAAAATATGCAACTTGGGACCAAAAGATGTTGACTTCTCTTCTACAGCACAAATTGCTTCTAAAAAGCATCACAAATCCACCGTAAAGAAAGGAAGGTGGAAAGTTTCCTTGCCTCAACCTATTTGTTGGGCTAGCTAATCCAATATTGCCTACACTGATTCATAGGGGCTATCCAAGGCAGAACCACCAAACACAGATGAAAATGGACGTGTTCGGCATGGAAAGTAGATGTTCCACCATGTAGAGCAGGGTTCCCCAAATCCTGAGCCGTGGACCGGCAACGGGCCGTGGCATGGCATGCCAGCAACCGGGCCCTGCAAACAAGCAAAACCCCATCTGCAGGATGCCGGCAGCATGGAAAACTACACCGCCTCTAGTACACAGAAAAACGTTTCTCCGTGAAACCATTCCCTAAGTGCCCAAAAGACTGGGGGGTGTTGATGTAGAGCAGGGGTGTCAAACCCAAGGCCTGGAGGCTGGATCCGGGCTACAGGGTGCTTAGGTCTGGCCCTCAGGGCTGCCCTGGAAACAGCAAAGGATCAGCCTGCAGTGCATCTGCCAGCAAAAATGGAGCTCGGGAGGGCTGCCCACAGCCCTCTCGAGCTCCGTTTTTGCTGTCAGAGGGTTGCAGAAAAGCGTTGCAGCCGAAAACGGAGCTCAGGTGCCTGTTTTGCTGGCAGAGCACACACAGGTCACCACAGGAACCCCTGACATGAGTGACATCAAGCTGGCCATGGCCCCACCCCTGAGGTCAAACACAACCCTGATGCGTCCCTTAACGAAATCAAGTTTGACACCCCGGATGTAGAGAATCCCTTTTTCGTTTTTAGAAGTGAGTTAGGGAAATGCCCAGCATTCAGCTGTGTGTGCGCCTCTATCTCCCTCGGCTTCCTTTCAAAGATCCATTCATAACCTTCCAACAAACCTCTAAAAAGTATGCTGAATACTACAGTTTGACAGCAAATTATCTTAATACAATGACTTTTTTTTTTAAAAAAAAAGCCTTTAAAAGAAGGTCGTTGTTGATCACCAGGAAACAACTGCACAAAATATTCGGCAAAGGGCTCAGTTTTGCGCTGTGTGGAAATGGATCTGCTCATGCTCCATGTTAAAACTATGGTTTGCTGAATAACCCACTGCTGTTTGCTAAGGTACATATTTGTAATCCTAATATATAGTATTGTATCAACAGAAATACTCAGGGACAATAGCTAATGGCAGACTCTATTCAGTTACTTTGCCTTGTCATATTACATGAGTCTCACCACTGAGGTTTATAAAGCAGTCAAATAAACTGTAAGTACATCTTCATTGTGAGCACAGGCATAGTTTTTACTAGAAGTAGAATAACTTATCATGCCTAACAATCTTTCTAGAGCTCCTGCACTTCAGGTTTTTCCAATGCGCTTCAATGGACTGGATCCTTTGTATAGATCAGTAATGGTGAGATAGATCAGTGATGGCGCGCTCTTCTGGGATGCAACCCGGAAGAGGAGCAGAATGAATGAACTTCCGGTTCTAGCTAGTCTTGTGGTTACCATGTGTGCACGGTCAGCTGGCTGGCGCACATGCTCACGCCGGAAAATAGAAGACCAGCTCTCCCAGGTTCCGGCACTGCCGTGGATACGAAGGCCACTTTGGGCACGCGTGCCATAGGTTCGCCATCATGGGTGTAGATGTTAAGCCCTTTGCTAGATGAATGGGGCAGCTCTTAAAACCCGTTTGTTGTAAGTTGAGCTGATCACTCTACATAAAGGGCTGTGTACCAAACAGCTCGAGTTTTCAGAAAAGGAGTTGTCCCACTATTTTTCTTGGACTTAAAAAAAAGTTGTTCTTAAGACAAGAGCTAATATATGCCAGTAGAAGTGAGCCAAGATATCCATAGCAGCATTTAAACTGCAATCAGCAAAAATAAAAATGGAAAAGTGATCAAATCAGGAATGCAGACCCCTGGAATGGTGTTAGATCAATATGAATAATCACTAAATTGAGTCTTCCCCAAGGTGGGCCTAATTCAGCTGGAAAAGGATCCACATTGTCTGCATTTGCACAAGTGTGCAATACAGGAAGTTACCCAGAGGTAGAATTCTGCCGGTTCTGTATCCACTCATTGTGACTTCATTCCCCATTGCTTCCTTGAATGCCCAGCAAAGATAAATCTGTAAATACTTGAAGAAATAGTGTCTTGGTAAGAAAAAATGGCAGCTCTACTTAAATACGGTAGTATTTCAACCATTGTCATTGTCAGATAATTGGTTATCATCTCAGTTCAAAGGCTAATTTTCCAGAATGTATACATGCTCTTCATTAAATTGCGAACAATAAGTGGTAAATTTCAGCCCCTGCATTTTTAGATCCATAAAGATGATATAAATAATCCCAAATGATCACATGTAGCCAGATTTACAAATTTATGTTGCCATTAAGTTTGTAAGATATTTTTACCGTATCATATATCAATGCTTGAGATTCAGTCAGTCCCAATTTGTGATATTCTCTAATGGACTAAGGAGCAGTTTCAGCTCAATTGGCTGTGATCAATTTCCCTTGAAAGGTTATAAATAATTTGTTCCATTGTTTTTCAGTATATCTCATTTATGCCTAAGGTCACAAATGCATGCGTTGAAGGCATTTAAAACAAATCTATGACTTCAGAGTGTTCCTTCATTTCAGCTGATGCACATTTCAACATTCACAAATGAGATTTTTCTTCTTATAAATGACACCACAGCTCCTCCAGCTTGTGCAGAGGAGAATAATCTCCTATTTCTTGCTGCTCTACAGATTTGCAACTAGATGCAGATATAACTCCACATCAGGGGTGGGTTCCTGCCAGTTCTAACCTCTTCTATAGAAGAGGTTCCACAAATCTACAGTGCCATTTTGAACCGGTTCCGGCTCCCTCCCCCCCTCTGCCTGTCCGCACATCATCAAGATGAAGAGCGCGAGGAGGAATTCTGGGAGTTGAAGTCCACAAGTCTTAAAGCTGTCAAGTTTGAACACCCCTGGTTTTTTTTTTCCTAAAGGGTTAGGGGTGCAAAGGTCTTGCAATTTGACAGCTTTAAGACTTGCGTGCTTCAAATGCCAGAGTTTCTGAGGCAACATTTTGGTTGCTAAGCAAGAGCATTGTTAAGTAAGTTTCACCACATTTTACAAGTTGGCCACGCCCACCCAATCACATGACTGCCAAGCCACTCCCACCCAGTCACATGGCTGCCAAGCGACTCCCTACAGAAGAAGTTCTAAAAATTTTTGAAACCCACCACTGTTCCACATACAGTCTAATCTCCTGCACCATTTTCTTTGCTATTCTTCATTAAAACTAACAAGTAAATCTGGTTATGCATATATTCTTTGGAAGGGGGAAAAATCAGAAATTCCCAGTTTCCTCTTCAAGTCAGGATTAGTAGAGAATTTCTAAAGCATTGATGAAATTGACAAGAGTTGAACCTCCCTTAGACAAATTATGTCAGTTTCATTGAACTGAGAGGCAAAGGGAAATCATGGTCTATGACATTAATAAAACCTGACCCTGAACACGCTGTTTTCAACAAAGACGGAAATATTTATGGATGAAACAGTTGAGGCATCCTTCATACATTTATTCATGAGGAAATAGTATGTGAAATATTCATAGCTGTGCAAAGCTGAACACACTGGTGGGTACAAGATTAAAATATGCTTATTTATGATAGCTTTCCCAAACCAGATGATCTCCAGATGTGCCTTCAGCCTGCTTCATGTTCCTCCAAACGCATCAATTGGGTATGCTAAAAACTTCATTCTGGTAGATTATAATATATTTGGCACAATGGTTTTAGTGTAAATATTTATTCTCGGTGGGCTTACATTTTTCCAAAAAGCCCTGAATCACAGCCATGCTGATCCATCAGGAAACAAGATCCAAAAAATCTACATCTGGCTAATAAATTTTGATTTACAATTCAGAAGATACAAATATGTCTCTGTTATGAGCTAACTTATTTTTGCTTGCAGAGCTGCTGAGGGCCTACATTTAATGACTGAAAGCCTCAGATTTCTGCATTAACACACCCTGAAAGTTCAGGATGATAGCAAGAGCTTATTATTTAGAAGTGCCATTTGTATAGTCAGATCTGTTACTCTGTCATTTGATGCTTCGTTGCCTTATTCAGCATTTAAAATCTTAACTTCCCATAATCTTAATATAAATATCTATCATGCCATTGCACAGATACTCATTCACTCTCTTCATGACCTGCCCACGTCCAAAGAAGAAATGGGACTTGAATCAAAGACCCTACCATGCAATCTCAGAATTATACAGTATATGCTATGTGTTTAAAAAATAACAATTCTCTAGTTTCCAGATAACAGGTAGTTTTTGACTTATGACCACAACTGAGTACAAAATTTGTACTTTTGACTGTAATTGAGTAGAAAATTAAGTGAGACAGTTGTTAAATGAGTTTTGCCCGATTTTACAACCTTTATGGCCCCAGTTGTTCAGTGAATCCCTACCGTTGTTAAGTTAGTAACACGGTTGTTAAGTGAATCTGGCTTCCCCAGTGACTGGGGAAGGTTATAAAAGGTGATCGCATGACCCCGGGACTCTGCAACTGTCCTAAATATGAACCAGTTGCCAAACATCAAGATCACATGAAGTGTTAATACCACTTTATAATGCCTTGGTAAGGCCACACTTGGAATACTGCATTCAGTTCTGGTCGCCACGATGTAAAAAAGATGTGGAGACTCTAGAAAGAGTGCAGAGAAGAGCAACAAAGATGATTAGGGGACTGGAGACTAAAGCGTATGAAGAACAGTTGCAGGAACTGGGTATGTCTAGCTTAAGAGAAAGAAGGACTAGGGAAGACATGATAGCAGTGTTCCAATATCTCAGGGGTTGCCACAAAGAAGAGGGAGTCAAACTATTATCCAAGGCACCTGACGTTGAACAAGAAGCAATGGGTGGAAACTAATCAAGGAGAGAAGCAACTTAGAACTGAGGAGAAATTTCCTGACAGTTAGAACAATTAATCAGTGGAACAGCTTGCCTCCAGTTGTGAATGCTCCAACACTGGAAGTCTTTAAGAAGATGTTGGATAGCCATCTGTCTGAAACGGTATAAGGTTTCCTACCTAGGCAGGGGGTTGGACTAGAAGGCCTCCAAGGTCCCTTCCAACTCTACTATTGTATTATTGTATTGTATTAACATCTGAATTTTGATCATGTGACCATGGGGATGCTATAATGGTCATAAGTGTGAAAAACAGTCATGAGTCACTTTTTTCAGTGCCATTGTAACTTCCTGAACAAATGGTTGCAATTCGAGTAACACCTATGGACGATTTGAATTCTACTATGCAAAACGTGCTGCAGAGCTGTTATGCTTTTCCCTTGTTAATGGATGCTGTGCAATAAACTTAACAAATAAGAACAAGTAGGAAAACATGGGATGTTTATAAAAAGAAACCAAAAGGGCTTCTGCCAATGGGCAACCGCTCCACTAAAGCGAAGGCTTTAGATCCGCTTCTTTGTGACCATTCGACATTTACATCAAGTTTCCCCAAACTGATCTTCTGTAGCAACAGCAGATAAATCGCTCTCGCTAGATGCCAAACTATTTGTAATGGATAGTTACTGTCTAGCTCAGGGATCTCCAAACCTGGAACTTTATGGCTGGCTGAGGAAATCTGGCACTTGAAGTCCACAAGTCTTAAAATTGCCAAGTTTGGAGACCCCAGTCTAGCTAAATCAGGGGTCAGCAAACCGTGGCTCTGGAGCCACATGTGGCTCTTTCATCCCTCTGCTGTGGCTCCCTGCCGCCAGTCAGCACCACAATTTTCAGAGGAGCTTCTGGTTGGGAAGGGGGAAAAGCACAGAGCTCCAGGAGGAGACTCTATGGCAGGGGTGTCCAAACTTGGGAACTTTAAGACTTGTGGACTTCAACTCCCAGAATTCCCCAGCCAGCATGGCTGGCTGGGGAATTCTGGGAGTTGAAGTCCACAAGTCTTAAAGTTCCCAGGTTTGGACACCCCTGCTCTATGGCAAGGGGCGGGTTTTCCGGTCAGCTCCACAATTGATAGGGCTTTTGGTTAGGACAGGTAGAGGGAAAAGGACACCATGCTAGGAGGAGACTTCTGGTTGGCTCCAGAATTGAATAGGTGTTTTCTGGTTAGGATGGCTCCATGAGGGTTTAAGGTTGCCAATCCCTGAGCTAAATGGTTAGGAACATTTACTCTTCCCCACATTTTTGGAAATGATGGACTATCTTCCCTCCTGCTTCACAACTCCCATCAGTGAATGTGGTAAGGCGAGTCCAAACAATAGATCCAAGACTGAAGAGAGACAGAATCAAACTAGATTACCAAGCTGGAGATGTTATTAGTATATTATCCCAATGTACTATTGCAGCCATCATGGGGTTACTACTGCTTTTCCAAGGCACAATGGGCTCAGGTATATTTTTAATTTATCGCCAGGATCCCCATCCATTCACATTACAGTAGGCCTGAGCCCAAGGCTGATTTGTGTTAGCAGAGCTTGCCCTTAAGAATTCAACCAAACAGATACAAAAGCTGCTATCCAACTAAGCCAGTGATAGCTTAACGTTTTTCCCATCACGTGACAAAAGCGGGGGGGGGAGCGCAGGGGAGTCATACGCGGGTGTGCCCACACCCATAATGCTATGCCCGCTATTCCGTTCCCGAACTTTTGGTTTGCGCATTGGGTTGTTTTTCGCCCTCCAGAGGCTTCATGGAAGCCTCCGGAGGGCAAAAAATGGCTGAAAAAGAAGGGCGAGGTCAGCTGGCCAGCGCGCAGATGCACACTGGAGCGGACAGGGCAATGCCTCACGTGCCCTAACTAATGGCAGAGCACTCAGGCCACCAGAGACGTCCCCAACATGATTGACGTCGAGCTGGCCATGCCCATCCCAGTCACTCCCACTCCAGTCCCCTCATGTCAAACACAACCCTGATGCGGCCCTCAATGAAATCTAGTTTGACACCCCTTTCTTAGAGTATCATCCCCATCCCTAGAAGTTCTATCATATTTGGCTTCATAAAAATAACAACCACAGATATAAGCCATGTAACGCCGGTAAAACAAGAAACTCAATTTCTTTTTGGTTATGCCAAATAAATATTCAGAAATAAACGCTATCTGTGACATGAGTTGTCTTCTCCTCTATCATATTTAATAATCCTATTTTTTTCTCATTTGAGAGGAGAAAAAAAAGGAAGTGAAACTTCTAGAAGTTGCATTAGGGGGAAAAATCCCTCAGAAATTATTCATTTCCCAGGTCTCAAAACATTAGCAAGTCCAAAAGCTTTGGACCCAGCAAGATATAGCTATACCAGGTGTCTTCTTAGCCAAGATTTAAAGGCATCATTCAAGGAAGTTCTAGAAGGCATTCTGAGGCACTTCCTTCGCGCAGAAGCGCCTTCTACCAATTCCTGACAATCAGCACTGTAGATCCTCTTAAATCATCCTCTGAGATCGCATAGGATCAGAGATATTTGCAAATGGAATCCACTGCAAGCATGAAGGGAAATTTTAGGGGGAAACAGCACTTCTGAACAACTCTGACCCCTTAATATTCCCAAATCCATTCATCTTTTTGTTTTTAAGTTCTTTTTGTTAATCACATTTTCATTAATCATGTTGGCAAATCTCCATTCCTATTAATGCTTTGATAACATGAGGGTAAATTGTCACAAATGTTTCATAGAAGGTTTTTTTCCCCCCTGACATCATTCTCAGGATCTAAGTGTTTAGAGGAGAATGAGCTACATCGCTTTCATTGAGATAACAGTCAATTCTTCTTCAAGATTTATCACCAAGATTTTGGAAGTGCTTTGGGTGAGTGGCATTTCCCTCTGTGACAGCTGTCCCTGCCTCTTCTCTCACTTCCTCACTGATTGATGCAACTACATCCTTGGCTAACCAGGCACCTGGTTTCAAGAGCATTTTTCTTGCAAGAAGAATGCTCCCTCTGATTTTTGTTAAAACAACTCCTTGCCTGCCTTCCAACAATCATCCCAGCAATGCATTTACTTTTAGCCCATTTTTGAAGCATCCTCTCTCTGGATTAAGGTTAGGATTTCACCTGTCCTATAACACCTCCAGGAGGACTCCTGAAGCTTTGGCGACTCTTCTGCAATCCCTACACAGACTCCTCCTATTTTGAGTTCCCGCTGCCCCGTAACTCTGTTCCGTTTGCTTTTGTCTTGAGGGAAACTTGGGGCTTCCACAACATGCAGTCATTCACTGAGAGGCGTGTGATTTGCCTTGCCAGTCCTGTTACCCTCTTCCCCGCCCTTCCTGCAGCCGTCTTTCGAGGCGATCCAGTTTTGCCAAATTTTCTTTCAGAAGTTTGCTGTTCGGAACCAGCTGTAAAGCTTTCTCGTAGTAGTGGCGCGCAGTGAAATAGTTACCCTGCAAAAAAATAAGAATGTGGAACAAGAGGGGTGGGTGGGAATTAAAACACGTTTTTTAATAACTTCACAGGCAGGACCTACAGTTTTCATTCACATATCAACATTCTGCAAGCTCCGTGTCATCATGGATGCTTGTTTTTGCAGTACAGGTATTCCTCGACTTACGACCACAGGTGAGCCCAAAATTTATGTCGCAAAGTGAGACATTTGTTAAGTGACTTTTGCCCCATTTTAACGACCTTTCCTGCCGAGGTTGCTAAGTGAGTCACCGGAGACGTTAAGTTAGTAACCTGGTTGTTGAATGAATCTGCCTTCCCTGTTGACATTGCTTGTCAGAAGGTCACAAAAGCTGATCATGTGACCCTGGGACACTGCAACCGTCATAAATATGAATCAGTGTCCAAGGGTCCGAATTTTGATCACATGACCACAGTGATGCTGCAGTGATAGTAAGTGTGAAAAACGGCCGTAAGTCACTTTTTTCAGTGTCGTCGTAGCTTTGAACAGTCACTAAGTGAACTGTTGTAAGTTGAGGATTTACTTTTACAGGACCTCATTCTTTTCTTCCTTGAAAGTGCTCAGATGTGATTCTCTTTCCCACTCCCTTTTCACAACAGCCGTGTGAGATAAAATTAATTTCTCTATTAATTGAGAAATGATGCACAGACCAGACTGTCAGAGTTTGTTGCAGCAATCATATCCAGAAAGTACACACAGGTAACTGATTCAGAAGAATTCATTAACTTCTCTTTATATATAATATAACCCATGAAGTAAATATACAATACCAAAAGCAGTTTTTCCAACGTGGTACGGAATACAAGCAAACACAGGCCAAGGAGAGAACAGTTTCAGTTTCAGTTTTTAGCAGCAAACTAGTTTTGAGCTCAGCAGACTCAGAGCTGCAGAGCTAAGCTACGCCCAGGCTCCAAACGGTTTCAGCTCCCATTGGCTGACCTTGTTACTAAACCCTATTGCAGTTCATGAATATACACTGGCACAGACAAAAGGAATAAGTATCAAAGCTACATAGGGATGAAGGCAAATGTACATTTCCCAGGATAACATTGAAGGATCCAGTCTGGGTCAGTCACCGGAACCAGAGATTTAGTCTTTAGTCCCACATTCCGGTGAGAGAGAAGTTCCCTATGAATGGGCTCCAGCATGAATCCGAAATCCCAGAAAACTAAACCTCTGGTCCCAATGACTGAACCAGATTGGATCCTACTACATAGGAATCTTTATCATACCAAACAGATAAAATCTCAAATTCATCCAGCTGTGGGGGGGGGATTCTTCCCATACAATAGAACCTCTGGTCACGAATGCTTCTGACCACGACCAAATCGGGTTCCGGCCAAAAAATTAACAAAATTTTTGAATCTGGTCACGAACACATACTCGGATGGCGATCAAACACGGCCGCGGCCAACTTCCCCTCCCGCGCTATTTTTTTTTTTTGTAAGCGCCAAACAACAGCAACCTCGTGTGGCCACTGCATTAATTTTGGTTAGGTTTGGGTCATGACCAAATCGGGTTGAGACTGAAGTTTGGAACGAATTATGGTCCGTGACCAGAGGTTCTACTGCAGTGTTTCTCAACCTTGGCAACTTGAAGATGTCCGGACTTCAACTCCCAGAATTCCCCAGCCTTTATTTGGGAACTAACCCTCTCACAAAACTGCTTATCAGCTACAGATGCAGTCAGAACCCCCATGATGTGCCTAATAGGAAGGTGTAAAGGAGATGACCTATGATAAGGTTAGTGTCAGGGTTCCAAGTAATACACCCATTGCAAACAGAACTCCGAGGCAAGCAAGTTCCTCCAAGAACAAGTTTATTGGATATATCATATTGGCATAGACTGGTGAAAACCGGCTCTAAAGGTTCCCACGGTTTTCACATAATTAAAAGTAAGGTTCCCCCCCCCTTTCCCAAACAATCACATGGTCCAATCAAAATGCTATCCAGTTGCTTGGAAACTTCACTCCTCCTCCTCTTTTCAGCCACCTGTGGGAATGTCCTTGGTTCTCAGGGGAAATTATTTTTTTGGGGGGAGGGGTGTATCTCTATTCCCTCGCCTGTCCCTCAGAACCATTGTGGCAACACTGAAGCCTCCAAGATGGCCTCTGTCAGGCCAGCTTTAGAGATAACCCAAGATAAGGTTAGTACTAAGGCAGCATCCAAGCTGAGCAGCTACATTTTGAGGGAAGTTTCTACAGAGCTCATCTGTGATGGTATTTAGGTGGACTCTTACTATGCTCATTCCTTGACCATGTTGACTGAGGCTGAGAGGACATTTGGTTCAATGGTTATCTGGAGAGTCAACAGTTTCCTGTGCTTCTCTAAGTAATAACTTAAAATAACAAGAAGTTTAATTTAAAAGCACCCTCCAGATACATTTTGTTGCAGCTCCAATTAAACTAGAAATGAACAAGACTACTTGGGAAGTCTACTGTAGCTTGTAATGCTTTTAATTAGACAAAGCAAAGAACTTTTGATATTTACTATTTAATTAAATATTGAATAATAAATATTGTTTTAAGTAGACTTAGGCAACCTAGATAATCCAATATCATGCAATCCAACGTGATCTGGTGTCCACACATTATGTACCAAAGGATTATAAATAAAAATATTTTAATAACAAACACACAAATAATTTCTGCTATTTTCTTACCTTGATATGTTCAATGCCTCCCATATTCATCCATGCTTGTGCTTGCTCTGGATTGAAGTCTACAGACACTTTATAGCTCTACGTTAACATGAAAATGAAAACTCAACATTAGGAGACCTGAATCTATATTGTGGAGATGTTAATGCACACAAGGAATAGCTTTTCCCACACTTGGGTTCTTAGATATTCTAGATTACTAATTTATTGAATGAAGAAGGTTGGGGATTGTAACCTAACCATAAATGGGAGCCCCAAATTGAGATGGACAGGATAGGAGATTAATGACACGTTTCCCAATAATACAGAGGTGATATTCAGCATGTTCTGACCAGTTCTGGAAAACCGGTGGCGGAAATTTTTAGTAGTTTGGAGAACCGGTAAATATCACCTCTGGCTGGCCCCGCCCCTATTTATTCTCTGCCTCCTGAGTCCCAGCTGATTGGGAGGGAATGTGGATTTTGCAGTAACCTTCTCCTGAAGTGGGGAGGGAATGGTGATTTTACAGTATCCTTCCCCTGCCAGGCCCACCAAGCCACGTCCACCAAGCCATGCCACACCCACCAAGCCACGCCAAGCCACGCCCATAGAACCTGTAGTAAAAAAATTGAATCCTACCACTGCAATAACTGTAATTTTCTTAGAACAATCAATATGTCTAAGACAACTAGCATGTGTACTATTCTGCAAAGAATTTGAAAGACTATCCTTTGTTTCAAAAAAAATTGGGGAGGAGGGGAAAAAAGGGGAAACTAGAGCTGGTATCTTGGAGAGAGCCAGCTAATGAACATATTCTTGTTTTAATATGAGAAGGGAAGTAAAAGGAATACAGTTCAGATGGAGATGAACTCTTGGATATGAGCTGAGTATTATGAATCACAGAGACTGCTGTTCCAAATTAAGAAGCTGAGAACTTTGGCAACATAGCAAAAGTTGATCATAATCCCTGGAAATAAGCATATAGTTGCCTATTAAATTTTAAGGTGCAAAATAGATTATGTTTCTCTGGAAAATATCCTTTTGCTAGCAAGCTATAAGGTGCTGGTCGTTCCTGAGTCTAGGGAGCAATGCTCATCTCCGTTTCAAAGCCAAAGAGCTAGTGCTATCCGAAGACGTCTCCGTGGTCATGTCGCCGGCATGACTAAGCGCCAGAGGCACATGGAATGCTGTTACCTTCCCACCAAAGGTGGTCCCTATTTTTCTACTTGCATTTTTTACATGCTTTCGAACTGCTAGGTTGGTAGAAGCTGGGAGATGTAATGGAAGCTCACTCCTTTACACGGCGCTAGGGATTCGAACCGCCAAACTGCCAACCTTTCTGATCGACAAACTCAGCGTCTTAGCCACCGCATCTATCTTACTATACATTCATCCAAATAGATTTCTCCTACGGCAGCCTTTTTGCTCTAGGATCCTCAGATGCATGTGTTCAAATAAGCAACCTGAAGAGTATCACTTAGGTTTAACGAGATAAGCAATCCATGTATTCATATATAAGTGAGTACCTCAAAAGCTTTGTCCAGGTGGTTTTGTTCTCTTAGCTGGTTTCCTTTGGTGAAAAAGAGCTCTGATATGATTTTGGGGTCCTTTGGTTTCAATTTTAAAGCTTTGTCTATGGCTTCAAGTGCCTGTACAGACATACACAATAAATATAGATGAACAAAACTCCTATCCAACAACAACAGCAAATCAGGGCCATAAAATGCCTCATTCGGCCACTACGAGACATTTACTATCTACGGGCCATCAGGTGGATCCAAATTCTGCATTTAAAGTTTTACTTTTACTACTAAAGTTTTACTACGCCACAGGAACTCTCATTTCCTGGGTTTTGCTGAGGCTGTTGCCATTAACCGTTTAAAGCCTCCCTTATGCATGCAGAACCAGCTTTATGTCAATCTACACCTCCCGTGGGCGTAAGGCTTGTCATTGGTTGCTATTTTGCATAGATTATAGGCTTAATTCATGCTCTTGCTAGATCTTATATTTGAGGCTGATTTGCAACCGTGTTAATGTACTGTAGGTTCTGATGAGTCAATATGAAATGATGGCATCTACCTCTGTTCATCTTTTGACTGTATTGTTTAAATTATTAAAAGGGACTGTTTTAAAAACTCCTATCGTAAATCAACAGTTATTTTGACATGGCCTTTTCCAACTGTGGCCCTCCAGATATAGGAAGATGACAGCTTTTAGACTACTAGAGGGGTATCTATACCTTGTTGTAGTTCTCTTGCTTGCTGTAGATGGCAGATAGCAAGCGGTAGCACTCCAGGCACTCAGCTCCTTCGGTCACAATGTGGCTCAACATTTGCTCTGCTTCCTTTGCTTGTCCCATCATCGTTAAAACCTGAGCCTATAAAGAGAGGAAAAAAGAAGTAAAGGAAACAATTCTTCCTCCTAAAATCCTGGGGAATATTCAGTTGGTCTCCCTCTGTACGGCAATCCGTTCTTCTGTCTGTTCCTATACTGGCTTCTCCCTGTTAGTGGGCTCCAAAAGGAGCCAAGGCGCTGCCTTGTGGGGGTGACGAAGCTAAGGAGGCAGGGATGAAATCCTCCCGGTTCGGCCCGCTTCAGCCGAACCGATGTGGACAATTGTCCTTGGTTCTACGAACTGGTAGTAAAAAAAAAAAAGCTTCTGACGAACACGTGGCTCAGCTGTGAGCTGCCCATTATTAGAAGCTTTTCCACCCCAGCTTTTTAAAGCATTTTTTCCCTGCCAGCAGGGAAAAAATGCTTTAAAAAGTGAGAAAATGTTGGCCACTCCGTCACATGACCCCACCACCAAGCCACACCTGCAGAACCGTGTGTGCGTGTGTGTGTGTTTCTTTTGTGGGGGGAGGATTAGATTTCAGCACTGTAAGGAGGGGCGCCCTGTGAGGTCTCAGGAGAGAACTCAACTCTCCTGCTGAAATCTACGGCCTTTTTTCTTTCTCCCTCTTTGCCACAGTGGGAAGAAGAGGCAGCCTAAGATGGCTGTCACAAAGCTGGGATAGCAGATGACCATCTAAGCACAGCGCAGGAGGACTTTGTGAGCAGTGCGTGAACTGGGTGAGAAGAATTCTTTCTATTCAAATTTTAACCCCAAAGAAACACGGAGGAACTATTGACTTGGAGCGAACAAGCACTTTGGAAAGTGATTAAGTGATTAGCAACTGGAAGGAGGAGATTTAAAAAGAGAGGAAACAATTTATTCTTTAAAAATACAAGCATTTTAAAAGGTTGGAACTATGGACTTAAAAAATTAACACTGCTTTTTCATTTGGATTTGAAACTTATTGTGCCTTAATAACTTTTACAATTAAAGAGAGAGAAAAAGAAGCAAAGGGAACAATTCTCTCTCCTAGAATCCTGGGGAATATTCAATTGGTCTCCCTCTGAATATTCCCCAGGATTAGTAAGGCAGCCTAAGAACGCTAAAGGTACAGGGTTCAGTCTTATGCCTTAGAAATACATTTATCAACCACTTGGTCAGCGTCTGTTTGAAGTTGCAACAACTCTGTAGGAATGGGATTTATGACAGATCCTTGACGTTATGGCCATTGCAGCACGCTTTTGGTTATGGGATTGTGATCAGGGTGCTTGGCAACTGGCTTGCTCTTGCAAGAGATGTAGTGTCCAGTGGTAGCAGAATTGCCATTTGCAACCTTCCCTAACACGTCCCACAAGCAAAGTCAATGGGGAAACCAGAATGTTGCAAGTCACTCTGGCAAGTCCATCCAGCCTTCTAGGCTCAAGCCCTGCTCTGCTGTCCACCCTCCTGGGCTTCCTGCCATTGGGCCCCACGGCAACATTCCACTGCAACATTTATCTCATGCTTTGCAGCACCATCCCTGCCTACTTTACATGTGGCCTACAACAGGCCTCCCGAGCTCCCCCACATCTCCTCCAACTCACCTGCAGCCTGCAGCAGCCTCCCAGGACTTCTCCCATCCTCCTGCACCATCTCTACCTGGGATTCCCACCTCTTCCCACTTATCCTGTGTGTTACGACAAAAACCAGGACTCCGGATATTGTCATCATTAAGCAATGTGATCACATGACATTGCAATTTATGAGTGCCACACAGTGGTGGGTTCCGGATCCCGTTCCAACCGTTACAATTGGAAAGGGCCTGGCGTCGCCCACATGGACGCGCGCAGCTCAGGCATGTGCCGTCCCTGCCAGCGACGCATCCGCAAGCCTCTGCGATGCTCCAGCTGCTTGGTGGAGTGTTGCGCAGGCGCTGCACGCGCCTGCGCGTGCACGGAAGTGCCAATGGCGTTAAAGGACAGGTAAGAGCTCGGGTTGCGTGCATGCGCAGGGGATTGTACACATGCGTGGGGGGCAGAGGGAGTGCAAGGAGTTGTGCATGAGCAGGTGGGCAGGTCGCATTTCATTATGGCTGTGGGCAGACACATGTGCGCTCTTGTGCGCATGTGCGCTATTTCAGCACATGAGGAGAAAAAGGTTAGCCATCCCTGCCCTATACTATTTCAAACAAACGGTTGTCCAACTCTTCTTAAAATTTCCAGTGCAAGGCCTGAAAAGGAACAGTGTGGACTCACCAGAGCCAGCCGAGTCTCTTTGTTGGATGGCTGCAATGCGGCAGCTTCCCTATAAACCTTTAAGGCATCTTCATATCGGCCAGTGTTATAGTACAGCGCTCCGAGTGGGGACAGGATTTCAACTTTCCGTGCTATTTTAAGCGCCCTAAATAATAAAATGACAAAATAAGTGACGTGCAATACCTCTTTAAAGTTCTCCAACAGTTCCTCATCTTTTCTTCTACCCTGTCCTCTCCCATTATGCCCAGCCCTTACTAAAAAAAAATAACCTGGAATTCAGATAAAATTCAAATTCTTCTTTTGCAGTAAACATCCAGAGCCAAATGGTCATAAAATGATAGTGTAACCCTTTAAAAAAACACACACAGTATAGCACTATTTCCCTTTTAAAAGCCAAGGATTTCTTGTTGCCTTGCCAGGAACCACCTGTTCTGACCTAGGCTGCCTGAGAGCATGAAGCAAACTCCTTGTCCCGACAAAAATCCCTTTTATTAATTTACTGTGAATTCTGCTCATTCACGTCCAGCAAAGTCTTTCAAAGGAGGATTTACAGTCACAGACCTTATCTGGCTTGGAGAGCTGCCAGGCAGACGTCTGCAAAACTTGGCAAGAAGTCTCGGAGAGTCACAAACCAATTAAGCGAACTACTTGTCTCCTGCAAACTCCGCTCCCTTTTTGCTCCTCTTTTATTTCCTCTGGGAGGGGCCATTCATCGTCCACCTGTGGCCTTACTCCCAAGTCGACCCCTGTTCTTTAGCTGTTCCCTTTGTCTGGCAACTCTGCACATGCACGCACTGAGAACAGGCTCCAGCTCTTCTTCTGCCCCACTGATCTCCGACTCCAAAGGCAGCTGATAACTGACATACGGCTCTGGCCCCCTCTCTGCCTCTGACACAGAGCCGTCATCAGACCACAGGACTGGCCCATGTTCCTCCCCAACCTCCTCACTGTCAAAATCTGCTTCAAGCTCTGCTGGCCACTGGCGGGCCACAACACCATCGGATGCCCAGATGCTTACCGCTTGTACCAAACTTCAGCATCCTTGTTCTGTCCCAAGGAGCGGTAGAGTCTGCCCAGATTCACCATGGCCACATGATGACCGGGGCTGAGTTCAATGGCTTTCTGGTAGTGAGAGACAGCAGTCTCTGGAGAGCCTAGAAAAAAGAAAGCTGAGTTCGGGTTGCTCAAACTTGTATTTCTTTGTTTGTATCCTATTATTATTATTATTATTATTATTATTATTATTATTATTATTATTATTATTATTATTATTATTATTATTATTATTATTATTATTATTAACAAACGACTCAAGGCAGTGAACATCTGCAACACACCTTCCTCTTCATATTTTCTCCACCACAACAACCCTGGGCTGGACTGAGAGAGAGTGAGTGACCCAAGGTCGACCAAGGCCATTCAAAGTTAGTATCTCTGAAAGTATTTTATGAGCTGCTTGAGAGAGATTTGGAATCAGCATATATACAAGTTTAATAAATGTCTGGAAAAAATAAATGCATATGGAAACTGTCAAGAGTATATTCATGAATAGGGCATAGCAACAAGGTCAGCCAATGGGAGCTGAAACACTTTGGGGCCTGGGCGTGGCTTAGCTCTGTAGCTCTGAGTCTGTGCAAAAGCTAAGAACTAGTCTGAGCTCTGAACTGAAACTGGAAGCCAATCTCTCCTCTCTACCACATTGGAAGAACCAGCCGTTGGTATTGTATATATGCCTTATGTGTTATTATGTATATAAAGAAGTTAATGAATCCTGCTGTATGAGTTACCCATGGGTGCTTTCTAGATTTGATTTCTGCAGCAATTGCTGACAGAAACAGGATGGACAATCCCATATAGCAGGGGTCCACAACCCCCAGTCTGCAGCCTGGTTACTGGGAGAAACCACCTCCCCTCCACCCCCACCCCCACCCCCTCCATTTCACTGGTCCAGAGAGCTGGAAAGGTTGGGGACCCCTGCCATACAGAACGTTCAGGAAGACTTCAAGTTCATTGCAAAGGGAGACATATCTACAATTATAAAAAAATATAAACAGACAAATACTCCCAGAATCAACCAACCGTTGGTTACTTTGCAATGTGCAAGCGATACAAGTACAGGTTGTTCTCAACTTACAACAGTTCATTTAGTGACTGTTCGAAGTTACAAAGGCACTGAAAATCGTGATTTATGACCATTTTTCATACTTATGACCATTGCACCATTCCCATGGTCATGACTTACATTCAGATGCTGACTTACGTTTATGACAGTTGCAGTGTTCAGGATTCATTTTCTTCTGACAAGCAAAGACAATGGAGAAGCCAGATTCGTTTAACAACCATGTTACTAATTTAACAACTGCAGTGATTTGGTTAACAAATGTGACAAGAAAAGCCGTAAAAATGGGACAAATTCATTTAACAATTTTTTCACTTAGCAACATAAATTTTGGGTTAAATTATGGTCCTAAGTTGAGGACTACCTGTAATGTTAAAGCACATTACTAGCTTTTTTACACTGGGCTGCAGTAATAAATGAATTCCCTAATCTACTTTTGAAGAGCTAGGGAGAACTATTTTCTCAAATATGGCAGAAGTAAGATTAGTTATAATTAGAATTTCAAAAATATATGCCATATGTCTCAAAAGATGCTTCCAGCAGTTTTACAGGCATTAAATTAAAAGCATTAATATTAATGTAAATACATACATACATACAGACAGACAGAGACAGAGAGACAAAGACAGTAAAACATCCAGATGACCACTAGATGGCAGTAGTAAGTCATCTAGAATTTTGGCAGCCCAGATAAGGTAAAGGTAAAGGTTCCCCTCGTACATATGTGCTAGTCATTCCTGATTCTAGGGGGCAGTGCTCATCTCTGTTTCAAAGCCAGTGCTGTCCGAAGAGGTCTCCGTGGTCATGTGACCGGCATGACTAAACGCCATTACCTTCCCACCAAAGGTGGTCCTTATTTTTCTACTTGCATTTTTATGTGCTTTTGAACTGCTAAGTTGGCAGAAGCTGGGAGAAGTAACAGGAGCTCACTCCGTTACGCGGCGCTAGGGATTCAAACCGCTGAACTGCTGACCTTTCTAATCGATAAACTCAGCATCTTAGCCACTGAGCCCAGATAAAGTAATCCCATTAACATTAAATAAGGGGAGAAGAGACATGCAGGATCTAAAATCAATACCAACCCAAATAGCAACTGTGATATTTCTTTTTCCACAAGATGGAGCTGGTCTATTACATTTTCCATAGATACATGGCAGAACTATCCATTACAAGAAAGTAGAGAGAAGTACAAGCTGTGGGAACTGATTAAGTAGGATAATTTGTCGGTGTCGTATGTTAAGCAAAAACAACAATCAATGTGTTGACAATTAATTTCATCCTTGAGAAAAGTGACAGATTGCTAGCAATGGAAAGCAAACAGCTTTTAAAGATAAATTTTATACAGCAACCCACTGTGTGTGTCACACATTCACATATATCCCGTTACAGCGGAGTCGAGCGATCTGCATGTGAAATGCAAATAAAACCCAAGTTAAAAATAACTACAATTTAAATTTAAGATGCATAGCAAGGAGGGGAGGGGGGGATTTGCTGGCTGCTAGTTTACATGGTTTAAAATGTCCAAATATCTTTCCAAAGTCACCAGGTATCAATATGAAGCAGGGTAAGTAATCCCTGGCTGATGGACTAAAGTCTAGCCACCTTCAAATTGATCTTGCCTCCTGCTCAAATCCATTCAAAGATCAGATGAAATAAACTAGATTATTACTACTACAGATTAGCAGAGTTGGAAGGGGCCTTGTAGGTCAGCTAGTCCAACCCCCTGCCCAAGCAGAAGACCCTACACCATTTCTGACAAATGGCAGTCCAGTCTCTTCTTGAAAGCTTCCAGTGATGAAGTTCCCATAACTTCTGAAGGCAACTTCTATTCCATTGGTTTATTGTTCTCACTGCCAGAACATTTCTCCTTGTTTCTAGGATGAATTTCGCCTTGATCAGTTTCCATCCATTATTCCTTGTCTGGCCTTCGGGTGCTTTGGGAAATAACTTGACCCCCTTCCTCTTTGTGGCAGCCCTTCAAATATCGGAAGACTGCTATCATGTCTCCCCTGGTCCTTCTCTTCACTAGACTAGCCATGCCCAGTTCCAGCAACCGTTCTTCATATGTTTTAGCCTCCAGTCCCCTAATCATCTTGGTTGCTCTTCTCTGCACTCTTTCTAGAGTCTCAACATCTTTTTATAGTGCAGTGACCAAAACTGGATGCCTTATTCTAGATGTGGTCTTATTAAGATTTTATAGAGCGGCTTAATCTTGATTGCATCCCTCTGTTAATGCAATTTAGGATTGAATGGGCTTTTTGGGCTGCCGCCGCACACTGTTGGCTCATATTTAATTGGTTCTCCTCTAAGACTCCAAGATCGCTCTCACAGTTACTGCTATTAAACCTTTTCCAGGCTTAAGATGTTGCCATTTAGCTGGACAAGTAAGACTGGAAACCTGTGCAGATTTTCCTGGAAATACCGGTAGTTCCAATATGGCTAGTTGCTTAGCAACCTTGAAAGGTATAACAAACGTCCCTTGGGAGAGGGGGAAGCTACCGATCCCACAATCACATAATCATGTTTTATAACAGTTTTGCTGAAAACATTTACTTCTGGTGAAGTTTGGCAAAAATAGCAAACCGTTGTTTCATTTAATGCCCACATGTGTTTTAACAACCACTGGGGAGAAAAAAACAACCCATCAAATTGGGTCAGTCACATGGGCGACCTGATTTTTGATCATCATAACTTGCAACAATGATAGGCAGGCTCCATTAAGGTCATAAGTCAAGGATTACCAGTATGCCCACTGAACTGGAATTCACTTGCATAGACCCAATTCCGCAAATAACTAATGTCTGCCTCCACTCTTAGCAATATTTGAATGGAAGAACCTGTAATAACAGCAACATCTAATGTGGGATCCTCCTATCTACATGACTGTCCTTTCAACTGAGTTGAGGGTTGCCTTCTGTACGTTTTGGAGCCTTCAATGCTCTTAACAGCCTTCTCACAACCTGGATGACCTCCAGATGTACAGACTTTTCCTAGGATTTCCCAACCCATCATGGCCATGGACAAAAATTCTTGGAATTGAAGTCCTTGTACCCTCAAAGACATCCAGCGGGATGCCTCTGGTGCAGAGATGGTATTCTATTTTCTTCACTACCGATTCATTAGCAGGAGCGTGCGCGCATGCGCAGAAGGTCCTTGATGACATCGGGTTGGATGGGCGGAGCCTTGCGCTGCCACCACTACTGGTTTGCCCAGACTGGTGCGAACCGGCAGCATACCACCTCTGCTCTGGTGTGTGTACAGTACTTTGCACCTGAACTCTTGATGCATTTGGACCTCAGGTTTTGCAGCCTCTTCCCTTGAAGAACAGCTTTTCAATGTGCATCATAAATAACAACAAATAGTAAATAATGAAAATTATGCCACATACAATGTGACACATGGAGAGGAGCTTTTGGAAAATAAGAAGAAAAAAATATCTTCCCAGAGCAGCCTTGAAATAAATTGCTGGACTAGCAACTCTGATGGGCAATCATTTTAATTTGCCCAGAGTAGTTCTTAATCCTCCAGGTTTTGCCTTGTTTTTACTTACCAGTATCGACTAAAAAAACCCCATAGTTATTATGCAGATCAGAGCTTTCGGGACAATTCTCGATGCCAGCCTGATATACTTCCTCGGCTTCTTTTAACTGTTCCTAAAAGCAAAAAAAAGGGAGAAAATGCTGTTATTCAGTGGCCAGCCACCATTTAAATGACCTCTGGTCCTCAACCACAAGCCCTGGCATTAGCTGCCATTGCTTTACTCCAGGCCTGAGAGCCTGACCTTGAGGCATGGAATACGGTAGCAGAAACAAGCAGGTAGTAAGCTTCCTAAGGCATGCACCTGATAAACAAATAACTGCATGAAGGCATAGTTAAAGTGAATAACTTAGAATATAGTGGTGAATATCTATAGCTCGGGTGTAGGATATGCGTGAAGGTTTGTTGTCGAGAGCTTGTGGGTTAGTTTCCGAGTGTTTTGTTACCATGTTAGATACCATCTTCAGCAGAGTTTAGGGGATGTTAGTGTCAAACAACCTACAAGCTTGGAGAAGAAATCTTCACCTTCAAATTAAAATATTGACTTATTTGTATATCTAAATACATGTCCCTGGGAAACACTCTGGGAAATTTTAAATAGTAAACTTCGAATCCTTTAATGTGAGAGGCCTAGAAATTATGCAAACTGCTGTCTATGTATCAGGCCCAGCTTAAGAAGGTCCTGAGAATAGCCAAAAATTAAGTGATACATTCTATAATTGAAGCAAAGCAGAATTAAGCCATTAAGTCCATCTTTTCTAAATTGGAATCTTCCACATATGTATAGTTTACAATAGTTTATTTATTCATTTATTCAAATTCATACCCTGCCTTTCTTCTAGAAAAGGGGTGTCAAACTCAAGGGCCGGGGGGATTGGATCCAGCCCGCAGGGTGCTTACATCTGACCCGCGGAGTTGACACGGAAACAGCGAAGCTCTGGCCTGCGGTACCTCTGCCAGCAAAAACAAAACTGAAGCTGTCAAAAATGGAGCTCGGGAGCTCATTTTCACTGTCAGAGCCACTATAAGTGCCCCCAACACGAGTGACGTCAAGTTGGTCACGTCCACCAGCCACGTAAAACACAACCCTGATAAGGCCCTCAATGAAATCAAGTTTGCCCCTCCTGCTCTAGAACCTCAAGGTAGCACATATACTACTCTTTCCTTTAATTAAATTCCCACAACCAACCAGCATCCTGTAAGGTAAGTGTAGTCGGGACATACACACAGACCCAAAGTCAGTCTGTGAGCGTCCATGGTTAAGAACAGACTTGAATTTGCCTTTCTTTCACTCTACTCCAACTTTCTTATAATTCCACTGACTTTCAAAACCCAATGTTTGACTATAACTGTCAGAATGCTTAACTAGCTAGATTCCTGCCGTAAACCTATATGACAAAGAGTCAAATGGTGGCATGACTGCGATTGACAACATTTTTGCCAAAACCCAGTTATTTATTTCTGGGTTTTGACAAAAAATGCCCCATAGCAAACCCCAGAAAAAAGGTGATAAAATCCGATCAGTCATGTGCATGACCCACTTTACGACGGTCACAATTTATGATGTAGGCTCAATGTAGGCAGGCTTCATTACAATTGTTCATCGAGGACTAACAGTACAAATGCAACTGATTGTGGGAAATTATTGGAAACGTACCCCATTTGAATTGTACCCAGAAGCTGATAAGGAGCTAAAGCAATGTGCTATAATAATATGCCCTAAAGGTAAAGGTTTCCACCTGTCCAGTCATGTCTGACTTTAGTGGGCAGTGCTCATCTCTGTTTCTTAGCTAAGGGAGCCAGCGTTCTCTGAAGACACTTACGTGGTCATGTGGCCAGGGTGACTATACGCCGAGGTGCACAGAACCACCTTCCCACCAAAGTGGTACCTATTTATCTACTTGCATTTGCATGCTTTGAAACTGCTAGGAGCAGTTGGCAGGAGCTGGATGGAGCAAGTAACGGGAGCTCACTCCACTGTGTGGCATTTGGGTCTCGGACCCAGGCCTATCAGCTTTTCAGCTGACAAGCTCAATATCTTTAATCACTGAGCCACCACTACAATGTGCTTGTCAGGGGAAAAATTTCGCCCTGAACTAATGAGGTCTGGAATCGACGGCTTTTCCAAACAGCATATCCTCAAGAAGCGAAAAATAAAATAAAACCCGAGAACATGTTCTAATTAAAAACAAGCTTTAATACAAAAATAACAAAATAAGAAAACAAACAAATCTATCTAATTGTTACATTTTGGCAAGAACAAATGTTGTCTGCCTTCTTGAAGACGAACAAAGATCAAAAGGGAAGAAGTCTCTGGAATGTGTGATGTATTATAAACATGTTAAGCATGCGCAGTAAATCATTGTCAGATAAGAAAAACTTCTCTACAGTATAAGTTATAATAGAGGCTCAAGTAGACAAATAAAATAACGTAGTGACAGTGCTATAGTAGTGTGTCCGGCTATACAGCCAATAAACAGATCACTGCATTCTGGACATGTCTAGCTTCTACGTAACCTTCAAAACCCCATGTGGAGTCAACTGCAGTAAGGCAATCCCACAAGGCAATCCCATCTCTATCTATAGTGAAACCAATTTAGTTCTGTGGGACTTAACCGCAGGTAAATGTATTTAGAATTACAGCTATCTGCTCGCTTTTGTTAAGAAGCAAGGGCCTTTTTAGAATTCTGTAAGAGTTCATCTCCAAAACTCTGAACTGATTTAATTCAAAGTTGCTTTTTGAAAACAAACATTTCCCAAATTTGACAGAACAAGGCTAAATTTATGTTTTGGGGCTTGCAAAAAAATTAATCATCGACACTAATGGGCATCCAAATTCAAGTAGGGTTAACATCCAGGGTGGCTTTTGCAGAAAAGGAATCCTTCACAAGGTAAACGGGAATTAACCTCTGGGTTAGCTAAGAAAACATAGAGGGGCACTGATTGTAGGCATTAGAGCATGGATACACACACAAAACAAGTGCTGCAGAAGATGTCTGTACACAAAATGGCCATCATAAGTATGGGGCTGCTTACAAAACACCCATTTAGTAGAAATAAAACTCGTTTCCCCATTGTATTCTCTACTGTTCACTAAGGTCCTTGATGGGGCTTCGAGGCATCCATTGTTAGGAGCAAATATGATGCATGCCAATTTGCTACTGATTTATGTTACTTAAGAGACTCTTTTAAAAGCCAAGTGGAAAATCAACCAACCCAGGTTACATATTGCCCTGGAAGCATGGGATTTTATCTGCTGGACGTCTGCAGTGGAAACAAAATTCTGATGGTCGAAAATGAAAGGAGCTCAACAGAAAACCATAGTCTAAGATAAACATATGCTTCCAGTAATCTAGATCATGCTTCCTGAACCTGGTGCCCAGCGCATCATGAGTCTAACGTTATTACAATTTCGGGACTATAACTGGCTGTTTGGAATAGAATTCTGGCTCTCTCTCTCTCCTATTAATTTCTACGTGACACATATGCAGACCTTATAAATGTTACAGAACTACTGATATATGAGAGTAAGTTTTTCCCCCCCCACAACTGCGCAGGGAAGAGAGAATTTCAATTACACATTTATATCATAAAGCACAAGCATTAAAGAGTGAGCCAAAGGCTTCCTACACACAGCGGGGATTGAGAAAAGACAAAAAGGAAGCAAAGAGAGGCAAGTTATATGGAGGCATCGTTCTGGGAGGAACAATGAGGGATTACCTCATGGAATAAGAATGACCTTCAGATGATTAAAGTTGGGGGAGGTCAGAAAAAGCGATGTGTTGGGTTTTCAGTACAGAAAGGTTAGGCAAGGCGGGGAGAACACGGGGGGAAGAGTGTATGTGTCAACTTGTAAAGCGTTTCCATGACTACTATCAAGTTGACATAGGAAAAGGGAGGAGAATTCCATGCATACCTTTGGCCAGAGTCAAGTCTCATATTCCTACAGCTGGCATGTGAAATGAGCATGTGCATAGCCTGCCGCAGCACCTTGTTGGTGGATGTGATTTATGACACAGACAGAAGGGAGGGGATATCAGTTGAAATTTGGCATGTATGTTCCTCTTGGCGTCTAGATCCTCGATAAGGAAGGACTTTTTGAAAAGACCATCAGTATTTCTTATAGTATTATTAACACGCTCTGATGCTAAGAAGTTAAGACGTTTTACTCCACCCTCCCCACCTAAAAAGAACTCTGTTCCAACTGCCACTTGGCCGTGGGCAGTGCATGACTCATCCGGCCTGTGGGCTGGGAGTTTGGAGAGGATCAATGGTGCCAGCTTGATGGAGAGAAAGGGATAAGATGGGAGAGGCCTGTGTGAGGCAAGGCTGAGGAAGAAAAGGGGAGAGGAGAGGATCAATGGGGCCAGCCTGAGGGAGAGAAGGGGCATAGGAGAGGCTTCTGTGGGGCAAGCCTGAGGGAGAGTAGGGGAGAGGAGAGGATCAATGGTGCTAGCCTGATGGAGAAAAGGGGATAAGATGGGAGAAGCCAGTGTGGGGCAAGCCTGAGGAAGAAAAGGGGAGAGGAGAGGATCAATGGGGCCAGCCTGAGGGACAGGAGAGGGACAGGAGAGGAGGGGCTTCTGTGGGACAAGCCTGAGGAGAAAAGGGGAGAGGAGAGACCAATCGTAACTACTCATTAATTTTCAAGCTGTAAGTGTCGATTTATCAAGCCCGGTCACATAGTTTCGTAGTGGAGCACGGGTATTCAGCTAATGAAGCACATAAATCAAACTCCTCATATATATCTTATGTTTCCGGATTTATATCCTAGGATTTTGCCTTCCATGTTTCCAAGATAATGGAATTTGGCCATTCTCCTAAAGACCTTGGAAAACCTGATCCATGCTGGCATAACATTCTCTCTAATACAACAGAACTAATGTTGGTTCCTGCCTCATTCCTTATAATCAGGTTCCAATACTCTTATCAATTACAATTCATAAAGCAACACACTCCCTTTCGGGGTTTTTGCAGTTTGTGGGCTGACTCTCAGTTTTGTGATGCTTTTGAAAGAGCAAAGAGCATTTCTTGACACCCCCGCATTGCTGTACAATCATTATACTGGCGATATTTGAAATGTTGTCTGTCAACAATAGACCATGCTTTTTGAACATGGTGTCTTCAAGTGTTAGTGCCTACAGCTACAGGTGAAGAGAAAGGCTTCCGAACAGGTGTCTGGAGAGCAGCTTTCAGTCGGATAGAGATAGTCCTCAGGTTACAATGGTAATTGGGACTAGAATTTCCATCACTAAAGGATGCGGTCATAAAGGACAAAATCAGGCGGCCACATCATTTACCAATGGCAATCCCACCAGTCCCCATTGCCGTTGTTAAGCAAAGACTATGTGGGTTGTTAAGCGAGGACTTCACATGACTGCAATTGTAAGAAGAGGTGGAAATCCAGGAGCACTTGCTTACAGCACTGAAACCATGTTGCAGCCAAGCAGTCTGGTGGATGACAGCTATGGGTGGGTGAGGCTGGTGCCACAGACAGGAGCTAGGAAGACAGGCAGGCACTACAAAACACAACATCTCCACACACCCTGGGGATCACTCGAAAGCTTCCTTGCTAAACAACAGAAATTATGGGGTCATAAGTGGAGGATTACCGTGTACATAACCTGGCACAAAGTCCATGAGCTGCATCTAACGTACAGCTAAATCAACAGCTACCTTTGGAACATTTGAGTCTCCTAAGCATTTCCATGGAAACAGGTTTTTCTCTAGGAAGGAGACAGTAAACATTTTTAAGGAGAATTTTAGAGTGCTACTTTGAAGTTTACAAGAATGACAAGCCAATTTGCCAGCATGACAAAAATAGACTGATGAAAGGTGCAAAATTATCTAAACCGCCAGAGCCCTCTGATTAACTCTTGGGCTTACCAAAGTAACTACCATAGTTTACATTAAAAGTTATCCTTTTTTCAAAGCCTGCTCTGACTTGAAATCACCTTCCATGAGGAGGACAAGGTCATTACATACACTTCCTCAACCACTTTGAGCAAAGAACATTAATCATGTGCTTCTTTTACAATTCCAGGACCATCACTTTCCATTTTAGATTGAATTGGGTATTTGTTGTTTAATGAAAACAAGGACTAGAGGTGACATGATATCAGGGTTCCAATATCTCAGGGGTTGCCACAAAGAAGAAGGAGTCATGCTATTCTCCAAAGCACCTGAGGGTAGGACAAGAAGCAATGGGTGGAAACTGATCAAGGAGAGAAGCAACCTAGAAATAAGGAGATATTTCCTGACAGAACATTTAATCAGTGGAACGATTTGCCTCCATAAGTTGTGATTGTTCCAAGTTTTTAAGAAGAGATTGGACAACCATTTGTGTGAAATGGTATAGGGCTTCCTGTCTGAGCAGGGGGTTGGACTAGAAGACCTCCAAGGTTCCTTCCAACTCTGTTATTCTGTATTCTATAGATTCTTAGTTTAGGACAACATACTATATAGGGATGTCTGTAAAACATTAAAAAAAGTTCCTCCTGTTTTTCTCAAGGATAAATCTAGAATCTATAATGATCCAGTTGCTTATTTCAGAGCAGAAACAGAGATACTATGATTTGTAACTCTTTACAAATCAGATTCTAGTCCCGCAATGGAGGGATTGACCTGAAAAGATGATGGAATTGACAGGGATGGTAAACCTGATTAATTAGGGACAAGAATGTGAATAGCTTTGTGGTTAAATCGCTTCTGGACTTTCTGAATGATATAAAAAAACCTGAAATTTTGATTGGATTTTGACAATTAAGTAGCTTACTGTTATAGAAATGGCTGGTGGTTATTATTTGGCCTCACTAAAAAGTTGATACTATAACTTTACTATGTACTTACTGGATCAAAAAAAAATCAGAAATCACTGTTTTTTAATCTCTTTTTTCTTTTTCTTCCTTCCTCACTTATTCCCCCTATTCCCTTTCTTTTACCATTTTACCACTGTCTTTATTTCTATTTGTATTTTATATTAAGAAAGACATTTAACTGGGTGAAACAGTACCTCACAGGGCAAGAATTCCTGAACCAAGGTACCTCTAATGGGCTAAATTACAAAATGTGTCCAAAATCCGGGATCCCTGACTCTCACAGGAATAAAATTTGGATAGGTTGTGCCTGCTTCAGTACTACTGGCTGCTGCTATGTGGCTGGGCTGATGCTGCAGTCACATGATATTCATTTTAAACATTTTGTGACAATTTCCCAGTCAATCGTGCAATCCCTCAGTCCCTTTCCCATCCAGCAGCAGCCATTGACATGTCTGTTGAGAAGGAATGGGGTGAGGAGGGGAGAATTCCATTTTTGTGTGAGTGATTTTTTAAATCTGAAATGTGATTATTTATTTTCTTTCTCCTATGGAGGATACTTCTTTCTTTGCAGGTCCACTTTCAATAGTACAATAATGCACAGTCAGAATGCAATAGCACTAAGACTTACAGCTTTACAGTGCTTTGCAGCCTTCTCGAAGCAGTTTACAGAGTCAACATATTGCCCCCAACAAATTGGGTCCTCGTTTTACCCACTTCAGAAGGATGGAAGGCTGAGTCAACTTTGAACCTGGTGAGATTTGAACTGCCAAATTGCAGGCAACCAGCACTCAGCAGAAGTAGCTTGCAGTACTGCACTCTAACCACTGCACCACCGTGACTCATACCAACAAGGCATAACCTAGATGAGCTTTCCCAATCCGGTGCCCTTCAGGGGCATAGGATTCCTGCCCCTCTAAGTTCTAGACAATGTGATAAACAATGGAAATCTTGAAAATGGAAGTCCAGCATATCAGGAAGGTTCAGACTGGTAAAAGGTGGCTCTGAATCTTCTCGGTTACCTGTTCAGCCAAGAGTGAAGCAAGACTAGAATAGGCATCGGAAAAATCTGGTCCATACTGAATGGAATTTCTCAGGAGGAGAACTGCTTCCTCTTTCTTCCCTTGATTCCTGAAAGTCAAATAACAGGGAGTGGATAGCAAAGACAGCTCTTTTAATAATTTACTCAGCTTGCCTATTGATTAAATCACACAGTTAACATACTCAAAAACAACCTCTTCAGAAAAGGCTAAATAATTAAGTTCTTCTATTGAGTGTCTATTGGGACAGTATTAGATTCCAGATCCTGGCTGGGTGAATGGGTGGACGAGAGGTGCTTGGATACGTGAATGTTTTGTGCCCTGGCACCTGTTGGCAAATGCTTCTGTTCCCTTCTGTTGGATCGCCTAGGACAGTTTTGGCAAACCTTTTCGGCACAGATTGCTGAAACAGGAGCGTGCACATGCGTGCCGAAAACCA
The DNA here is from genome assembly GCF_964273705.1 of Natrix helvetica. Taxonomy (NCBI): domain Eukaryota; kingdom Metazoa; phylum Chordata; class Lepidosauria; order Squamata; family Natricidae; genus Natrix; species Natrix helvetica. The sequence goes on from NC_138553.1 coordinate 16,643,779, forward strand.
GAAAAGCTGTCGCCCGGTGTGCTTGCGCACGCTGGGAAGATGGCCACCTGGTCTTCCGGTTTCTGGCACGCATGCACGCGCGAAGACCAGCTGGCTGGTGTGCATGTGCATGCCGAAAACTGGAAGATCATTTTCCTGGCGCGTACATGCACACTGGGCAGCTGCTCTTCCATTTCCAGCGTTCCTGCACACCTGAAGACCAGCTGGCTGGCATGCTGGAAGAGCAACAGGCGCTGGCTTGTGTGCCCAGAAAGATGGCTCTGCATGCCACTTCTGGCATGTGTGCCATAGGTTCGCCATCAAGGGCCTATGAAATGCTCACAAAATCCCCTTTCTTGCTTTTCAACTCTTGTTTTCCCTTTTTAAAAAAAAATTAAACTAGACAATACAAACTAGATTCAGAGAATTTCAATCCAAACAAAAGACTAGAGGAATTTGGAGTGGGAGGGAGGGAGTGGGAAAGAGAGAAGAGAGAAGGAAGCAAGAGAGAGAGAGAGAGAGAGAGAGAGAGAGAGAGAGAGAGAGAGAGAGAGAGAGAGAGAGAGAGAGAGAGAGAGACTCTGCTTGAGAGATTCAGTAGTTTATCTAAATCTTTTGTTCTCAAGCAATCTGCCTGGTGCCCCAAGAACAAAGAAAAAGTCATTGTCCTAACCTTCAAAAATGCTGCAGACAGCATTATTTAACAATGCTGGAATAGAATACAAATCATGCAAAAATATCTTTCATTGGTGACGATGTGTCATCGAGTCAATGTTGATTCTTAGCTCAATGGAGCATGAGTCCCAGCAATGTGGACTTAAATCAACATGGAGAGATTTTCTCCAGGCAGAATGGTTCCCAATGGGTCTTTTAGTTTTCAACAGGGTATCCACTGCTGCTATAACTGAGTCCATTCACAACACCGAAGTTCTAAAGCATCAATACTGTAATCTTTGTATCCTACTTTCGCAAAGTCCAACTTTTCATTTCCAGAGAGTGTCACAAGGAAAAACCATGCCACAACACCTGAATATTTTTTTCCCAAAGGTTTACTGCTATTCTACCTAGAGCTTCCACAGGACAGTGACTGGAGACTGAGGTCATCTACCCCGTTTCCCTGAAAATAAGAACTTCCTGGATAATAAGCCCAATTGGGCTTTTGAGCTCATGCACTAAGCCCTCCCCTGAAAATAAGCCCTCCCCGAAAATATTGGAACACAGAAGCAGCCATGAGGTGACTATGCTCGCCGCCTCCTGCACTTCAAAAATAGTAAGACCTCCCAGAAAATAAGGCCGAGTGCTTAATTTGGGGGTCAAAAGAAAATAAGACCCTGTCTTATTTTTCCCAAAAAGACCCTGTCTTATTTTTGGGAAAACACGGTAGCAACTGGACTGTATGCTGATTGGATCATGTGACTGAGACTCTGGGGGGGGGGGAAGTGATGAAGTTTTACTTTTAATTCGGGGAGGGAAACTGGCACCAACTTAGAGCCGGTTTTCCACCAGGAATTTGAAATATCCTAATAAAATGTTCTTTAAGGAACTTGCCTATTCTTATTGAATGGGATGTATTTCTTGGAACCTTGACAGCGTGATGGGCACAGTAATTTGATAAATACATGCAATTAAAATAAAATAAATTCTTTCCACGAATGTATCCTAAATCTGTAACAACAAGGCACTGGAAACTAATAAAATAAGTTTTTCATGGGCAATGACAGGCGAACATCTGGGACCCTGGTAGAACAGGATAACTGAAAGCAAAAAGTCATGAGCATTTTGCTCATCAATACCATTTTGAAATAATTTCACCATTTCTTATTTCATATGTTAACAACGGCCAGGTGATGGACTTCACTTTTTACTTACAACTTTCTGTTTCAGAAATATACAATTTAGCACCTATATAATGTAAAACAACTGGGAGAGCAACAACTGCAGAATACTTATTTTATAGGTTTTTTTTTTCTTAAGACAGTACCATTCAATCTAAATCAACCCCAATCAATGAAAAAAGTAGATTGTGTACTTCACTGTGTACTTCTTAAGCAAAGATAGTGTGATGTTAACACAGAAAGAAACCACAACTCGTTAAGAGATGTGCTTCGAATTTAATCCCTAGCATTTTCAGATAGGAGAAGCAAGTGACAGTGGATAGGAACACTTCATTTTTGCTACATATCTTGAGGAACTGGTTCCAGTTCCAGACAAACAAATAAAGTTGTTTAAGATATCTGTCTCTGTTACAGCTGTATCCTTTCCATTCGTTTTACATCACTAAACACATTTTTAAAACCACAGTCAATAAATATGGCAAACTCAAAATAATAAAATTTATAAATGCCCATAATTTCTCGAAGAGCTCTGGTGGCACAGTGGTTAGAATGAAGACTTGCAGTCTAACTCTGCCCACAGCTAGGAGTTCAATCCTGATGGGATTTGAGGTTGATTCAGCCTTCCATCCTTCCAAGGTCAGTAAAATGAGGACTCAAATTGTTGGGGGCCATATACCGACATTATAAAATGCACAGAGGGGTGGCATATAAGTCTAAATGCTATTGCTATAATTTCACCACAATTATACCTACAATACATGTTTTGGTTCTTTAAGACACGTGAAGGCATATATACCCTTATTTCGGTCTACAATGAATGTGGTTTTTCATTATTTTAAAAGCAAGAGGTATTAAATGAAGCTTATTTTGAGTTACCAGCAAGTTCAAAAGTCTTCACCATTCTGAATTCTGCTTAAGTCAGGCACCCTAAGAAAACAGTGGCTATTAAGAAGCTAAATCATCTCTGTCTACACTTGCCAGGATTTAAAACTTTAGAAATAGTGTTTTAGACAAAGCTCAAGTGATTAATTTGCCCATACCTTACTCACCATGTTACTGAACCTAGGCTCCAACGTTATGCCCTCTTACACCTATAGCAAGTTTCACAGGATTAGGCTGCTTACGGCAAATATCTTAATTTCAATTAACATAGGGAATGAATCCTGAAATGGCACAGTAGAAAATACCATTAAAGGTGACACAGAACATAAGCTCCTGTCCACTTGTTTTATGATAGTCAAAAATTATTTTTCATGCATGTGTAAGAGAGCCAGCATCTCATCATATCTGACAAGAGCTGGGGTGGCGCAGTGGTTAGAATGTAGTATTGCAGGCTAATTATGTTGACTGCCGGCTGTCAGCAGTTCAATTCTCACCAGCTCAAGGTGATTCAGCCTTCCATCCTTCCAAGGTGAGCAAAATGAGGATCCACATTGTTGGAGCAATAGGCTGACTCCGTAAACTGCTTATAGAGGGCTGTAAAGCACTGTGAAGTAGTATAGAAGTCTAAGTGATACTGCTATTAGTAACCATGTTTTTCAGCAGCAGGTACCTCCTTGGTACCTGCTGAGGCAAGGGTGGGCAGGATCCATCGCTTAACCTGCTTTGAACAGAGGAATAGAATGAAGATCCCGTGCTGGTAAGGCCACACTTGGAATATTGCAACCAGTTTTGTTCACCACAATATAAAAAAGATATTGAGACTCTAGAAAGAATGCAGAGAAGAGCAACAAAATGATTAGGATAGTGGAGGCTAAAACATATAAAGAATGGTTGCAGGAATTGGCTATGTCTGGTTTAATGAAAAGAAGGATTAGGAATGACACAATAGCAGTGGTCCAATACCTCAGGGGCTTCCACAAAGAAGAAGAGCCAACCTATTCTCCAAAGCACCTGAGGGTAGGACGAGAAGCAATGGGGGGAAACTAATCAAGGAGAGAAGAAGCAACTTGGAACTAAGGAGAAATTTCCTGACAGTTAGAATAATTATTCAGTGGAACAACTTGCCTCCAGAAGTTGTAAATGCTCCAACACTGAAGTTTTAAAGAAGAGATTAGACAACTGTTTGACTGAAAGGCTAGAGAGTTTCCTGCCTGAGCAGGGGGTTGGACTAGAAGACCTCCAAGGTCCCTTCCACCTCTGTTATTCCTAGACCAGATGGGTGGAAATGAGAAGCTACTTTAGAGAGCCACATTAAAAAAAAAATCAAAATACTGCTTCAGAGTCAGCTACACAGCCCAGAGTACAGAGCACAACACAACTGCTGTTGCCTCTTACTAAGAATGACTATCACAAGCACTAAAGAGCGTTCGCAATCAGTACCTTTTAGGCTGGAGAAATGTTTCCAAGCCAGTATTATCTACCCCATTTCAAACTCACTTCCAAAAGTGTTGGCTGGGTCGGACGCCCTTTCATCTTCTGTACTCTTAATATATAAGAAGAACACTTCTGCCTGGCTTCGCTATTCAAGGAGAATAGGGCTCGGCAAAGGAGGTAAAGCAATTTAGGGTGGCCTACTTATCTGCCAACTCAAGGACAGGAGAAATGTCCATTAACACTGCTGAGAGGAAGAACTCAAACAGAGAGAAAGACATTTGTTGCTATTGCTCTTGACAGTAAACAGACATTCCTCTCACATTTGATTCCTGCCCCCTCAGTCCACCCACAGGTGAAATTTCTTGTATTAGTAGTCAGAGCATAAGAAAGAGAAAGTGGTGCATAAAAATAAAATAAGGATGGGGAATCTGTGGCTCTTTAAATCATACGGAACCAGAGGTGGGTTGCTAATTTTTTTACTACCGGCTCGGGCACACTCCCGTGTGCTCCTGTGTGCGTGACGCTTTTGCGCCTGCACAGAAGCGTCTAGGAGGGGGACGGAGCCTCTCACCTCCACTACTACCGGTTCAGACGATCCAGGCTGAACCGGCAGCAACCTACCTCTGTACTGAACTACACCCCAAACAATCTTCACCACTTGCCATGTTGACCAGATATATGCATCTAAGAGACCAGGTGCTTCCCCTGCTATAATTTATTTTAAAATATCAACTCAGCTAGTATCATTTTGACTGCACAGTCAACTTTCTGAAACTTAGTGCCTTTTGGATGGTCTTGGAAAACTCATCAGCATCATCGTCATCTTTTAATGGCCCCCATAATCCCTTCCGGGGTGGAGTCTGGGCAACTGAACAGAGCTGAGTGATTACTGGCCAGATGCCCTTCCTGTCACCAATGCAGAGTTATATTCAGCAGATATATTCTCAGCATGCCCAGAGAGGTCTAGGAAAACTCATCATCAACATCATCATCTTTTAATGACCCCAGAATCCCTTCCGGGGTGGAGTCTGGGTAACTCAATGGAGCTGAGTGATTACTGGCCAGATGCCCTTCCTGTCGTCAATGCGGAGTTATATTCAGCAGATATATTCTCAGCATGCCCAGAGAGGTCTAGGAAAACTCATCATTATCATCTTTTAATGACCCCAGAATCCCTTCCGGGGTGGAGTCTGGGCAACTCAATGGAGCTGAGTGATTACTGGCCAGATGCCCTTCCTGTTGCCAATGCGGAGTTATATTCAGCAGATATGTTCTCAGCGTGCCTAGAGAAGCCTAGGAAAACTCATGAAGGAGAATTCAGTGAGCCTGCACATATGCGCGGAGAGGGGGTTGTGTGTGCATGCATGGGGGGAGGGCATTGCATTTTGGGTGTGGGCATGCACGCTCACACATACACCCCCACGCTTTTGGCGCGCTTTTGGCACGTCTAGCCATCACTAGTATAAAGGGTCTCCTGCTTTAGCCTGGGGTGTTGGACTAGAATACCCCCAATGTCTTTTCCAACTCTGTTATTCTGAACTCTGTTCTAGGGTTCTCCAGGATGCCATGCCTCTATTATGCAGACCTTACCAATACTCACATTAATACTTTCTCTAAATTTGCTTTGTAAAAAAATAATAATCAGAGATGATATTTGACTTGGAATTTGTAGCTCCCCAAGAAGATTGAAATATTAATAGCTGAGGGAGAGATGGACCTCAACGGTAACAACTGAAGATGGTTCAACTAATGAAAAGCTTCCCTAGAAACACCAATTAAGGTAATATTTTTCCCTGTGGGAACTTTGTGCCTTAAAATAAAGTCACTAAATAGCAGTTTCCATCGTTTTCATATTATAAAACTGAAACACTGGAACATGGTATTTCAAAGAGAGAGAGAGACAGAGGACTCCTTTTGTCTAATTTTGATGAAGATGAGGAAAAAAGCAGTAAGATTAAATTCAGTACTAAAAGCAGTGACGGGATTCAGCCAGTTCGCACCTATTCGGGAGAAGCGGTTGTTAACTTTCTAAGCAGTTCAGAGAACCGGTTGTTGGACGAAATCTCCTTTTGGTTTTTTTCCCCACTTTACAGGGCTAATCCTGTCAAGAAGGCAGGAAGGAAACATTCTGGTGTTGTTTCTAGCCTAATCTTTATTGCCCTGCTTACAGAAACTGCCTCTCCAGTTAACCCTTATGACATTGCAACAGCTAAGGCGAAGCACCCATTGATGTGAGTGACGTTGAGTTGGCCACGCCCACCCAGTCACGTGATCACTGAGCCCCGCCTACGCAGGTGGTCATTAGGGCAGAGAGCCGGTTGTTAAATTATTGGAATCCCACCACCGAGTAAAAGGGTCAAGGAAATTGAGGTGGGAAATGATACCATCACATAGAGGCCGTCCTTGACTTACAACCATTCACATAGCAAGGATTCAAAGTTACAACATCAGTGAATCAAATGACTTAAAACCAGTACAGGTAGTCCTTGACTTACAACAGTTGGCTTAGTGACCGTTCAAAGTTACAACGGCACTGAAAAAAGTGACTCATGACCATTTTTCAGACTTATGACCAATACAGCATCCGCATGGTCACGTGATTTACATTTGGATGTTTGACCACTGACTCATATTTATGACGGTTGCAGTGTCCTGGGGTCATGTGATCCCCTTTTGCGACCTTCTGACAAGCAAAGTCAATGGCGAAACCAACCGGGTTACTAATTTAACAACTGCAGGGATTCACTTCACAAATGTGGCAAGAAAAGCTGTAAAATGGGGCAAAATTCACTTAACAAATTTCTCACTTTGCAGCCTAAATTTTGGGCTCAATTGTGGTTGTAAGTTGAGAACTACCTGTAGTCACATTTATAACTGTTGCCGCATCCCCACAGGTACAAGATCAAACTTCAGGCCCCTGGCATGTATTTATTGTCAGGTTTCGAAGGGTTAAAGAAAACAGCCAAACACAGAGAAGGTTTGAAAATGCAGTTTATCTTCCTCTGGCACAAACTGATCGACAAAGCACTAAGGCAATGAATAAATTGTCAGAGCTCACATCCGATTCTCCCCACCACCTTTTGTACTTTATTTGATATTTAGGCTAAACTCTACCCCCATGTGCACACACACGCATCACCTTGTCACCCAGAGTGAAAACCCCCTGGCAATCAGTCATGGCTTGTTCTCAGTCAGTTATCAGTTATGAAGAGTTCTCAGCTGGATTGCATGTGGAGGGGGACACCAAGCTGGCAGGAATAGCCAACACTCCAGAAGACAGGCTTAAGATACAGAAGGATCTTGACAAACTTGAACATTGGGCACTATCTAATAAAATGAAATTCAATGGTGAAAAGAGTAAGGTTCTGCGTTTAGGCAACAAAAACGGAATGCACAGGTACAGTATAGGTGGTACCTTGCTCAAAAGTAGCAACTGTGAGAGGGATCTTGGAGTCCTAATGGACAACCATTTAAATATGAGCCAGCAGTGTGCAGCAGCTGCCAAAAAAGCCAACACAGTTCTAGGCTGCATAAACAGAGGGATAGAATCAAGATCACGTGAAGTGTTAATACCACTTTATAATGCCTTGGTAAGGCCACACTTGGAATACTGCATTCAGTTTGGGTCACCACGATGTAAAAAAGATGTGGAGACTCTAGAAAGAGTGCAGAGAAGAGCAACAAAGATGATTAGGGGACTGAAGGCTAAAACATATGAGGAACAGCTGCAGCAACTGGGTATGCCTAATTTAATGAAAAAAAGGACTAGGGGAGACATGATAGCAGTGTTCCAATATCTCAGTTGTTGCCACAAAGAAGAGGGAGTCAAGCTATTCTCCAAGCCACCTGAGTGTAGAACAAGAAGCAATGGGTGGAAACTAATCAAGGAGAGAAGCAACTTAGAACTGAGGAGAAACTTCCTGCCAGTCAGAACAATTAATCAGTGGAACAGCTTGCCTCCAGAAGTTGTGAATGCCCCAACACTGGAAGTCTTTAAGAAGATATTGGATAGCCATTTGTCTGAAACGGTATAGGGTTTCCTGCCTAGGCAGGGGATTGGACTAGAAGACCTCCAAGGTCCCTTCCAACTCTGCTATTGTATTGTATTGCATTGGTAAGCATGATTCCTGGCAGCTCCCACAGCTCCCCTCCCCCCCAAAAAATGGCAGCTCCGGGCTTGTGCGCTTGCCGAAGCTGACATTTACAATGGTTGCAGCATTCCAGAGTCATATGATTTCCCCAGCCGGCCTCGGTCAAGTGGGTTCTTTGAATGACTGAATGATTCACTTAACAACTGCTGTGGTTTACTTAAACAACTGTGGCAAAAGAAAGATTGTAAAATTGGGCGTGCTTCACTTAACAACTGCCTCACTTGACAATAGAAGTTCTGGTCCCAAATGTGTTTGTGAATCAAGAACTAGATGTATGTGTGCTATTTTAAACAGTCCATGATGAAAGAGCCTAAGGATCTCAATTCACCTAGTTTTATACTAGAAGACTTGTAGTGTTTAAATCAGGGGTGTCCAAACTTGGCAACTTTAAGACTTGTGGACTTCAACTCCCAGAATTCCCCAGCCAGCAGAGCTGTTGAAGTCCACAAGTCTTAAAGTTGCCAAGTTTGGACACCCCTGGTTTAAATCAATTATTCAATGAAAGCTGGACCATTAGGTAAAGGGCCCAACTGTTCAGAGGACTCCCAAATTCAATATTAGATCCAAGAAAACAACTTCCATCTTGTTTTATGACACCCTAAAAAAAATCTCCCAGGCTTATAATAATAATACAGCTTTTGTTATTCCTCCTCTGGATGGCTTTTCTTGTAAATAGTCTCATCCACAGAATAGCAAAATCAATGAAACCCTGTCAACTAATTCCTAAAGTGGCTTTAGTCTTTCACAAATTATATATTTTGAGTATGATTACAGAATAGCAAATAGCACTTAGACTTACTGCTTTACAGTGCTTTACAGCCCTCTCTAAGTGGAGTCAGCCTATTGCCCCATATAATCTGGGTCCTCGTTTTACCTTCCTCGGAAGGATGGAAGGCAGAGTCAACCTTGTGCCTGTTGGGATTTGAACTGCCAAAGTGCTGTGGCAGCATGGCAAAACAAGGGATTTGGAATGTCTTCTTTGTGGCTTTGTCAATTTCAACAAATGTGCTCCCAGCAAATATTGGACTACTGCGCAACTGGAAAATGCATGCAGGAAGGGGAAAAAAACAGTTCTGCTTCGGAGACAAAAATGCCAACACTTTAATTAATATAAAAGAGCCGTAACCATAAATCCCCATGTTTTCTCCTGCTTTGCTCAGCAGCAAAAGGTCAGCTAATTTATGAATTTACAGAACGTTTGAACTTCTCCCGAATACAAGATTTTAGTACCTATTTTTTAGAACTTAAAAAACTGCTGAAACAATCAGGATCTAGGAAGGCTAAAGGAAATGCTAGTATCCGTTAAAACATTAAAAAAAAAATCAATTCAGCAACAGCAATAAATACTTTTCATTACTCACAGCATCAATTATCCCCTTTTTCTATTAGGGTTTGTTTGTTTTTTAAAAAACAGAGAACAATGTGCAGATTTTGTCAAGATAATGAAATGATCATAGCATTTTGTAGATGAAAGCTTGAATTGTATATGCGACTTGATCCAAGGAGAGAAATAACATTTTGGCCCTAATCCAGATAGGCCCTGGTTCAAGGTTGTTGAGAGTGTGGTGGCGCAGCAGTTCCCTCGACACCTGGAGGAAATTATTTATCTAGATCCGCGCCAGTCCGGTTTCCGGCCGGGCCACAGCACAGAGATGGCTTTGGTCGCGTTGGTGGATGATCTCTGGAGGGCGAAAGATGGGGGTTGTTCCTCCATCTTAGTCCTGTTAGACCTCTCAGCGGCTTTCGATACCATCGACCATGGTATCCTGTTGCGTCGGCTGGAGGGGATAGGGGTGAGGGGCACCGTTTTGCGGTGGTTCTCCTCCTTCCTCTCCGGTCGGACGCAATGTGTGTTGGCAGGAGAGCAGAGATCGACCCTGAGGCCGCTCACGTGTGGAGTGCCACAGGGGTCGGTCCTCTCCCCTCTCCTGTTCAACACATACATGAAACCGCTGGGTGAGATCATTCGAGGATTCGGGGTTGAGTGCCATCTGTATGCAGATGACACTCAGTTATACATTTCTACCCCGAACCACCCCAACGAAGCCGTCGAGGTGATGTCCCGGTGTCTGGAAGCCGTGCGGGTCTGGATGGGCGACAACAGACTCAGACTCAACCCTTCCAAGACGGAGTGGCTGTGGCTACCGGCGCCCCGCTTTAGCCAATGTGTTCCATCTCTGGCCATTGGGGGGGGTACAACTGCCCCCAGTGGATAGGGTACGCAATTTGGGCGTCCTCCTAGATTCCCGGCTGTCGCTAGATGATCATGTGACAGCCGTGGCTAGGGGGGCGTTCCATCAGGTTCGCCTGATGCGCCAATTGCATCCCTTACTGGAGCAGGACGCCCTTTGCACAGTCACTCATGCCCTAGTGACTTCTCGCCTTGATTACTGTAACGCTCTCTACATGGGGCTCCCCTTGAGATGCACCCGAAGGCTCCAGCTGGTCCAGAATGCAGCCGTGCGGGTTATTATGGGGAGTACTAAGTACTCCCATGTAACACCTCTCCTGCGTGAGCTGCACTGGCTACCTTTGGCCTTTCGGGTGCGTTTCAAGGTGTTGATTGTCATCTTCAAAGCGCTCCATGGCTCGGGACCTAGTTATTTGCGGGATCGCATTCTACCCCATACATCCCTGCGACCAATCCGCTCTCACAGAGAGGGCCTCCTCCGGGTACCATCCGCTAAACAGTGCGGGCGGGCGGTGCCTAGGAGTAGGGCCTTCTCTGTGATGGGCCCAACCCTCTGGAACGACCTCCCCCCCGATATTAGAACCACCTCTGATCTCCGCTCCTTCCGCAAGAAACTCAAGACCCACCTGTTTCGAGTAGCAGGTCTGGCTTAATTACAACCATAATCGTAACTGCATTTAACATCTATTCAAACCTTCCTGGATGGCTTTTTAAATTTTATATTGGGGTTTTAATGGGTTTTAAAATTGTTCTTAATATTTAATTGGTTTTGGGATTTTATAACAGACCGTGTGTGTGAGTTGTTTATGTTGCATGTCTTATGTCTTATGTCATTTTATTGTTTTGATTACGAATGGTCTGTACACCGCCCCGAGTCCCTACGGGGAGAGGGGGCGGTCTATAAATTAAATAAACTAAACTAAACTAAACTAATGTTAAATGGGAAGAAATGGCATTGATCATATGTAATCAACTTCTTTGGTTAAAAATGAAGACAATTCCAGTAAAAAAATGATCAATGTATTGATTGGAAGACAGATTGAGAAAAGAAAGGTTTCCAACCTGCATGTTTTGGGATGTAACGGTATAGGGTTTCCTGCCTAGGCAGGGGGTTGGACTAGAAGACCTCCAAGGTCCCTTCCAACTCTGCTATTGTATTGTATTGTATTGTATTGTATTGTATTGTATTGTATTGTATTGTATTGTATTGTATTGTATTGTAATAGCAATAGCAATAGCAATAGCAATAGCAATAGCACTTATATACCATTTCACAGTACTTTACAGCTCTCTCTAAGTGGTTTACAGAGTCAGCATGTTTCCCTCCACAATCCGAGTCCTCATTTTACCGGCCTTGGAAGGATGGAAGGCTTAGTCAACGAGCTGGGGAGAATCAAACTGCCGAACTGCAGGCAGCCGGCAGACAGCAGAAACAACCTGCAGTACTGCATTCTAACCACTGCGCCAACCACGGCTCTAAATAATAGGGATTGGAAGGATGCTGTATTTTCTTTTCTCATCAAGTGCAGCTATGAGAAAAAAAGAATATAGACTAGACTGGGCAGGGGGAGTAGACTAAAAGTCCTCCCAAATCCCTTTCAAATTTACGATCAATGAAAGAAATGGGTAGGGCTAAGCTAGAGCTTTTTCTTATGCTCAGAATGGGGGAGTGTGTGGATGTGTCAGGAGAGGACAAATTACAGGAACAGTGTTGTGATGTAAGCCTCATTCCTTTTGTGCAATCATAGAAAATGGACTAGGCTTCCATCAGCATGTCACTTCACCATCTTGCCTTTTTTTTGACAGACATACAGGTAGTAAATCTGAAAGAGCCAGGTTATTGTTAATAAATTCACCAAAGGAAGAAAAAAAATATCTGATAATACACCACTGCATATATCTTGGCCAACGGAGCGCAATGGAAAGTGATACAATAAAGGAAATTGAACGGCATGTTAAATGTGGTTGGCAGGCACTTAGCAAGCTAAGCATAAGTGTGCTACCATGTTGTTTGGCTTATTTGTATAGATCCGTGATGGCAAATCTATGGCACACGTGCCACAGGTGGCATGCAGAGTCCTCTCTGTGGGCACTTGAGCCATCGCCCCCAGCTCAACTCCACTGTGCATGTGTGTGCATCTCCCTGCCAGCCAGCTGATTTCTGGGTCTCTGCCATGCATGCTCAGGGGGTGGGGCGCATGCAGGAGAGGTGAACGCATGCGTGAAGGGCTGGGGAAATGGCGCGTCCATGCGTGGGGGCAGGGGGAGTGCAGGGGCCCATTTAGGTCCCAGAAGGCTGGAAGGAGGCCTGCTAGGCCCAAAATGGGGCATAGGGTTTGTGCACGCATGCGCAGGGGGAGATCGCTTTTGGCACATGACAACAAAAAGATTAGCCATCACTGGTATAGATGAAGCTGAAGTAAAAGCAAAAATAAAGACAATGGGCATTTATTTGCCCACAGCTAGCTAAGAGTCAATTCACTGGGGATTGGACTTAGGTTTCTTGTGGGAACTTCAAAATGATGGCACAATTGACCCCACCTTTGGGCTCAGCCTTATCATGTAGAAGAGCCCTACTTTTTATACAGCACAAAAATATTTTGCACCGGCTCTATGTCTCACTGCCCTATTTTTATTTTTATACAGAGAAAAACAAGAAAGTTATGACGCATGTTATCTCAAAACTAAAAACAAAACCAAATATTCATTACATGGCTCCCATCAAAATGTGATATCAAGTGAAACTCATAAATAGTCTCCCTGGCTAAAATAGAAAGCTAGAAGAATTGTCGTTGGTTTTTGCTTTGCTTGTCAAAAAAATATAGGCAGCCAGAAATATCTTATTTTGTGGGCTCAAAAACAAATTTAATGACAGTGAACAACTCTCTCTGGAATCATTTTTCATTATGAAAGATTATTATCTGGACGAATATGAAAAATGTAATCAAAAGCACAGACCAGCTCAGTCCTAAAATTTCAAGTTGTCTAGACTCAATAACAGTTTCTCCTAAACTTTTTCCTTCATTATCTAGCCCAAACCACTCATCATAAAGTCTTATCAAACTGGAAGGACCGGTTATAAGATCCTTCCTTCAGCCCCTTCGTAACTGAATGGTCGCTGAACAAATTGTCATAACTTGAGGATTACCTGTATTACAAAAATATATATTATTGAATGATCTTTATGTCTTTTGAACAAATTGCCATTGGTAATTCTATTGATTTTTGTTTAACTAGGAATACTTTGGGAGATTTTTGAATATATTTTAGTACACATAGAAATCTACAGAAATCAATTTAAAAGCCCCTTTTGTGATTGTTAATGGATTTATGGGTCATTACAAAAAACAAACAAACCTACTTTTACCCAATTTGGGGTAATTTTATCCTGGTGTGGGAAGTGCTGCTTTACAGCAACATTTGGGACACCCACAAAAATGCAACCATAGCTAGATGTGATGCATGTATGCTTTGATCATCCTTTCACTGGTACTCTTCATTCATAGGCTAGACTAAATAAATAGCATCATAAACATGTGCATCGTAAATAGATTAGAAGACTCTTTCTATTTGAATGCGACACTCACTTATTTGTGAAAGAAAATATTCTTCTGAGAAGTGCAAAAGACACAAACTAAATTGTTTCCGTGTAGTTCAAATCTGAAAAAACAGCTACCTATAAGCTGGAAGGAGGAGAGCAAGGGAAATGGAATACAACTACATTCATAAAACGTAAATGAAATCACATTCAGCTTTTGTTCTGGCTTTACCCATTATTTTTACAATGCAGACCTTAAAAGCTAAAAACAGCGCTTTGCATAGAAGAAGTTGGGTATATTACATTATATTACATTTGTCTATGAAGATTCTCTGTCATCCAGGTCATGGTTGTCCCAAAGATACTTTTGTCAAAAGGCAATAGGAGTTTGTTTTTCCTTGAAGACGTTTCGCTTCTCGACCAAGAAGCTTCTTCAGTTTTGGCTGAAAGGATGGATTTATAGTTCTTGCAGTCATCTGTTCATTAGCACTCTTTCTGAGAATCACTGAGGCACAGATACAACTCCAAGTGGCCTAAATGACTCTCAGAAAGAATGCTAAAGACCAGATGATTGCAAGGAATATAAATCCTTCCATCCTCTAGCATTCAGCCAGAGCTGAAGAAGCTTCTTGGATGAGAAGCAAAACATCTTCAACAAAAAAGTCCAGTTGCCTTTTGAAAAAGCACATTTGGGATATTACATTGCGTTATGATTGTAATCTGTCTATATAACACTAAAACGCTGATTGTTATGACCTTTAACTGGTACATCATAGGGCAACAATTTTTGAACAAAGATATCTCAAATGGGCTACCTTACAGAATGTATCTAAGACTCAATGAAATTTGGGGGAAATGTGGCTTTCAGTATTACTGGCTGCAGTTATGCTTCTGCTACGGTCATGTGATCTTCATTTTCAACGTTCCATAACAGTTTCCCAGCCGGTCTCATAATCCCTTATTCAGTCTCTCACTCAGCAGTGGCGACTTACCTGTGGGAAGGGGAGGGGAGGAGAATGGAGAGGAGGGGAGAGGAGATTTCCGATGTTCCTGGCCAGATTCCCACAAGGAAACTCAGTGGGGAAGCCAGCAAAAAATGAAAAGTCTCTCACGCTACTACTGCTTTTTTACCAATCTGTGGTCATTCTGGTTTTCTGTTTGGGTAATGAAATACCTCTGAAATGATGACACAACTGCCAAGGGTTGTCCAGTTATTATATTGCCTGGAAATTTGAAATGTTTATTATGTTAACATTTCTTTTCACATAGTCAGATTACAACCATTCAAATAAATTAAGATGCCATGTATATCTACCCAAAACTTGCATTTTTAAAAGTCTGCCTGGCATTGTCTTTAGATCCATTTTTCTATTATTGTTTAGAGTGGCTTGAACCATATTATGTTTGCTGCCTTCAAAAAGTAGCAGCTATCATTGGATAAGCAGTATGATTCTAATTGGATTTCTGAATATTATTGCATTTCACCTCACATTTTGTGGGCAAGTATACAAAACAGTTGATGGGCATGATTAATAGCAGCTGGTATTAGAGTTTAGATGATATAGCTCTATTACATGAACCTTGTATTAAAGACTATATATCAAGGATGATTTATTACTTAGAAGAAACAGAATAACGTGCCTTCAATATCAAAGAGTAGCTAGATAACAGATAGCTGCACAAAGCTGTTGTTATTTAGCATAATCTAGCTGTTTCATGGGAAACAACACCATCAGATAGATAGATATAGATAGATAGATAGATAGATAGATAGATAGATAGATAGATAGATAGATATAGATAGACAGACAGACAGACAGACAGACAGACAGACGCAGGTAGTCCAGGGGTGAAATTCAGCAGGTTCTGACAGGTTCTGGAGAACCGGTAGCAGAAATTTTGAGTAGTTGGGAAAATCAGTAGCATATATTTTGAATAATTCAGAGAACCGGCAAATGCCACCTCTGGCTGGCCCCAGAGTGGGATGGGAATGGAGATTTTGCAGTATCCTTCCCCTGCCCGCCTACCAAGCCACGCCCACAGAACTGGTAGCAAAAAAAAAAAATGAATTTCACCACTGAAGTAGTCCTTGACATAGGACCACAATAGGGATGGCCAAGTGAATCACATCCAATTTTATGACCTTTTTGCCATGGTCATTAAGTGACTCATTGCAGTTGTTAAGTGAATCATGTGGTCATTAAGTGAATCAGGCATTCACCATTGACTTTACTATGGAAAGTTAGCAAATGGCAATTACATGACCTTGGAGCGTTGGAACCATCATAAATACATGCTGGCTGCCAAGTATCTAAATTTTGGTCACGTGACCATGGAGATACGGCAACAGTCATGAATCTGATGGCTGGTCATAAGTCACTTTTTTCAGTGCCTTTTTAATATCAGACAGTCACTAAATGAAAGGTTGTAAGCCAAGGACGATAGATAGATAAATAGATAGATAGGTAGGTGGCTGGCTGGGTGGGTGGATGGATGGATGGATGGATAGATAGATGATAGGTAGGTAGGTAGGTAGGTAGGTAGATAGATGATAGATAGATGGATAGATGGATAGATTGATAGATTGATAGATTGATAGACTGATAGATAGATGATAGGTAGGAAGGTAGATGATCAATAGATAGGTAGGTAGGTAGGTAGGTAAGTAGATAGATAGATGATAGATAGATAGATAGATAGATAGATAGATAGATAGATAATAGATAGGTAGATAGGTAGATGATAGGTAGGTAGGTAGGTAGGTAGGTAGATAGATAGATAGATAGATAGATAGATAGATAGATGATAGGTAGGTAGGTAGATGATCAATAGATAGGTAGGTAGGTAGGTAGGTAGGTAGGTAGATGATAGATAGGTAGGTAGGTAGGTAGATGATCGATCGGTAAGTAGGTAGGTAGGTCGGTAGATAGATATAGACAGACAGACATAGAGAGAGAGATAGGATAGAAAATTGAAACATAATAAAATGCTTTACTGCATCTGAGAACCATTATAATTATATACTTCCATAATTTTTCTCTTACATCTGTAGTTAATTCTAACATTAGCTCAGTTTTGATGTTACAAGAAAGCTCAAGCTACAGTTTATCCTAACTGAAACAAGCTTTAGCCTGCCTTCCATTCTGTTTCTCATTCTTCTTGGTGTGGCAACAAAGAGATTTCACTTTCACTCTAATTCTTGATTAGCTACAGTTAAACATGACAGCTAAGCCTTAGACTGAGATTGACATTGTTAATCCTAACAATGGTTTCTTGTTAAATCTCATAATCCATAAGGTAGGTTGATTTGTTTCAATCAAATAATGAGCTTTAGTTCATACCCATCACAATGGAAAATAGTTTACTGCAATGCCTCAAACATCTACTTGGTTGTTTTCAAACTAAGCCATACACATAACACTAAGTCAAAAAAAAACCCAAGCAAGGCACTCTGAAACAATGGAAGGAAGCAAGAACTTAGTTTCTGCATCACAAAAGCTAAACAGTTGTCCAGTTAGACTTGGATTGGTTCTTTCTTTCCCTTTCACACACTCTCTCTCTCTGAGCTAGTGTAGCATAGAGATTAAATGCTGGCTGAGGATTCTGGCATTTCTGTACCCTTGAAAACTGGTTGGGTGACTTTGGTCAGCCCTTCTCTACTATAGACTGGGAAGTTGAAAAACTTTCAGAATTGGAACCAGTGTGATGGAATATATGCAGTGGTGGGCTGCAACCGATTAAACAACTGGTTCGGTGATCGCGCGCTTCGGTGATCGCATGCCTAACGTGCTTGGGGGCAGCGTTCAAAATACAGCAATTCGAAGCTCAGCTGCTTACCTTCTAAGGCAGCCCTGGTAAGTAGAACAGCAGAGGCCCGGAAATCAGCTGTGCCGCGCGAATCAGCTGAGCCAGAAAGAAGGAAATATAGGACAGGATAGGGCGGGGGCGGGACCAGCTGCTAGTCAGAACTACTGGTTTGCCTGAACCAGTCCGAACCGGCAGCAGCCATCACTAATTATATGTACTGTACAGGGGTGGGTTAGAAAAGGGGAAAAATTAAATTTTGGCAATGAAGATTGTTCTGCGCATGGGCAGAACCGAAAATCAAGATGGTGTCGCCGCCGATAGAACCGGTTCAGGGGCGTGGCAGGCCGAGTTGCTACCTACGCAGACGAACAGGTAAGAACCCACCTCTGGGTACTGTACATGAACGCATGCATGTACAAACATACACATGCTAGTTTTATATACTAGGTAAAGGCACCTGGAAACAAACCAGAAGACTATGGCTTCCAGTCCCACCTTAGGCATGGAGCCAGCTGGGAGACTTGGAGTCTCTTTCAGTCCTAGGAAGAAAGCAAGGGCAAGCCACTTCTGAAATCTTGCCGGAGAAACTGCAGAGACTTGTCTAGGCAGGACTTCAACAGACTTCCTTGAAAGCAGCAGAATTATAAATATTGTAGCTATATCTCAACTGTCACTGTATAATGCTTGAAGGAGCCCAGAAACCTACTTGAGAAGATTTCCAAGATTGAAGAGAACTCTATTGTGCTGTGGGTTCAGCTGGAGAGCTTTACTGTAGTATTCCTTCGCTTGCACCATGTCTTTGGTCAACGTCCCAAGGTTGTTCAGGGCACTTGCATGACGTGGGTATAACCTGTTGAGAGAGAGAGAGAAAGAAAGAAAGAAAGAACGAACGGAAGGAAGGAAGAGAAAGAAGGAGAAAGAAAGAAAGAAAAAGAAATACACAGAAAGAGACAGAAAGAGACAGAAAGAAAGGAAGGAAGAGAAAGGGGAAAGAAAGAAAAAGAAAGAAAATTAAGAAATACACAGAAAGAAAAAGAAAGAAAGAAAGAGAGAGAGAGAAAGAAATCAGATCATCTTACTGAATATTAAAAAATCCAAACCATTTCATGTTCATTCCTTCTTATAAAACCTGAAGACTTTGCTATGGCAAGGTTTAATTCTTTCATTTCTTCATGAAGAGACTTGGACCACTAGGAAGCAGCAACAGGCCGCCATTCGAAGGCCTTCAACAATCCGTGGAGCTGACCTCTGGGTTAAAAATATACACCCACAGAATGCTACCTTCCTCTGGAAGTGAGGCAGGGAGAATTCTATACCGGGGCAGCAGAAGAGGCAAATGCCCAGCCCCCTTTGCTTGGACTGTATCCCCAAATCTACGAGAGAAAGCATCTCAAACCCAAGGGGGAAAGGAGCCAGGAGGAAAAGATATGGCTCTACTCCCCATCCTGCCCCACTTCTTCTTTGACTGCAGCTTCCCAGGGGCACGTGCTAAGCATTCTTCCTGTCCCGTGTCACCTTTTTTACTTATGAATGTTGAAAGTGATCTTGCATTCCAAGTGCAGAGTTCAGTCTTTGTTCCAGTAAACAATACTAGCGTTTAAACAGAGATTTTAAAAAGTCTGTTTGCATTTAATCTTATGGGGGTATTTTTGTTTTGGATTTTTAATAAAACACAGCCTTCCAGTTTGGAGTCTCTCTTGCGAAGCCCATGCATAGGCCCAAACACAAACACACATACAAACACACACACACACACACAAACACACGTCATTGGAAATGGCAACCATCTGCAAGCAATATCTCTCTTGCTATGCATCTCATTAACCACCAAGCCCTCCTTGCTTCACCTAATCAAGGGCCAACTACTGCATTATTTATGAAAGAAAACGGAATTTCATTAAACTCTCACTAGGGCTGCCAGATTCTCTCTCTCTTTTTTAAAAATGATCAATGTTCCTGTCTTTCCAAAATTGTAGGCATTTTTACAAAGAGTAGCCTTTCCTTCATAATTATACAAAAAAGCTGAAACAGCTCGATTTAAATAGCCCAAAAGAGGAGGGAATAGGAAAGAGAGAGAGAGAGAGAGAGAGAGAACGGAAGTAATACTATACATTTAGTTTGGCTTTGATTTTTGTTCAAATAAGAAGCCGGATGTTTTCTGGAGATCAAATAAATTATTCAGAAGGACTCCTTCAACAGTGTCTTTTCAGTAGTCAGAACTCATTTAGGTAGCTCAGCTTTGAAAAATTACTGCCTCCCCTTTTATTCCCCAGAAATATTATTAGATTATCCCAATTGCTAGTGAGTCTATAACGAAGTCTTCAGGAAGTGGTAACACCTGTCTCATCTTGGAAACTAAGCAGAGTCAGGCATGATTAACTTCTTGGGTGAAAGATATCCTGTGAAAATCAGCTATAATTAAAGAAAGCAATGAAAAAGCTAGTTACACTGCTGTCCACAAAACTGGTAGGAACTAAAAATGTATGTGTGTCAGAGGTGGTATTCAGCAGGTTTTGACCAGTTCTAGAGTAGTTTGGAGAACTGGGGAATACCACTTCTGACTGGCCCCTGCCCCATCTATTCTCTACCTTCAAAGTCCCAGCTGATCAGGAGGAAATGAGGATTTTACAGTAACCTTCCCCTGGAGTGGGGAGGAATGGAGATTTTACAGTATCCTTCCCCTGCCACGGACACCAAGCCACGCCAACAGAACCGGTAGTAAAAAATGTTGAATCTCACTGTGTGTGTGTGTGCACGCGCGTGCGTGCGCGTATCTATCTATCTATCTATCTATCTATCTATCTATCTATCTATCTATCTATCTATCCTTGCTTAGAAAAACTCTTCAACTATTACATAATAAAATTCGGGTTTCTAAAAAGCATTGCAAAAGATTAATTATAGCTTCAGTACAAAAAATAGAAGGCAGAAATGGATTTCAAGAGAAGTATAACCGACTTTATCTTTTGAGACACTTACGTTTTTTTATAAATACTCTTGGCCTTTAAAACCTCACTGGTTATTTGAGGGACACCAAGACCATTCAATCATCAACTAAAAACACATGAGGAAAAAGTGGAAGGGGGAATTTGTTACCCGAGGCTACACTCTTGTCTTTCACTAAGAATGTCAGTTTATAAGGAAACTACGTGAAATGAAATGGCTGTGCAATTGGCAGTCAAAGCCTATGAGAATTAAAGTCCAGATTCTATGCTGAGACCAAAGTCCAACAGAGACATTTACAAGGTCATCGGTTTTAGAGGCTGCTTAGGCCAACAGGTTTTGAAGGTGCTCCCTGAAACTGGTAGAAATCAGCAGTGCAAAATTAAATCAAGTTGAATGAAAGAATAAGCTGGGGTAGAAAGCTCTAACAGGTGCTAACAGCTCAGGTAGGAAATTGCAAACGGAGGCGGTGGAGTCCTGCCACAGAAGGAATTTACCGACATTGCTGTCCTTCTGTTAAAGGGCACACAGGTGCCATCTGCCATCCCTCTCAATCCCCATGAAATAAAGTTCTGGTAGAGATAGTTTAGCCTTTAGCCTCAGTATAGTCTTTGTCCAAATCCCTCCTCCAAGGTACTAGCCTAGACAAGAGACTCGGAGAGAAACAAAGGAGAGATCATAACATTAGTTCAGAGCTTCCCTGTTCCCAACAGATGGCTTATATCAGTGGTCACCAACTAGTGGTCCATGAGAAAATTTTGGTGGTGTTGTATCCTGGCAGATGACGTCAGGGGTTTCTCTCTGGCGGCCGGCGGCTGCAATAGCAACAGCCAGGTCGTGTCTGATTGGATAAGACGCGACCTGGCTGAGCGCAGGCAAAATCCATTGTACAGATAGGCTGGCTTGTCTGACAGCTCCATATAAATAGCTGTCAGGCAAGCCCAGCCGCGCTTCTCTCCTGTATTACCTTGACAGCTGTTTGAGTTACAATAAAGACTGTTTAATTGCCTCACGGTCTCCACTCGCGTTTGTGCCTATCCAATAAACGGGCAGTTTGCTCGGCCAAGGAGGCGCTGGGCAGGATGGAGGGGGCGGACTGGCCATCAAGGGTGGCTGCTTACCTGTTGGTACAGCATGCCACTCCTTGCCCCCTGTCCGGAAGGTCTCCAGCCGAGCTGCTGATGGGCCGGCGCCTGCGGACCACCTTGGATAGGCTGCACCCGCTCTATTCCAAGGAACAGCCTGGCAACCTGGGGCCCCCTTCCCGGAACTTCTTGGTGGGGGAGCTGGTCTGGGCGCAGGCGTTTTCGGGGGATGCCAGGTGGGTGCCTGCCACCGTCACCTCCATAACCGGCCCCTGTTCTTACAGGGTCCAGCTACCTGATGGGACCGAATGGCGGCGCCACCTGGATCAACTGAGGCGCCGCCAGTTGTCCAGCGTCAACGACAACCCTACAAGGTCGACCGACATCGTTTCTCCGCCTGCGCCCATTGCCGCATCGCACCCTGGTGCCCTTTCTCCAGGGCTTATTGACCCGTCCCAGCTGCCCTGGGCCACACCTGTTGAGGACGCCGCCTCCCGGCCGTCCATTGTTGGGGATGTTCCGCCCATTTGGCGAACTCCTCCCGGTATTCCGCTGGCCTTCCCCAGTTCAGGCCAGGCCTACTCTGATGTTTCCCTCTCAAGCCCGCCTGCGGCCGCGCCCCCTCAGCCCTGCCTACCGGTTCCTTGTGATCCACCTCCTGCGGTAGGCACCCAAGATGGCGCCCGGAGCTCCACTCCCTTGCGGGAGGAGCTTCCACGGGCACCTCCTTCTCCTCCGGCGTCTCCTGTAGTTCTGAGGCGTTCTGGGCGGGTCCGGCGACGCCCAGCCTATCTACGTGAGTACGCTTGTGTGACGTACACACATGCGCACTCACTGGGGGGGAAGGGGTGTTGTATCCTGGCAGATGACGTCAGGGGTTTCTCTCCGGCGGCCGGCATCTGCAATAGCAACAGCCAGGTCGCGTCTGATTGGATAAGACGCGACCTGGCTGAGCGCGGGCAAAATCCATTGTACAGATAGGCTGGCTTGTCTGACAGCTCCATATAAATAGCTGTCAGGCAAGCCCAGCCGCGCTTCTCTCCTGTATTACTGTGACAGCTGTTTGAGTTACAATAAAGACTGTTTAATTGCCTCACGGTCTCCACTCGCGTTTGTGCCTATCCAATAGGTCAGGGGTGGGGAACTGTGGCTCTTTTGCGACTTGTGGACTTCAACTCCCAGAATTCCTGAGGCAGCTATGTTGGTTCTGGAATTCTGGGAGTTGAAGTCCACAAGTCGCAAAAGAGCCACAGTTCCCCACCCCTGCAATAGGTGGTCCGTTGAAAAATCTTTGCATTTTTGCATTTTTGATATTGCATTAAATCAGTGATCCTCAAACTCTGGCCCCTGGGCCGGATACAGCCCACCAGAGCAATTAATCCCACTTCCTGACTGGATGAGGTCCTTCAGGCACTTAGCTTGGCCATCTGATTAGTAGCTCTAGCCCTTCCTTCCCTCCCTAGAAGTCCAGACGCTTCAGCGAATGGCGCACGAAACTTCGGCCAGACTCCTTTATTTATTTATTTATTTATTTCTTGGATTTCTAGACCACCCCCTCTCCCAAAAAGGGACTCGGGGCGGTGTACAGTCAATGCAGATAAAAATACAATCATAAAACAATTAAATACATTTGGATGGAGGAGATAGGCTGTACAAGAAATAAATATATTCTAAAACCCTAAAAACATCCCCGATTAAAAACCCAAACCCAATTAAAATAAATCCCCGGGAGGTAAAACTAAGAAAGTGCCAGGCCAGCTGATTGAAATAGGTGAGTCTTTAACTTTTGACGGAAGGAACGGAGGTCGGTGGTGGTTCGAATGTCGGGGGGGAGGTCATTCCAGAGGGTTGGGCCCATCACAGAGAAGGACCTACTCCTAGGTGTCGCCCACTGACACTGCCTAGCGGACGGCACCAGGAGGAGTCCCTCCCTGTGTGAGCGAATAGGTCGCAGGGACGTGTGTGGTAGGATGCGATCCTGCAGATATCTAGGTCCTATGCCATGGAGCGCTTTAAAGATAGTGATCAATACCTTGAAACGCACCCGAAAGGCCACAGGTAGCCAGTGCAGCTCGCGCAGGAGCGGTGTTACGTGGGAGTAACGTGTACTCCCCATGATAACCCGCGCGGCTGCGTTCTGAACTAGCTGCAGTCTCCGGATGCGTCCCAAGGGAAGCCCCATGTAGAGGGCATTGCAGTAGTCCAGGTGAGACGTCACCAGCGCATGAGTGACCGTGCGCAGGGCACTCCGGTCTAGTAGGGGGCGCAATTGGCGCACCAGGCGAACCTGGTGGAACGCCCCCCTTGCCACGGCTGCCACATGGTCCTCCAGTGACAGCTGGGCATCAAGGAGGACGCCCAAATTGCGCGCCCGCTCCACAGGGGACAGTTGTTTGCCCCCTATGGCCAGCGATGGTGTCAGCTGGCTGAACCGAGGTGCCGGTACCCATAGCCACTCGGTCTTGGAGGGGTTGAGTTTGAGTCTGTTGTCCCCCATCCAGACCCCGACGGCTTCCAAACACCGGGACATCACTTCGACAGCCTCGTTGGGGTGGTTTGGGGTTGAAATGTACAGCTGAGTGTCATCAGCGTACAGGTGGTACTCAACCCCAAAGCCACGGATGATCTCACCCAGTGGCTTCACATATGCGTTGAACAGGAGAGGCGAGAGGACCGACCCCTTCGGCACCCCACAAGTGAGTGGCCTCAGGGACGACCTCTGCCCCCGTCAACACACATTGCTTCCGGTCGGAGAGGTAGGAGCCGAACCACCGCAAAACGGTGCCTCCGACTCCCATCCCCTCCAACCGGCGCAATAGGATACCATGGTCGATGGTATCAAAAGCCGCCGAGAGGTCTAATAGGACCAGGATAGAGGAACAACCCCTATCTCTGGCCCTCCAGAGATCATCAACCAACGCGACCAAGGCTGTCTCAGTGCTGTGCCCGGGTCGGAAGCCGGACTGGCGTGGGTCTAGATAGTCGGATTCGTCCAGGTGTCGTGGAAACTGCTGCGCCACCACATTCTCAACAACCTTCGCCAAGAAGGGGAGGTTGGAGACTGGACGGTAATTAGCTAGCTCCATTGGGTCGAGCGAAGGTCTCTTGAGCAAGGGTCTCACCACCGCCTCTTTCAAGGCGGTTGGTAAGTAACCCTCACCCAATGAGGCGTTCACCAGGCCCAGAAGCCAGCCTCGTGTCACCTCCCAGGCTGCCAGTACCAGCCAGGAGGGGCACGGGTCCATTGAACATGTGGTGGGTCGTAGCCGTCCACGCAACCTGTCCAAATCCTCGGGGGCAACAGAGTCAAACTCCTCCCAGAATGGTCTCTCAAGACTCGCTGTTGACGGCTCGTCTGGTCCACTGACGGAGGTCCATCCGCTCCGGATCTGATCGATTTTGTCCTGAAGATATTCCCCAAACTCCTCTGCTCTTCCCTATAAGGGTGTCTCTCGCATCCCCTGCGATAAAAGGGAGCGGGTCACCCGAAACAGGGCGGCAGGGCGGTTATCCGCGGACGCAATAAGGGCAGCACAATGTCTGCGCTTGGCCGCTCTTATTGCCACAAGTTAAGTCCGCAAATAGGCTCTTACCTGTGTTCGGTCAGATTCGGAGCGTGAGGACCTCCACCTGCTCTCTAGACGTCTCCTGTGGCGCTTCATCACCCTTAGCTCCTCAGTGAACCAAGGAGCCCGGGTGGGTCGATGCCGCAGGAGAGGTCGCAAAGGCGCAACCCGGTCCAAGGCCCCAGTCGTCGCCCTATTCCAGGCAGTCACTAGGTCCTCGGAGCGGGAGCGGGACAAGGCTACAGGTATTGGCCCAAGCTCCGTCTGGAATCTATCCGATTCCATCAGGTGCCTGGGGCGGTACCAGCTTGTAGAGTCTGGTTCCGCCTCCTCGCGGTGGGGGATAGCGCCAGGGAAGTCCAGCCGGAGGGATGAGTGGTCTGACCATGACAGGGGCGTGATGACTAAGTCCCCTATTCCCAGATCACTCGTCCACTGTTCAGATACAAAAATGAGGTCCAGTGTGTGGCCCCCTTCGTGAGTGGGGCCCTGCACTAATTGGGTCAGGTCCATGGCCGTCATGGAAGCCATGAACTCCTGAGCCACCTCGGAAGCCGCTCCCGTTGACGGCAAGTTGAAGTCCCCCATGACCAAAAGTCTGGGAGTCTCAACTGCCGTCGCTGAGATTAGCTCAAGGAGCTTGGGCAGGGCTGCTGATGCATAGCGAGGAGCCAAGTATACAATCAGCAAGCCCCACTGCCTCCCTGGGCCCCAGTTCACACCAAGGGACTCACACCCGGGTATCTGAGGGACAGTGAACTCCCTCGGCTCTAAACATTCCCGCATAACCACCGCCACCCCACCACCCTTACCCAGGGCCCGGGGCTGATGGAATGCCCGGAAGCCTGGTGGGCACATTTCCACGAGGGGTAAACCACCCTCGTGGCCCAACCAGGTCTCCGTTATCCCTGCAAGGTCTAGCTCCCCCTCTGAGATCAACTCATTAATGAGGGGGGCCTTGTTGGTAACAGACCTTGCGTTGCAAAGCATCAGCCGCAGGCCCTGGCTCTGTAGCACCTGTCCACCTAGACTGCAGGGGTTGGTACAAGCGACCGGGCGTAACCAGCAGCCACGGTCTCCCAACCGACCTTGGGATCTTATCCTGTCCTCGCATCCCCTCCTCCCCACGACCGTTGTGATAGGACAACCCTCTGCTCTAGTGACCTTTATATTCCCCCCCTCCACCGCATCCCCGTCCTTCCTGGACTCACCTGTCTGTCCGGCACTGGCTCTCCTCCCGGTCTGATTAGCCCTCCCCCCCACCCTGGAACCCCCTAAAAAAGATAAAAAACATTTTACTAAATATCCCCTTAGCTTCCGGTTCCTGCACCTCTCGGGGTCCACGAACCCGTCCTCGAGGCGGGCCCTTGAAAGAGCCAAGGGCCAAACCTGCGAGAGAGGGGCCTCCCGCAGGCGGAGCAAGTCTAACCTCGAATAAGTTATTATCAACAAAATTCCAGTAGGGGTTAAGGTGCTGTAGATGGTAAAAATAAGTCAGTATGGGGGGGAGGTAGAAGGCATTGGTCCCATAAGTCAATGTCAATGTGGGGGGTAGGAGGCATTGTCCTGGATAATTCTTCAGTAATGAGTGGGGGGGGGGAAGCAGATGTCTAGATGATAAGATTAGACGGATGTGGCGATGATGGTAAAAACGGTAGAAAAATGGGTGATAGCCCCAGCTGTAAAGTTGGTGATAACCCTCCATGGTCTTAGGTGGTCCTAGGTGGGGATAAGCTCAGGAGCAGAGATTCAGGGTCCTTGGTGGGTGGGTGGGGGCAGTCTTGGCTCCAGATAACCATACTCCCAGGCAGCCTTCCAGCCTCTCCATGGTCATAGGCCCAGTCCATGGCCCTAGGCCAGATCTTCCAGAGGCCTCAGATGATCCAGGCCCCCTCAACCACCATAACCACCATCCTCTCCCACTCTGTCCTGGCTCCCACCTGAAGGGTCCAGTAGTCCAGGCTCTCACCCAGTGCTCACCCAGCGTTCCTATGTTCCAGGCGTTGGTCTTCCGGCGTCTTCCCAACAGCGCCGGCCTCCAGGAGTCACCGGGAGCCGCCAGAGGATGATAAGAAGCCTCAGCGAAAAGCCTCGGCAAGGTCCTTGGCAGAGGCATTTTACGAGCAGATCTTCTTTCAGCCTTTCCTAATCGGCTGTCTCGCCTCTCTGCCGGCCGCTCTGTCGCTCCGCTTGTCTCCTCTGCCGGCGCGCACGCCAAACGCTGAACGCTGTTGCGCCGCCGCCATTCCTCTCCTGCTCGCACTCCCCAGCCTCTTCCTGCCTTACGTCGATCTTCTGTGACCTCCCCTCGATCACCGCGACCACCCTGGCGGACCAAAATATGTCCGAAACCCACCTGGGTGGTCTATGAGTCCGACTCTCGGCCCTCCGGTGGAACGAGGGCCGGGAACAGCACCCATTGCCCCGTTGGAGCTCTATAGCGTCTCCTGGAGCTCAAGAGGCGACCGCCATTGCCAGAAGCTCCTCCTCCTCCATTTGATCCTCCATGGTCCTTGAGAGACAGAGTTTGCAGGGGGTTAATCTAGCCTCCGGGCTGGCTACATTCTTGGCCTTATTTGGGCTCATTCTTGGCCCTATTTGAGATTCCTAGCTGCAATGGACAGCAAAGCTAGGGTTGACCCTGGGCACTTCTCTCCGCTAACAGGCAGCCGAGCTAAGTGCCTGAAGGACCCCATCCTGTTGCTAATTCATATTAGTGATCCGTGGGATTTAAAATTATTAATTTAGTGGTCCCTGAAGTCCAAACGATTGGTGACCCCTGGGGTATACTTTTCTTTTTCAATAGTAAAAAGGATAGGTAACATCTCTACCCCTTTGTATTTTGAGCCCTATCTTTTTAGCTAACACACCTAGAATAGCTATATTTATAGTGTCCACTCTGTGTGGAAAGTTGGAGTCCTCTTGCACCAGGTTACATTTATTTTATTTATTTGTTTGTTTGTCAAACATGTACAAGATAACAAGTATCGGTATGAACATAAACATGAACAAAGGAAGTAAATACAGATAAATAGGGCAGTAGGACAGGGACAGTAGGCATACTGGTCGGCTTATAAATGCCCCCTTTACGGACCTCAAAGAATGGAGTGAGGTCCATGGTAGACAGTTTGAGATTGAAGCTGTGGGGGATTGAGGCTGTAACAATGGAGTCAGGTAGAGCATTCCAGGCATTGACCACTCTGTTACTGAAGTCGTATTTTCTCGAGTTTGGAGCGGTTTACCTCGAATTTGTATCAATTATTTGCCTGTGTATTATCGTGGTTGAAGCTAAAGAAGTCATTGACAGGTAGGACGTTGTAGCAGACAATTTTGTCTAGATTGAACCGCAGGCGGCACAGTTCCAGAATGACCAAGCCCAAAATTTCAACCCTGGTGGCATAAGGGATTCTATTGTGAGTAGAGGAGTGGAGTACTCTTCTCGTGAAATAACTCTGGACCCGCTCAAAAACATTATGCTGAATGATAATTCTCAGCCTCTGAGATTTGCAATTCTATGAATATCTCAAGTGTTCCTCAACCTTGGCAACTTGAAGATGTGTGGACATCAACTCCCAGAACTTGTTAGCCAAGCTATATGGTTGAAGTTCACACATCTTCAAGCTGCCACGGTTGAGAAACTCTGATCTAGAATCTTCATAGACACAGGAGGAAAAAAAACACTGAAACATCTGTGAAAAGAAAGACAGCCTATCACTTGATACTAAAAATAAAAAGGATACTATTTCAGCCGAGTTTCATATAAAGATATGTACTGCCACAAGGGACCAGCATTTTTTCTGGCTTCCCATCACGTTGTTCTCCCCCCATGTATATGTCAATGATGCATTTTTTAAAAAAACACTACACTCTCATGACAAAGATGCTCAGAGATTATTTTACAAAAGAATTGCCACTGGAAGGGAAAGTCAAGAGCAAGGAAACCAGTTTGTGCTTTGTGCAAAGCATGCATTCCCCCCCCCCTCCTGTTTAATGTTGCAAATATCAGGAGAGATGTGAACAATGTGTAGCCGGAGTTCAATTTAATGAAATTTCAATGAATCCACTGCATGTTTTACATACAAATAAATTCATAAGCAATCATAAGGAAACTTGATTTCCCACCACAGCTGCCTGGGTATTGCTTTAAAATATGAGGAGGCAGAGTGTATGCAATGCTATGTTCGGTAATAACACTAACTTAAACTCATCATTTTCCTTTCTGACCCCTCTCATGGGGCCAGTCAGCAAGAAAAAAGATTTCCTCCTATTCATTCCACAATCAGTACCATACGGTAGTCCTATATCCTATCACTGTGATGGCTAACCTTTTTGTTGTGTGCCGAAAGTGCGCGTGCATGAGCATGCACCAGCAATCACAGGCCCACACTCATAATGCAATGCGCATGTGACACGTTTTGGGCCAAGAAGGCCTCTGCACCAACCTGGAAGCCAAAATGGGGCGCAGGGGCACTCCATTAGGCTCCCAAATGCAATGCAAGCGCCCCCACGCATGCACCCCAGCCCCACACGTGCTTGTGCGCGTCCCCCGCATGCAGCCTGCCCCCCCCGCATGCACGGCAGAGACCCAAAGATCAGCTGGCCGGTAGGAGGCACACACACGCATGTGCGGTACAGATGGGCTGGGGCAACGGCTGGCATGCCCGCAGAGGGCTCTGCGTGCCACCTGTGGCATGGGTGCCATAGGTTCGTCATCACTCTCCTATCACATGTTTCTTAATCTTGGCAGCTTGAAGATCTGTGGACTTCAACTCCCAGAGTGAGCCAGCAGTAGTGCCTGCTGGAACCCACCCCTGCCAGTGATGGAGCAGCCATAACTTCTGAAAACAAGCTGTCCCACTGGTTAATCGTCCTCATAGTTTATTGAATAAATTGTAATCAAATGAGGCAAAACATTAGACCATTCACATGCTGCAATGGCTGAGGTTTCACTGTTCATAAACCCAAAGTAAATCAATCAGAACATGGTTGAGTATGATGGACAAACCCCCACTTCGTGTGTCAGGATATGTGTCAAACTTCAGGTGAATACACTTAGCTTCCTGTGTTCTGTAAAACAGTCACCTGTGGTTGTAAGCTATCTATCTATCATCTATCTATCTATCTATCTATCTATCTATCTATCTATCTATCTATCTATCATCTATCTATCTATCTATCTATATGTGTGTGTGTGTGTGTATTTGTGTTACAACCCCTGGTATGCCCAAATATGGGAGGAAGCTCACTACTCCCTCTTTCTGTCCTTCGGCTCATCACAGAAAATCATCCAGGCAGAAAACCATATTTTTATTTTTAATGTTGCCTTTTTATATTTGTGTTGTATTTGTGCTGATAAACAAATAAAGGGAGACTAGTATGGATCCATTTCAAGCTATTTAGCTCTCATCAGCTAGCCATACCCTTACTGGGAATCGAACCAGGGCTGTATTGCATATTAGGCAGATGTAATTGCCACTAAGCCACAGGCTCTCTTCCTTATCAGCTAAGCCAGGGAAATAGGTATGTATTTGTGTTACAACCCCTGCTATGCCCAAATATGGGAGGAAGGTCACTACTCCCTCTTTCTGTCCTTCGGCTCATCACAGAAAACCATCCAGGCAGAAAACCATATTTTTATTTTTAATGTTGCCTTTTTATATTTGGCCATACCAAATATACCATACCATAACACACACATACACACACACACACACACACACACATATATATATTTAAACACGGCTGTGTGTGTGTGTGTGTGTGTGTATGTGTGTGTGTGTGTGTATTCCAGCATAACTCTGGAACACCTCGAGCAATTTCAACAAAACTTGGTACACAGATGACTTACTCTCTGGAAAAAAATACTGTTGGGGTAAGATAACATCCCTCGGGGTGTGTGTTCTGTTAAGATACAGCCTGTTGTGTCTTAAAATGGCTTCTACTGTACTGGCTTAAAATGGCTTCTACTTTACAGTGCAGTGGAGTTGCCACGGTAGCGGCTTCACAGTACTCCACAAGGGGGCTCCCTCTGGTAAGGGGGAAAATCCAACATTAGAAATTACGCTTCTGGGGGCACAGGGAAAACATTTCTATTGACATAATTTGTCGCTGAAATCAGGGTTCAGGGAAAAGTTGCTCTTGCCATCGCCTCTTCAGGAATTACAGCGACGTTCATGGAAGGAGGGAGGACAGCTCATTCCACACTTACGTTGCTAATACAGGAGTGGAATAAATAAATACCCAGGCATCACTGGGTTAACAGCTAGTGAATGATAAATACTACAATCTGTAAGTACAGTATATGCACACAAAAAAAGAAATGAGTAGAAAAAGGGTGGGAAATTTTTGTGTGATCATCTGTTCATCTCAAGAATCTCCCAACCCAAAAGGAAGGCTTACCCTAAGGAGCTCTTCAAATGGTTTGTGTCAAAATTTCATGGAATTGCTTACCTCCTAGAACAGCGATGGCGAACCTTTTTTGCCTCGCGTGCCATAAGTGGGGGGAGCGCAGGGAGATCGTGTGCGGGCGTGCCATACCCATAATGCAATGTGCAACACCCCCCCAGTGTGCATGCGCGCACTACAGGTGCTCACCCCCCCCATTTTTACATGCTTTTTTCCCCTCCCCAGGCTCCAGAGGCTTTATAGGAGCCTGGGGAGGGTGAAAACAGCCTCCCCCACCCCTTGGAAGCCCTCCAGAGGCTTCAGGGACCGTCAGGAGGCTTTCCTGACGCCTTCAGAGCGCTCAAAATGACCCTCTGAGCAAACCGGAAGTCATTTCCGGTTTGCTCGGAGGGTCGTTTTAAGCGTTCCAAAGCCTCCTGAAGCCTCCGGAGCAGTCAAAACGACCCTCTGAGCAAACAGGAAGTCCGTTCCCGAACTTCTGGTTTGCCCGTAGGGCCGTTTTTTGCGCTCCGGAGGCTTCACGGAAGCTCATGAAGCCTCCGGAGGGCCTTGGGGGGGGGGAGGCTCTTTTCAGCCTCCCCAGGCTCCTATAAAGCCCCTGGAGCCTGGGGAGGGCGAAAAATGGCTTTTAAAAATGGTGAACTCAGCTGGCCAGCGCGCGCATGCGCGCTGGCCAGCTGACAGGGCAGCGCCTTGCGTGCCCTGATAAATGGCTCTGCGTGCCACTTGTGGCACGCGTGCCATAGGTTCGCCATCACTGTCCTAGAATGTTTTCTTTGTTGCTGTATCTATTTAAGAATATGCAGCTCTTTTGCTCATTTCTGGGCTGATAGTTGGCTACGAATGTTCATGACACAGCATTTTAGTGACTGCAGCAAAACTCCAGGGAGATTTGGCTCTTTACTCTGGATAGCTACACAGGAAGAGTGTAAATGGCTGATAACTTGAGCCAAATCTGACTAAATTCTGTCATTTATCCCAGAATTGAAAACACACAGAATGCTGGTGTGTTTGCATCAATATATTGTAGGTACGTTAGAGAGCTGAAATTCCACAATCTCTTTTTTTGGCTAGAGACAGAAGAGATACATTATCCACTGCTTCAATTACTTGGAACAAGACTGCCTATTGGAGCAAGAAAAATATACGGAAATGGCATGTGCAAAACCATAGATCAACATTTTCACTAAAATATTATTTCTTACATTTTAACAGGCACAACCAAAACACCTTTACTCAGAATCTTCACTTTGTTCAGTGTAGTGATATTTTAAGGTTGCAATTTTAGACTTCATAATGATCTAGAATGATAGATTAATTGTGCTCCATGCAAAAATAAAATCTTTTGTTTATCTAGCTACCCATTTCATAAGCAAGTGACTCTGGGCAGCATACGACAAAACTAAAACAATAAATATGTAAAATCATTACCATTAACAAATATTAAAGCATTAAAAAGCCATAAGAAGAAGAATAGAAACAGCTCATAAAGAATTCTGGGTTGCTTTTCAGGGCCATTCCAAGCTTGAGCCATTAAAAACAAACCTCATTGGATTTGTTGATTGGAAGAATAGAAAAACTGAAAGTCACGTTATAAACTTAAGAGTAAGAGCTTAATAGAAATTTATACTTATACCTGTTGAGCATGTATTTCTCAACTTACAGCTGGTTATTTAGCGACTATTCAATGATACAATGGACCAGAGGTGGCATTCAGCAGGTTCTGACCAGTTCTGGAGATCCGGTAGCAGAAATTTTGAATAGTTTGGAGAACCGGTAAATACCACCTCTGACTGGTCCCGCCCCCATCTATTCTCTGCCTATCCTTCCCCTGTCACACCCACCAAGCCACGCCCACAGAACCGGTAGTAAAAAAGTTTGAATCCCACCACTGGGGTAGATTCATTTGTCTGACAACGTTTAAAGTATCTGGGCTTCATCAGGGTTACTGCTCACATGGACCATTTATTTAACTATTTTATAGTATTAGGTAACCCATTCAAATTGTAAATTTGTAAAGGCAACTTAAAATTTGAACATGTTAGGATAATTAGGTAGTGTATGCTACACTTTGTTTTATCCTTTAAAACCAAACAACCTGTGCTGTTTGCTGGTTAAACACCTGACTGCCTTTAGCATGTTTAGTATTTTTTCTAACCATTGAAGAATAACCACGAAACAAGACCAGGGGCAACCAGAGACTGAAGAAACAGGCTCTGCAATGGCGAACAATAGAAAGCAAAATAAATTTGGCTGACTAGGAACCCCGACCTTCAAAAAGAAAAAAGAGAGCACATGTGTACATTTTAATAAGACAGACTCTAACAGGCCATTAAATAGAGTAAAGGTAAAGATTCCCCTTGCACATACTGTAGGTGCTAGTCGTTCCCAACTCTAGGGGGCGGTGCTCACCTCCGTTTCAAAGCCAAAGAGCTAGTGCTATCCGAAGACGTCTCCGTGGTCATGTGGCCGGCATGACTAAGCGCCAAAGGCACATGGAATGGTGTTACCTTCCCACCAAAGGTGGTCCCTATTTTTCTACTTGCATTTTTACATGCTTTCGAACTGCTAGGTTGGCAGAAGCTGGGACAAGTAATGGGAGCTCACTCCGTTACACGACGCTAGGGATTCATACCGCTGAACTGCTGACCTTTCTGATCGACAAGCTCAGCGTTTTAGCCAGTGAGCCACCACGTTAAACAGAGTACAGGAAAGTAAATATCCCAATATTCCTGCTGTAACTCCCATATATTAATACGTCCATGTAGCAATAATAAGCAGCCCTCTTATTTCCTGCAAGATTGACATTATTTGATATTCCTTCCAGCTCCATGTCTCGTGGAAAGCTCAATTCTGCTCTAATGGCAAATATTTTAAAATTAAACCTCTGGGGATAAACTTCGTCTCTCCATAATCACCAGTCTCTTGCAACATCAAGGGTCTTACTTTTTTTCTGTTGATTTCCCTAAAAACACTTCTGCCAAGCAGCATGACTCCCCCCCCCCCCCCCCGGCTCCAACATGCCTGGAACACTTCCAAAGATCTCTCTGTTGTAGCAATTTATCTTTATTGCTTTGCTGCAAGTATGCTTAAAGGTTTTTAAACATTATCACCATTCCAGAATATCAATCGCTCGTGAACTCTGGTACAGATACCGGTCAGTTTGCATTTCCCTCAAAAGAACGACCCTTTCAAATGAAGGTTAATGTCCTCCATCTGTGCTTGGCACAAAGAAAATAATTTCTGCCCAGACAAATAGAGAAGTTTATTTTATTTTGCTTATGACCGCCTCCTCCCCCCCCCCCCCCAGTGGCTTCTGGCTGTGGAAATGGTCAGCTGTCTGGCTGCAATTTGCAATAGGGCTGATACAGGCATCAATGCATAATTTGGGACCCACCTTTTTCCTTTTTGGAAATACCCTGCTTGAGAGTCACTGCTGAGCAAAACTGATTTTTCTTCCCTGAAGATTCTTGCTGTGATTTTTCTTAAGGACGGGATTTCTATATTATATATTATAATTCTAGAGGAATACTAGTATGCACATCGCATTTCTTGGAATGTACTGTACCTCAAACTTCACAGAAAGTAGTAAGCACCTTGGTTGATCTTGAAAACTCCTAGCAAATTTGGGCTGAAGTAATCTTGGTTGAAGGGATGTGGTGGCTCAGTGGCTAAAATGCTGAGCTTGTCGATCAGAAAGGTCGGCAGTTCAGCGGTTCAAATCCCTAGCGCTAGTGAGCTCCCATTACTTATCCCAGCTTTTGCCAACCTAGCAGTTCGAAAGCATGTGAAAATGCAAGTAGAAAAATAGGAACCACTTTTGGTGGGAAGTAACAGCGTTCCGTGCGCTTTCAGCATTTAGTCATGCCAGCCACATGACCACAGAGAACCAGTTTTGGGGGGGCGTGGTGGGTTCCTACCAGTTCAGATCGGTTCGGCCGAACCGGTAGTGGTTTGGCGGCCTGGATCACTGGAACCAGCAGTGACCTAGGCATGCCACGCCCCCCGAAACTGGTTCTTCTGGCACGCCATAGGTGCCGCTATCTTGTTTCTCACTTCTGTGCATGAGCAGAAGCATTTTTATTGCATTGTGCATGCGCGCGCAAAGCGTGCATGAGCAAACCGGCAGTAGAGCCTACCGGAACCCACCACTGACAGAGACATCCTCGGACAGCGCTGGCTCTTTGGCTTTGAAATGGAGATGAGCACCACCCCCTAGAGTCGGGAAGGGCTAGCGCATATGTGCGAGGGAAACCTTTACCTTTACCTTAATCTTGGATGGGAGAAGAGTACAATTCCTAAGGTCATGACTGAGAAGCAGAGTGTCTGGGATTTATTTATATTTATTTATTTGCAATAGTGGCAATATCTATATCTTGGGTGTAGGACGAGGGTGAAGGTTCTTTCTCCGTGCTCGTGGGTTGGTTTCCAAACACTTCCTTACCAGGATCCCCTAAAGCCGTGATGGCGAACCTATGGCACGCGTGCCACAGGCGGCACGCGGAGCCATTTCTGAGGGCACGCGAGGCATTGCCCTGTCAGCTCCAGTGCGCATGCACCCGCTGGCCAGCTGATTTTCGATACTTTTTTCCTGAAGCCTCCAAAGGGCGAAAAACAGCCCAATGCAAAGAGAGCTGCCGGAACGGGGAAAGACAAGCGGCAAGGAAAGAGGCTTCTTTCACTCCTGCTGGCTGTTCTATTTCCCCCTCCCCCCTGCTACTAAAAAGGATCCTTGAATCCACAGGGAGAGAGCTGCCAGCACGAGTGAAAGAAGCCTCTTTTCTTGCCGCTTGTCTTTCCCCCGTGCTGCCTGCTGTGTTCCCCCCTCCCCCCTGCTACTAAAAAGGATCCTGCCCGATCGCTGAGAGAGCTGCCAGCACGGGGGAGACAAGCGGCAAGGAAAGAGGCTTCTTTCCCCCGTGCTGCCTGCTGTGTTCCCCCCTCCCCCCTGCTAGTAAGGAAAGAAGAAAAGAGGCTTCTTTCACTCAACGTGGCTGCTGTTGCCCTTTTCTCCATTTCAGTGCTAGGGCATCGAGGTTGCCCCACCCACCATCGCCCAGGTCCTCGCTTCTCCCAAACATTTCTTTGCCTACCTGATTTCCAGCTCCATCGCGTTTCTTGCCATCATGTGCAGAGAAACAAAGTTTGTGGGACTAAAAAAAACTTCAATCAATTACAACTTGGGGGGGGGGGAGAGATCTCGCAAAGTTGGAATTGATTGATTGAAAGGAGTTTTTTTTAGTCCCACAAACTTTGTTTTCCTGTCCAAAACGGCAAGAAACACGATGGAAAAATGCTACGGAGGGGAAATTAAATAGGCAAAGAAATGCTTGGGAGAAGCGAGGACCTGGGCGATGGGGGGTGGGGCAGGCTCCATGGAGTGGTGCTGAAATGGAGAAAAGGGCAACAGAGGAGCCACCTTGAGGGGGGGAAAGCTGCTTTTCCTTATTTCCTTGCTACTTGTCTTTCCCTCATGCAGATTGGTCTCTTCCTCATTTCCCTTTGGATTGCAGGGACCAGGCAGGATCCTCTGTGCTAGCTCCCATTAGGGGGGGGGGGGGGAACAGAGCAGCCACCTTGAGGGGAAAAAGCTGCTTTTTCTTCTTTTCTTGCTGCTTTTCTTTTCCCTGTGCCAGCAGCTCCCTTCCTCATTTGTCTATTGACTGTAGTGCCCAGGATCCTCTTTAATAGAAGGGGAGAATTTAGCAACTGGACTCACACCTGCCATTGTAAAAAGGGCCCAATCTTTACACAGGAGAATGATAAGGGAAGGTTTTTTGACACAGGAGCACACTTGAGCATCCCCCCACCCCCACCCCAATCTCTGCCCGTTAGTGGCAGAGCAACTTCTCCCCTCACTGGGTGTTAGTTAGCCAAGGGGAAGCAGCCAGAGCAGGGAGTGGCAAGGAAGCCTTGTGCAATAATGCACGGTCCACACAGGTGAGCGGGGACATTACGTTATGTGGGTCGGCACTCGAGTTCATGTGATAGCGCGCACGTATGTGCTTTTGGCACCCGAGGCGAAAAAGGTTCGCCATCACTGCCCTAAAGTCTGCTCAAGATGTTACCTAGCCTAGTAATGAAACATTCGAACACCAGCCCACAAATTCAGAGAATGAAACTTCACACTCATTTATTTATTTATATTTCAAATTTCGTAAACCTCCATCTCCCTCGGATGTCAAACAATTCTGATGCTCTTGAACAACATAAATTATAACATGGAGGAGTCAGAAATTGTGCTCAAATCAAGGGAGACCTTACTTTTAAAAAATGTTAATATATATGTTAATGTCATCTATCCTTCTACCTCTCTTAAGTTGCCTAAGATTCCTGCCAAAACTGAAGTTATGCACACAGGAACCAAAACATATTGACCATGTTGGCATAATATGCTAGGCCAGGGGTCTCCAACTTTGGCAACTTTTTAAGGCTTTTGGACTTCAACTCCCAGAATTCCTCAGCCAGTGCTTGAGCTGTCTTGCCTTGTCTAAGAACTGTCCAAATCTATAGTAACCACCATTCTGCATTTGATACTAGTAGAAATTAGTGTCAAGCTTTCATTTCTATAAAAGAACGGCATTTTTTTCTATTTATCACGTGAATGTTTCTTTATTAGAACCGAGAAAAGTGGGATCATCTACATCCGTGATGGTGAACCTATGGCACGTGTGGCGCAGGTGGCACGTGGAGCCATTTCTGAGGGCACGTGAGGCGTTGCCCTGTCAGCTCCAGCGTGCATGCGTGCTCTGGCCAGCTGATTTTTGGCCTTGATTTTCGGCTGTTTTTCGAAAAACCGCCTAACGCGCAAACCGGAAGTTCGGGAATGGACTTCTGGTTTGCCCATTGGGCTGTTTTTCGCCCTCCGGAGGCTTCAGGAAAACCTCCTGAAGCCTCCGGAAGGAGAAAAACGGCCCAACGGGCACCCCGGAAGTTCCTTTCCCAAACTTCCGGTTTGTGTGTTGGGCTGTTTTTCGCCCTCCCCAGGCTCCTAGAAAGTCTCTGGAGCCTGGGGAGGGAAGAAACAGACCTACCGGGCCCATCGGAAGTCAGAAAACAGCCTCCGGAGGGCCTCTGGGGGGGGAGGGGGCCGTTTTCGCCCTCGCCGGGCTCCAAAAAAGCTGTGCATGCATGCGCGGGGGGAACAGAGGAGCGCAAGCTCAAGGGACACTGCATGGAGGGGCATCAAATTATGGGGGCACGCACGCACACACGTGCTTTTGGCACCTGTGGCGAAAAAGGTTCACCATCACTGATCTATATGATGATTTCAGCTTCTTCCTTATTGTTCACACTCTGGATATCTGGTGACTTCACTACTCCTATTGTTTCATGACTTACCTCCTTGCCCTTTCTCCCATATAGAATTGATGTATAGCAGCAATTTTTTAAACATTTGGCAGCTTTTAAGATGCATGGACATCAACTCCTACAATTCCCCTGCCAGCTGAAGTCCACCCATCTTAAAATTGCCAAGTTTGAAAAAAACTGCCTTATAGCATTACTTAGGTGTTACTAATTTTTCAGTGCTTCTGAGCGGGGGATGCAATTTTAAAAACGTGTCAGTGGCATGTATAGAAAATATCTCTTGAGGGTGGACATCCCCATTCACACACCAAAAAAAAAATTAACTAGAGAGGGGCATAACCAGTCACAAACCACTATTTATCAGAATGTCCCATTTTCCCATTCATCTCAATTAAAATGCCTGAACTAGTCTACTCTACATAACAAAGGTAGAATTAGTCTTCTACAGAAACTCGCCACATGGCATCTGGGAACTCAACCAAGCTTGGGACTCAAAAGACACACAACCTAGAAAGTTAGCTAAGACCCCCCCAGCCCTGGGAGTTTGACAACCAATCAGAATGCATTTCTTACATAGGAACAGGAAACAGAGAGGTAGGGGCAGGGGGCGGGTCGAACAGAAAGTATAAAAAACACAGGAACTCCCAGCAAGCCCCCTTTTCCTCTTTTCTTCTTTACCCAACATCTGGAAGCATGTAATCCCCCTTTTCTGCTCAGGAACTCAAGCCATGTGATCCTGTCCACCATTAAACCATCTTTCCAAGCAGCCTCCATGTTTCTAGTGTCTTTTTCCCCACTTGGAACTGAACCCAGAATAACATTTCTTCCAACAGGGGCATAACCAGTCACAAAGCACTATTACCAGAATGTCCTATTTTCCTGTTTGACTCAACCGGGTATTTTTCACCCTAAATTTATTTGTGTGCTGGTCACCATGGAAAATATACAGGCCTGAGATCCTTTCAAGGCCAAGAGATGCATTTGGAATTTTAAAGACATTTCATGGTGTTCCAATAGCAATAAAACTGGAGGGAAATATCTCCAAAATGGTTGCATGTGGACATCACCACTTGCAAAGCCCCAGAAAATTATTTGTCCCTTTCTCTAGCCTCCTGCCCCCTGCACCCCCCTCGCTTTCCCTTATGTTTTTTTCTGGGCAAGACCACATGCTCATTTCAAGTAAAGCACTGACTAACTATCCTCCATCTTCATCTTCTAAAAAAAATGGTATGGATATCTCGTTGCTTATTATCAAAGAGACAAGTGCTACCTGCTCCTTGCCTAGATCCAAATATTTTTTCTTTTAGCAGCAAAAAGAGCAATGCCCTAACATGAAGCCATGTTTAGTTTCACCCACCTGAATTGCTGGAGTTGAAAAGATGACAGATGAGAGCAAGGTGATCACAACTTAATTTGCCAAGTTGCCAAGCAACCACAAATCCCTAAGTGTAGCTAGCAGCAACTTTAGAAGATTCACTGCCGGTCCTTCCTACCGGCAATGGTGCTGGCAAAAGCTCTTGAAAGAGCTTTGCTCTAGTCTATACACCTAATGAGGCTTAATTAACCCTCCTAGCAAATCAATCCTAAAAACAACCTTCTTTATAATTAAAGCTCTTCCCAGCCACTTGATGCTTATGGAGTTGGGGTGGGGCTGGAGGAGAAAGTCTCTGACAGCAATTACTGGGTGCTTAGCCTAATTCCCAAACAAATTGACTGAGCTTAAGTGCCAGTGGAAAAGACCTGTCTGTTCCTGTCTACAGATAATAGAGATTTTGCATGTTTCAATAGTAAGGTGTTCAATCAAGAAAACCTGCTAGCTGCCTCTCGGTTATTACTTTTAACTGCATTGAACCATGGAATGGACCAACTCGCCACGGCCAACTCGCCATATGGGGCAACTCAACAAGTACAAAAGTTAAATTAATTTCAACAGAACCGTGGCCCATAATAATAAAAGAAAGTAAGTCTATCCAGAAATACAAGAGTTAAAATAATTTCAATGAAAAACATGGTCACTGATAACAAAAGATCCTGAACGAAATGATAAATACAGCATTGAATTTTTCCTGCAGCAAGTTGTCCCGTGGCGAGTTTGCCCTTCACTCATTGGGCCAGTGGTGAAATTCAAATATTTTTACTATTGGTTCTGTGGGCGTGGCTTGGTGGGCATGGTGTGGCTTGGTGGGCATGGCAGGGGAAGGATACTGCAAAATCTCCATTCCCACCCCATTCCAGGGATGGATATTGCAAAATCTCCATTCCCACCCAACTCTGGGGCCAGTCAAAAGTGGCATTTGCCAGTTCTCCAAACTACTCAAAATTTCCGCTACCGCTACCAGAACCTATCAGAACATGCTGGATTTCACCCCTGCATTGGGCCATCCTTGCGTCTATAATAATGTTTCTCAACCTTAGTCACTTTAAGATGTGTGGGCTTCAAATCCCAAGTTTCCTTATCAAAATATAATAATAATAATAATAATAATAATAATAATAATAATAATAATAATAATAATAATAATAATAATAATAATAATAATAATAATAATAATAAATATTTATTTCTTAGCCGCACCCTCTCCCGAAGGACTCGGGGCGGCGTACAATGAAACATATGAAATAAATATGTGGACAAAACAAACATATAACAGAGACATATACCGAGACATACACAAGGAGGAGGTCGGCTGATAAATAAAACAATTAAAATACAGTATTTAAAAACCCCTAGATAATTAAATATAATTAAAATACCCAGTAAAAACCCGTCAGGAGCGATATGGTTAGATCAAAGTTGAGCCAGGCCAGCTGCTTGGAATAGGTGGGTCTTAAGCTTAATACGAAAGGAGCGGAGGTCAGAGGTATTCCTAATATCCGGAGGGAGGTCATTCCACAGGGCTGGGCCCGCCACAGAGAAGGCTCTACTCCTAGGCGCCGCCCCCGACACTGTCTAGTGGACGGCACCTGGAGGAGGCCCTCTCTGTGCGAGCGGATTGGTCGCAGGGATGTATGGGGCAGAATACGATCCCGCAAGTAACTAGGTCCTGAGCCATAGAGCGCTTTAAAGATTATTATCAAAACCTTGAAACGCACCCGATAGACCACAGGAAGCCAGTGCAGCTCGCGCAGGAACGGTGTCACATGGGAGTACCTAGTACTCCCCATAATTACCCGCGCGGCTGCGTTCTGGACCAACTGTAGCCTCCGGGTGCATTTCAAGGGAAGCCCCATGTAGAGAGCGTTACAGTAGTCCAAGCGGGACGTCACCAGCGCATGAGTGACTGTGCGTAAGGCATCCCAGTCCAGTAGGGGGCGCAATTGACGCACCAGGCGAACCTGGTGGAACGCCCCCCTTGCCACGGCTGTCACATGGTCATCCATGGACAGCCGGGCATCCAGGAGGACGCCCAAATTGCGCGCCCGCTCCACGGGGGCAAGTTGAATGCCCCCAATGGCCAATGATGGAATTAATTGGCTGAACCGGGGAGCTGGTACCCACAGCCACTCCGTCTTGGAGGGGTTGAGCTTGAGTCGGTTGTCATCCATCCAGATCCGTACGGCTTCCACACACCGGGACATCACTTCGATGGCCTCGTTGGGGTGGTTCGGGGTGGAAAAGTACAGCTGAGTATCATCAGCGTACAGATGGTATCCCACCCCGAAACCACGGATGATCTCACCCAGCGGCTTCATATATGTGTTGAAGAGGAGTGGCGAGAGGACCGACCCCTGTGGCACCCCACAAGTAAGGGGATGTAGGGTCGACCTCTCTTCTCCTGCCAACACACGCTGCGTCCGGTCAGAAAGGTAGGAGCCGAACCACCGCAAAACGGTGCCCCGGACCCCCAACCCCTCCAGCCGGCGCAGCAGGATACCATGGTCGATGGTATCAAAAGCCGCCGAGAGGTCTAATAGGACCAGGATAGAGGAACAACCTCTGTCTCTGGCCCTCCAGAGATCATCCACCAACGCGACCAAGGCCGTCTCCGTGCTGTGACCGGGGCGGAAGCCGGACTGGCGCGGGTCTAGATAATCATTTTCCTCCAGATGTCGTGGAAACTGGTAGGCCACCACACTCTCTACAACCTTTGCCAAAAAGGGAAGGTTGGAGACAGGACGATAATTGGCCAGCTCCAAAGGGTCCAGGGAAGGCTTCTTGAGCAAGGGTCTCACCACCGCCTCTTTCAAGGCGGCCGGGAGAGACCCCTCGCTCAGCGAAGCATTCACTAGGCCCAGGAGCCAGTCTCGTGTGAAATGTCCGGGTCTGACTTGAAGGATGTAGGAAGTTAGCACCCACCCCTCTCCTAGGAAAATGAAATATTTTAGGAAATATGAAAAGGGCAGAATATTTCCCCTAAAACAGGGGTGTCCAAACTTGGCAACTTTAAGACTTGTGGACTTTAACTCCCAGAATTGCTGGGGAATTCTGGGAGTTGAAGTCCACAAGTCTTAAAGTTGCCAAGTTTGGACACCCCT
This sequence comes from Natrix helvetica, assembly GCF_964273705.1. Lineage (NCBI taxonomy): Eukaryota > Metazoa > Chordata > Lepidosauria > Squamata > Natricidae > Natrix > Natrix helvetica. The sequence continues at coordinate 16,687,379 of NC_138553.1, forward strand.
GCCCTAAAAGGAAGGCAGAAACTCACCACCACCACCCCAAACACACCTTTGTTAATGGGCCATTAAGGCTTGGGCCAGTCTATTCTACATAACAAAAATCTACCTTCTTCAGGCAGAGCCATAGTAGGAATTGCCCAAAGCCCTTTCATTACATCATCACTCAGCAAAGCTCAACCAAGCCTGGGACACAAACAACCTACAAAGTTACCCCTGCATGGCCCCATGGGAGTCTGACAACCAATCAGAATACAAGCTCAAATTCAAAAGCCCAGAGAGGGCATAAAACCCAGGGACTCTCAGCATTTCTTCCCTTTTTTTCGCCCAGGATCTCAAACCATGTGATCCTATCTGCTATTAAACCATCTCTCCAAGCAGTCTCCATGTTTCCGGTGTCTTTCTTCCCACTTGGAACTGAACCCAAATGGACATTTCTTCCAACAATTATAAAAGCAGAACTTCCTGATATGCATCTCTCTCTGCCTCCTAGTCTGTAAAAATACAAGAATGAATGCCACAATGGACCAAGTTACCTGAAATCAGCTGACAAAAATGGCATTGTAACCTAAGACCAGCTCTGAATCTATTATGTCTCAGGAGCTTATACTGCAAACAGAGGAGTACAACAAAGAATTGGTCAGAAGGAAAACACGTGGCAAACCCAGTTATTCAGAGGCTTTGCTCTCAGTTACAGCCTGTCTCCAAATTGGTTCCATTCTGCTTAAGAGCCCAAGGGAAGGCAGCGGCTACCCCTTCCATGCAGGAGCCTCACGCTATAAAATCAATGAAACAGGGCAAGACTAAACTTCCTGTAGGTTTTACTTAAATTCAATTTGCATTAATCAAATTCAGTCCCTGTGAGCCTGTCACATATTTCCCTTTTTGTTATGTGCCGGTATGTTTAAAACGTTGGCATTTTGGAAAGCTGAAAAGTGCGGGGAAAACCCAAAGGTGGCTGAAAGATGGCCCAGGTGGTGGGTACAATAAGCTCAAAGCCGGAAACCTCAAGAGAGCAAGTTGGTCAAATCTTTTCAAGATGTTTTGATCCCTACAAGAGAAAAGGCAGAGGTTTTGTGGTTGGGCTTTGACACTGTGAGAAAGAAAATTGCAGATTTCCTTACACATAGTTTACTACATGAATTACAACTTTGTTCATCTATAGGTAGTCCTCTTGCTGTTATCTAGCCTTGAAGACAGACAGATAGACAGACAGACAGATAGGCAGGCAGGCAGAGAGAGAGATGTAGTTACGATAGAGAGACAGAGATGTAGATAGAGAGATAGAGAGGTAGATAGATAAACAGACAGACATGTTCTGATAGATATAGTTTAGATAGATAGATAGATAGATAGATAGATAGATAGATAGATAGATAGATAGATAGATGATAGATAGATAGATAGATAGATAGATAGATAGATAGATAGATGATAGATAGATAGGCAGGCAGGCAGATAGACAGGCAGACAGGCAGATGTAGTTATGATAGAGAGATGTAGTTAAGGTAGATGATAGATAGATAGATAGATAGATAGATAGATAGATAGATAGATAGATAGATAGATAGATAGATAGATAGATAGATAGATAGATAGCTGTAGTTTAGATGTAGTTTAGATGTAGTTTAGATACAGCTAGACAGATAGACAGACAGACAGACAGATGTAGTTAGGAGAGAGAGATATTAGAAGTAATAATGATAGACAGACAGACAGACAAAAATATAGGAGAGAGACAGAGACAGAGACAAAGAGAGGTGCAGGTAGTCCTCTACTTAGGACTGCAACTGGAACCAGAATTTCCATTGTTAAGCAAGGTGGTTCTTAAGTGAATCACACCCAATTGTATGATCTTTTTTTGCCATGGTTGTTAAGCAATTCACTGCTGTTAAGTGAATCACATGGTCTTCAGGAGAATCCAGCTTCCCTGATTTTGTTTGTTGGAAGCTGGCTGGGAAGGCGCAATTGGTGATCGCATATTCCTGGGACATTGCTACCGATGTAAATCCATGCCCATAGCTGAGCACCCAGATTTTGATCACGCGTCTGCAGAGATGCTGCAGTGGTTGCAATGCGAAGAACTGGCTGTCAGTAACTTTTTTCGCTGGCATTGTAATTTCAAACGGTTCTCTAAATGAATGATTGTAACTCGAGGATTTCCCGCCCACAAAGCCATACATTATGATTTATAAATCCATAATGGCTGCATTAAAATAATCCACTAGGCCAAAATCAAATTACCTTGCAGCTTTTCACAACATGTGCAAGAGATCTGTTGGAGCTGGAAAATTATTTTCAGAGCCAACTTTTGAGTAGGTGAATAGACTAAAGAAAAATGTTTCCCCCTCTTCGCTTTCTTGATGATCTCTTTTCTGCTGATGTTAGTTTTCAGTTTCCAATGCAGTACATTTGTATATTTTGTTTGCCTACAAAGCATCCTCTAAAGATATATAAAAATGCCTACTGGCAATGATTATGCATATTGATAGCATTATATGTGTATTTATAGAACCACAACTGCAAAGCTTTGCCAATATGCTATATTTAAACACAAACAGCATCCTTTTATCAGGCTGGTTGAAAACTGGACATCCTTTGACAAGAAGCATGGAGGTTTTGACAAGGAAGTGCATTTATCATAAGCTCTCTCCAAAGGAATATATGAACTCCAATCCAGAAAATAAAAGTATCTGGGAATTACCGTATTTTTCGGAGTATAAGACACACCTTTTTCCCTCAAAAAAGAGGCTGAAAATCTGAGTGCGTCTTATACACTGAATACAGCATTTTTGCCTCCCGAAACCCTGCCCCCTTCACCAAAATGGCCATGCATAGCTTTTAGGAGGCTTTCAGAGAGCTCATGGGGGCTGGGGAGGGCAGAAATGAGCAAAAAACATTTTTTGCTCCTTTTTGCCCCACCCCCCAGGAGCATTCTACAAGCCTCCTAAAGGCTATTCATGCCCTTTTTGGGGGAGGGGGAAACGGGCCCGTTTTCGTGAATAACTGGGCCGTTTTTGGGAGGTTTGCAGAGTGTAAAAACTTTTTTTTAAACTTGCCTCTTCAAAACCTTGGTGCGTCTTAAACTCTGGTGCGTCTTATACTGCGAAAAATACGGTAATTGATCAACTGGCTAATTTAAAGGAAATATCCATCTGTATCTCATCTGCCATTGCCAAATTCCTCAAGACAAAAGGTGGCCACTATATCCCTTCAGCACTCAAATTATTCAAAGCTAAAACAATAGGGCAATTTTTTATGGTGCCCAGCTGGGTCCCTTCTTCAACTCTGCACCCATTAGAACTTGTTCAATTCAAATTTCTGAGATTGACTCTTCAGATCCCAAAATGTGCATCTAATGCTACTCTAGAGATTAGAGACAGGCCTCCTGAAAGTGGAAGTAAAAGTGTGGGACCATGTTGAAGTACTAAACAGGTGTCAAACCCGCACCGTCATGTTGCCATCACGACGGTTTTTCCCTTTGTGGAGCTGGGGTGGGAGTGGCCTACGTGTGAAAACATCTGGGGAATGGAGGCTGGCTGGGGAATTCTGGGAGTTGAAGTCCACAAGTCTTAAAGTAGCCAAGTTTGGACACCCCTGCATTATGCCTTCCCAGTTATCAGGCTAGTGTTTTTTTTCCCCTTCATGGAAGAAAGACGAATGAATGTTATGGATGTTTCTGAGAACTTACTGGAGTGCCGTTTTGTAGTGGTAGATGGCTTCTCTATCCCGGCCTTGGTCTTTCAGAAAATTGGCATAGTTGTAGTGCACCTTGGCATTATGGGGCAGAGTTTGGACTCCTGATCTATGGAAGACAAACCACACAGGAACAGCAATGTAAATCACTTGGTTTAAACATTTCACTTCCTTGTTATTCTGTCTCAAGGAACATCAAGCGAGAAACAAGCCTGCTCGAAAATAAATACCTGGAAGGATGCCATCATGCAGAATTGTACAGTGGTGATCCACATTAGACTTGAAGTGCTAGCACACGTGGGGAATACTAAATGAAGCGAGAATTTATGGTATTTCATCGTAATGAAAAAAAGGACACCCTGTATAAAAATCCGAGCTTGCAGCTTTGTCTCTGAAGAAATTCCTGTTCTGATACAGACTCAGAAGCCAAGAGTAGGAACAGACAACAGTGTCATGATGGGCAGCTGCATTCCCATAAGGGGAAAGTAGCTAAGATGGCATGCAACTAGTAAGGACAGAGGCTCCTTCCGACAGAAACTTAAGACCCACCTGTTCCAATTAGCTGGCCTGGCCCATTGATAGTCCCATTTATACCTCCTGGCAAATATTTTATCCTGGGATAGTTTTTAGGGGTGTTTTTTAATGTATTTTTAAATGTTTTTAATTTTTAAATTTTAAATCTAACTTTAACTATTGTACAGTAAACTACTGCTACCTCCTCCAGCCACACCTATATTTATTTTATATTTATATTATGTATATTATTGTTTTTTAATATGACTGTACACCGCCCCGAGTCCCTTCTGGGAGAGGGGCGGTCTAGAAATCAAATAAAAGTTAAAGTTAAAGTTAAAGAGGCACAGCTCTCAGTAGCTAAGGAAATGTATTTCCTTTTCTTTGCTCCTCATTTTTCCCCAGTTCTTTTCTATCGTCCATCATCTACCCCCTCCATACCTCTCACACACAGAGACTTTCCCCTGATAATGTTGATAAATAATTTTAATATGAGCTTGATTGGTTCAGTGGTCCTGAAGATGGCATAAGGCAGGGGTGACAAACTCAAGGCCCAGGGGCTGGATCTGGCCTGCAGGGTGTTTAGATCTGGCCCGTGAGGCTGCCCTGATAAGAGCAAAGGACTGCCCCGCGGTGCCTCTGACAGCGAAAACGGAACTCGAGAGGGCTGTGTGAGGCCTTCACTGGCTGAGGGTTGCAAGAGGCCATCTCAACCAAAAAATAGAGCTTGCGAGGGCCGCTGGCGGCACTCCCAAACTCCATTTTTGCTGGCAGAAGGTCGCAGGAGGCCGTCCCAGCCGAAAATGGAGCTGGCAAACTGCTCAGGCCACCACAGGTGCCCCCGACACAAGTGACGTCGAGCTTCCCATGCCCAACCTGGACACACCCAACCCATCCCCCCCAAGGTCAAACACAAGCCTGATGCGGCCTTCAATGTCATCGAGTTTGACACCCCTGGCATAAGGTGATCTTAATGAAGATTGACTCTCTCCACTGAGAACTTCCTTAGAACAACTATTAGATCAATATTGCTGTAGACAGTGAACGCCAAGTCTCATAGACAACAGACCAAGGCTGCCTTAGTTTAACAACTACGAAATGTCTGACAAAAAGCAAAGCAAGTATATTCAATGGGGAGGTGATGGTGATGTAGAAGAGGAAGGTGTTTTTTGGGGTGGTTCTTGGGTTTCTTTCTGCAGAATCTCCAACTACCGAGATTTCTGGAGAATGAGAGAGAAAAGTAAGGCTCAACTTTTCCAAAAAGAGGTTGAATAAAAATACTCCCAAGTTAGAAGGGTTCTACTTTCATTAATGCTTGAGCCTGTACTTTGGTGAAATCTGTCTAGAGCAGTATTTCTCAATCATGCTGGCTGGGGAATTCTGGGTCCGCCTATCTCAAAGATGCCAAAGTTAAGAAACACTGTTCTAGAACGTTTTCCAAATAGTATCCATACAGCTTTTTTAAACTCAGAAACTCCTCCCTTCAATTCACTAACAGAGACAATTCTGAATGTGCAACAAAAAAGCACACGTGAAACTGAGAAGAACAAGAAAACTGTTATACAGATGGAGATGAGGACGAAATAAAATTTCAGTACACTTTTGTCCAAAAAATGGCATTCAAGAAGGGCTATAATAACTCTCAAAAATCGGGAGAAGGAGAGAGGAAGGGGAAGTAGAGAAGAGAAGGATGATAGAGGGAAGAAAGGAGGTAGGGAGGAGGAGGAGAGAGGGAGAAGAAAATGATGGATAGGGTACAAATATGGTGTATGGAGAACAGAAGAGCCAATAATTGTTTTTTGGGGTTGATGTAAGTCAAATTGATGTAAATATTTAACAATACAAAATAATGTTGGTTATGTAACAGTATAGATGTGGTTATTTGTATGAAAATGAATAAAATAAAAAACTTTACTTAAAAAAAAACTCTCAAAAATCCAAGATATAAATTTAACACTTAAAATTGATGATGCTCGTCAAATAGATTCTTCACGGTAATCAACGCAAGCAAAATCTGACATTTTGCTGCTTGGGAAACTTCTAAGTACAGTATCCTGCCAAAATTGTCCTGGAAAGCTTGAAATCTGGTGCCAGATTTACCTGGAAAACCATTTTCTAATTAAAATAGGAAATAATAAGTATGCACAACAGAGCCACGAAGGGAAATGCGAGGAACAATAACAAAATGTTTTTTTCCATTTCTCGTTGAATAGTTCAACTCATAGTTTCCATGAACACTTGCCCAATAAAATCCGATATTGTTCCCTGAAGAAAATATATAACAATTGAACTAGTTGAGAATAGGAAATAAAGAGGGGAAAACCCATGGTTTTCTATGTTTGAGAACAATATGATTTCCTTCTTTCTCACAGATCAGCCTATAATTCAGTGCCATGCATAAACAGTCCATTTGAGATGAAACTTCTATGAGTCAAGAATATGTTTTATTTTTTAGGACACAGGTTGTCCACACAGAATACAAATGTCCAGCTTCCAATAGAGCTCCTGTTTTAGGACTAAGAGAAATGTTAGTGCTTCAACAAGTAGGCGGACCTGGTGAAATTAATTGTTTATTTAGCGTATGGCATATCATAGGTGGACTAGCGATATATATTAAATTTCATCTAGTAGAACACAATCTATCCATATAAAAGTGTGTGTGTTTGTTCCAGCATAACTCTGGAACACCTCAAGCAATTTCAACCAAACTTGGTAGACAGATGACTTACTCTCTGGAAACAAATACTGTGGGAGTAAGACACCCCTAACACCCCTCCATGGGTGTGTGTGTGTTCTATTAAGATACAGCCTGTTGTTCCGTAAAATGGCTTCTACCGTACAGCGCAGTGGAGTTGCCATGGTAACAGCTTCACAGTACTCCACAAGGGGGCTCCCTCTGGTAAGGGGGAAAATCCAACAGTAGAAATTACGTTTGGTCCAGACATTTTCCCACTATAAATAAATATCCGGGCAACGTCAGGTTACCAGCTAGTAAAATATAAATGTTAAAAACATCTATGTTGAAATACCAAAATCTAGTCCTTCTAACCATTGAAGTGCAGCATCGTTTACATTAAAAAAAAACAGATACTAGTCCGGTATATGCCCCCAGCTTATAGCCAGTCATGATATAATCTATAATTTGACATGGGCTTTGCAGCTAAGGGATCTCAAGATTTCCTAATTTCTAATCTGGTACCTTTAACCACTGTACCAGAGTGGCTATTGTGACTGTTTATGCAGTCATCAAAATACATGTTGTCCAGTTCATAATCCAATAAATCATTTTTCAGTTTCAAAAACATACACAGAAGAGCAACACATTGGAATACTCATACCAACCCAACATGCCTTTTCCATCCACTGGCTCTTTTAAAGCCATCCTACCTGAAAAGAGATTCTCTTGACAACCAGATTTCGTTCTGTTTCACTGTTTTCCAAGAGAACAGAAGCAGCAGCAAAGCCGAGAAGGACATTGCGGTGATCCCCCATCTATTTAGCCACAGGCAAAGCTTGTTTAAGCCATGGACCAAGAGGATGCAGTAGCCCATACTGGAAGGGAAGAAAAGGGAGAGGGAAGATGTTATACTTCAATTTACAGACAGTACAACGGACAGTGTGCCTTCTTAATCATCCTTTCTAATGATAAAGTAATTTGTTCTAAAGGGAGGATAAGTGGCAACCTTCTAGCTGATCTCAAAAAGCTAGGTAATCAGGTCAGATCTGATTCGTAGAGGATGGGAGAGCATCAGTGTTGAAGACTAGACAAGAAGTCAAAGAAAGATCCTGGAAAAAGGCAGCGTCACCATTTCTATATTGTTGTTCAGAGGACTACATGAATATGAGCACAAAGCCTCGAGGTACAGAGATCAGAATTACAGAATTGGGAAGAACCTCGGAGGTCTTCTAGTCCAATCCACTGCTCAAGCAGGAGACCCTATAACCAGTGATGGCTAACCTTTTTGTCCTCACATGCCGAAAGCACATGCGTGCCCACACCCATATTGCAATGCACCCCCTGCGCATGCAGACGGCCCCCCCTCACATGCATGCGACCCCATGCTCCTTCCGCCCCCCCGTGCATGCACATGCAATGCCCCACCCACCCATACGCGGGTCTCTCACATGCACGGCAGAGACCCGAAAATCAGCTGGCCGGCGGGAGGCACGCGCACATACACAGTGGAGCAGAGCTGGCTTGTTTGCCTGCAGAGAGGCTTCCGCATGCCACCTGTGGCACACGTGCCATAGGTTTGCCATCATGGCCCTATACCAGCAATGGCGAACCTTTTTTGGCTCGCGTGCCATAAGTGGGGGGAGCGCAGGGGGGTAGTGTGTGGGTGTGCCGCACCCATAATGCAATGCGTGACCCCCCAGTGCGCATGCGCGCACTACAGGCGCGACCCCCCCATTTTTTGCATGCTTTTTTTGCCCTCCCCAGGCTCCAGAGCCTTTATAGGAGCCTGGGGAGGGCGAAAACAGCCTCCCCCATCCCCCCAGAAGCCCTCCGGAGGCTTGAGGGACCTTCAGGACGCTTCCCTGAAGCCTCCGGTGCAGTCAAAACGACCCTCCGAGCAAATCGGAAGTCCGTTCCCGAACATCCGGTTTGATCGTAGGGCCGGGTTTTTGCGCTCCAGAGGCTTCACCGAAGCTCATGAAGCCTCTGGAGGGCCTTTGGGGTGGGGTGGGGGGTCTCTTTTCGCCCTCCCCAGGCTCCTAATAAAGGCTCTGGAGCCTGGGGAGGGCGAAAAATGGCTTTAAAAAAGGGTGAACTCAGCTGGCCAGCGCATACATGCACGCTGGCCAGCTGGCAGGGAAGCACCTCGCGTGCCCTGACAAATGGCTCCGCATGCCACCTGTGGCACGCGTGCCATAGGTTCGCCATCACTGCCCTATACCATACTGGACAAATGGCTTCTAAAAATCTCCAGTGGTGAAGCATCCACAACATCTGGAGGAAAATCATTCCATCCAAAGTAATTTTCTTCTAAATTGTTTAGATATAGCTTTAATTAAAAATGTTTAATGTCACAGCTTTAACTTTGTCTGGAAGTTTCACTTCTTTTAAGTATATTGCTTTGGTTTTATTAGGAAAAATGTACACGACAATCAAAATAAATAAGCTCATAATTATCTAAAATAACCTCATCAACCTAACTAATGAAATCACATTTTCATGCTACTCACAGAATCCTTTTTTAAAAAATATATATATACTGAGCTGCTGGCAGTTGCAAATTAACACATTTATAGAACATTGGGTTTTTTTTTTCAAAATTAAAAAAATCCACAAAGAGTATTAAACTGGGAAGAGTATTATGTCTTCAAACATATTAAAATATCAACCCTCTACCAACAGAGCCAGAATATAATTTGTTTTTCCTCTTCCCTGAGGATCAGTTTGCTATTTAGTAAAGCTATAAAGTAGCATACAACAACATGCTTTTACTCCCTAAATTTCCTTGGCTTTTTATATAACTACATTAATCAGATATCAACCAAGCCATACGTGGGTATTTTGTTGTCATGTTCTTCAGATCTTGGCTTTCCATAAAATCAAAAATACTTTTAAAAAAAAAACCTCTTTTAAAAAAAAACAAGACTATTGTATGCATAAGTTGGAAGGATTTGGCAATACCTACAGTGGAAGAATGCTTGGTGAAAATGATGGAAGATGCTGAGATGGCCAAATTGCCTTCTTTCATTAAGAGAAAATATAGTAGATTATCAACATACATTGCTAACTGGAAAACCTTTATGGACTTTTTATGTGAAAGAGAAAAAAAATGAACTTATCAATAGAAGAGAATATATGTAGCTCGGGAGTTGAATTGTGGAGTCCTTGATGGTCTCTGAGCATCTTTCTTTCTTTCTTTCTTTCTTTCTTTCTTTCTTTCTTTCTTTCTTTCTTTCTTTCTTTCTCTTTCTTCCTTCCCTCTCTCTTTCTTTCATTCCTTCTTCTTTCTTTTTTTCTTTCTCTTCCTTCCTTCCTTTCCTCTCTCTCTCACTTTCTTCTTTTCCTTCATCTCTCTCTCTCTCTCTCTCTCCTTCCTTCCTTCCTTCCTTCCTTCCTTCCTTCCTTCCTTCCTTCCTTCCTTATATATTTCATTAGCTTCAGACCCTGTTACTCTATCTGGTAAGAAAACATCTACAAGAAAAAAACCAAATTGAGAGAACACCAAAGACGCCATAAAAATGAACGTATTGATGTTTTAATGATTAGGTAGAATAGATTAGGGAAGAAACGGAAGAGAAGAAACACAGACATGTAGGAGAAAGGGATATTTTTATAATTGTACTTAAAAGTGCTGTAAAAAAGATCAGAAGCATTTCTTTGTATCTTTCCATTTTTTTTCTTTTCCTATCTCGCAATTTTAGCTTTCTCTTTGATTTTTTTCGTTCTTTCTTATTTTATATTAGTTTGTATTAGTTTTTAATCTTCCTTGTTATAACTGCTAATAAAATTATAGAATATAAAGGCTTTTACTGATTTCTCTGCAGAGAGCTAGATTTGGGCAATACGCAATGCAAAAAGAAAAAGAAAAAGAAAAAGAAAAGAAATTTGGCTAAGAAGGATCTACAAGGAAAAGTCTTTGCAATTTACGCTGATTTGTCTGTTTGGAGTATAGAATGAGGAAGCATTTAGCCCTAATGTCAATTCTTTTTTTCTTTTTAATGTGAGCAAATCAATTCTGCTTTACTGCTATCTGCTGAAGGGTTCTATACTCCATGCAATTACCATTTGAATACTCTCGTATATAACACCGCGTAGCCGACAATCAAGCAGAAATGCACTCAGCAGGACTTTTTACAATCCTGGCTGCTCCATCAGACCACATTTGATTATGCCACGTCATACTACGGTCTATTGAGGGGCATTTGGTGCAGAGAAATGTCCTCAACTGTATTACTGCATGTCCTAGTTCGACAGCTTGTAACTTTCTTTGAGCTCATGCACTGAAGTTAAATCTTTCTATTCTCCCCCTGGCTGAAAAGAAGAATTGACTATGCCTTAAATAATAAATCGTAGAAAAGGCCCAGCTCTAATCAGCAAGTCTTCGGAACTTAACGAGATTTTAAAAGAACTGCCAGAGGGACATGCTTAGCGGATGCCACATCTAAATGTGGATAAATATTCACCACCTTGACTGGCGAGCCATTGTCAATTACTCTCAGGAGCTGCTCGCTGGAGGGCTCCACCATCAGCCCCTATCCGTTTCCAGGCAGGTTTATTCTATTCTCCTCAGCAGGGGTTTATATTGTGCTTAAGAAGCTTGTTTTGCTTTATTTGGGGTGATGGGTGAATTTATCCACTGTAGCTTGAAACCATCATTTATAACTTATCATTTTACAGCTAAATCAGGTAAGGATTGGTTTGTTCAACAAACAATGGTTTAGCATGGTGCACAAAGGCATTCAGACACAATACTGGCATTGAACACAGTATAGTAGTTCAAAAGTATAGTATTACATTTTTAAATTTTTATTTCTGCGCAATGCATAACTGGCTTAAAAAAAACTAATAAAGCAGAGTTAGTAAAACCTATAATCCAACAAACCCAGCATTGAAATTAAAATAATGCCATGCTTTTCCTTAATTCAGGGGTGTCAAACTGGTGGCCTGCGGGCCGGATGTGTCCCGCACAGGCCACGCCCACTCCGGCTCCGCAAATGGGAGAAACATCGCAAAACGTGACGCCATTTTAGGATCCGTGAGTCCTAAAATAATCCTGAACATTTCTGATGATATTTTGTAGCATCCCCAGCCTTAAGATTCTCCCAAGCTCTGCTACCAGTTCACTGTTGTGATGTGAAGTTGTGATGACACCAAAAATCATAACCCATTTGTCACATCATGTAAATCACAGGTGTCAAACTCCCCGCATCAAGTTGCCGTCATGTGACATTTCACGATGTTTTCCCACTTTGTGGAGTGGGGGGAGGGGGCATGGCCTGCATGTGATGCATCCGATCCGCCGGCCACCAATTTGACACCCCGATGTAAATGATTATAACGATACTATCACCTCTGATGAAAGTATGTAAGTTATTTGTGTGCTGATATCAAGACCCATTTCATTATCTCTTTCCCTTGATTCCTCCCAAAACACTAGATTACCTAATTATGGCTCTATGTAGAATATCAGGAATTAATCATCTTTTTAACCTTACAGGCTTGGTACTTAACTAGTGAGAAATTATATAGTCTATTGCAGTGGTAGGATTCAAATTTTCTTACTACTGGTTCTGTGGGCGTGGCTTTGTGGGCATGGTGTGGCTTTGTGGGCATGGCAGGGGGAAGGATACTGCAAAATCCCCATTTCCTCCCCACCCTGTTAACCTGCTTTCCAGCTCCGTTCTCCTCTTCAGAGCAACAAAGGAAGACCAGCTGGAAGGCTGGGAGGCAGCAGGGGCGGGGCCAGCCTATTTGCTGGTTCCCCAAACTACTCAAAATTTCCGCTACCAGTTCTCCAGAACTGGCTGAATACCACCTCTGTCCTGTATAGATATTCAAGATTAAGCTTTTCTCCCAATCATTCTTTACCAAGTTCTCCAAGAGCTAGACTTTAACCTCTAGAGGAGAATGATTGTAGCTCAGGGTTGAAATGAAGGGTCGTTGGTGCTCTCTGAGTTTGGTTGTTTTCTTGCAGATGTTTCATTACCCAAATAAGGTAACATCATCAGTGCACTGAACTTGGCTAATGAAACATCTGCAAAAAACCAGCCAAGCTCAGAGAGCAACATGAGTCCCTAATTTAACCTTTTCTCCCCACAAATCTCCAGAAAGTAGTTTGAAGCTCCTCCTTCCTAAAAGCTTCCCCCTCAACAATCCTGATAAAGCCAAAATAGTCGTTTCCTTACTGGTCAGTGATGGGATGTGTAAATGCCAGAGATAGCTAAATCCCTTGAAAGATACTTCTGTTGCATGAAACTGGGTATGTCTAGTTTAATGAAAAGAAGGACTAGGGGAGACATGATAGCTGTGCTCCAATATTTCAGGGATGCCACAAAGAAGAGGGAGTCAAGCTGTTCTCCAAAGTACCTGAGGGTAGAACAAGAAGCAATGGGTGGAAACTAATCAAGGAGAGAAGCAACTTAGAACTAAGGAAAATGTGCTGACAGTTAGAACAATTAATCAATGGAACCACTTGCCTCCAGAAGTTGTGAATGCCCCAACACTGCAAGTTTTTAAGAAGATGTTGGATAACCATTTGTCTGAAGTGGTGTAGAGTTTCCTGCCTAAGTAGGGGGTTGGACTAGAAGACCTCCAAGGTCCCTTCCAACTCTGTTATTCTATTCTATTCTATTCTATTCTATTCTTTTCTAAAGCAAAAGCATTTATTCCTTGCTTAGCAGCTGAATTGCCCTCTTATGGAACCACAGACGTAGCTTTCCCCCGCCTTGGGGTAGGAAAGCCATCTCAGACAGAAGTACTCTATGGCAGTAGTCTGTATTGAACAAGTTAATCCTGAAGGAGACCATCTAATTTTGACAGTGACTGACAGGCTGAGGCAGTGTCTCTAGGTGGCTTAAAAAACAAGTGACTCTGGGGGAGAGAATATGAGAGTTTTATATAATTACAAGTGACATGGAAGATTGGGAGAACGATATTTCTTTCTGCCAATTACACAATACTTGAATTCAGGATCATCTAATTAAGGTGACTGGCAGTAGGTTCAGGAATGACAATGAGAAACAGCTTTTTCAGGCACCATAAAAATAGCTTATGGAAATTCATTGCCCTAAAGCAGTTTCACAGAAAATGAAAGTATTGTGGAAGAAGTTCCAAATCTTCAACATCTGGACTCTCCCATTTTAAAGGATCAGGCAGCAGATCCCTTGTAGAGAGGCTGGTGAAATTATATTTATCAAAGCAAGACTAGATCACAGCTAGTAAATTTAACCACGTAAACCATCTGGAGCTGTTTTGAGCTGGGCAATGTACCAAATAAACTAAATAACTAAATAAACAAATCTATAGGCTTATAACACTTTATACAGGTAGTCCTCAACTTACAACAGTTTATTTAGTGACTGTTTAAAGCAGTGGTGGGTACTGGATCCCGTTGCATGGTCACATGATTGGATTCTAGGTGCTTGGCAACTCACCCACAATTGCAACTCACCACTTGCCGCATACTGCAGTCATGTGATGGTAAGTTACGACTTTTTAAAGTCAAAAACTATCTAATATTGAACATCTCTGGATAATGCCGCTATTCTCAAATCCTGTCCTGATATAAGCAGTTATCCCTTTGAAAATTGCTACTGCATATAAACAAGTACAGCTGCAGGGCTAACAAAAAAAGCCCCAATAATCAAACAAACTTTTCCTAATATTATGAGGACTGAGACTAGCAAAATGTGAAGCAAAGAAACCAGGCAAGATCATTATATAAATGCTTACAGAATAGAGCTGGAAGGGACCTTGAAGGTCTATTAGGAGGTATTTATATAATGGCTGTTTCCATGTTCTGAACTAGCAAAGGTACAGCAGAAAACCAATTGTCACAACTTGGGCAACTGAGAATTTAAACCTTGGTAATTGACACATAAGCAAACATTATGTGGCTTTGTTGTTGTTGTTCAGTGGCTAAGTCATATCTGACTCTTTGTGAACTCCACAGACCACAGCACACCAGCCTCCCGTGTCCTCCACTCAGAGGCGGTATTCTGCCAGATCGCCTCAGTTCGGGTGAACTGGTAGCGGCAGCAGGCAGCTCCGCCCACATGTCATCACAAACGCTCTGCGCCTGTGCAGAAGTTTCTACGCATGTGCAGAAGTGCCTCATGAGAGCAAAGTAAGCGCACACATGCGTGAGCAAAGCAAGCGTGCACATTCACACGCTCCAAGTTCCAAACTGGTAACAAAGATAAGAGGAAACCATTACTGACTCCACTCTCTTCTGGAGTTAGCCCAAATTCATGTTAATTGTGTCGATGACACTATCTAATCATCTCATCCTCTCCCCTTCTCCTTTTGACTTCAGTCTTTCCCATCATCAGATCTTTTCCAATGAGTCCTCTCTTCTCATTTGGTGGCCAGAATATTTGAGCTACAGTTTCAGTATCTATCCTTCCAAATAACAGTCAGGGTTGACTCTTTAGGATTGACTGCTTTGATCTCCTTGCAGTTCAAGGGACTCTCAAGCGTCTCCTCAGACACCACAGTTCGAAAGCATGCAATTCTTCAGTGCTCAGCCTTCCTTGCGGTCCAATTCTCACAACCGTACATTAACACTGGGAAACTGATAGCTCTGACTATAACCTATGATGTGGCTGTCTTAAAAAATCGTAAAAAATCATTTGCATAACCGTAACTTCTTCCACACTGCAATAAAGCTTTCAGCAGACTGTGCTAAGGGAAGATTCTGCTGTGAGGAGGTTACTGAGCGCAGAAGGAAACAAATGGCTCAAGGAAGCTGTGCCGGCATGAACTCTAATAAACATAGGGATTTTGTTCTAGCTATATGATTACCAATTGCTATGCCTAAGCAATAGAGATTCTTCAAGATTGATACATTAAATAAAATAGCATGGAATGAAACATGGCATAAAAGGTAAAGATTCCCCTCGCATATATGTGCTAGTCATGCCCAACTCTAGGAAGCAGTGCTCATCTCCGTTTCAAAGCCGAAGAGCCAGTGCTGTCTGAAGATGTCTCCGTGGTCATGTGGCCGGCATGACTAAATGCCGAAGGCACATGGAACGCTGTTACCTTCCCATTAAAAGTGGTTTCTATTTTTCTACTTGCATTTTTACATGCTTTTGAACTGCTAGGTTGGCAAAAGCTGGGACAAGTAACGGGAGCTCACTCTGTTACACGGCGCTAGGGATTCAAACTGCCGAACTGCCAATCTTTCTGATTGACCTCCATGAAACCTGGCTTAGAGCGCATCAAATAATGTTCATGAACAGAAAACAAAAAAAGGGGAGAAATAACACTGAAAACAAGAGAATAATAATATATTCTCTAAAATAAATACTGGGCTGTATAGTAGAGGAGAAAGAGAAAGAAAGGGAGACAGAAAGAGAGAGAGAGAGAGAGAGAGAGAGAGAGAGAGAGAGAGAGAGAGAGAGAGAGAGAGAGAGAGAGAGAGAGAAACTGACTATTGGCAAGATGAAGTAAAATGACAGCAAAACCCTTTTGAGATTTTAATTTTAATTTTATTTTTTTCTTACTAGAGCTTTTCTGACAAGTGCAGAGTCCGCTTTCTTTTTCCAGATTAACCAAGGGTTGATCCATTGTTTTGGATAGGAACCGGCTTCATAGGCTGAGAGAGAGTGACTGGCCCAAAGTTACCCAGCCGGCTTTCATACCTAAGGTGGGATTGAGAATTTAAGAGTCTCCCGGTTTCTAGCCAGGTGCATAATAACACACCGTGACTTCTAAGCAATTTCCTCCGAAGCTTTTGAGGAATAGCAGATAATATGCATGGATTTTGCTGCTGCTTTGAAACATGCAGTGGGGACCAATAATTATCATCCTCTATTGTGAAATTTCTCATCCCTTGTGTATTACCTGGGGAAATATCTGTCTTGAGAAAGCTGGGTCCTAAGTGGATTTCCACATCGTTTTCTCATGGTCTCAAAAAATGAAAATTTAGTTCTTTATAAAAATGCTTAGGATTGTAAAACCTGGGTAGTAGCATGAAAACGGTCTCACATATATCCCTGGGTAGTTGCTAAAATCCTAGTTATGTAGTAGTAGTTGCCCAGATATTGGTGGATTTGCAAAGACAGAAATAACTTTGTGGGTTCTAACATACAAGACCTCTGTTCTGTCTTTTTAAAAATTGCAGGAAGTGCTTGACTTATGACCAGTTGCTTAGCCGCCTCACCCTCGGTCACACATTTACGGATATTTACAATACAATACAATAGTAGAGTTGGAAGGGACCTTGGAGGTCTTCTAGTCCAACCCCCTGCCTAGGCAGGAAACCCTATACCATTTCAGGCAAATGGCTATCCAACATCTTCTTAAAGACTTCCAGTGTTGGGGCATTCACAACTTCTGGAGGCAAGCTGTTCCACTGATTAATTGTTCTAACTGTCAGGAAATTTCTCCTCAGTTCTAAGTTGCTTCTCTCCTTGATTAGTTTCCACCCATTGCTTCTTGTTCTACCCTCAGGTACCTTGGAAAATAGTTTGACTCCCTCTTCTTTGTGGCAACCCCTGAGATATTGGAAGACTGCTATCATGTCTCCCCTAGTCCTTCTTTCTCTTAAGTTAGACATACCCAGTTCCTGCAACCGTTCTTCATATGTTTTAGTCTCCAGTCCCCTAATCATCTTTGATCCCCTAATCATTTGCCACATTCTACAGTCACCTGATTACATTTTGAATTTTTTTTGCAGAAAACAGACATTTACAACCAATGTTTGACATAAATATCCCATGGCGAACAACTATTTGTTGTTTGTTGTTGCAGCGGTCACTTAAGGACTGTCTCAAAAAAAAAAGGTCATAAAATCCAGTTGGTCAAATAGGTGATCTGATAAATGACCATTGGGACTTACAGCTGTAATGGGCAGGTTACAGTTGCAAATCAAGGACTACCTGTACTTTTTCTTTTCAAAACTACTTCTGAATCTCAAATTACTGTATTCTTTGCTATAATTGATAACCATTTGCCTGATATTGTGCTTTCAGAATCTCCCAGTTAAGTCTTTCTGCCACAATGATCAAACTGCTAAAGCAGATAAGATTAAATCAGACCTTATTAACAGACCCAACACAGATTTTATCACAGCATGTGGAGGAGGAAGAGGAGGAGGAGGAGGAGAAGAAGAAGAAAGGAGGAGGAGGAGGAGGAGGAGGGGGGGGGAGGGGGAGGGGGAGGAGGAGGAGGAGGAGGAGGAAGAGGAGGAGGAGGAGGATAAAATTTTCATTTGCCAAGGGTTATATTTCCTTGATGGGAGATTCAAGACACCATTATTTGAAAAACATGACAGCATATTTAGCAGAATTCTATATTTTGGAATACTGCTAAATACGTATTTAGTTCTCTCAATGTTCCTATTTTTTTTTTGACTAGAATATGTACCAGAAAGGCCTTAAGAGTTGTTTTTTTTAAAAAAAAATCACAAGAACTACCTCATTTTACAGATTAGACCTTGTACTTTTTCATCTGAGATTTAAATTACAGTACTGATCCCACAGCACAATTGTTATAGTTGAAAATTCAGAATCAAATTATCAAATGACAGAAGATAAAAAGTTTGCATGCTAAACATTACGGAAGATACACTTCAGATGATAATCTTAAACAAAATAAAAACAGGCAATGACTATAATTTGAGATAGCAGCTGACTCTTTTTTGTCAGGTACTACCTGAAATTGTAGCCATTGTTTGTTTTCATTTTACTTTCCTCTTTAAATAAACTTTAGATGAGTGGTTTATTGCTTATCAGCAAGGGAGGCTGACAACCACAAGTACCTCTAAATTAGCCTTCTCTTCTGGTTAGCAGAATGGTAATATATACCTACATTGCCCCTTCCCAGAAGAAAGTATTTTTCTTCCTTTAAACTAAATGTTTAACACCACCGGGTATCTTGAGCCAATTGTTAAGGGAACATGAATTGGTAAGTATTTTTGAAGCACGCTGCCAAGTTGCCAAGATAGCTACACTTCTGTCACTCAATAAAACTGTTACACAACATGAAACATGAGAAAAGTAATTCTTATTGTACATTATGAAGGAGGAGTGCAGGCTTTCATTAGTAGATCAAACAACCAAAGCTTAATAAGCTCTGGGCAAGAAAATATGAAAGAGAGTCAGTCCTGCCTTCTTTAGGATTACATGTCTAGGATTTTATTAACTTGGCAGGGTGGTGTTGTTGTTTTTTTTGGTGGGAGACAAAGAGTCCTAGATCTATCAATTCCTTCTTAGTAGACTCTGTGTGTATGTGGGTCTTTGTGCACTCACACATTTTCTATATAAACAAACCCTGAAAAAAACCAATAATTGCTTTGAAGAATATCAAAAGCCACTTCTTTGTGTCTATTCTTTCTTTTCTATTTTTCTCAACTTTTTGTTCTTTTCTTGCTTTCTCTTTTTTCTTTCTTATTTTAAATTGGTTCGTTTGGTTTTTATCTTCTCTTTTAAATGCACACACATTACACATACACTGAGCCAATAATTACAACCCAAGGCAACATATTTGATTTTTACTGAACTCTTTTCGGAGAAGGTTGGTTTATAGAAAATAATTGTCCAACCAGAAAGGTTTGCCTAGATCAGGTTTCTACAAACTGAAAAATCAGGTGAGCCATTTAAGAATTAGTGTCCATGAAACACATATTTCAGTGAAGTGCTAGAGAATGTGGTCAACTCAAGCTCAAGCTATAGATTATTCTAACCCTTGGTGAGCCAAGATTATTTTTTTAAAAAAGAAGAAGCAATATATGTCTATGGAGATTCTCGGTCATCCAGGTGACAAAGGTGCTTTTTTTCAAGAGGCAACAGGACTTTCTTGTTTTTCTTTGAAGGCATTTCACTTCTCATCCAAGAAGCTTCTTCAGCTCTGACTGGATAGTGTGGAATGGAAGGACAGAAGGTAGGGATACAACATCATCTTATCTCCAGTCTATGACACAGTTCTTTTAACAGTTCCAAGAAGGCTGCACACACATTTGCACCACTCTGGTGACCCTGATGACACAGCTCACCGGTGTCAAACTCGCTGGGTCACAGTGCCGTCACATGACGCAGCGTGACAGTTTTTCCCTTCGCAGAGCTGGGGTGGGCGTGGCCTACGCACGATGCATACGGCCTGCAGGCTGCCATTTTAATACTCCTGGCATAGATAAACTTCCAGGTGGCCTTAATGGCTCGCTAAAAGAATGTAAATGACCAGCTGACTGCAAGGACTATAAATCCTTCTATTCCCCACCATCCAATCAGAGCTGAAGAAGCTTCTTGGATGAGAAGCGAAACGCCTTCCAAAAAAACCCAGAAAAAACCCCCAAGAAAATCCAGCTGCCCCTTGAAAAAAAAGCACCTTTGGGACAAGACGCAATATATGAACAGCTTTATATGAAACCACCACGTAAAGCTAAAGAAATTATTACAGAAGCCTGCCACAATCCCTCTGAATATTTTTATCTATCTTGGCTGCAGAGGTCGGGAGGTTGCAGAACAAAATATCTCAAATTGGGAAAAGTTTTACTACCCTGTTTCCCTGAAAATAAGACCTCCCCGGATAATAAGCCCAATCGGGCTTTTGAGTGCATGTGCTAAAATAAGCCCTCCCCTGAAAATAAGCCCTCCCCCAAAAAATATTGCAACACAGCAGCAGCCATGAGGTGACCATGCTCACTGCCTCCTGCACCTCAAAAATAATAAGACCTCCCCAAAAATAAGGCCAAGTGCTAATTTTGGGGGTCAAAAGAAAATAAGACCCTGTCTTATTTTCAGGGAAACATGGTATTTACCTGCTTTTTAAAAAAAACACATCTTGGAACATTTCAGAAGTGGTAGCTTGTAGAGAACCAATGTAATAAAGACCATGATTTCAAAACTCACGCTTGAGTATTGCACCATAGAAGAATTAAATGTAGGAATATTACCTAGGCATATACAGGATGCGTTCTGCCACAACAAATCCCACCCTGAAGAAGAGGTTGCTAGCAGGTATGAAGGGGAAAATCAGGAACAACAGGCCAACTAGAACTTCTCTGTGTTCCAGTTTCTGTAACAAAATAATAATTAAAGATACACATGTGAAAAAGAATGCCGAAATCATATTAACAAATCCTTGTTTATTATGTATAAAAATGTAAGTCTTCTTGGGCCGGATGAGAGGAGATGTGATATACATAATAAATAATTCTTAATTAATTACAATAATAACCAAAGAAATGTTAACGGATAATGTTTAATGATATTTATATGTGTTGGCATTGGTAAAAGCAATTGTATAAAAGCTTTAAATGGTGAATTGGGGGAGGGGAAAGGGGGGGGAAATGCTTAGATATTTTATTAATTGATTTTTTCTTTTAGAATATGTTATAAGTTGTAATGTTACAGGAGGTTTGTTGAGATTGCCAATGAATGCCAGTGGGTGGTTGTGTTTTTGAATGCAAATGATATCAGATAAAAGCACGTTTAAATAATTTTAGCTAAATGAGAATGGTGGTGTATTGACAGTAAAATACATGAAGATTTTGATGTAAAATGTGCTATTCAATGGGAAGGAAATATATGTAATAATTATGATAGAAACGCATGAAAACTGTTTGTAACCAATCGACACGCTTTCGACAGGATGTAATGAAGGATGATTCTTTTTTTGTGTTTTGGTTTATTTAAAACAATTAAAAAATTTTTTAAAAAAGAATGCCGAAATCAGGCAAGGCAAGATCAGAGATCCAGTTCTGAGATTACAGTAGTCGCGAGTTATTCATACGCAAAAATCTGAACAAACCCCTAGATTCAGACAAAGATTGTCTGAATCTAGGGGTGGCTCAATTTTTGCATCAGCCCAAATACAGGCAGTCCTTGACTTATGACCAGTACTGAGATCAGAATTTCCATTGCTAAGCAAAGCCAATGGTAATTGTTAAATAACTCCCTCCCAATCTTTTTTTTTAAAGGTTGTTACACAATGTTAGTAAATATTGTTGGGGTTAAATCTAGCCTCCCTTATTGTCTTTGTCAGAAGCCAGCTGAGAAGGTCTCAAATGGCAATCAAATTCTCCTCTGGACATGGCAACTGAGGTAAATACATGCAGATTGCCAAGTGGCCACATTTTCATCACCTGAATGTAAGGATGCTTCAACAGTCGCAAGTGTGAAAACTGGTCATAAGTCACTTATTTCAGTGCTGTTGTAATTTCGAACGGCTACGAAATAAATGGTTGCAAATCAAGGGCTACCTTATGCCTTAGATATATAGAAATTTGTTTCTTGTAATTGTTTAAAAATAACAATTTAAATGGAAACTAATCAAGGTGAGACGCAATCTGGAATTGAGGAGAAACTTCCTAACAGTGAGAACAATTAAGGAGTGAAACAGCTTGCCTTCAGATATTGTGGGTGCTTCATCACTGGAGGTTTTTAAGAAGACACTGGACAACCATTTGTCTGAAATGATATAGGAACTCCTGCCTGAGCAGGGGGCTGGACTAGAAGACCTCCAAGGTCCCTTCCAGCTCAATTCGGATTCTGAAATATAGTTTTATTTGGTTTGTTTTATGTAGTGTTGTATTTAGTATTCAGTAATCAGCACTCAGATCAGCATAGATTAACTCAAAGGTTAACTTCATACCAGCTATTAAGTAAGCAATACCCGGCCAAAGAGCCATCAGTAAACAGCCCAACCAAATAATCTCTAACATCACCCGCACAGACAGGCAAGACACCAGAATATAAACTGACAGCAAACAGCACTCCTTAAGAGCACTGATGATGTTACTTAGTTAGGTAATGAAACATTTGCAAGAAAACAAGCAAGGTCAAACAGCACCAAGGACCCCTCATTTCAACCCTGAGCTACAAATAGTCTCCCTTATTGGCTGTATTTGGTTTTTAAAACAGGAATTCTGAGATTTGAAGCACACAAGTAGACAGATTAACTACATACTTTTTGTTTTGTGTTTACAAGCATTGCTGCACTTGGTGAAGGACAAAGCTAATTTTGGATGGAACTAGATATCCGTCTTCCTACTCTTTTTAATGTTTGACACGTAAATCTGCATCACATCATCCAATTGCAATTTTTAATAAGTATCTCGCTCTTACTTTGAGTTTAGATCCCAAACTCTGTGCAGGGTAATAGACTGAACCTGGAATATCTCCAGAGAGACAATAGGGACTTTTCTCTAATCACTCTAAAACTGTTTCTCAACCTTGTCTATTTTAAGATGTATAGATTTCAAACCCCATAATTCCCCAAGCAGTATTTTCAATTCTGGGAATTAAAGTCCACACATCTTACAGTAGCCGACATTGAGAAAAGCTGTTCTAAGTGAATGGCCTCTTTTTACTATATGTCATCAGATGCCACTTAAAGGAACTGAGAAATTCAGCATGTCCAAATATCTAGGGAAAAGCAGGAAGGATGGGAGTGGAAAGACAGGTAGCAGTATCATTTACAAGATACATTTCAATTATATTCTTTCGTGATTCTCAAATCTATGAAATTGCCGCAATTGTATTTTATCAAATGGTGTTGTATTTTATCCAATCATGTTATTTTTTCTTATCAATACACTCTGAGTTGTGGGGATAAATTGCCGCAGTCAGAAGAATAAATTAAGTTTGGTTTGCATATACTGAATTTTACACTTCTCTGATATTACATCCACAGAACTTCAGAAAAACCATATGTAAACAATAACAACAGTTTTCTCCTAAAATTACCCTCCTGTTCATAAAACAAAAGATATTGTGAAAAATGCAATTCAATTTCCACTGCAGAGAACAGAACTAGAATATTTAGTTGCTGGCTTAAAGATCAATGATCATTGCTAAATTTGCCACTACCTGCCTTAACAGCAATCCAACATTCTTTTCAGCCACAGCGGTCCTTGGGATTGATAAAGCCTACTGTACTTGATTATTAGTTCAGGAATTTCTTACGATCAATCCTCTTCTTGAACATTTAGGTCTTCTCAAGAGAACTCCCAACACATATTTGATGCCCAATAAAGATGTGATAAGCATCACTAAGCAGGTTGAAAACGAAACTGCAATGTTATTTTTATGAGCATTTTTCAGCCTACAGTGCATTTTATAGTCCTCAAACTCCCAAGATAAATTGTTCCACATTTCATCATTGGTATAAAGTACTAACACTCACAGATCTACTGAATATATACATAAAAAAGCTTAACTGCAACACAAATCTCCAATCTAACTAACAGATATTAGACTAAGGAGTTGAAAGATATCTTAGAAGAAAGCAACAACAAACAATTTTTCTGTTGTGATCAAAAATTGTTCGTGTAGTCCAGGGGTGTCCAAACTTGGCAACTTTAAGACTTGTGGACTTCAACTCCCAGAATTCCCCAGCCAGCAGAATTCTCCCAGAGAATTCTGGGAATTGAAGTCCACAAGTCTTAAACTTGCCAAGTTTGGACACCCCTGGTGTAGTCGCCAATCAACACAGCAGATGGTTTTAAGTAACCAGCCAGGCTGATCTTGAAAAGCCTAAGCAGAATCAGTCCAGGAGACCACTAGGGTTAAATTTTTAGACTTGGAAATAATAATAATATTTTTTTAAACCCAGAGAAAGGGAGTGGAAAAATTCTTCTTTCTCGTATTTTGTTTGAATTTGCACTGACTATCTGTTAAGGACTACTGCACTAAGCAAAGCACTTTCAATCCTAACTTTTAATGTAATTATTAGATTAGGAACTGAGTTTGACAAGGGAATTTATATGTTTTATACCAGGGCATCTGAACCCCAGCCACAGTATCCCAGTAACCGATTCACGCAAACAAGCGAAGCCCCGTCCACAGGATGCAGGCATCATGCAAAACCATGCCCCCTCCGGTCCTTGGAAACAACTCTCTCCATAGAACCAATCCCTGATGCCCAAAAGGTTGGGGGCCACTGTTTTATATGACTCTACTGACTTTTCCCATCTATCCCCATTCCCCTGAAAACGCCCCGAAAAAAGCCTGAAAATGGCCTGAAAAACAGCATGAAAACAGCCCACAAAACGGCCTGAAAATGGCTCAAAAATACCCAAAAAACAGACATGCACATGCGAGCCAGATGGTTTTCAGGTTTCTGGCACTCTGGCGCACACACATGCTTGCATGTGCATTCCGGTTTGGGCACTTGGTGCGAAAAGGTTTCGCCATCACTGCCCTATACCATTCCAGACATATGGCTGTCCAGTCTCCTCTTAAAAGAGACCTGTGATAGAGCACCAGTGGTGGGATACGACTGGTACGCCCTGGTATGGGTGTACCGGTGCCTGCTGGGAGCACCAGTTACTGTTCTGGTACGGTGCTCCAGAGGGCCCGCCTGCCCTCCTTACCGTATTTGAGCCGATCGGGGCTTTCGCGCAAATGCATGGAGCATACAGCACCTGCGCGACGCTCCACCGAGCAGCTGGAGCTGTTGCAGAGCCGTTGCAGGTGGTAAGTACACATGCGTGTCCTGCACGCATGCATGTGGTGGACACGCGACCCCATTGCACCATACCAGTTCCACCGGGATCCGGAACCCACCACTGTAGAGCACCCACAACTTTTGAAGGCAAGGTGTTTCACTGGTGGATTATTCTCACTGTCAGGAAATTTCTCCTTAGTTCTAGGTTGCTGCTCTGCTTGGTTAGTTTCTATCCATTGTTTCTTGTCTTTGGAGAATAAGTTGACCCCCTCTTCTTTGTGGCAGCCTTACTACAAGGCAGATACTTCTATCTATTCAGTGTCAAAACAGCAGTAAATTGTCAACAGTTAGGAAAATATTCTATTATGATATCTCATCAGCTTCACATCAAGATATACGTTGCATCAATTCATCCGAGCCTTAAATTCATTCTTGGATTGTCGAGTCTCTTTTTTTGTTTTTTAGCAGCAGTACAAAGAATTGCTTTGATGTTATAAACTTTAATCCTTACAGGTTTTAATTATTCTTGACAATCTTGCTGAACAAAATGTGAATGATGACATAATAGCCTTATTGAGATAACACACTGAAGAGACAGTCTTTTTTCCTAACCATTTTATTTTATTTATTTATTTTTAATTTGAACCTACATAAGAAGATAAAGGAAAATGATGGAATGGAAGTTGTACATAAGCAGGAATATGAAATAATGCTGATTAAAGGCAGAAAGCATAATGGAGGGGAAAACTGTTTGAATCTAATCTTGTGGGTTTGTTACTCCATCTAAAGACACACAATAGTAAAGACTTGCATCTTCTCCAGTTGCAATAAACAATGGCAAAAGATTATCTAAGCATTTCCTGTTCTCTTTTAAGGCAATTAAACAGATCAAACACATAGTTTAAACAGCAATATCCTTTTCACCAACAAGAGAGTTTTGATTTACTATATTTCCCTTCCTTAGGAAATACTAATGCAATAGCAGCATTACACAAAACCCTAAACACCAACCTTAGCAGCAAATCAAACACACTTAAGGAAGGGACTTTGAATAAGCATTCAAAATGGATCTTTTATGAAAATGATTTCATATGAAAAATGAAATAATTTCCACACAAAATGAAAAAAAAAGTGCAACCTACTTCTGGACGGAAGCTACACAAATGCAGCCAGCTCATTTGATGCATCGGGAATGTGGTTCAAACAGTTGGAACGCTAAGCAGGAGGTTAGCAAACTCATGTTTGAGACCCGAGAGCTGCCGTGGGGCAGGGATGAGCTCTCATCCTTCTCTCCAGCTCCTGCCGGAGACATGAAAGGAGCCCCCAACTGGACATCCCCAGGGCAAAGGTGCAGTCATCGGATAATCCTTTCAACTTGGATGCACCTCGGTGCTTCTGACTTGAGTGCTAAATTTGATGCCTCCAGATAAGAACAATTTGACTGGAGTGGAGGCCAGAGGTGGCATTCAGCCAGTTCTGACAGGCTCTGGAGAACCGGTAGCGGAAATTTTGAGTAGTTCAGAGAACCGACAAGTACCACCTCTAGCTGCTCCTGCCCTTGATCTATTTGCTGCCTCCGGAGTCCCAGCTGTTTGGCTGGGTCTTCTTTTGTTGCCCTACACAGAACTGGAAAGCAGGTTGGTGGGGTGGGGAGGGAATGAGGATTTTGCAGTATCCTTCCCTGCCACGCCCATCAAGCCACACCCACCATGCCATGCCCAACAAGCCACACCCACAGAACCGGCAGTAAAAAAAATTGAATCCCACCACTGGTGGAGGTCCCAGACCATGGTTTGTGCAACTGCGCAACCCACAAACTTTGTGGAGCTTAAGCTCCAATTCACTAACTCTGCATTACATCTGCAGAAGAGTTGACCCAAGTATAATAATTAATCAATGAGGGTCTACAGAAGATATTTTCCCTCTTTCTTCTGCCAGTATATCCCCATTTTTGCCAAATAAGAACAACTCCTTGCACATAGTTCAGGATTTCTAATTAAATCATAGCCCATGATTTAATTCTCACTCTCCCTTTGTTTTGAGAGTTCTTAGAAGAGTTACATGAAGCAGAATTTTTCATCAGTTAAAACTAATGAGGGCTTGCAATCTAATTGTATGAAGGAGGGCCATGAAAAAAGACTTTTGTCTTTCATGTAACGGCATGTAGGGTTGATGTTTTGGAGAGAGGATGAAGAGCAACAGTCTAATAAACAAAATTTACTGCAAAGGAGAGTAAAGCAAGGGAGGGAAGAGACTTTCAAGATGATCTATCCCAGACGGACAGAATCAAGATCAAGTGTTAGCACGACAGTTAGAACAATTCATCAATGGAACGAGTTGCCTGCAGAAATTGTGGGTGCTCCCAACACTGGAGGTTTTTAAGAAGAGACAATTTTGCATACAATTGTTCAATATTGAGCCCGTCGCCTTAAATGAAACTGACCTCTGTTATGCTAAGGCACTAAAATATTTTCTAAGCAAGTATTCTCCAAGTAAGCCAGGTATGCAATTTTCAAAATACATAGCCAAGGGGTGTCAAACTCAGGTTGTCATGGTGGCTTCACGTGACATATTGGGGACTTTTTTTCCCTTCGCTGAACCAGGCGTGGGTGTGGCTTCACGTGACATATTGGGGACTTTTTTTCCCTTTGCTGAACCGGGCATGGGCGTGGCCAGCATGTGACATATTGGGGACTTTTTTTCCCTTCGCTGAACCGGGCATGGGCGTGGCTTCACGTGACATATTGAGGACTTTTTTTTCCCTTCGTTGAACCAGGCGTGGGTGTGGCTTCACGTGACATATTGGGGACTTTTTTTCCCTTCGCTGAACCGGGCATGGGCGTGGCCAGCATGTGACATATTGGGGACTTTTTTTCCCTTCGCTGAACCGGGCGTGGGCGTGGCTTCACGTGACATATTGAGGACTTTTTTTCCCTTCATTGAACCGGGCGTGGGCGTGGCTTCACATGACATATTGGGGACTTTTTTTCCCTTCGCTGAACCGGGCATGGGCGTGGCCAGCATGTGACATATTGGGGACTTTTTTTCCCTTCGCTGAACCGGGCATGGGCGTGGCCAGCATGTGGCGAATCGGGCCCGGGAGTTTGACACCCCTGACATAGCCAGAACAGTCTTTGACTGAGAAACATGAGAGCTACTGTCTCAACATATCTGCAACATTCCAAATTGGAAAAAGCTGAAATAATGATTGGCTGAATCTCATGAGTTGCAAGGCTGAAAGGGGAGAAAAAGGGACTTACGACCATTTTTCACACTTACAACCATTGTAGCAGCCCCATGATCCTGTGATCAAAATTCAGATGCTTGGCAACTGGTTCATAGTTATGATCATTGACGTGTCCCAAGGTCCTATAATCCCCTTTTGCAACCTTTTGACAAGCAAAATCAATGGGGAAGCCAGATTCACTTAACTGATCAACTGCAGTGACGCACTTAACATATGTTGCAAGAAAGGTCGTAAAATGGGGCAAAACTCATTTAACAAATGTCTCATTTAACAACAGAAATGTTGGGCTCAATTGGGGTCGCAAGTCGAGGACTACCTATAAAGGTAGTCCTCAACCTATGAACACAATTGAGCCCGAAATGTCTGTTCCTAAGCAAGTCAGTCGTTAAGTGAATGGCATCCCTTTTTACAACCTTTTTGCCATGTTTATTAAGCAAAGTGCTACAGTTGTTAAGTGAATTGTGTGGTCGTTAAGCGAATCTGGCTTCCCCCCTTTGACTTTGCTTGTCAGAAGTAAGCTGGGAAGGTCACAAATGGTGATCACATCTCCCCAGGACACTGCAGCTGTCATAAGTACATGTGCCTTAATTCGGATCACGTGGCCATGGGGATGCTGCATTGGCCATAAGTGTGAGAACCGGTCATAAGTCTTTTTTCAATGTCATTGTAACTTTGAATGGTCACTGAATAAGGACTACCTGTACATCATCTGAACTTAGGTCGCAATTGATACTCATTTCTTGGAAGCTTGTTTCCGAAGGCACAAGATAAGAGGTTTGCACTAGAATCTGTCAACTTAATGGTTAAGTAGCAGGTATGGAATTAATTAACAATTATTATGCAAAATATTCTAATTATTTTACATATTAGCCTTAACTTGTTAATCTAATTTAACAGTGTTTGAAAATCAAAGCAGGGAATTTTTTTTTAAAAAAAAACTTGTTCTTGTTCTCTTTGCTTCTAATGAGTTGGTAAGAAGTTATGTACAGTATTCTCAAGAATTGTGACCCATCTAAAAGAAGGAATGGAACTTCGGAGAATAGCTCAATTAGGATGCCTACGCTGGCTGCGAGGAAATGAACGGTATGTTTCCCTCATTATGAGAAAAGAAACTTCAAAAAGAACAAAGGCGATACAGAACAGAAGCATCATAATTTCCTGAAACAAGCAAAGCAATAATAGTGGAAAACTGTTCTTCCCTTCTAGGCTTCCTCTCTACTAGTTAAACGGTCCAAGTCTGTTTCAAGAACAGCATAAGAAAAACAAAAGGAGAGGCAGAAAATTAGAGGTGGAGAAGGGAGGGAGGGAAAGAGAGTGTTGTGCTGCAGAGCTGGCAGCAGATTTGGACAGTGAGGAGGTTGGGGAGGAACATGGGCCAGTCCTGGAGTCTGGGGAAGGCTCTGACGAGGCCTCTGCGCTGGAGGCAGAGATGGGGCCAGGGCCATCAGACAGTTATCAGCTGCCTTTGGAGTCAGACATCAGTGAGACAGACAAACAGCTGGAGCCTGTTCCCAATGTGCGCAAGTGCAGAGTTGCCAGTCAAAGGGAACAGCTAAGGAATGAGAATCAACTTGGGAGTAAGGCCACAGGTGGACGGTGAATGGCCCCTCCCATGGGGAATAAAAGAGGAGCGAAAGGGGAGGGGTGTTTGCAGGAGACAATTAGTTCATTCCTGCATTCTTGCAGTGTCTGAAAGGTATCGGCCTGGCAACTCTCCAAGTCTAATACAGGTCAGTAATTGTGGACTATCTTGAAAGACTGTGGGAGAGAAAAGACTTTGCTGGAAAGGAATTCACTGTAAATTAAATAAAAGGGGTTTATCATGCTGCTGGGGAAGTCTAGGTCAGAACAGAGAGAGAGAGAATAACTAATCTACATAAATGCAGAAATGTTCAGCCATGAAATGAAGCCACCCATCTTCATAATTCAAATGTCTTTTATTCAACACCGTGGACCCTTTCCAACAATGCAATTATCCAAATTACCAGTGAACAAGAAATGATTATCACATTCAAGCCTTTTGATAGGAAAGAAATAACAATAGCAATAGACTTATATACCGCTTCACAGTGCTTTACAGTCCTCTCTAAGCAGTTTACAGAGTTCAGCATATTGCCCCCAACAATCTGGGCCCAAAGGAATCAATCCAGTAGACATGTTCTATATGGGAGGTCCTTTCTGCTCTCAGAGCACAGTTTTCTTGCAGATGTTTCATTACCCAACTAGGTAGGATCATCAGTGCTTGTAGGGAGTGAGGTTTGCTCTCATTTTATATTCTAGTGGCTTGCCCTGTCAGTGTCAGTAGGAATGGGTTTGGTGATACGTTGGTGGTACTGTTAGCTTATTTGGTAGTTCCTGTATTGTTTACTTCTTGATTGTTGGTCTGATATTAATCTTGGTGTTAAACTATGCTCCTCCGAGGTTGATTGCTAATGCAAGGATGTTTTGCCCTTTCCCCCTTTTTGGCTTGTTGATTATATCTTTTGAATGCTATGTAGATATTATTTATGTCTATGTGCCCATTGATGGCTGATTTGTCAGAGTGCTAAGCTTTCAAGAATTCCCAAGCATTTGGGGGCTTGCTTGATCTAGGATGGTCACAAGTTTCCCAGCTGAAAGTATGATTAAGTCTGTCCACATGTTGTGAAACTAAGGAGTTTCCATTATGTCTTCTGACTGCTAGTTAGTTCATGGATGCCACCTGTCAGTCTTCTCCCTGTTTGTCATACAGAATGGCTGCTGTAGTCCTTACACTGTATGTTGTAAATTACTTCTGTTTTTTCTTCCTAACTACCAGAGATTAAGAACATTTATTTTTAAATGTACTTTATGCCATTGTTTTCTGGCCCTTCTCTCTTCAAAATGGCAAGAAATCTACCAATTATCATGGACCACAGTCACACTTGAATCTGGGGATCTCTAAAAAAAATCACGCTTTCAGATTAGAGGCGGCCTGCTGTTGCGCATTTCTGAGTTCAACCATGGTTTGCTTTAGACGTGGCGCATTGAATAAGTTGCCGTTCATAAGACATAATAATCTAAAACCAATCGAATCGCATTATGATTTAGAATGCTGCGTGACAACAGCCTTTCAATGGCTTGATGGCAATCATACCTTCACCCTCAAAAAATGTTCCGTGTTCCCAACCAGTTCAGACAACTAAACAAAACACATGGACTTTCTCATTCTCTCAAATGGGAGCTGATTCTGGAGAGCTAATCGGAAAGCATCTAGGGCGGTGATAGCGAATCTATGGCACGCATGCCGGAAGTGCACACAGAGCCATTTTTCCAGGCACGCAAGCCATTGCTCTTCCGGTTCTGGCACACCTGGTTTTCACGTGCATGGGAACTCTGGAAACTGGAAAAGCAGCTGCCTGGTGTGCATGTGCACCACCCAGCTGCTCTTTGTGCGCGCATGCATGTCAGAAACCGGAAAAACTGGCACTAGAAACCAGAAGATCATCTTCCTGGCATGTGCATGCATGCCGAGCAGCTGTTCTTCCAGTATACAATACACGGACACACACACACACACACACTCCAGTTTAGGCACTCGGTGCCAAAAAGGTTCGGTAACACTGATCTAGGGCAAGTCAACAATGGCCAACTCTCCATGGCCAAGTCACTGAGGAACAATTCAACGCTGCATTCATTCCTTCATTCAGTTACTTTTATTATTATTGGTGACCACGTTCTCATCGAAATTATAGTAACTTTTCTATCTCTGGATTGACCTTCTTTATATTGCTATTATTGGCCATAGTTCCATTGAAATTAACTTAACTTTTGCATTTGTTGAATTGTTGTTGGTGACGTAGAAAAGCAGACGCAGACAGGAGTAAGGTTGTGCTGGGAAGGCCCCCCGATGGAAGGCACCCTGAAGGGCACCCACCCAGAACATTGTTTGGGGCTCCCTTTTATTGTCAAACTTCTCAGAATAGCAAAAAGCTCATTGGACAGAAAATACACTTGGCAACTATTGATTGGTTTACAGATGCATGCTTTCCTCATGGACACCTCATGGACACTTCATGATCACTTCATGATATAGATACCTGACTCTCTACTTAGTTAATATTTTGCTGCATGGAATGTGATGTCTTTCCATTGTGCCTTTCTTGTAAGCAAAAGAGATTAGGAGCCAAAGGATTAAGAGAGGAAGGAATGTGGATTTTGACTGATTTAATCAAAGTGGTTTGCCAACTACTGATTAATCAATTAACCCTACAAATTGTCCTGCTACGGATTCTCCTGCAGCGAGTTGCCCGTGGTGAGTTGTCCCATTCTGAATCAGAAAAATGCAACTGGCATAAGTAGGAAGAGAAGATTTATCCCCTTCTCTCCCTCGTTGTAAAAGGATTCCATACCTAAGTTTTCTTGTGAGAAAAGCCCTGCCTGGCACCAATGGAATGAGAAATACAGGAAGACTGATGCCTTGAATCAGTCCCATCTGATTTAAGAGAAATTCATACAACTGCACTGACAAGTTAAGAGCAGGGACCGAACGGCTCCGTGCAGAGTTATGCATCTGGTTCAGCAATTACCCAGCTGTAATCATCCACGCTGAATACTCTCTGGAATAACTTTCTGTACATTTTCAATTTGTCAGTTTAATTGTATGAATGGTTCCATTCGTTATTCCCGAGTCCTACTCCTGCTTTTCCTTTACTCACTTTAATACATGACAAAACCACTTCACACAAATGAAAATTCGGCAGCGACACCACAGCTACCCAGATGATTTTTCTGTAATGGGAATCATAGAAGCAGGCTGTTCCATGCAATGCTTCGGCCCATCTAATGCTCAACGAAACATCTACTCTGAATGTAAATTCTTAAGAAAAGAGAAAGAACCAGTGCATTCTTGAGACACGAGAAATAATGGTAGAGTTATTTCTGTAGAGCAGTGTTTCTCAACCTCTGCAGCTTTAAGAAGTATGGGCTTCGACTCCCAGAACTCCCTAGCCAGCATGCATTGGTTGAGGAATTCTGGGAGTTGAAGTCCACGCGTCTTAAAGTCGCAAAGACTGAGAAATACTGCTATAAAGAGAGTTTGTTCCAGCAACTGGATTCTAATTCATGCATCTTATTGGTTATTCCTAGGGCATGTCAAAATTTTCAACTTTCAATTTCAAAAACACTAGGGATGCTCAAAAGTTGTGACAAGTCTTAGGGATTGTAAATATATTTTGGTTACTTTAATATAATATAGATGTGCTTGGTAAGTAACTACATAAATACCATAACTCTTCAACATTTTGTTTGTTTCATCAGACATAGCCAATCTAAGACCCCCAACTTCATACCATGAATGTTCTCTCAATTCATAAACATGATATGCCCCCAAGCATTATGGGATTCATTTATCCCAGATGGAGTGTTGTGCCACCTTTGCAGAGCTGAAGTATGTGTGAAAACAACCTCTCATGTGTACAGCTTAGGAAATATTTAATTGTTGCACAAACTCTTAAAATTGGTTCTTTGTAGCACTAAATCTGGATGTTCTTTAAAATATAAGGATAGTTTGCATGATTAATTTCACCTAACTGGAGTAGAGCTATAGCAGAACAGTGCCTAACCATGAATTCTTTACAGGTATGAAATTACTCTGACTAAACTGGGATGCTCACTAGGGGAAGCAATTATGTGGGGAAAAGTTAGCAATAAAAGGAAACCAGGCTGTCAAAGAATACCATGGCTGGACACCATCAAAGCTGACACCAGCCAATGCATAGAAAAACCCAAAGCAGCAGTGCAAGACTGGAAGATGTGGAAAGACTTGGCCCATAGTATCACCAAGAGTCAGACACGACTGAATGGATAATATCATCAAACTGAGATGCATCTTTGCACCAAGGGATAATGGGATTGTCTTGATTTTGGTATAGTGCCAGGGGTTGGCTGCTAGGGGTTCGCAGGGGTTCGGGAAAACCTCTAGCTAAGATTCTGTTTAGTTCGGAGAACCCCCAAATCCCACTCCTGGCTGGCCCCACCCCACCCACCCCTCCCAGGAGTCCCCACGGGGTCCATTTTGGATGCAGGTAAGTGCAAGGCGCACGCAGAAGCTCAGGGAGGGTGAAAAACAGGCCAACCAGAAGTTCGGGAAGGGCGGAAATGGGCCCGTTTTTGCCCTCCCAGAGGCTCAATGAAAGCCTCCGGAGGCCAGGGAGGACAACCCCCCGCCATAGTGCAAGAGGCCAACTAGGCCATGCCCACCATGGCCACACCCACCCAGCAACTGGGCAGAGAACCTCTTGCTAACATTTTTGAAGCCCGCCCTTGGTATAACTCTATGCGTGAATCCAGCTGCTATGCTTGTAAAACAGCATTTCTAACTTAATGCATTGCGAGAACCAGTTAACTGTGATTTACGCTTCAATCTGTATGTGTAATTGCAGTCGCTGACTTGTCAGTCAAACCATATCTTTTTGTCTCCAACTTGGAAAAATGGCAAAATACGATTCAGAAAGCCTATTGTGCTTAATTAGAGCTTCCGTTGTGTTTGAACAATGGTTGATCAAAATTCAAACGTACAGTTCAAATAAAGCATTATATTATACTTCTAACTACACCTCCTACTCTATAGGCCTTGCGGAGATGCAGGCACAGTAGCAGGTTAAATTTGATTGAATTCTTATTTTTAATGGAGAAGGGGAAGTTTGAATCTGTAAATCTGTCATAGAACGAATGACACTAATTCAGTGAAATACAGTTTTGTAAAAAGACATACTGTATATAGATTTGCCCCCTTTAAAAAAAAGCAAAATGTTATTGTTCCTTATTTGATTTATATGGGCACCTCTCCAACTGGCGCTTAAGGCAACATAGCAGTTTATGGAGCAAAATATAAAATACTTTAGAAACACAACCCACTCTCCCACACAGAAGATAGCAAAAGCCACCTGAGCATTTTGCTTTATGTCTAAGAACAAGCAACTCCTTTGTCTTTATAATAAAGTCTCATAATATTTTGAACTGCTATTTGTGTTACTTTGTGTAATCCAAGTCTCTAGAGCATTATAAAGTACTCATGATTGAATTTACACACAGCTCATCTTCCAAGTTTCATTGCCAACACTAGATTCCGAGTGTGTTTGCACTCAGTGTGTAGGCTAAATTGTCAGCTGTTTTCTAAATAACATTCTTTTTCTAACAATGGAAAACATTCAGTGAGTACTTGCTTTGTAATTTCTAAGCAAGTAAGTTTAAGGTTACAAGGAAAAGGGTTAAGATTGAAGAGTTTAAAGATATTTTAGGGAAAAAACCCATCAGAATAGATGAAACTACCATATTTTTCAGAGTATAAGACGCACCAAGAATTTGAAGAGGCACATTTTTAAAAAACGTTTTTGTACTCTGCAGACCTCCAAAAAACAGCCATTTTTTTTGCGAAAATGGACCCTTTTTGACAAAAAAAGGGCATCCATAGCCTTTAGGAGGCTTGTAGAGTGCTCCTGGGGCGGGGGGGGGGGGCAAAAACGACTAAAAAATGAGCCGTTTGTTGTTAAAAAAAAAAGGGCATGCATAGCCTTTAGGAGGCTTATAGAGTGCTCCTGGAGACTGGAGGGACAAAAACAAGCAAAAAATGGCCCATTTTTCACTCATTTTTGCCCTCCCCAGCTCCCAGGAGCACTCTGGAAGCCTCCTAAAGGCTATGCATGGCCATTTTTGCAAAGGGGGCAGGGTTTCGGGAGGCCAAAAATGCTGTATTCCGTGTATAAGATGCACCCAGATTTTCACCCTCTTTTTTGAGGAGAAAAAGGTGCATCTTATACTCCGAAAAATATGGTAAGAAAGTCCAAGTCTTCCATTATGATAAGTTAAAAAGCCTTGGGCACATCCTAATACACTACGCTTACTTCTTTTTTTAACCCACTCATTCCTCTCTTTTTATACTCCTGTCAAATTTGGTTATGGAGGGATCCTAAGGAAGAGCAAAATGATTTTTTTTGCCAGTTTTCTATTAAAATTGCAGTGGTTTAAGTAATCAAGAAGGATCCTAGGCACAACCATAAATAAAAATGGTCTTGTCAAGCAAAATTCTAACATATTCTCCCTGATACCCAACAGCTAGAAGTCCAGGAAAAATTGAAATTGATTTTGCAGAAATATCACATCCACGGGGTCCTATTTTATGGATGTATTAAAAACTGATGCAATCAACTTCTATCAAAGCTATTCCAACAAATGTATTTCAAAGAAGAAAGGTATTATTCAGTTCCTTTGAGTATGTGAGTGGATTAATACTGATGTTAGTTATCTGGGTTGCTAGTTTGTTTATTTCTATTGCTGAATTTCTATGTATTGGTTGTGTTTACACTATTTTTACATAGTAGGCCACCCAGCATCAGGATGGAGTTGGGTTCTGCCAAAGTTCACTTAAATGGATAAATAAACATGCACTATCATTTTCACCCTAGCAAATCTCCATGACTCCAAGTCACATCACCATAATTCAGCTGCCAAATTTTGGAGGAGGAATTAACATAAAATTAAATGTGTTTGCATTCAAATTCCTATTCCTATCCTTAAATTAAACAAACAAACAAAAAAGAACTGGTTGGTTATTCCTTCCCACTAATTTATTGAGATTTCTTGAATAATCTACAATTATTTAGGCAAACCAATAAGTTATAAATCATGGCTTATAAAATGTAGTGTTTATACTCATACAGTATGCTAAGGCAGTGTGAACCAGCATGGTCTGTCTAAGGGTCTGTCTAACCAACATCTTCCACAGAAAGAACATAATACATGTGTTTGGAATACAAAGGTAAACTTTAAGTGTGGAGAAAAACTTATTTACCTTAAACGCCATGAAACAATGTAGACAAAGGAGAAGCATTACGAAGGCCAGGATGAGGGTAGCAAAATTCCTCAGATCCCAGATTGATTCCACCAGAGGAATACTCCCAACCTGCCAGTCGTAGCACAGCGTAATCGGGGCCAGTAGAAGCCAGGCGTTGAAGGCCAGGAGGTAGGAATAAGTAAGAAACCTGCAAAAAGAAACACAAAATTAAAACTATCTGCATGTTTCTTCAGCGGAAGAAACAGCCAGTTCAATAGGACTATGTAATGTTTCAGATTCAACCCCCAAAAGCTGATTCCAAGTATGCACTGCCTGTTCTGGAAATGGGGAGGGGACGACGACACACAAATGCTTTAAAATGTTGCAGAGGTACTCTGCAGGTAATCCTCAACTACAATTGGGCCAGAACTTCTATCAATAGGCAAAGCAGTTATTAAGTGAGCCACACGAGACTTCATGATCGCTTTGCTGCAGTCGTTAAGCAAATCACACAGTCATTAAGTGAATCCAGCTCTCCACCACCAATTATCTTTGCTTGTCAATGGAAAAGTCGCAAACGACAATCCTATGATCCCGGGATGCTGTAATCATCATAAATACATTCTGGTTACCAAGAACCCAAATAGCAATTGAATGACTGTTGGGACACTGAAATGATTAGTGTATTTTTCGGACTATAAGACGCACCGGTGTATAAGACGCACCAAGATTTCGTAGAGGTAAGTAAGAAAAAAAGTTTTTGCCTTCCTCCAGCCCCCAGGAGAACTCTGCAGGCTTCAGCAGGGCTGAGGAAGGGCGAAAATGCCCCCGTTTTTGCAAAAAACAGGCAGAAAATGGGCTGTTATTCACAAACACAGGGGCATTTTTGCCTTCCCCAGGCCCTGCTGAAGCCTGCAGAGTGCAAAAATCGGATGCGGGGGTGGGGCTTCAGGAGGCCAAAAATGGCTGTATATGGTGTATGATGCACCAACATTTCCACGCTCTTTTACTCTTATACTCTGAAAAATACGGTAATTTCTAGGACCAGTCATAAGCCATTGTTTTCAGCGATGTCTTAACTTTGAATGGTTGCTAAATGAATGGTCACAAATTGAGGACTAACTGTATATTTAGGATCCTGCATGTTCCGAAGCATTTTTAGGAGAGTGAATCCAAAGACTGTGTGGCCCTAATGTTCAAGTTCTCAGCACATACTGGCTGAGTTCATGTTAATCGTGGATTCCTGAATCAGTCCCAACGGCTGTGTTCACAAATTCCGCTAAGTCAAGCACGTCACAGCTTAGCATACTGTGTAGATCTACATCATGTTGAACTTGGAGAAAATACAGAGCATGCACACCAGCGGTGGGTTCTGGATTCTGTTCCAACTGGTACAGTTGGAACGGCCCCACGTGTCACCTACATGCATGCGCGCACTATGCACGCAGCACACACATGAGTTTTAGCATCAAATGACGCTTCCTCAAGCCTCCGCGATGCTCCAGCTGCTCAGCGGAGCGTCGCGCAGGCGCTGTATGCGCCGTGCGCGTGCACAGAAGTGTCAAAAGCTGAAAGCACAGGTAAGGAGTGCGGGCGGGCAGGTGTGCCAGCCGGAGCATTGTACCGGAATGGTACCCGGTGCCCTGGGCAGGATCCGGTATGCCTGTACTGGGGCGTACCACCTGCAACCCACCACTGATCCACACATAAAGAAAGTGTGAAAAAGTATTACTCATATATTATCTTTCCCTAAGTTTAAAACTTAAGGAATACAGAGGTCTTCAAATATTTAACTTTTATAAAAATATTAGCTGGCAGTGGGCGGTTGGAGTAGATGACGTATAACAGGGAGGGTGAACCTTTTCGGCACTGAGTGCCCAAACCGGAAAATGTGTGCATGAGCGCACCCCGGAGTGCCGGAAACCAAAAGACCAGCTGGCTAGTGCACATGCCAGCTGATCCTTTGGTTTCGGCCCCCAAAACGGCCATAAACAGCCAAAAACCAGGCATGCGCGCACCTGCCAGCTGGGCCTTGGGTTTCCGGCATGCGCATGCACACCAGCCAGCTGGTCTTCGTGGGTGCCGGAGCACTGGAAACCTGAAGACTAGCTGGCCGGTGTGCTCATGCCTGTTTTTTGGCTGTTTATGGCAATTTTGGGGGCCGAAAACCAGAAGAGCAGCTGGCGATTGCCTGCGTGCCCACAGAGAGGGCTCTTGCATGCCACCTTTGGCATGCACGCCATAGGTTCTCCATCACGGACCTATAAGATCCCTTCCAAGTTTGTTAATCTGTCAATCTGAGGGTAAGAATCACCACAGGGGAGATCTCAGAGAAATAATAAACAATAGATACCACAATTACAATACAATACAAAGCAATTTTAAGCAATAAAAACTGTATATTTACACAGGGAACCTCTTGTCCCATTCAGGAAGGACAGACAGTAGTGAGAGTGCCCAATTCATCATAATACGTGTGTATCTTGAGTTATTTAGCAACCCAGGCCTTCCTTGGGTTTCCTCTTCCCATTGAGCATTGGAAATGGTGCCAGAACACATAAACATTGGATTGTTTTTCTTGTGGACTAGCTAGGCTACTTATGTTTTCTATTAAAAAACCAATTTTATATGGTCTGGTAATACAGTACGTGAAAACTGAAGAGGAAGCGAAGATTACAATGTTAAACCCCAGCAAGATATGAGAATCCTTACAGGAACGAAGAAACCAGAGAAAGTGATTAAAACCTTTAAATATAGTTGAGACAACACAATGCACTACATTGTGTGAAGCCAGCAACTGTATAGATTCTGCAAACCTTCTTATATATTTGTCATATAAACATAAAAATGTGATACCCAGAATATCTCCTCTTCCCATTGTTTGTGAAAAGGGATATTAGATTTGTTCAATACTTTAGACATCTTCTCGGAAACTATACTTAACCAAAACATGAAAAATATGGATATCATCTCAATGGCTTTTCATTGTTTTGTTGGGTTTTGGGACCTCTTAAATTCTTCTCATACCATCTGTCAACTTCTGTTGACTGACTTATTTCCCAGATTCCAAAACATTCATCACACACGCTGCTGATAAATGTCTGGTTCACATCTCAGCTCATCACAACAGGAAATCTCTTGGTTACATTACTTTTTGCCAAATAATGAAAGTTCTCGTTAAATTTGAACAGTTTAGAATTGATTTGCCAAACATCACAGTAGGAACCAAAGAAAGCTCCTAGTGATTCACTGCAAGCCAGTTGGAAAACTCATGGATTCCATTTGTGAACTACCTTCCCATTTTAATTGCGGTGGATCAAAATCTAAGACTGCCTACAACAAAGGGGTATTAAACTTAGAGCCAGAAAAATCAAGATCCTAAGAATTATTTCATGAGGCTTTCATTAGTGGCTCTTCCATTGCTTTATAAAACACATTGAAGACTTAAAAGCATATCTCCACAGCTAACGCATTTAGTATCACTGATATAAACAACCTAGGGGGAAAAAAACACAATAAACCGAGGTCTACTAAGGATACAGGGCTATAATTGGATATGAAAAATAGCAAACACATCTATGAATATGAATATCAAATCTGTATACTCCCATCTGCCTCTGGCAAGAAACACAAGAAACTAATTGCTATAGAGAGAATAATATAGAAGAAAGATTTAAGCTATTATTTTCCTAGGATGAGCTACAGATAGTTGAGAAATTTCACTGTTGGATTACATATTCCAGAGATGCTTTTTTTTTTTTTTTTGCTCTTTTCTATTTGTAAAAAGGTAAAGGTTTCTGACTGACTGATGTGTCTGACTCTAGGGCACGATGCTCATCTCCATTTTTTGATTGAGGGAGCCAGCATTGTCCAAAGACACTTCCATGGTCACGTGGCAACCACATCTATACAGCAAAAGTGTATGGAATGCTGTTACATTCCCACAGAAGTGGTACCTATTAATCTATTTACATTTGCAAGTGTAGGAAGTTAGCAGTTAGCACCCACCCCTCTCCTAGAAGAACGAAATATTCTAGTAAATATTAAAAAGGCAGAATATTATGTTTCCCTGGATGAGAAAAGGAGAAACATGTTTTTAAAATACATAGCAACTTCCTGCAGCTCCCTGCCCATCCCACTTCAGCTCCAGGGTGATGGGATTAAGACATGGCCTCAGGACATGATAGAATTAGTCCTCTACCCATCTCACCACATGGTTCCTGGGAAGATTACATCACCCAGCAAGGCGCAACCAAGCCTGGGACACAGACAGCCTACAAGGTTAGCTAAGACCCCCGCCCACCTGGCAGCCAATGGGATACATTTCCTGTACAGGAACAGGAAGCTGCAAGGTGGGGCCCAAGAGGATGTAAATCTCTCTCTCTCTCTTACCCATGTGCTTTTTCTTTGCCCAGGGCCAAAAAAAAGCCATTTGGTCCTGTCCAGCATTAAACCATCTCTCCAAGCAGTCACCGTGTTTCCAGTGTCTTTCTTCCCACTTGGAACTGAACCCACATAGACATTTCTTCCAACACATGTTTTCGAACTGCTAGGCAGACAGTAAGCTGGGGCAGGAACGGGACCTCACCCCATTGTGCAGAGCTTGGGTCTCGAACTGGGCTGTCTTTATTGGTT
Source organism: Natrix helvetica (assembly GCF_964273705.1). Classification (NCBI taxonomy): domain Eukaryota; kingdom Metazoa; phylum Chordata; class Lepidosauria; order Squamata; family Natricidae; genus Natrix; species Natrix helvetica. Next base: position 16,729,325 of record NC_138553.1, read on the forward strand.
TGGAAAACATTACCCCAATACTTCTAAAATATATATTTTGGAGGTATATCTATTCAACAATGCGGAATGCATTTATGTATTTAAATGGGTGGTTTTTTTAAACTGCTGAGTAATGCAGAATCAGATGATAAAGAGCCTTTGAACAAATACCCTGAAACCTGTACTGTACAAAAAAACCTGTACAAAAAACCTGTACAACCTGTACAAAAAAATAATGTACTGATAAAGATTACAGGTAGTCCTTGGCTTATGATCATTCTTTTAGCGACCAGTCATACAGCTGCACCGAAAAGGTGACTCGTCATCAGTTCTTGCACTTACAACCATCGCAACATCCCATCCTCACATGATTAAATTTTTGGCTCTCAGCCACGGACAAGCAATTGCCATTTGCAACCTTCCTATCTGGCTTTTGACAAGCAAAGTCAATGGGGGAAGCTGGATTCACTTAACAGCCATATTGTTCACTTAACAACTGGTGTGATTTGCTTAACAACTTGTAGCAAAAGAAAAAAAGGTCATAAAATCAGGTGTGAGTCGCTTAACAGTTGTTTTGCTCAGCAATGGAAATTATGATCCCAAGTGCAAATAGAAATACATACGATTTCCACGGCAAGCAGAAATGCTTAAATTGATTGTCCTATTTAAAAAGGAGAATATATTTATGTTTTTTTAATTTGGATATCACTTCTGGATTTTGTGCAATGAAAAAAAATGAAATGTTGACTTTCGTTATGACAATTAGATAGAAATGGCTAGCTTTGTACTAATGTGTAAAAGTAAAAAGTTGAGGCTGTATTGTTATCTTGTACTGTGCTAAAAGGAGTCAGAAGTCAATGCCTTTTTCTTTCTTCCCTCATATTTTCTTTCCCCCTTTTTTTCTTCCTTTAATTTCCTATTTTTATGTTTCTTTGCATTTTATACATTGATAAAACAATCGAAGTCTAAGATTAAAAAAAGAAAAAAGAGGCTTCCTATCAACTCCTACCGGTATGTACTTGTCAGTGGTGGGCTGTTGGGGGTTCGCTGGGGTTCGAGAGAACCTCTAGCTAAGATTCTGTGCAGTTTGGAGAACCCCCCAAATCCCACTGGCTGGCCCCTCCCCTCCCCTCCCACCCTTCCCAGGAGTCCGCACGCGGCCCTCTTGGATGCAGGTAAGTGCAGGGCACATGCAGAGACTCTGGGAAGGTAAAAACTAGGCCTAACAGAAGTCCAGAGGGCCTCCAGAGCATGGGAATGCCGTTTTTGAACTCCCGGAAGCTCGAGGAAAGCAAAAACTCCCCCCACCCCACCCCGGCCGTGGTGCAGGAGGTCGACTAGGCCACGCCCACCATGGCCACGCCCACCCAGCAACCAGGCAGAGAACCCCTTGCTAAAATTTTTGAAGCCCACCCTTGCTTGTGCTGCCCTCCTACAAAGATTGGCACAGCTCTGACACATGCCACCTGTGTGTCTATATGCAGATTATCAGAACAAGGGTACAATAATTCACCAGTTCCGATATATCCACATCTACATACACGTACAGGAGAAGCTATGATGATTAATTTTCGAAAATGATTTATCTGACCAAGGCAAGTATGCCAGCAATACCAAAGGAAGAGAAAGCTGGGTTATCTAACAGCAATGCCTCGACATAAACCAATTCAGCTAAGATAGAAAGCTCATAAATAACAGACCCTGGTTACAATTGCAGCCACGGTGCTTTACAACCTTATTATAAAGTGCTTTATCGGCTACAGTTGATTTAGAGCCTATGCAAAAGATGAGAACACTCCTGAGAAAAAAGCTCTTGGTGTTAAGTGGCAAAGAAAAAAAATTTATTATTCTGACTGAAAGCCATTGCAGCAGTCTTCCTGTGTTTAGGTAGAATGAACATTCTGTTGGTTATCTAAGAAACGAAACACATGGATAATGGATTACAAACTTAGCCATGTTGTTCTGTTCTACTCTACCCTCTTAAGTGACCCCTGAGAAAATGGGCTTTTGCTTCTCCAGAGGCTCCGAGTTTACTCTTCTGCCAAGAAACAAAGAGCTGTTTCTCTGGGCCACTCTCTCGAATGGTGGCTTGTCTGCTGTAGCTTCTTGCAAACATGCTCAGGGACAAACCTGGTCAGATCAGGTCAAACAACTCAGGATACTGAAGGTTTGCATTGCAATGCCTTTTGTCTCCCAAAGATGGGACTTCAACTGTACTCTCAGCATTAAAGGTTTCCCTGTGATCATTTTCACAGACTGCAAATTTAAAACATGATCACTTAACAGGGATTTCTCTGTTCTTCCAAAGAAATCGCCTAATTTAAACAAGGACCTAACAAGACCACTTCCTAAAACACCACTTTGAGGGGAATTCTGACGGGTATTTAACAAAACCAGCAGCTGCATGGTTTTGATGTGATAACCCAAAAGGTAAGGAAAAGATCAGGAAAAAAACCTCCGAGGATGTATTGTTTCTTCTCTAGAGATCCAATTTCAATATTCTCTTAGGTATTTTGGCATACATTGCTTCCTCTTTTAAGTTTACAAATGGCTGTTCCAAATTTGGGGGGGGGGATTGTTTATGCTATTGTTTCCTCCCACTGCAGCAATCATAGCTAACTGTATTGCTGACTTGCTCTGAAAAGGGGAAATAGCTCTGCTTTTTATTCTCTGAATTCGAGGGGGAGACAGTGGCGCACAAATATACAGCAAAAAGGCATACTTATTAAACATTTATCCAAGCTGATCAGAGGTGGTATTCAGCCAGTTCTGACCGGTTGAACCAGTAGCAGAAATTTTGAGTAGTTCGGAGAACTGGCAAATACCACCTCTGACTGGCTCCGCCCCCAAGCTATTCGCTGTGTCCCGAGTTCCAGTGATCGGCTGGGTCTTCTTTTGTTGCCCTGCACAGGAGAACGGAGCTGGAAAGCAGGTTAGTGGGGTGGGCAGGGAATGGGAATTTTGCAATATCCTTCCCCTATCATGTCCACCAAGCCACACCCACAGAACCAGTAGTGAAAAAAAAATTAATCCAACCACTGAAGCTGATGGTGCTTAAATGTCTTGTATCACCAGGGACGTGTGGTCAGGGGAGGCAGGGGAGGCAGAGCCGCACCGCTCTCATCTTGAAAAAAATTTTAAAAGGGGAAAGGGAAAAGGGAAAAGTCGCTGAGGAGCCTTCTGTACACGTGGTCAGGAATGGGAGCGCTCCGTGGTCCCCTTCATGTTGACTCAGGAGTCAGGAAGGAGGGGAATGGGACCACGTGTGCAGGAGGTTCCTCTAGCCTCAGCCTCCCTCCTGCGCACATCCCATTCCCTGCCTTCCTAAGTCAATATGAAGGGGACCGCGGAGCGTGAGGCGCGGTCCCGCGGAGCACGCTCTGTGGTCCCGTGGAGCACGCTCTGTGGTCCCGCGGAGCACGCTCTGTGGTCCCGCGGAGCGCGCTCCGTGGTCCCCTTCATGTTGACTTAGGAAGGCGGGGAATGGGACGTGCGCAGGAGGGAGGCTGGAGGGATCGCGGAGGAGGGATTGCGCAGCGTGAGCCATGGTCCCACGGAGTGCGCTCCGCGGTCCCCTTCATGTTGACTCAGGAGTCAGGAAGGAGGGGAATTCCCCTCCTTCCTGACTCCTGAGTCAACATGAAGGGGATCGCAGAGCGTGAGCCGCTGTCCCACGGAGCGCGCTCCGCAGTCCCCTTCATGTTGACTTAGGAAGGCGGGGAATGGGACGTGCACAGGAGGGAGGCTGACGTGGTCCCATTCCCCTCCTTCCTGAGTCAACATGACGTCACCAGCCTCACCAGCCGTAAAGCTAACCGCACGTCACTGTGTATCACTTAGCAGGAACAGCACCCAGGTGACCTTTTCAAAATCTGGCAGATAAGCAGGATGAATCCTGATTAATATTTGGATGGCCTCGAACCTCAGATCTGCAGATCTGTTATAAAGCTTACTCAATACTCTGAATAATCCAAGTTTTGGAACTGGGCTTATCCCCGAGGACATTCAGAGTATGCTCTTAAAACAACCACCAGGCCAAAAAGATTTGGGAACCTCTGCTTTATATAAAGCATCCAAGAATCCTCAAAAGAAAGACTGTTCAACCAATGATGTGACGTGGAGGATCACACAGTCCATTCCTGAAGGCTAAATTGGAATGAAACAAATAAGATAATTGCAGTAGGAGCAGCAGATGGCTGATAACCACATTTAACACCTTATCAAAATATACTAGGTAATCTATGAATTCTATGAAGCATTCGAGATACATTTTGGAACTGGAAGTATTCCCACGTGAAAGTCTCCAAATGTCATCTTTGGGAGAGTTCCTGAAATATTTACATTGAGATAATTTAATGGCAATGGGTTTTAACTCAGAGGAGTAACAGAACTCCTAGGTTCATTTTATTAGACACAGTTTTGAGGGGAAAGGCAACAAGGCACATAGACTATATTCGGTTTATATCAAAAAGAAGTAAACCCCAGTTGAATACCTTGTAAGAAGATATGGTGAGAATGAAGCTGGATTGTCCTGCTCTGAAAAGGCTGGCATGGAACCTCCCATTATCCATAGGCGAAAATACATAAGTAGGATCACCTTCAGATAAGAAGAGTAAATGCTTGGATTATTAAAGAGAAACCCAATTGCACATGGCCAGCAAATCTATATCTGTTACAATACTTCATTGTTACTGGACATCCCAATGCATCAAGCAATAACCTATCATTCCAAACTGAAATGGTGATTCTTTATTATCTCCAAAATACAAAAATAAGGTGGGAGGAGGATAATTTGAACGCTGGTTTACCATTCATAAATGTACATGTGTTTTATTGGGTGAATTAATGAGCTGTTTCTAGACTGGAACAAGGTTTGGATATAATACAATTAAGCATTGTGGTCAGTTAGCAAAAGGAACTTCTACCTGAGCTTCTCCCAAAGGTGCTTTTTTCAAGAGGCAACTGGGCTTTCTGGTTTTTCTTTGAAGATGTTTCACTTCTCATCCAAGAAGCTTCTTCAGCTCTGACTATCCATCCGGCTGGGAATGGAAGGATTTATACTCCTTGCCGACAGCTGGTCCTTTGCATCCTTTTAGCAGGTTGTTAAGGCCACCTGGAAGTTTATCTTTGTCATCAGGATCAGCAAATGGGCATGGAGCCTTCTTGGAACTGTTGAAAGGACTGCGTTGTAGATTGGAGATAGATAATGTCATATCCCACCCCCTCTGTTGAGAGAGGGCTGTTCAGTTTTGACATAGATGGCCTCTTCAGATGACTCTCAGGTGACCCTGATGACACAGATAAATCTCCAGGTGACCTTAACGACTCGCTAAAAGAATGCAAATACCCAGCTGTCTGCAAGGAGTATGAATCCTTCTGTTCCCCAGAACCCACTCAGAGCTGAAGAAGCTTTTTGGATGAGAAGCGAAACGTCTCCAAAGAAAAACCAGAAAGTCCAGTTGCCTCTTGAAAAAAGCACCTTTGGGACAAGCATGACCTGGATGACGGAGAATCTCCATCGACATTTACCTGAGCTTCTGTTGATCAAAAAGATTTGTGATGCTGAAAATATCTTCATCTTAACCTGTTTCTAATCAGCCCATCTTTGAGTTATGACTGCCCTGCTGAATTAGTTGATTCTTCACACTCAGGGACTGATAGAATATAATTCACCTAAGACATTAAAGAAGTAAGAGGATGATGTATAGCAATACTTACATAGGTAAGTACCAAGGCAGCCCTCTTCAGAAAAGGTCTTGTGGAATATAAGAATTTCTGCTTGTTACTCGCGGTCAGGTAACTAAAACAGAGCAGGAGAAAAAGAAGAGTATGATTTTTATAAATTTCAGTTTTGGTGGACATTAATACTTGGCTAATTTATTTACAAAACGGTCCTTCCACTGAACACTGTGAACTGTATTCACACTTTAAAATAATGGCTTCCAGGCCAATATAAAGGAACACAAGTAGAAGAAAAAGGAGGAGGCTTCATTATGATAGCAACACATAAGGCAGTTTCTCAAAGTGTGAAGGAATCAAACAGCAATTAGTATCCACCAGATGGCTTTGGTGCTCTTGCTTCTCACCTCTTTAAGCATTCAGTGTCTACCTCAGACAATCTGAATCTTTAGGCAGAACCAGCAGTGTCTATAGTTCAGCTGTGTGTATCATAGTTTTCGCTCAGTAATTGCAGTGTATTTCTCAGAAGCGTTCAGAAGTGTGTAAATATTGTAAAACTCTTTGGCCCTTTACACTATATGCTAAATAAATAGATAGATAGATAGATGATAGATAGATAGATAGATAGATAGATAGATAGATAGATAGATAGATAGATAGATAGATAGATAGATGATAGATAAATCTGCTTCTTCAAAGTCCAACTTTTGCTTCCAAAAAGTCATCATCCTCTTTTAACCACCCCATAATCCCTTGAGAGGTGGAGCCTGGGCAACTGAATAGAGCGGGGTGTTTACTGGCCGGATGCCCTTCCTGTCACCAATGCGGAGGTTTCCCCCACCCCAGCAGATATATTCTCGGTTGTGCCCAGAGAGAGAGAAATATCTGCCTCTACCTAGGATCGAACTCGCAGCTTCCCGATTGTGAGGCGACAGCTCCACCTCTAGGTTACCACACCACTTTTGTTTCCAAGAGTATCGTAGGAAAATGTCACGGTTTGCACAATTCTGATCTTTGTGATTAAACTGGAGAGGAATGTGTATCAAGATCTGGAATGTTGCAGGTCAAGTTAGGAATGGATTGAGAAGTCTCTGAAAGTCTTTTTCTGATAAAATTCTTGTATTTCCTTCGGCCACAGAATGGTTATGGGAGAGAATATCTTGGTGCAACGAACAACTACCAAATGCTCACCATTTGGTGTATGACAGGGGTGTCCAAACTTGGCAACTTTAAGACTTGTGGACTTCAACTTCCAGAATTCCCCAGCCAGCTCTGCTGGCTGGGGAATTCTGGGAGTTGAAGTCCACAAGTCTTAAAGTTGCCAAGTTTGGACACCCCTGGTGTATGAGATAACCCGGCAATCAAACTAAAGCAATCCAGCATAATGTATAAAAAGAGTGCTGGAATGAAGGAAGAAAAAAAAAACAAGGTTCCATTTTCCACTCCATCAAGGTTCATCTCAAATAGCACTCTCATGTCCGGTTGTCACTTGGCCAATCCAAAGAAGAGCCTTTGATATACAATATGTGAGATTTGAATGACAGAGAGATAAAGAAAGAAAATGTGATATGTTTACGTTGCTAAAATAAAGCTTTTAAAGTTTACTGGTAGTTTCTTGGAACTATTGGGTAGCATACCGTGAATTTGTTCTGGTGCTGAACAAATGATTCCTGATTTTAGAGACACACTCGGATACCTTACAATGAATCAATGTTTAAGCATCATATTACGGTACATGTTTGTATTCGATCTTCTTGGCACCTTTGTCGAGTACCTGATTAGACTAAAATGCTCTTATCTTACAAAAATCAAAAGTCTGTTTTTGTCAGACAATCAATAGCTCCCATTTTAAAACATTATTTGTAGCAAGTCTTACTGTTTTGGTGCAGAGTTATTAGTGGAATCAATCTGAGCAGATTCCTTTTTGTATCCTGTTTAAATGGCCACCCAAAATAAAATGTATTCTGTAAAACCTTACACATTTTTATCACGTCAGAATAAGAGAATAGTAGAGTTGGAAGGGACCTTGGAGGTCTTCTAGTCCTACCCCCTGCTCAGACAGGAAGCCCTATACAGAATGGGGCGTATTGGCTTTCCAATTTCTTCTTAAAAACTTCCGGTGTTTGGAACACCCACAACTTCTGGAGACAAATTGTTCCACTGATTAGTTGTCTCACCGACGGGAAATTTCTCCTTAGGTCTAGGTTGCTTCTCTTACAAGAACTAATTCTGACTGTCTCCCATCAGAATTGTAAGTGGAAAAGGAACGAAGTGAATGAGACACATTGCAAAATGTTCTGTCCATTTATCCTAGTTGAGAATCATTTATCCTAGTTGAGAATGTACCATGAAATGTTCTTTACTGTTTCGGTCAATCTTGTCCCCTTCTAAAGCATCGGGTAGCTCCTCAGGTTCTCTACAGATACACGGGAGGGGGATTAAGCCTTGTCATCTCTCCCCTAAAGATTAGCTTGCGTATGACCCGACTAACATTTCTCTTCTAATTATACAATCTACAAATAAATGCCTTGGAGTTTCCTGAAACCCAGTTAGTGTCCTGGTTACTCTCCATGGCATATCTGCTATGTGAACCTTACTATCTCGTTGAAAATTCAAGCATTTTCTGGGAACCAAGTACCCCAAGCAGAGATCAAGTGTGGCAGACTATTGCCTCTCAAAAGAGGAAATGACATTACACCTGTGATGGGGAACCTTTGGCACAGGTGCCAGAAGTGGCGCGCAGAGTCCTCTCTGTGGGCACGTGCACCAGCGCCAGCTGCTCTTCCAGTTTCTGGCATGCGCATGCACACTGGCCAGCTGACCTTCACCCCGGAAGCCTGAAGACCAGCTGGCCAGTGTGCATGCTGTTTTCGGGGCTCTGGCACAGCCGTTCCATTTTGGGCACTCGGTGCCTGCTCGCCATCACTGCATTAGACCTTCACACCTTGGGCATGTTTGGGCCATTCCCATGGAAACCCAGAGTCTTAAGATTTAGTGAGTCAATCCCTGGCATGATCCACAGCAGCTTTCTTAGTTCCATCTCCTCAAAGGAAGACTTTTGAAAATCCTTCTGCTCAGAAATCTCAGCGTCTCAGAAATGCAGAAGCTGAGCTTGTTAAAAATGTCCAATGGAAGCTTGGTAATAAAGTAATTGTGTACGGGATAGAGAGTTAAACTGAAAGCTAGGTAGCAGATAAAGAGGGTTGGGGGAAGTATTTCCCCTTAAATCTTACTCTGAGTCTCTTTCACAGAAAAAAGCACAAGCCTTTGTGATAGGCGGGCAAGATACAGCATCTGTGTCAGGCAGATTTAATACTGCGCACACAAATAATTCCTGATCTTCTTGTATTTTACCTGCTCAACCTTGCAGTGTCTCTGACATCCAGTCTCTAGTACCGAGACCCTAGTCTGCTCCCCATATTTTAGCACCTCTAACTCACAGCTAATTCACAGATAAGCATTGCAAAAATATTTAATTGGTCATTATAACAACATGGTAAGTACTTCTACAATGAAATATTCATTAAAGAATACTTACAAAAAAACTGAAAAGGAATTTCAAAGAATGAAAAAGGAAAGGACCTCACTTATACTTCTAAAAATTAAAGTAAAGGTAAAGGCCCCACACACATGTGTGCTAGTCGTTCCCGACTCTAGGGGGCGGTGCTCATATTAGTTTCAAAGCCAAAGAGTCAGCGCTGTCCGAAGACATCTCTGTGGTCATGTGGCCAGCATGACTAAATGCCGAAGGCGCACGGAATGCTGTTACTTTCCCACCAAGGGTGGTTCCTATTTTTCTACTTGTATTTTTTACGTGCTTTCGAACTGCTAGGTTGGCAGAAGCTGGGACAAGTAACAGGAGCTCACTCCGTTACACGGGGCTAGGGATTTGAACCACTGAACTGCCGACCTTTCTGATCAACAAGCTTAGCCACTGAGCCGCTGCGTACATAGAGACATACAAAACACAAGGAGATTTCAAACACAAGGGGAATATGAAGAAATGTAACTTTTCTTTAAAAGATTATCCTAAAATGGTGGGGATGGTAATAATTATTGTTCCAAGAACTCATTTTATTACCGAAGACATCTGGGAAGATAGCCAAATAAAATTTAAGATCTCGTGTCTTGAATTTTACAATGGTGTTAAAAGTTTCTAGTCTGCCTAGAATTGTGTAAATCAGCAACTCTGACAACAAGACACCTTATGTGTGTCAAAATGAAAAGTGAGAGGCCTGTAAAGAAAGAGGGGTCATCCCAATCAAAACCCTATTACTCAGATAATATCACACTCTGGACTTAAGATCTTGCTACTCATGTCTTGGAGAACACAGTACCTTATTTCATAGGTTTCCAAAAGCATTAAACTGGCTGAACTACATCTTCAGTTCATTCTTTGAAGTAGGACCTTGAACTCTTACTCCAAATTCCTGCCTGTTCCGGTCTTTATAAACCAGAATGCATAAACATGGTGATTACAGATAGTTTGCAAAGAAGCCAAAGAAAAAAGACCAAAGCTTAATAATGGTTAAACTAGACATCATCAACATGGTAAAATGGAGGCCATCACAGCCTTGAATTCCAACACAAGAAACAGAAGCAAAATATAGTCTCTTATGTACAACTTTATGTACAACTAATCCCAACTGATCAAAAGGCAAAAAAATATTTTTTTTTCAAAATGGGGATAAAAGATGGGCTGTTTTATTATCTATGTATAATCTATTATCTATAAGGCAATGAGGCCGCAAAAGGGAAAGGTGCAGTGATAACACAAAACTAAAGATTCTAGAATTTATATGTAATTTTAGAAACACAAAGATACAAAATTTGGGGATATGGGCCTCTGAATTTTCAGCAAAAGACTTCTAAGTGGGAGAAAGAGATCTTAAAATATCACCAAATCAGCAGGATAGAGAAGACCAGCACTCTGCAAAAGGATTATACTGGTGTTCATTCACATGGCCCAAATAACAGTTTGTTGAATAAACTATAATTGGCTAGGTTTGCACAACACACCAAGTCATAAGCCATTAAATAAGTATTAAGTATAAGTATAATCTTTATTGTCATTGTACTTAAATACAACGAAATTGGTTTTAACCTCACTGGTGCAAAATTATAGCAGAAACGAAAAAAGAAAGAAAAAGAAAACTAGCATGTGCATGGAGTGATTGTGGTTGTATTTAAAAGTCTGACAGCCCAAGGATAGAAACTATCTTTAAACCTATTTGTTCGACTGGCTATACTTTGATGTCTTCTGCCCAATGGTAGAAGTGCAAAGAGACACTGACCAGGGTGTGAATCATCTCTGAGTGTCTTCCTTACTCTGCTAAAGCAGCGAGACCTGGTGATGTCATCCAGTGGTGTCAGAGGGCAACCAATTGACCACTCTCTGTAGTGCCTTCCTGTCCGCAGCTCTTAAACCAGCATACGATACTGTAACGCATATGTGAGAACACTTTCTATGGTGGACCGATACAGCAAGGTAAAAACAATAGTCGCTTGTGTGAACCTAACCAGGATGACATTGTGGGAGTCTGCAAAACAACTTAAGTCTGATTTTCACAATTGAGGTTTACTGTGAGATTTGAGAATTTTCACAGGAGTATTAATTTAATTTGACATCATGGATTTTGTGGGTGAAAAAGATCATTCTGTCTTTTCAAGCTCAAACAAAAATACTGTCAATATTTTTACACCTCATTTTGAGCAAGTTAATTTTCAGGAGCAATGTTGTTTCCGGTTTTCATTTTAAAATAAAATATTATTTCTACTCTTTGACTAACATGCAAAGCATGCTGTAGTAATCTTTCAATTTTTGCATTTGTCCATGTTTTGTGATGCATATGAAATATTTACATAAAAATAATATTTATTATGTGTTTGCAATGAATGAAATCTTGAAAAAAGGGAGTCATATATTCGTACTTTTCAGCATATCACAAACGTGCATATACTGCACAATATGATGTGCTGACTCCGAGTTCTACTATTATGAGAAAGAAAAAAGAAATCTTAATAGCCAGTAAAAATTATATAAAAGTATCTCATGACACTCTCTTACCTGAGAGTAAATGCCATTAAACTTAATGAGCCTTGTTTCTGAATTCTATTATGCTATAACTGTAAGTTAAAAAGCCCCAAATGTGTTTGCCTTTACTTATAATGAAATTCCAGTTATTTATAGCTACTTATATACAGTCTTTCATACAAATCTATTCCAGAGTGGTTAACAATAAAAAAAAAAACATTCCATAAATGAATTCATAATGAAATATACCATGTATGCACACATAAATGGCCTGGAAAACATTGCAAAATTAATTTAAGCAGCTTTTCTCCACTTAGAACCAAGAAGAAGAAGAAATCTTCTCATTTTTATTAAAAATGAGGTTATGATACCATTATTTTCCACCTTGTTGTTACCAATGTTCAACTCTGAAGAGATATGTGGGCAGCATATCTGGTTTTATTTTACCCCCGCATTCTAACCGAGTTCACAAATCATGCTAAGCCTGCTCATATTACCTATGCTTTATTGAATAAACCAAAATTGGCTGAGTTTGCAGAGCAAGTCACATTATAAATCATGATTTACAAGCCAAAGTGGCTTGAGTCACAGAACACTAGGCTCCAAACCAAACAAACTGAAATTATGGTTCATGTGTTTGTAAATCAAGCCGTTCTGTTTGGTTTCTGAATTGTAAGCAGAACACAAAGACTCCAGCTACATTAGCACAATACTAAGAAGCACACCAAGTGAATTCAAGATGGCTAAACCACACTGGGTTTGGGGCGTAGCAAGATGTATGAAGCCATCTGCCAGAGTTAAATGCTATGTGCAAACCAAGTCATTATGATTTGTTCAATGCACCATGTTTAGTCTGGAATTAGCAATATATGTGAAGTGAGTCTTCCGGGTTCATGCTGCACGAGTCAAAAAGAGGGCTGTGAAAATATCTAAAGACCCCTCATCCTGGACATAAATTGTTTCAACTTCTGCTCTCAAAATGACGCCATAGGGCTCTGCACACTAGAACAACTAGACACAAGGACAGTTTTTTCCTGAATGCCATCACTCTGCTTAACAACTAATTCCCAACACTGTCAAATAATTCACTAAGACTGTATTACTATTATTCTTCTATTCCTTCCTAGTACCTATCTCTTCCCACTTATGACTATAACTATGTTGCTTGTGTCTTTCAATTTATATTTATTTGTTTACTAGTACGATTTGATAGCTTATTAGTAACATTGACTATCACTAAGTGTTGTATCTATTTATTCTTGATAAATATATTTTATTTTATTTATGTACACTGAAAGCATATGCACCAAAGACAAATTCCTTGTGTGTCCAATCACACTTAGCCAATAAATAATTCTATTCTGATCATCTCCTATCACTACTTGAGCTTGACAGCAGGATCAAATACATCATACCTTCGAAAGAGATGTAAGTCTAACCCCCTTGAAGTCCGTTGACTCTTATCTGGTATCAATTTGCTTTGACTGTTAGTAGACCAGATTCTTGTGTATAAATTGCATGGAATATATTGACAGTGCTTTCTGAACTCTATCCTGACTTTCTTGAACCTTAAATAAGACATACGTACTATGTCTTATTTAAACCTCCTTACCCTTGAGAAACAAAACTTGGGATGTAACATGCTCTTTCTACACACAACCAACGACACTCATCCTAACATTCCAGGCATTTTATTGAATTAATCCCTGTTGCACCAATATTAATAAGAATTATTTATATGAAAGCTCACAGCCCACATGCAAAGGGTCCGTCAAATTGTCACCAGGTTTTTAAGAGTAGGAAGTAATGGTTTTGTAGTATCTATGGAGATTCTCAATCATCCAAGTCATAATTGTCCCAAAGGTGCTTTTTCAAAAGTCACCTGGGCTTTCTTTGATTTTCCTTGAAGACGTCAGTTCTGACTAAAGTCAGACATCAGAACTGAAGAAGGTCCTTGGATGAGAAGTGAGATGTCTTCAAGGAAAAACAAAAGAAGTCCAGGTGTCTTTTCAAAAAGCACTTTTGGGAAAAGTAATGGTCTCATTTTGCAAAGTCTGTCCTAGGGGGCTGGGTAATAATCAAATTCATCACCATCCCCATTATCACATCATCTGAAAGTTGATAGAGAACAGAATGTTTGCCAAATTGCAAGCATGCAGGTCAAATTATACGACTATTCCGCTTGATAAAGTAATAGTGAATTTAGCCCCTGAGCTTCTGGATATTTTTAGTAGAAACTGCATTACCACTTCAGTTAAGACGTTGTAAAAACCATCAACATGACATCATATGCACCATGATGTCATTGCTCCAATAAGATGATGAAGTTCATGATTTGCTTTGCCCCACCTGTAGACCACTGGCTCCCTCCTAGCACATTTAGATTATGCTTGGATGACATTTTCATACCAGACTGATATTTTCAGCCCCTAATTTGGAAAGTGGGAATTAGAAGACGAATTCTGAGATTAAATGGATGCCTCAAACCTTACAGCATCTACTTTGTGTATCCCTCCAAACTGGGGGGGGGGGGGGGGGAATCTGACTGGGAGGGATTAGGTTTAGGATTAGGATTAGATTTAGGATTAGGAAAAGGAGTTAAATGGGTAGATAAAGTTTTAAGGGTCAGATTTTATCTCTTAACCACATCCCTAGCTTTCCTGAAATGCTCTGAGGTCCACTAAAAGGTTGCTTGAGAGATAAATGCAATTCTGTATTGCTTTTATACCCGCTGTATGCAAAACATAATTTTCCCACCCTGTTTCCTTATGTAGTCAAATAAAACTGTCACGTTGCAGTGCGAGAAAAAGATAAGCAGACAAAAGAAAACCTGATACAGAGTTAGAGGAGGGGGAAAAATCATTAGGCCTTATTTTGTTTTTTAAGGTGGACAGAGCAACTTTAGTGATCACATAATTCTGCTTCATTAATAAAGAAGTAAATGGAAAGACAGAAGTAGGGAAGGAATAAAGCAACCTTTAAAAAACACTAGCTGTCATCTTTAACAAATGAATTCACCCTACAAACACACTGTTCAGCCCCCAATTGTCAAAACAAGTCACTATTAAATATTCCATCTAAGCTAGAAGCAACCGTCATGCCATGAATTCAGTAAATGATTTTTAAGGAAACTCTTCTAAACCAATAATATTGTGTTACGCTTCAGTTAATAAGACATATTAATTCAATGGCACCCAATTTAATAAGCAATATTCTTCTACTGCATCTTTATCACATCTGAAATAGATACAAACCACCAGGCTTTATATAAACAAAATCTAATTATTATTTATCACCTTAACACAGGGATTAGAATTCCTACAGTTGCATTCATTGTTTCTTTGTTCCATTCTTGTCATGTTGCCATTGTTATGATATAGTTTATTTCTGATGTTATTTTGTAAATTCTTACTACTTAGTACCGTTTCCCCCAAAATAAGGCCTCCCCAGATAATAAAACCAATCACGCTTTTGAGCGCATGAGCTAAAATAATCCCTCCCCAAAAAATAATCCCTCCCCAAAAATATTGCAACACGGCAGCAGCCAGGAGGTGGCCACACTCGCCGCTTCCTGCACCTCAAAAATAATAAGACCTCCCCGAAAATAAGGCCAAGCGCTTATTTCAGGGATCAAAAGAAAATAAGATCCTCTAGTTTATTTGGTTGAAAAAAGAACTTTCATGATTGAATATGCAAGGTATAATAAGTATAGTATATACATAATCGTCTTTTGTAGTACATATTTCTCTACACTCTCCCCCGTGACATCAGGATTACTTCCGATCTCCGCTCCTTCCGTGTACAGCTGAAGACCCACCTCTTTCAATTATCTGGCCTGGCTCAATCGTAATTATTCTTATTCCTCCTAACTGTTTTTAAATTGTATTTTAAACGTTAAATTTTAATTCTATATTGGGTTTTTACAATTGGGGTATTTTAATGCGGGTCTTTTAACTGTCTATATGATGTAAATTGTTTACCTCCTCCGAGTCCGTGTTCGTGTATCTGTATGTATGTTCTGTATGTACGCCTATGTGTTTTTATATATTTTCTGTGTTTTATATGCCCCATTGTACGCCGCCCCGAGTCCTACTTGGAAAGGGAGCGGCTAATAAATTCAAACTTATTATTATTATTATTATAAATAATAAATAGCAGAATTGGCTGTAATAGTTATGATGGGAGCTTTAACACAATGCATCAGCAGTGCAGCAAAGTTCATATTAACCTGAGAAAATATATTTCGCTTCAATATTAAGAGCCGTGGTGACTCAGTGATTAGAATGCAGAATTGCAGGCAAACTCTGCCGACAGACAGGAGTTCATTTCTGATGGAGCTCAAGGTTCACTCAGCCTTCTATCCTTCCAAGGTTGGTAAAATGAGGACCCAGATTTGGGGGGATGGGGGGGCAATATGCTGACAGTATATATTGCCCAATAAGCAGCGTAAAGCACTATGGAGCAATATATAAATCTAAGTGCTATTGCCATTGCTTTTACTTATCTTAAAATGAGAGAGATCAACTTCTATTCATCCAGAAAAAGAGATAAATAAGGTACATATTTTTACCAGCATTTTTTCTTCTTCTCAGTGATCACCGTAAACGTGAGCACCCAAAGAACAGTGCACGCAACACCTTTGCTGCACAAGCTGCAATGAGTACCAGTTTATTTTCAGGATCAATTCAAGGGGTTGGCTATGACCTTAAAAGTCCAACATGCCATGGGGCCAGGTTATCTATGGAACCATCTTCATCCCATTGCAGTAGCCCATCCCACCTGGTCAGGTAAGGAAGGTATGTTACAGACCCTACCAATTAAATAATTTTGACTGGACTCCTGTTGCCTCCATTTGTGGAACATTTTCCCCTCCCTGGAGGTGAGACAGGCCCCACTTACCTATACTTTAGGAAAAGTTTGAAAACATGGCTCTGCTGTTTTGCTTGGGACTCCCAGAGGACCAGCCACACCCCCATGTTTTAATTAACATTTAATGTTGAATCTTAATAATTGTTGTCTCTTTTTAAGTTTTATATACAGTTTTAAAATGTTTAACATTTTCATTTGCACACTGCCCAGAATCTCTCTATGAGGGAGTTTTCAAAATTTGATAAATAGATAAAAATAACAGAAAAACATCTTTCTTTTGCATAAATATGGAAGAAGGGAAAATTCCTCAGCTAATTTACAATTCTCATCTTTTAAATCGATTTAAAAGTATTAATTTGAAAGTACGAATTTCCCCCATTTAATTACTGAAGTATAGAACGTTTATCAATAAACAATTAACTCTTCCTTAAATTAAACATTCTGAGAATAGAAGAACAACATCTGAGGACAAAGTTGTGGGAAGACAGTAAAACACTTCTGCAATTCTGACAAAATGATAATTCCTCTAGTTTGGGGGATAGGGGCAGAAGAGAGAAGCTATTAGTAGCAAACTAATTTCAAAGTAGCTACAATTTGAAATGCAGATTTGTGCTGAGGTACAAGAATAGAAATGACTCATCTGACAAGGCTTATGAATATCCTTAGCACAGGTTAAACAATTGAAGAGATGAATGAATTTACATTAATCCACACAAGGGGAAAGCATGAGAAATTAAAAACAAGTGTTTCACAGATCCAAGACTGCAACCATAGCTGGATGAAACCTGCAAATCAACACAAATCTTCAGGTCAGAGAGAAAACTATGGATTCCTCGTACTAACTACGTCTAGACTCAACTTAAAACCATTTGTTTAGCGGCTGTGTGAAGTGACAAGAGGATTGAAAAAAGTGATTCACGACTTGGTCCTTGTGCTCATTTCAGTGACAGCATACCCTCGACACCTGATCAAACTTCAGATGCTTGGCAACCATTTACAATACTTGCAGTGTCCCAGGGTCATATAATTGCTATTTGTGGCCTTAACAACCCCTTCGGACAAGCAAAGTTAACGGGAGAAGCCAAATTCTCTTAATGACTACACGATTCTCTTATACCAGGGGTGTGAAACCCATGGGGCCAGCCTGGAAATAGCAACGGACTGGCCCGCAGTGCCTCTGTTAGCGAAAATGGGGCACAGTGGGAGGGGAGGGCTGCATGTGCTCCCCCAGTGCCCCGTTTTAGCTGGCAGGGTGCTACAGGAGGCCATCCAGTCTCGCCCTGCTCCCACTCCCCTGACCGCCCCCCGGAGGACAGCTACTATGCCGATCGAGGCCTCGAAGAAATCCAGTTTGACACCCTTGTCTTATACTGAGTGAATTTATACTGAGTAAATTGAGTGAACTCAACTATAGTGGTTTGTAAACCTTGGTTTATAGCCTGGTGCACTCAGGCAGCTAAATCATAATTTAATCACAGTTAGGATTCTTGCAATACGTCCTTCTGGTTACCAAATTTGCACTCCAAAATAAAAGCAAAATGCATTTTCTAAGGAGAAGCCTTAGAAATTTTTAATCTTATAGTACTGTACTAGGCTGCAAGAAATACACATTTTACCTAATGAATGTTTTTTTTTTTTTGCCAGCTCTAGGATTTGGAATGGACAAACATATTAGTAGATCTTGAAATAAAGCAATATGGAAGAGCTATCATATTGAACAGGAATCTTAAAATTGATGTTGAATATAAACATTATACAAATGAAATATATTTTTATAGTTAAGGAAGCTAATCACACTATTTCCCTTATTTTCTAAAACAAATTTTTATTATTTTTTTAAAAAAGGTTATAAACTAACACAAACTACAGATAGTCCTCAACTTACAACCATAATTGAGCCTGCAATTCTGTCATAAGTCATAACAGTTATAAAGTGGATCACCTTGTGACCATGTCCAATTTTACAATGTTTTTGTGGTGGTGAAGTGAATGCCACAGTTGTTAAGTAAATCCATTATTTATTATGCAACATTTTTTTTGCCAGAAACAGGAAGTAAACAATGATTTCCAGAAAAATGTTGTAAATCGTGATCATGGCAAAGCACCCAAAATGTGGTCAATTGACTGCAGCCCCCCTGGATATTAGAACGTTTTATTTATTTTATTTTATTCTAATTTTATTTACAAGGTCTATCATAATTTTGAAAGGTTGCTAAGCAATCAAATTGAGGAGCACCAGGAATACAAAGCAGAGAAAACAAAAATAATAAAAATAATAAAATAAAAATAATAAAAATAAAAGTACACTGGGAAACTGTTACTGTTGTCCTACTAAATACCCACGGAAATATTTCATATATAGTTGTTTCACAAAATTGTCTTCTGCATGCAATCCATATTCTAACCAAATTCAAGGTTTTCAATTAGACAGAAAGACTCCAAAGCAATTTTTTTTCCTCAAAACTGGAAGGAAATTTTAGTAGATATTTGGCATTCTTTCAATTAAAAACATGGAACATATTCTTTTTTCATATGCTCCTCAAAACTGTTTTAGGGTTTGGATAAGATTATTATTATTATTTATTTCCTCTGTTTTGGTGGATCAAGTTATGGACTCTTCTATGGGCCCTCTTGCAATTCCAAATCGTGACTTTAACTTGGGAAATTAATAATGATAAATGATTTAATTGCAGGTGGCTCTTGAATTATTTCTCTCTGTAAAGATATTCTTCTTGTGGAATATATTAACAAGGAAAATTGTGCCTTTTAGAAATTAATCAGGATTCAATTAACACCCTAAAATGATAGAACGCATTTAAGGCATTTATTACGGGATCTATTGGTGCGTTGGCTGCAGCAAAAGAGAGAAACTGTCATTTTATACAGTTGGAACAGATGGTTGTGGGTTCACTTTTTTTATATGCTAGTAATCCCACAGATGAATCATATCAAGTTATTTACAGCAATAAAGTTTACATTCAAAACAATCTGAATATTCTTTGAACTGTACTGACAACCAGAAATGATTTCATGAACGTATAATCAATCACCACCATATGCTACACACTTTTGCCAACAATGGACATGCCTCTAAAAGCAATCATAAAAGAATGCCACACTGTAATTTTAGATTCAAATTCATACATTAATTCAATTTTTTTTATTAAAGACTATAAAATAAAATTAAAACCAGAAATATTCTTTTTGGGACTGATGGACAAACGGAGGGGGGGGGGCACATGGAATTTTTGTTGTTATTTATTATAATAGCAGCAAGACTTTTATATGTACAACAATGGAAAGATTTGACTATATTTCAAATGGAAGTTTGGTGAAGTTGATGGGAGTTGGGTGAGATGGCAAGCTAGCTTTAATTAGAGAAAAGACATTAAAATTAATGCTGATTGAAAGCCTCTTCCCAACTCTTTGCATAAAATGGGAAAGATGAAAATATGATATCTGGATTTGTTGATTGGAATAACAGAAAAACTGAAAGTCATGTTGTAAACTTAAGAGTAAGAGCTTAATAGAAATTTAAACTTATTTCTGTTGTGCATGTATTTCTCGACTTACAACTGGTTGTTTAGCGACTATTCAATGATACAATGGACCAGAGGTGGTATTCAGCAGGTTCTGACCAGTTCTGGAGAAACGGTAGCGGAAATTTCGAGTAGTTTTGAGAACTGGTAAATACCACCTTCTGACTGGCCCTGCCCCCATCTATTCTCTGCCTCCTGAGTCCCATCTGATTGGGAGGGAATGGGGATTTTGCAGGAACCTTCCCTTGCCACGCCTACCAAGTCTCTACAATCAGATACTCAGGCTCTTTTCCACCTCTTCGCATCATAGAAATGATATATTGAGTATATTCCTTCAATTTTGGAAAAACATGGAATGGCAACAAAACTGGGCACATCTGGATAGGATGGTGATATCCAACTTCTCAAGGTTAGATGGACATCCTCTTGGATGTCCCAGGAGGTATGAGGCCTAGCTTTGTCATGTTGCAGCAGCAATTCCTTCTTGGGCTTCCAAACTCCACTTAATAGTTGCTTCAATATGTTGAGTGTTGCAGCATAATGCTCTAGGGTGACAGGGGTGCCAAGCTGAAGCAAACTCATAAGAAAAACACCATCTGCATCCCCCCAAACTGTCATCATGAATTTTCTTGCCAGAGCTATTTTTTGCTATTCTTTTTCCCCCACACAGGTGAAGCTGTGTGGATATCCTTTGAACTGCCATTAAATTTCTAGGTCATAATAATAAGCTGATGTTTCGACAGCTGTCATGATGTGGGAAGAAATTCCTCACCTTTATTTTTGTAACTGCTGCCAAATTTCAACTCCTGAAGCTGTCATCCTTGCCATGAAGCATGCAAGCAACCTATCTAACACACACCTTCAGATATGGAAGAATATCAATAATGCAACCTTTGTATGTCTACAAAATGCCAAGCATAGCAACAATTTCTTCTTGGGTGAACCTCCAGTTGTCTCAATCAGTTCATCAGCCATTCTCTGCAAAAGCTGTCAGCTGCTGTCAAAGGTCACCCAGTCAGCTTTTCCTAGTTCACCTGTCGGGCACAGGAAATCAGGAGTGCAGGCAGAGAACCAGTAGCGGAAATTTTGAGTAGTTCAGAGAACTGGTAAATACCACCTCTGACTGGCCATTGGTTGGCAACTTTGGAGGCATTACTTTTCTTTCAACCCTCATATTCAGGGTGTTCTCCTTCACTATTTCATGTGCACCCATTTATGTATCACTATTTTAACAAATCAAAATGTCGGGAGGGGGGAATATTCAGGAATGTCTTTAAACCAACTTGCTTTCAACAGGTTTTTGGACCCAAGGATGATCCAAGCATTATTATTTCTTGGCATTATACATATTATTGTTTAGTGGATTGTTCTAATAATCTGCCTTGGTCTGTTCATGTATGCTGCCCAGAGCTGGCCAGGTGACATGTATAAATGTTGTTAAATGAACAAATGAACAAACACACAAAGGAAATTCCGAGGCCTTGCTTAGAAAAGCTCAAAAAAGGAATGCCCGAACAAATCTCAGGGGAAAAAAAACCTCTTTGTACTTCTACTTCTGTCCTAGCCTATCATTTCCTCTCACCCTCCGACTTTTAAACATTGTTTTGGTTTGTGCAATATCAGTTTCATAGCCAATCATCATCTATTCAGTCAATCATTGTTAAGCAAGCAATCCATGAACCAAGTCTATTTCCTAGATGTCAAGAAAGGTTAGTATAACATTGAGGAGATTCAACTGCATTAGCAAACTGGTGTGTCTATGCCAATACTCCATGTCCAGCTATAGATAATGGAAGATAATGGGAGACCGGGGCTGTTGGTTACGCCCGGTCGCTTGTACCAACCCCTGCAGTCTAGGTGGACAGGTCATACAGAGCCAGGGCCTGCGGCTGATGCTTTGTAACGCAAGGTCTGTCACCAACAAGGCCCCCCTCATTAATGAGTTGATTTCAGAGGGGGAGCTAGACCTTGCAGGGATAACGGAGACCTGGTTGGGCCACGAGGGTGGTTTACCCCTCGTGGAAATGTGCCCACCGGGTTTCCGTGCATTCCATCAGCCTCGGGCCCTGGGTAAGGGTGGAGGGGTGGCGGTGGTTATGCGGGAATGTTTAGAGCCGAGGGAGTTCACTGTTCCTCAGATACCCGGGTGTGAGTCCCTTGGTGTGAACTGGGGCCCAGGGAGGCAGTGGGGCTTGCTGATTGTATACTTGGCTCCTCGCTATGCATCAGCAGCCCTGCCCGAGCTCCTCGAGCTAATCTCTGCGACGGCAGTTGAGACTCCCAGACTCTTGGTCATGGGGGACTTCAACTTGCCGTCAATGGGAGCGGCTTCCGAGGCGGCCCGGGAGTTCATGGCTTCCATGACGGCCATGGACCTGACCCAATTAGTGCAGGGCCCCACTCACGAAGGGGGCCACACACTGGACCTCATTTTTGTATCTGAACAGTGGACGAGCGATCTGGGAATAGGGGATTTAGTCATCACGCCCCTGTCATGGTCAGACCACTCATCCCTCCGGCTGGACTTCCCTGGCGCTATCCCCCACCGCGAGGAGGCGGAACCAGACCCTATAAACTGGTACCGCCCCAGGCACCTGATGGAATCTGATAGATTCCAGACGGAGCTTGGGCCAATTCCTGTAGCCTTGTCCCGCTCCCGCTCCGAGGACCTAGTGACCGCCTGGAATAGGGCGACGACTGGGGCCTTGGACCGGGTTGCGCCTTTGCGACCTCTCCTGCGGCATCGACCCACCCGGGCTCCTTGGTTTACTGAGGAGCTTAGGGTGATGAAGCGCCACAGGAGACGTCTAGAGAGCAGGTGGAGGTCCTCACGCTCCGAATCTGACCGAACACAGGTAAGAGCCTATTTGCGGACTTACCTTGTGGCAATAAGAGCGGCCAAACGTAGACATTGTGCTGCTCTTATTGCGTCCGCGGATAACCGCCCTGCCGCCCTGTTTAGGGTGACTCGCTCCCTTCTATCGCAGAGGGTGCGGGAGACACCCTTACAGGGTAGAGCAGAGGAGTTTGGGGAATATCTTCAGGACAAAATCGATCAGATCCGGAGCGGGTGGACCTCCGTCAGTGGACCAGACGAGCCGCCAACAGCGAGTCTTGAGAGACCACTCTGGGAGGAGTTTGACTCTGTTGCCCCCGAGGATTTGGACAGGTTGCGTGGACGGCTGCGACCCACCACTTGTTTAACGGACCCGTGCCCCTCCTGGCTGGTACTGGCAGCCTGGGAGGTGACACGAGGCTGGCTCCTGGGCCTGGTGAGCGCATCATTGGGTGAGGGATACTTACCAACCGCCTTGAAAGAGGCGGTGGTGAGACCCTTGCTCAAGAGGCCTTCACTCGACCCAATGGAGCTAGCTAACTATCGTCCAGTCTCCAACCTTCCCTTCGTGGCGAAGGTTGTTGAGAATGTGGTGGCGCAGCAGCTCCCGCGACACCTAGACGAATCCGATTATCTAGACCCACGCCAGTCCGGCTTCCGACCCGGGCACAGCACCGAGACAGCCTTGGTCGCGTTGGTCGATGATCTCTGGAGGGCCAGAGATAGGGGTTGCTCCTCTATCCTGGTCCTATTAGACCTCTCGGCGGCTTTTGATACCATCGACCATGGTATCCTATTGCGCCGGTTGGAGGGGATGGGAGTCGGAGGCACCGTTTTGCGGTGGTTCGGCTCCTACCTCTCTGACCGGAAGCAATGTGTGTTGACAGGGGGACAGAGGTCGTCCCTGAGGCCACTCACTTGTGGGGTGCCACAGGGGTCGGTCCTCTCGCCTCTCCTGTTCAACGCATATGTGAAGCCGCTGGGTGAGATCATCCGTGGTTTTGGGGTTGAATACCACCTCTACGCTGATGATACTCAGCTGTATATTTCAACCCCAAACCACCCCAACGAGGCTGTCGAAGTGATGTCCCGGTGTTTGGAGGCCGTCGGGGTCTGGATGGGGGACAACAGACTCAAACTCAACCCCTCCAAGACCGAGTGGCTGTGGTTGCCGGCACCTCGGTTCAGCCAGCTGACTCCATCGCTGGCCATAGGGGGCGAACAGTTGTCCCCTGTGGAGCGGGCGCGCAATTTGGGTGTCCTCCTTGATGCCCGGCTGTCAATGGAGGACCATGTGGCAGCCGTGGCAAGGGGGGCATTCCACCAGGTTCGCCTGGTGCGCCAATTGCGCCCCCTACTGGACCGGAGTGCCCTGCGCACGGTCACTCATGCGCTGGTGACGTCTCGCCTGGACTACTGCAATGCCCTCTACATGGGGCTTCCCTTGGGACACATCCGGGGACTGCAGCTAGTTCAGAACGCAGCCGCGCGGGTTATTATGGGAAGTACTCGTTACTCCCACGTAACACCTCTCCTGCGCGAGCTGCACTGGCTACCTGTAGCCTTTCGGGTGCGTTTCAAGGTATTGATCACCATCTTTAAAGCGCTCCATGGCAGAGGACCTAGTTATCTGCAGGATCGCATCCTACCACACACGTCCCTGCGACCTATCCGCTCACACAGGGAGGGGCTCCTCCTGGTGCCGTCTGCTAGGCAATGCCAGCGGGCGACACCTAGGAGTAGATCCTTCTCTGTGATGGGCCCAACCCTCTGGAATGACCTCCCCCCAGACATTCGAACTACCACCGACCTCCGCTCCTTCCGGCAAAAGTTAAAGACTCACCTATTTCAATCAGCTGGCCTGGCACTTTCTTAGTTTTACCTCCCGGGATTTATTTATTTTAATTGGGTTTTAAGGGTTTTATAGGCTTTTAACGTATTATATTTATTATTCGATTACAGTCTCATAACCTCCTTCACCAGTATTAATTTAATTGTTTATGTATGTATTTTACAATGTATTTTAGTGACTGTACACCGCCCCGAGTCCTCTCCGGGAGAGGGGGCGGTCTATAAGTGTGAATAATAAATAAAATAAATAAATAAAAAGATATAAACTGAGGGGAAAAATGATCTTTGGCTCAACAGCCCTAAACACTCCTGGCCATATTAGGAAGCTCTAAGTTCTCCATCTCTGCTGAAAGCCAATTATCACGGAGAAGACTAGGTTGACATGACAATCATGGGAAAATACAGGCAGTTCTCGATTTATGACCATAACTGAGCCCACAAGTTGTAAAGTGGCTCATCGGGTAACAATTTCCTGACCCTTTTTCGCATCAATTAAGCAAACACCGTGGCAATAAAGCAAATGCAATCATTAAGCAAACACCGTAGTTGTTAAACGAATGCCTTCTTCACTCAGAGACAGGTTTTGCAGGAAACAGGAAGTAAATTCCCTTCACTTTATGACATATTTATGA
The DNA here is from genome assembly GCF_964273705.1 of Natrix helvetica. Taxonomy (NCBI): domain Eukaryota; kingdom Metazoa; phylum Chordata; class Lepidosauria; order Squamata; family Natricidae; genus Natrix; species Natrix helvetica. The sequence continues at coordinate 16,754,744 of NC_138553.1, forward strand.
CGTTCGCAAAAACATCATAAATCGCGGTCACGTGACCGCTAGATGCTGCAAATGGTTGCAAACCAGGGGTGGTATTCAGCCAGTTCTGACAGGTTCTGGAGAACCGGTTGTGAACACTTTGAGTAGTTGGGAGAACCGGCAAATAGGCTGGCCCCGCCCCTGCTTCCTCCCAGTTGATCTTCTTTTGTTGTCCTGAACAGGAGAACGGAGCCGGAAAGCAGGTTAGTGGGGTGAGGATGGAATGGGGATTTTGCAGTATCCTTCCCCCGCCACTCCCACAATGCCACACCATGCCCACAGAACCGGCAGTAAAAAAAAATATTGAATCCCACTACTGCTACAAACACGGTCTGGTTGCCAAGTGTCCAAAATATAATCACGTGACCATGGAGGGTGGGGGATCGGAATTTTAAAACGGAATCATAAATCTTTTTTCAGGGTCCTTTGTGCTTTATACCGTTACTAAGCAACCGGTCATAAGTGGAGGACTACCTGTACCATAATTGCGCTGAAAAGACCTTCTGTGTCCTTGTATCCCGCAGAGGCTTTGAGTCTCTACACAAATTATACCAGCAGGCAGAAACTGGTGAATCCTGCACATTTAATTACAAAGAATCTTACGGCTTCCCCCAGAGCTTTCTTGCTCCTAAGCTTTTATTCTGCTGGTTCCAGCGTTAGCCAAAGAGCAAAAATAGCAATGTCTTGCTATCTTTTGGCCCCGAGACAAAAAGGCACAATATAAACAATATCTGACCTCAGGATCACACCCAGCATCTATCAAATGCACTGAAATTGTCAAGTCTTTGAATAATGGTAAAACAAAGACATCAGTTTTATAGCCTTGCAACATTTAACATTCTGACCAAAGGCATAAAACAAAGCAAAAGAAAACAAAAATCTCACTGCTCATACCGTGTTTCCCCCCAAAATAAGACAGGGACTTATTTTCTTTTGAACCCCCCCCCCCCCAAAAAAATAAGCCCTTGGCCTTATTTTTGGGAAGGTCTTATTATTTTTGAGGTGCAGAAGGCGGCGAGTGTGGTCACCTCGTGGCTGCTGCTGTGTTGCAATATTTTGGGGTAGGGCTTATTTTTGGGGAGGGCTTATTTTAGCACATGCGCTCAAAAGCCCGATTGGGCTTATTATCCAGGGAGGTCTTATTTTTGGGGAAAGAGGGTAGATCTAAATCTGAATGATCTATTTTGCAATCCGCTGGATATGTTATGATACGGTAACCATTCTTTACTTTAAAACAAGGAAATAATCTAAGAAGAACCTAACGTTTCCAAAGTTGAATATCCTGTTCTTCTCTAAGCGGTTGTGTGTTTAAGTGGGCAATTATTCAAACCCAATCAAATTAAAAAATAAATTAGGAAATGCTGAAATTGACCATTCTCTCAGGAATAAAGGATGCATAACCACAAAATTGCACACAAGCACTCCGTATGGCCTATCACCATATTTAAGGCAATTTGTTTATGTGTATCACCCTAACTAATCACACCAAGACAACTAGACACAAGAACAGTTTTTTCCCGAACGCCATCACTCTGCTAAACAAATAATTCCCTCAACACTGTCAAACTATTCACTAAGGTTGCATTACTATTACTATTAGTCTTCTCATCGTTCCTATCACCCATCTTCTCCCACTTATGAGTGCAGGACTGTAACTTTGTTGCTTGTATCCTTATGATTTATATTGATATTGACTGTTTCCTGATTGCTTATTTGTACCCTATGACTATCATTAAGTGTTGTATCTTATGATTCTTGACGAATGTATCTTATCTTTTTATGTACACTGCGAGCATATGCACCAAAGACAAATTCCTTGTGTGTCCCATCACACTTGGCCAATAAAGAATTCTATTCTATTCAGGAGTGGGTTTCTGCTGGTTCTAACCTCTTCGGTAGAGGAGGTTCCAGAAATCTACCGAACCAGTTAGAAGAAGTTCGTCACGGAACGCCTGCCCCGCCCCACCTTGCTCACTTCCCCCGCCCTTTTTTTTCTTTTCTTTTTTTTCTTTAAAAAGTTTTCTTTTTAAAAAATGCCTCTCTGCAGAAGAAGGAACAGGCCTTTTCTGACCCCTTACCAGCCCATCCGGGAAGACGAGGAACGCAAGGGGGATCCCTCTCCCCGCAGATGGGCTCCGGACCAGCGGAGCCTCGTCCTTCTTTTTAGTCAGGCGATCTTTAACCAGGCGATCTTCAGCTGCTGCACAAGCCCACGGGCACGTGCTGCCTTCTTCTCTCTGATAGCTGCCTGGTTAAAAAGAAGGACAAGGCTCCGCTGGTCCGGAACCCATCAGCGAGTTGGGAGGGAGAGACGGACAGACAGGCAGAGAGATATATATAGAGAGAGAGACACACACACATAGTGAGTGAGTGAGAGACAGACAGACAGACAGACACAGACACACACACATACACACAGAGTGACAGACAGAGAGGAAAGGAGGGGAGAGAGACACAGAGAGATAGAGAGAGAGGGAGGGAGAGAGACAGAGACAGACAGGAGACACAGAGAGTGAGTGAGTGAGACAGACAAACACACACATACAGAGTGACAGATGGAGGAGGGAGGAGAGAGAATGACAGAGAGAGACAAAGAGGGAGGGAGGAAGAGAGACAAAGAACCACAGAGAGAGAGAGAGACAGACAGAGAGAGAGAGACAGAGAGAGACAGAAAGAGAGAGAGAAAGAGAAAGAAAGGAAGAAAAAAAGAAAAGAAAGAAAAAGAAAGTGGGAGAGAAGAAAGAAAGAAAGAAAAAAAAGAAAGAAAGAAAGAAAGAAAGAAAGAAAGAAAGAAAGAAAGAAAGAGAAAACTTATGACCACAATTGAGCCCAAAATTTTGGTTGCTAAGCAAGAGTGTCGTTAAGTGAGTTTCACCACATTTTCCAAGTTGGCCACGCCTACCTGGTCACATGACCATGGAGCCACTCCCACAAAACAGGCCACACCTACAGAACAGGTTCTAAAAAAATGTGAAACCCACCACTGATTCTATTCCACAGAAAGGCTAAACCTATTGTCAGCCCTTTAAGGTAGTACAAACTAGGGAATCTTTGCCCAAAATATTAATATTAGTATTGAACCATCACAATAACAGAATCTTGCAATTCTGAAAGTCCTTCAGACTTCAGTGAGATGCCCTGCCTTTAAAAGCTTCCAGAGAACTAGAGATATTAATGCTGTGATGCTTTCTGTACTCCCATTCTTGCTTTGGATTCATGTTTCTCTTATCAGACTTTTCTGTAGGCTGCAGCATTTCTTCCTTTTCTCTTAAAGTTATCCTCACAGTCTGTTACAACTGCCATTATTCAGGTTGGTTATAACAATGGAATCTTGCAAGTCTTCATCTCTTTCCCTCCATTTAATAAAGATAACATCTTGCTTTTGCCTTTCTTGTTATGCAAGGTTGCATTTGTACATGTGCAGAATACCATCTGTTAATATATTGTAATGGCATCTCTCCAGAGTATGAAACGGCTCATAGCTAGCTATAAGAAATTTTCCTCCCATTAAACAGTGAGTGTAATAAGTATTCCTATTTATGGAACTAGGTTGGGCTTTGGTCAAGTACAATTAAAACCAGGCCCACTTTGCTTTATTGTATTTGATGACTTGCTTTTCAGAAGGCCTTTAAAGGTTTAAACTGGGTGTTAGAATAGAATAGAATAGAATAGAATAGAATAGAATAGAATAGAATAGAATAGAATAGAATAGGTTTTCTTGGTCTGGTCTATCTAGTGAGGCAAGTTTGATTGTGCTGTACCTCTTTCCCTTCTTATACTTCAGTGAATTAGGGAGATAGAAATAGCAATGAATTTTAGCACTTAGCACTCAGACTGATATACCATTTCATAGTGCTATTACAGCCCTCTCTAAGTGGTTTACAGAGCCAGCCTATTTCCCCCAACAATCGGGGTCCTCATTTTACCCACCTTGGAAGGATGGAAGGCTGAGTCAACCTTGAGCCGGTGAGATCTGAACTACTGAACTGCAGCTAGCAGTCAGCTCAAATAGCCTGCAGTACTACAGTCTAAACACTGAGCCTCTTAGGCTTACATACTGACCTGTAGTGCTTTATAGTACTCTTTGGGCAGTTTACAAGGTAGAAGCATTATTTGCATATTGCCCCTAACAATCTGGGTCGTCATTTTACTGACCTCAGAAAGATGAAAGGCTGAGTCAACCTTGAGTCCCGCCAGGATCAAACTCCAGGCTTTGGGCAGGATTTGCCTGCAATATTGCATTCTAACTACTGCGCCACCAGGACTCCTACATGAGATGTCTATCTCAACTGCTTACAAACACTATCTGTCTTTTGTGGATTTCAGACATAATTTACCCTGGGACATCTTTGTCATGGTCATCTTCATTATTCTCTACACCCATAAAATATGATCCACGTTGACATCCCCTACGCCAGGGTTCCCCAATCCCTGGGCTGCAACCTGTTCAGAATCGGGCCGCGCAACTGGAGTAGAGCAGGTGCTTGGGCTCACAGTTCCATCTGTATGCGCAGGAGGCATTGCGCTGGCGTGCAAAACTCCATTTGCCTGCCATTCACACGGAACCATCCCCTCTCCATCCTGCCACCCCGCCAAGCCGGAAAGATTGGGGAGTGCTGCCCTACGCTCCTGCCTTATCACTCCCCGTTCCTGAAGTATAAATACTCTGACTCATGCTCTCCTTCTCCTACCCCTATACACCTCTTTACCATTCTGCATACCAGTGACGTGCGGTGAGGGTTATGGCTGGGGAGGCTGGTGACGTCATCAGGAAGGCGGGGAATGGGACCACGTGTGCAGCACATGTGGTCCCATTCTCCGCCTTCCTGAGTGAACATGGAGAACATGAACAGGACCGCAGAGTGCACTGATCCGTGTAGCATTGCTTCCTCCAATCCCTTCCCCCCCCCACTCCTTCAAGGTCTCCCACCAACCCAAAGCCCGATCCCCAGCTCCCTCGGGCAAGGCTTGAGCGGGGTGAATGGGAAAGCAACGTAAGGGGCTGCGCTTTCACCCCGCTCAAGCCTTGCCGCCTGCAGCCACCGCCCGCCCTCGCTGCCCCTTTCGTTGCTTTCCCGCCCACCTCTAAGGCGTGCCAAAGCCTCCTTCGTCCCCCCAGCGCGCGCCCTTTTTATTTCCCGCGATACCCCCCCATTTCGGGAAAGCTTTCCCCATTGCCTGGGGGGGTGAGGGGGCCGGCTCCTCTCCCCCCACTCCCTCCATCCCTGCCTCTCTCCTCAGCCCCAAAGCTCCATCCGCGCGACTCACTTCCAAGGTGGTGGATGGAGAGGCGCGCATGAATGGCGAGCGGTTTCCCACCAAAGCGGCGTTTTGCGTGCAACAAGGAAAAGGCCGCTTTGTCGCCCCGAGCTCTTGTTTGCGCTTCCGCCCCTTTTTCTTCGCTCCATCCCGCTCCGGCTCTGGAAGGGCCGGCGAGGTTGGCTCCAGCCGAGAGCGACAGGAAGGAGAGGAGGGGGTAGCTGCGGGCTACCTTCCGCCCCTGCCGTGCGCACCTCGCTCTTGTCGGATCCTCGGCTGCCCGCAGCTTCCACTGAGAACCGCAACTCTGCCCGCCTCGCCAAACCAATTTCGAAATCATTCTTTATTCCAAATGCGCACGAAAAGCTGGAAAAGACAGCTGGGTAGATGCGTGTTTGCGTTCCAGCTACCTAGTGCTCTTTTCCACCGATCGCGGACGCTTTTTGTGCGCATTTGGAATAAAGAATGATTTCGAAATTGGTTTGGTGACCCTCTCTGCAGTCCCTCACTCTCGCCAGCGAAGGAAGGAGGGATACACTCACTCTCTCTCTCTCTCTCTCTCTCACACACACACAAATGGCAAATCGAGCAGCCGCTGTTGGGAGCCCGTCACATACATTCGGGCAATGGGGGGGCCAGACTAGAGGGAGTGCAGAGAGGGTCGCCTCGAGTCTAGGGCAGTGAGTCATTCGATGGGAAAGATCCCTCTTCCTCCGCCCAGCCCTCCTTTGCTTAGGCTTCTTTGTCAAGAAGCGGCTTTTGGGGCTAATGGGAGAGGAGAGTGAAGAGAGAGAGAGAGTGAATGGGAGAGAGAGAGAGAGAGAGAGAGAGAGTGAATCCCGTCACATACATTCGGGCAATGGGGGGGGGCTTTCTTGCACACCTTTAGAAAGCTTCTGAAGGTATGCAAGAAAGCCCCCCCCCCCATTGCCCAAATGTATGTGATGAGCTCCCAGCATCAGCTACTCGGATTTGCCATTTTTGTGTTTGTGTGTGTGTGTGTGTGTGTGTGTGAGAGAGAGAGAGAGAGAGAGAGAGAGAGAGAGAGAGAGAGTGAATCCCATCACATACGTTCGGGCAATGGGGGGGGCTTTCTTGCATGCCTTCAGAAGCTTTCTGAAGGCGTGCAAGAAAGCCCCCCCCCCATTGCCCGAACGTATGTGACGGGATTCTCTCTCTCTCTCTCTCTCTCTCTCTCCCTCTCCCTCTCCCTCTCCCTCTCCCATTAGCCCCAAAAGCCGCTTCTTGACAAAGAAGCCTAAGCAAAGGAGGGCTGGGCGGAGGAAGAAGGAACTTTCCCATCGAATGACTCACTGCCCTAGACTCGAGGCGACCCTCTCTGCAGTCCCTCTAGTCTGGCCAGACGAGAGGGACTGCAGAGAGGGTCTCTGCAGTCTAGAGCAGCGAGTCATTTGATGGGAAAGTTGCCTCTTGAAAGGAATGACCCGGCTTGGCTCCCACTTCGTCTCTCCTGCCTCGTCTCTCCTGCCTCTTCGCTTCTCCGTTCAGTCGTTGGGCGGCAAATCGAAAGCGGGAGCCAAGCCGGGTTATTCCTTCCAAGAGGCAACTTTCCCATTGAATGACTCGCTGTCCTAGACTCTCTCTCTCTCTCTCTCTCTCTCTCACACACACACACACACACACAAATGGCAAATCCGAGTAGCCGCTGCTGGGAGCCCGTCACATACATTCGGGCAATGGGGGGGGGCTTTCTTGCACGCCTTCAGCCCCCCCCCTGCCTGAACGTGTGTGATGGGCTCCTAGCAGCGGCTGCTCGGATTTGCCATTTGAGAGAGAGAGAGAGAGAATGTATCCCTCCTTCCTCCAGTACAACACTCTCGCTGGCATCCCAACTGCAGAGAGGGTCTCCTCGAGTGTAGGACAGCGAGTCATTCAATGGGAAAGTTGCCTCTTGGAAGGAATAACCCGGCTTGGCTCCCGCTTTCGATCTGCCGCCCAACGACTGAACGGAGAAGCGAAGAGGCAGGAGAGACGAAGCGGGAGCCAAGCCGGGTTATTCCTTCCAAGAGGCAACTTTCCCATTGAATGACTCTCTGTCCTAGACTCGAGGAGACCCTCTCTGCAGTCCCTCTCGTCTGGCCGGGATGCTTTTTTGAGCCTTTTTTTAACAGTTAAGCAGAGTCATCAGCAGCTAGCTCAGTCTCGCCTCAGCTGTCGCCTGAGAGGCTGAGCGCGCTAAAACCTCACAGCAAGCTCTCATATGTTTTTTTTTTCATGATGAGAGGTGAGGCTGTGCCTCACTTGCCTCACCTGACTGCACGTCACTGCTGCATACAGAATGGTAAATTCTAAACAATTGGTTTATATTCTAAACAATTGTGTGTCTCTGGTACCTAAGTACAGTCCATGGAGCTTTTCTCAAGACAGAATGGCCATTGCCCTGTTGTTCTTGGGGTGAGGCAGGATGGCAGGAGTTCCATGTCCCCTTGTGAGCCACTCGATGCTTCCCATTTTCCCGGCTGGACGATGGAAAATATAAGGGGGTTTGTAGAGAGACTGCTGGCTGCTGAGCCATCTTCGAATGTAGCCCTCCATTTTTTCTAATAAACAAAGGAATTAGAAACTTGCATTAGTAAGAAATAATTCTGTTTTGTTCTCTAGAAGAAAAAGCTTAGCAACAACATTTGTTTAGCATACTACCAGGGGTGGGTTCCTGCCAGTTCTAACCTCTTCTATAGAAGAGGTTCCACAAATCTACAGTGCTGTTTAGAACAGGTTCCAGCTCCTTCCCCCCGCCCGTCCGCACATCATCAGGATGAAGAAGCAGAGAAGGAATTCTCCACAAGAGAAGTCCACAAGTCTTAAAGCTGTCAAGTTTGAACACCCCTGGGGTTTTTTTTTTCTAAAGGGTTAGGGGTGCAAGGGTCTTGTAACTTGACAGCTTTAAGACTTGCACGCTTCAATGCCAGAGTTCCTGAGCCAACATGACTGGAGGAGGAATTCTGGGAGTTGAAGTCCACAAGTCTTAAAGCTTTCAAGTTTGAACACCCCTGGGGTATTTTTTTTCTAAAGGATTAGGGGTGCAAGGGTCTTGTAACTTGACAGCTTTAAGACTTGCACGCTTCAATGCCAGAGTTCCTGAGCCAACATGACTGGAGGAGGAATTCTGGGAGTTGAAGTCCACAAATCTGAAAGCTGTTAAGTTTGAACACCCCTGGGTTTTTTTTTCTAAAGGGTTAGGAGTGCAAGGGTCTTGTAACTTGACAGAGACTTGCGTGCTTCAAATGCCAGACTTTCTGAGCCAAGATTTTGGTTGCTAAGCAAGAGCGTCGTTAAGTGAGTTTCACCACTTTTTACAAGTTGGCCAGGCCCACCCAGTCACATGGCTGGCAAGCCACTCCCACAAAGCAGGCCACACCTATAGAAGAGGTTCTAAAAACTTTTGAAACCCACCACTGCATACTACCCATGTGAGAGGTAACACAAATTGATTGAAAAACTATTTCTCAACCTAGGTTGAGTGTGCCACGTGTGCCACAGGCATGCAAGCCGTCATCCAGCTCAGCTCCACCACCGGGACTGGACTGAATAGTAAGAAGCAAATTAGACTATTGAAAGATGTACCCTCTCAATGTTAATGTTATTAAACAATGTTGGTATGTTTAACTGCATGTGCTTTGACAGATTATTTAAACAGAAATGACACAAAAATAATAAAAAACAAAATAGAAGATGGACAATGACTAATAAAATAGAAGTAAAATGTTATTTTAAAAACTCCTTTTTGGTTACACATTTTCCCCTTCCATTTATTTCCCCAAACACTAACATTTATCGAACGATTTGGTTGAAATTATTATTAAACAAAAAACAAGCAGACGTATAGAAAAATGAAATTTTCTATTAAAAAAAAAAGAATCAAGGAAACTTCTACAACGGTTAAGTTTTGTCTTACTACATTTCTAATCTTTTTTGAGGGTTTCAACAGTCGGGCAGGTAAAAGTGACTCAACAGATATTGTACCACCTGAATTTTCAAAGCGCCTTTGACAAAATCCCTTATCAAAAGCCCCTGACAAAACTCAGCTGCCAAGGAGACAGAAAATGGGAAGAAAAGAGCAGATCTCACACCAAGATGCACAAACTGAGACCTCCAAGGACTGGCCCTGGAGCTGGTCCCTTTGACTTGTAGATCGGCATTGTGGAGTTTGTCATTCAAGGTAGTAAAAAAATAATATTTTTTTTTTAAAAAGGAATTGTGAAAGAGTTGCAGAAGGATCTCTCCAAAAGTGGTGAATGCATTCAAAAAGGCAACGGTGATTGATTCAGGGTATGCAAATTTAAAAAGATGAATGTTGACCTCAAAAAAGCATACTTCACTGATACGTTAATGAAGTTCATCAGGAAAGAGATTTTGCCATCACAATAGGCCCATGATGGCAAACCTATGGCACGCAAGCCATCACCCAGCTCAGCTCCACTGTGCAGGCGCGTGCACCTCCCACCGGCCAGCTGATTTTCGGGTCTCTGCCATGCATGCACAGGGGGGCAATGGGCATGCGGGAGACACACATGCGTGCACAGAGGTCATGCACACTCATGCGTGGGGGTCATGCATGTTCATGCACAGGGTGAGAGGCACAGCCCCCCCCTACTAGTCCCAAAACAGAGCACCAGGTCACACGTACATCCGTGGGGGGAGCGCAGGGGGTCATGTGTGCATGTGCCATGGTTGTGGGATGCAAGGGGAGGGGGGGTCACACTCACATTGCATTATGGGTGTGAGCAAGCACATGCCCTTTCAGCACGCAACAACAAAAGCCCTCCCTGCAATGGGCCGTTTGATAAAAATGTCAACCCACTTTGTAACATTTTTTTAAAAAACCCAGAACCTGTGCATGGAAAGGACCTGAAAAGCGAACTGATCCGAAGGTAGTGAAATAGCAGTTACAGAGGGCTCTGGATGAAATGAATTATTTGCATCTTTTTCAGTTGGGACTCAGGTCTAGGCATGGGGCTGAGACTGCTTCGGTATCACTGTGCATGGTATCTTCCTGAACCATCTATGGGGATTGGGGATTGGGAACATTGTACCTGCAGTGGTTTCTCCTCCTCCCTTGGGGATTTCAAGTTAGGAGAAAATGCTGAACTCTCAAGAATTTTGATGCCAGGTGCCTAGGAACTTGGCCCCGCGTCCCTTACTGTTTATTATCTACAACAAGCTGCTAGAGAAGTCATCCATCTCTATGGGGCAAAGAATCATCAGTATGTTGATTGTTCCTTGCTCAACCTCAAGCTGATCAGGAAGTATATTCAAAGCCTCACTCTGGAGCCTGGATGGAGTTAAATAGATTTAGACTTAATCTCAATGGTTGTGGACTCAAATCCTTCTAACTCTTGGGAGGAAATCCCACTTTGACTCTACCTGGAATTGGGCTCCTCTGCAGAGAACAAAGTCACCATCTAGTTCATGGTTCCTACTGGAATAGCAAATGGAAATTCTGGTCAGATTAGTCTTTACACAGTTCTGATATATGCACCAGGTTTGGGCTTTCCTTAAGTGAGAGATATTACTGATGAGCGTTCACAATTTTGTCTCATCTTGTCTAGGTGATTATAATTCATTCCATATGATGGTGCTCTTCAGCTGGTTCAAAACTCTTACTAGGGGGGCTGCATTGACAGTTGGTAGGTTTACAAGCACAATTCATAGTGCTTGGTTATCACCTCTTAAGCCCTATGTCATTTTGGTTGATCATCTCATCATGTGCTGGCCAGGCCCACCCCCCGTTTAGTGAAAGGGGAAAAAGTTGCAATATGTCATGTCACAACGTGATGACCCGAGTTTGACATTTCTGATCTAGTCCAGTTGGAATCTGCACCTCCAAGGGAATGTTGATGAGAACTTGATTGCAACTATTCTTTGTGTATGCGACTGCATCAGTGGTGGGTTCTGGATCCCGTTCTAACTGGTACAGTTGGAATGGGCCCATCGTCGTCCACATGGACGTGCGCAGCATGCACGCACACTTGCGCAGCGCACACATGCATCTTACCACTTCCGCGAGCCTCCCCGACGCTCCAGCTGCTCAGCAGAGCATCGCACAGGCGCTGTACACCACGTGCGCGTATACAGAAGTGCCGAAGACTTAAAAGACCGGTAAGGAGCTCGGCCGGCCGGGTGGGCCCTCCAGAGCACCATACCAAAATGGTATCTGGTGCTCCGGGCAGGCTCCGGTACGCCCGTACCGGTACGTACCGCCTGCAACCCACCACTGTACTGCATTATTAGTTGTAGTGGTGGCAGCTAATTCTAACAGCTATTAATCGTTCCTAATAGCAATTAAAACTAAAAATTGATGGATGTTTACTCTCTTCAGAATGATATAACATATTCTAAATGCTGGGTCTTAGGAAGCAACAGCTGAAAGGAACTATCATTCTCCACTTATAAGCTTCCCAAATGCTATTGTGTAACAGAGAACATGGGCTGTGGAATAGGTCCTGATCAAGCAGATGCCTTCTTTCGTTCATATTTTGTTGCTTCTCTTCTTTTGTTCTTATTTCATTGATCCTCCCTGACGACAGCTGCAGTTTCCGACAGTACTGCATTATTAGTCTAAACTGTTAGGACTATAGTAGCAGTGTTTTTTTGTTTCAAAATGGTGAGAAAACCTGTCTCTTCAAATCAGTACCCAAAAATCAAAATGACTTCTGCAGACATAATGTATTAAACCGAATAAATTACAACTCTTGGCCTTGATAACAATTTATTATAGGTACAAAGAAACACCTTGTCAGGGCCACATAAGCCTATTTCTAGAAGTCCGATTGTCCAGATATTGGGCACCATAGGTTCCTGAAGCAATCAAACATAATAATTAGTATTTAATTATTGTTATTTAGGGCGTTGCTAAATTATTAGCAGGTGATGGCATGGGACTAACCTTATATCAGGGATTGGAAGCTAAGCAGGGTCAGGTCTAGATATAATCTGAATGGGGCATCACCCTATAATCCTGCAGCTAGACCCAACTTGAAAGAACGCATCCATATTGTTGCTATGACGACTTCATGGGCATGAAATCACTAGGCAGGTTTATCTTTACCTACCCAACACGAATATCATTAGCATTATATTCTCCCTCATTGTGCTAATTATAGATTACTTCATTTTTATCACACCAGTTTTCTAATCGCTCAGGATGACTGTAAAGGTTCTCCAATCTTACTCCCACTCATACTTTAACTTCTGAGAGACAGTTTCGTGCAGTGCTTATGGCATCAGGCTAGAGATGGCAAGTTCTAATCCCGCTTTGGACACAAAGCCAGTTGAGTGATCTGGGGCCAGTCACCTAGGAAGGCGGAAAGGGCAAATGACTTCCAAAAATTCTTGCCAACAAAACTGTAGGGTCATCCAGGTAGCCATCAGGAGTCAACATTGACTCAAAGGCATTAAAAAAAAAACACATCTTTAACTTCTATTTCCTTTCACTGAATCCACAAAAAGTAAGATCTTCACTTTTCAGTCTTCATATGAATTGCTCCCCAAAGGGATAAACGTGAAAATGAAAAATCACAAGTTTATGATTTTGGGAGCTATATGTAATTCTCTAGAGGTCGACCATAATTAAATGTATAACACTTGTTCTAAAAATGATAGCCTTTGATTTAGGTTGGTGTGGGTCTCTCAAAGCTATAGCTCAAGTCCAAAAATACTGAACTTAACGTTCAATATCAAGACCACTTCTAGGGGGGGAAAAAGATAAAATTTAAAATATTTACTGAAATGTATTATTTTAGATAGATGGTAATAAGATTGTCTTATACTTTAAAGGTAGGGATTCGATATAAGCTTTTTTTCCCAAAAAGTGTGAAATTATAAGACATATGTAATACATTATATTATTTTGATATAGTGATATTTATACAATATTGAGTAGAGATTATTAATACTCTAATGTTCAACTGAGACTTTTGAAGATAGAAAAAAGAAAAGGCATTATATCAATATTAACTATAATTTGGAAAGTCAATGCCAATAAATGTAACATTGAATTCATTTTTATGTTCAAAGTTGAATATAATCTTAATAAATAGTGAAGCGCTGTTGCACAATGAAGGCTTCTGTCTTAAACTTGATACTGAACTATCTTATTGTTACCTATTATTATTTGTATGCTGAGAAAAACAGAAAAACAACAAAGCAAAGTTGGCAACAAGTGAAAAGAAAGAAAACAAGACTAAAAGCTTTTCTAGCTTCCCCCTTCTTGTGCTTTTGCTAATTTATGATGTCTTTATGCATTCAGAATCTTTTAGAAGCCAAGCGGTAAATGTTTATATTTGCCACACTGTGTTGTATTGTATACATATTGTTATGTATGGAAACGTGTTCAGCTTTTGTTCAGCAAGTATCTGTTCATCATTGCACAAAAGAATGGGGTTTCCTTTATCTCCAACACTATGAAGATGCCTAAGAGAGCCAGTATGTTGTAGGTTTTGCTTGTTTGTTTGATCATTCAACTTGTAAAGGTAAAGGTAATGGTTTCGCTTTCTAGTGATATCCAACTCTAAGGCACGGTGCTAATCTCCATTTCTTGGCCGAGGCATTGTCCAAAGACAATTTCCGGGGCCATATCGACAGCATGACTTTTCACCAAAGGCTCATGGAACACTGTTACCTTCCCACCCTAATGGTACCGAATAATCTGTGCGCATTTGCATGCTTTAAAACTGCTAGAAAGCCTCTGGAGCCTGGGAAGGGTGAAAAACGGATGTACCAAGCCCACCAGAGGTTGGAAAACGGGCCGTTTACGGCCTCTGGGAATGGTGGGGGAGGCGGTTTTCACCTTCCCCAGCTCCAAGAAAGCCATGCGCTCATGCAGGGGGCAGCGGGGAGGGTGTCACACGTGCATGCGCAGGGAGCATGGAGTGGGGAGCATTAAATTATGGGGGTAGGCACGCGTGCACAAAAAAGTTCGCCATCACTGGAATAGGAGCTCACCCTGTTGCAGCTGACAAGCCCAGTGTCTTTAACCGCTGAGCTGCCATGCCCTATTCAACTTGTACAGCTGCTCAATTCACAAGGCAAATCAGGGAACGAAGACAAAACCACCCAGCAACCGAGGACACAAATCAATATGCTGCGATGCCCCTTAGAGACAGGGTCACTCCATACTCTGGCCCCATTCCTGAATGCTGAACTAGTGTTGCAGCCCGCCAGTGGTCAGCAGAGCTGGCAGCAGATTTGGACAGGGAGGAGGTTGGGGAGGAACATGGGCCAATCCTGGAGTCTGGAGAAGGCTCTGATGAGGGCTCTGTGTCAGAGGCAGAGAGGGGGCCAGAGTCATATGCCGGTTATCAGCTGCCTTCAGAGTCAGACATCAGTGAGGCAGACAAACAGCTGGAGCCTGTTCCCAGTTGCCAGATGAAGGGAACAGCTAAAGAACAAAGGTCAACTTGGGAATGAGGCCACAGGTGGACGATGAATGGCCCCTCCCAGAGGAAATAAAAGAGGAGCAAATGGGGCGTGGAGTTTGCAGGAGACAATTAGTTCGCTTAATTGGTTTGTGACTCTCCAAGATTTCTTGCCAAGTTTTGCAGATATCAGCCTGGCAGCTCCCCAAGCCAGATAAGGTTTGTGACCATGAATCCTCCCTTGAAAGACTTTGCTGGATGGAAATGAGCAGAATTCACAGTAAATTAACAAAAGGGGTTTTTGTTGGGACCAGGAGTTTGCTTCATGTGCTTGGGAAGCCTCGGTCAGAGCAACTAGGTTCAGGTCCTCCTGTAGCCATGACAAGTCACTATGTGGCCTTGGGCCACTCACACTCTCTCAGCCCAACTTATTTGAAAGGATTGTTGTTGAGATCAAAGGAATGGGGAACACATGTGACTTGCCTTAAGCCAGGGGTGTCCAAACTTGGGAACTTTAAGACTTGTGGACTTCAACTCCCAGAATTCCCCAGCTGGCCAGCCTTAAGCTCTTGAGAGAAAAAAAGTGATATAAATCTAACAAATAAAACTGAGTTGGAAGGTTCTTTAGCCTGGTGCCGGAGAGAAGGATAGTCCTATTTTTATGGATTGCTTAGAACCGTTATATGATGTGTGACCACATGCATCCTGTAAATAAGCAAAACACATGACATACGTGTAAATAGGCATGCATGCTACCGGACAGATTTGACAATAAGCTCATCTGTCTCTGCAAGAAAAGAAAAGAAACCAGAATAGTACGTTACACACTCTACTCACAATCTGGATCCACTTTGTGAAAGCAGGAAGCCGTCGTACACTAGGCAGACGCCAAATACGGTGATCCCTGTTTCCTTTACCAGCATTGCACAAGTCCCAAGAAATAAACTAAGCAGCAAAAAGGACGGGGAGGCAGTGGGAGGGAAATGTTCCCCAACATAAAGCTGATCCAAACTCCTGCAAGGCAGAAGGAAAAGCCAACTGTGAAATGGAAACTTTACTATAGCTCTAGCAATATTGTGTTTCCCCCCAAATAAGACAGGGTCTTATTTTCTTTTGACCCCAGAAATTAGCGCTTCGCCTTATTTTCAGGGAGGTCTTATTATTTTTGAGTTGCAGGAGGCGATTGTGGTCATCTCATGGCTACTGCTGTGTTGCAATATTTTCGTGGAGGGCTTATTTTCAGGGGAGGGCTTATTTCAGCGCATGCGCTCAAAAGCCCGATTGGGCTTATTATCCAAGGAGGTCTTATTTTGGGAGAAACAGGGTAGCACAGGTTTATATACTGCTTCACAGTGCTTTACACTCCTCTCTAAGCAGTTTACAGAGTCAGCATATTTCTCCAACAATCTGGCTCCTCATTTTACTGACCTTAGAAGGATGAAAGGCTGAGTCAACCTTTTGACCATCAGGATCAAACTCCAGGCTGCGGGCAGAGTTTGCCTGCAATACTGCATTCCAATCTCTGCACCACGACAATTCCTAAACCCTACAGGCTTAATCTAAACTAAATAGAAATGAAAATTTTGAACCCAGAAACCAACTCCTTGTCTGTAAGAATTTATATAATTGCCCAGAGTCGTCTAGCAAAAAGGTGGCTTTACAAATTGAATAAATAAATCAGTGGCTGGGTTAGACATGGAACACAGTATAAATAGGCAAGGAGGAATTATGTTTCCTCTCTATTGCCGTGTTATTATCTTATAATCCATTCACATTAAAGTTGGATTTTTCTTCTTCTTTTTCCTTTCTGTAATTTTTATTCAAAGACTATCAGGATGTAGAGAAGAGGAGGACAACTATGGGGGGACTAGGGGCAAACTTTTAAGTTTTGGGGATAGTCAAGAATATATACCATGGGCAATTATGATGCAAATGTGGCTGTATCATATATCTTCAATGACAGGTGTCAAACTCGATTTGACACCACTGTCACATCAGGATTGTGGCCTCAGAGGGCTGGGGGGGAGCGTGGCATGGCCAGGGGGCATGGCCAGCATGACATCACTCGTGTCAGGGGGGTGCCTGTGGCAGCCCGAGCGCTCTGCCACTGCAAACGGAGCTTTGGAGAGCTGCCATTTTCACTGGCAGAGGGTTGCAGGAGGCTGTAGCAGATGAAAATGGAGCTCTGGAGCCCGTTTCCGCTGGCAGAAGCACCGCGGGGTGGTCCTTTGCTATTTCCAGGGTGGCCCTGTGGGCCAGATCTAAGTACCCCGTGGGTCTGTTAAATCAAAGTTTCAGTATAATGTTTTCCTTAATTCCCCAGTCATTCAACGAAAGAAGGGGGAGAGGAAGGGACACCGTGAAGGAAGGAGTTGGCGTTGTCAACATAAAATAGATCCAAAAGGTTCACATGTCTTATTTAAAAACAGCAAGAATTCTAAGATAAAAGACAGGTACCTATTATAGGAGAGAAAAGCCAAAAGAAATAATAGACAGGCCAGAACATCTGCTCTGCCGACTATACCCGTTACCTAAAAAAAAAAAAAATAGAGAAAGGCAAAATAAGTTAGCAATCAAACAACAAGACTAAATGTTAAAGCTCCTGCAAATAATGTGTATATACAATACAATGGCAGAGTTGGAAGGGACCTTGGAGGTCTTCTAGTCCAACCCCCTGCCTAGGCAGGGAACCCTATACCGTTTCAGACAAATGGCTATTCAACATCTTCTTAAAGACTTCCAATGTTGGGGCATTCACAACTTCTGGAGGCAAGCTGTTCCACGGATTAATTGTTCTTACTGTCAGGAAATTTCTCCTCAGTTCTAAGTTGCTTCTCTCCTTGATTAGTTTCCACCCATTGCTTCTTGTTCTACCCTCAGGTGCTTTGGAGAATAGTTTGACTCCCTCTTCTTTGTGGCAGCCCCTGAGATATTGGAACACTGCTATCATGTCTCCCCTAGTCCTTCTTTTCATTAAACTAGACATACCCAGTTCCTGCAACCATTCTTCATGTGTTTTAGTCTCCAGTCCCCTAATCATCTTTGCTGCTCTTCTCTGCACTCTTTCTAGAGTCTCCACATCTTTTCTACATCGTGGCGACCAAAACTGAATGCAGTATTCCAAGTGTTCTTCTAATGTAACATGTAAATAAATACAGACATGGATGGATCTCATAAGTGAACCCAGTAATTCTTCTCTATGATACACTTCCCTATAGGGCAGTGTTGGTGAACCTTTTCAGCACTGAATGCCAAAATGGGAGCACGCTTGAGCCCGGAAATGCGCCGGAAACCGGAAAAGCATCCACCCGGTGCACATGTGCATGCTGGGAAGATGATCTTCTGGTTTCCGGCATGCGCAAGAGCACTGGCCAGCTGGTCTTCGTGTGTGCATGCTTGCCAGAAATCGTAAGACCAGGTTTCGGCACACACATGCGCACCGGGCAGCTGCTCTTCCAGTTTCCGGCGCACTTGAATACCAGCTGGTCAGCATGCCGGAACCCGGAAGAACAACAGGTGATGGCTTGCATGCCCATAGAGATGGCTCTGTGTGCCACTCCCAGCACGTGTGCCATAGGTTCGCCATCACAGCTATAGGGGCAGTCAGAAATGCCAACTCTATATTGGAAGCCCCTCCTTGTCTTACACTCAACGTATGGAAAAGGGAGAGGTCCTAACATAAAGTGTGGTGGCCATTTTGATTTTTTTTCATTGCTTCTGCAGATGCTTCCCTGTGAAAGATAAAGCAGTTCCCGGATCATACATAACTGTTCGTGACTACAAGACAGGCACTGACTTGAGAGTTTTGTCAGTGTCCCCCAAAGTGGTGAATTTCTTAACCATTTGTTCACTTCATTATAAATTATCCTAAATATCTTGAACGCCAAAGACTTCTTTTGAAACTTGGCTTGTGCTAAAGTTCATTTGTCTTCACTCTGAACTCTGTTCATTCTGATTTTTTTAAAAAAATCCAAGTGTGCTGTATTCTCCAACGAACGCTTCTGCAGACTTTCCCCAAATCTAATGATATACACACATAAGCACCCACTTAATCCTGTTTAAATAGAGGGAGAATGTAAAAACTGCTTGATTAATCCCGGGAAGTACTTAGAGAACTCAAGACTTCTTTGTAATGAAAAGTTTGATTTCACCCTCCCTATAGTACATAATTGTATGCATTTTAGGGATCCCTCATTCCCAAACCATTGCACCATTACAATTATCCCACATCTGTCACCACAACATTCCAAACCAAGCACCCACCAACAGAAATATCAATTAGCCTTTTGCAGTGTTTCATTAACATCTGTGCAAACATCCCTTCTAATTTACAGGAATATCTTCTAATTATCTTCAAAACAGTTAAAGGCAAAGTTTAAGTCGGGGCAGAAGAGAGCTAGAAAGTACCAGTAGTCAGATACAAGAAGTTTCTGTTCTCCCAAAAATGCCGCTGTTTTGGGCAGCGTTGAATCATAAGAAGAGATTGGTCAGTCTGGAATGGTATAGGTATAATGTCTGAACAGGGGGTTAGACTAGAAGATCTCCCAGATCCCCTCCAACTTGTTGTTTGTCATTGTCATCATCATCATCATTATTATAAGGAGTTTTAGCAAAATCCTCATTGAAGAAACATGATCTTCAAGCCAAACAGGAAACAATGGTTAGATTTATGCTATTTAGAAATAAAAATTCATAATGTCTATGGAGATTCTCATTCATCCAGGTCATGGTTGTCCCAAAGGTGCTTTTTCAAGAGGCAACTGGACTTTCTGGTTTATCTTCGAAGACGTTTCGCCTCGGCTGAAGAAGCTTCTTGGATAAGAAGCGAAACGTCTTCAAAGAAAAATCGAAAAGTCCAGTTGCCTCTTGAAAAAGTACCTTTGGGGAGTGGGGGGAATGACCATATACTATAGAAAATGGAAAAGGAAACACTCAAACCAATGAGCATCAGATTTGCTCAAGAGTAAGGAGTTCTAATTCTAATTTCAGGTAGTCCTCAACTTACAATCATTTGTTTAGCAACTGGTCAAAGTTACAATGGCAATGAAAAACGTGGTTTATGACTGGTCCTAGCACTTAATCATTGTCACAGCATCCCACAGTCATATGATCAAAATCTGGGCACTTGGCAACCAACTTGTTATTACAATGTTTGCAGCATCCTGACTGAAATGATCGCCAGTTGCTACCTTCCCAGCCTGCTTCTGAAAAGCAAAGTCAATGGGAGAAGCCAGATTTGCTCAACGGTGTGATTCCCTTAAAACTGCAGTGGTTAGCTTGACAACTATGGCAGAAAAGGTCATAAAATCGGGTGCAATTTATTTAACAACTGCCTTGCTTAAGAATGGAAATTCTAGTCCCAGTTTTGGTTGTTAAGTCAAGGACTGCCTGTACTGGAAGGGATAAAAATTGAAAAAGGTAGGAGAAAAGAATGGAATAGAACAGGGATAGTGAATGGCTCTTAAAATTTTATTCAACTTCAACTACCGTGTTTCCCTGAAAATAAGATGGGGTTTTATTTTCTTTTGACCCCTCCCCCGGAAATAAGTGCTTGGCCTTATATTAGGGGAGGTCTTATTATTTTTGAGGTGCAGGAGACCCCTTAACCTCAGCCTGCAGCCCACGGATCAACTGATCCAGAGAGGGACAGAAGTTCTGTCTCTGTTTCTGGCACACTCTTGCCGGTCCTAGCCCTGCCACTCTTTTTGCGGCTGCCACTAAGGGGCGCAGTAGCTAGGGTTTGGGGTAGCGGTCTCCGTGAGGCTGTTCCATGTGGATGGCAGGTGCATGTGGGGGGCTTGGGGCATGTTCCCCCCCTTCCCCCTCAGCAAATGGGGGGGACCGGCTGCGCATGCAGTTAAATATTTTAGGGGAGGGCTTATTTTCAGGGAGGACTTATTTTAGCACATGCGCTCAAAAGCCCGATTGGGCTTATTATCCGGGGAGGTCTTATTTTTGGGGAAACAGGGTACTATCAGCCTTAGCTGTAGCTGGGGCTAACAGGAATTGAGAACTAACAACATTTAGAAGTCCATAGCTCTCTCTCATCCCAGGATTATATATCAACCTAAAAACAGGAGTCCCCAACCTTGGCAACTTTAAGAGTGGTGGACTTCAATTCCTAGAATTAAAGTCCCCAAGGTTGGGGACCCCTGACCTAGAAGACACATTTAGGTTGGTATTCCCAATAGAAGCAATGCATACTGCAACAGGTCCAATTACGTCTTACTATTGCCTGACTGGAAAAGAAGAGGAGAAACCTTGCAACTCTTGTATTTTGTTTTTTAAGGGCTGGAGGAAATACTCCTTTAATTTTTATTTTAAACAAGTGAGGAATCAATACTCAATTTGTGTTAACAAAAGAAATTGTTAAGTGTATTTACGGTTTGCTAAAAAGGGATACCAAATTTGTGGACACAGCTCAAGTATTTGCTTGAATCAAGGATGCCTGCTGTCTAGCTACAAATTGAAAAACTCTGGATTAATAAGGAGGCAGTCTTCCAACATATTCTTCTGTCGTTGAACTATCATTGAAATAGATGTTATGAATTCACAGCTTCTGGTCACGTCAGAAGGGCCTGACAGACAATTTTGGATTAAGTCCCAAAGCGAAACTCTCTCCCTAAGAACATGGCAGAATTCCCAGAAATGTATTTGGTTGTTTTGGAATTTGACTTCCCCGCTTTCTTGTCATCCTTGGATAAAAATAACAAAATCTTAGTAAGGGTTTAGTGTACTAAATAAAACCCTATGTTTTAAATCACTTTGTGATTTAAATATCATCCCCAAAATAAATTCATTACATGGCCTTATGCAAATGTTTCTCTTTTCAAATATTTTTTTTAACCTCGCCTTTATCATTATTATAAATAACGCAATGCAGCAAACATAATCCAACACTTCTTCCTCCTCCTATTTCCTTTACAACAGTGGGGTCCAAACTTGGGAGCTTTAAGACTTGTGGACTTCATCTCCCAGAATTCCCCAGCCAGCATGGGGAACAACAACAACCCCGTGAGATAGGCTGGGCTGAGGGGGAGTGATTGGCCTAAGGCAGTGGTGGGTTCCGGGTGGTACGGCCCGATACGGGTGCACTGGTGGCAGCTGGGATCAGCAGCCACCATACTAAAATGGTGGCTCGTTGGACCCGCCCGTCCGCGTTCCTTACCACTTTTTGAGGGAAACAGGCCAATTGCACATGTGCACAAAGCGTATGGCACCTGTGCAACCTCCGCCAAGCAGCTGGGGCATCGCAGGGCAGTGGCATGTGCATGCATGCACAGCGCGCATGCCCGAGGTTGGCCCCCGGCCCCGTCGCAGGGTACCGGTTGCAATGGGATCCAGAACCCACCACTGGCCCAAGGTCACTCAGCTGACGTTCATGTTCCTTCAGTTTCATGCCTTGATATTAATATTAACCTATTCTACAGGATTGTTGTATATACTATATAGCCTGTTCTGAATCCTCTAACAAAATAGGGCTGAGTTAATAGAGATTTGATTTCAGATAAGCTTAAAAATCATTATGTAACTGCTTAGTATGCTTATATTTTGATATAAGCATGTAGTGCCAAATCATTTTTAAAATTGAGTTTTATAAATCCATCTGTGTGAGGAACATTTCCAACATTTTGTATGGTACCTATAATACAGATTATTTTTCCCAAAACAAAACCTAACTAAACGATATGGGAGGCCATTTTAAGGATTTTAAGGGTTAAGGATTTTCCAGATGTAAATTGTCTAAAGCAAATGTGATTCAAGATGACCTGGATGAGATCTAGCTTCAAAATAGGCCTGTTTTATCTGAAATGTTATATATCTAGTACACTGTGAGCCATTTCTGGTTCAGATAATTTACTCCCAGAAACCACAAAACCATCTCCTGGGAAAAAGCAAGGTTCAGATCCAGGATCGTGTGGAAAGTTTCAGAATTTCCAAAACAGTTTATTCCCATGTTACTTAATTTTGCACGCCTTCATTTAAAGTATATTTAAAAAAAACTCTGTATGATTATTTTTTAAACTTCTCATTATTCTTCCATGAAACACTTGGCCTTTTTTACTAACAGTATTGATAATAAAGATAATAAATATGTGCTAGTCATTCCCGACTCTAGGGGGCAGTGCTCACCTCCTTTTCAAAGTCGAAGAGCTGAAGTCGTCTCTGTGGTCATGTGGCCGGTATGATTAAACGCTGACGGTGCACGGAACACGGTTACCTTCCCATCAAAGGTGGTTCCTATTTTTCTACTTGCATTTTTGCATGCTTTCGAACTGCTAGGTTGGCAGAAGCTGGGACAAGTAACGGGAGCTCACACGGTGCTAGGGATTTGAACCGCCAAACTGTCGGCCTTTCTGATTGACAAGCTCAGTATCTTAGCCACTGAGCCAATATTGATAGAGGCAGTTAATTAAAATTATTTTCAAAGTCTGGAGGCAAACTGGTATGAAAAAAGTCTCACTGAAATACATAGGATTTATTTCTGAGAAAACTTGCTCTACATTAGAATGGATCTAAAGGCTTAAGTGCTCTCAAAGATCTATCACAAATATTGAGAAGATATTAAGTTCTTTAATGAAGCCAATATTACACTTATCTTTACAGGAGAGACTATAACTGATTGTATTTGTAGCTTAAAGTGGTCTTGCATACTTACGGCCTCAGTGTGAATGGGATGGGCAGCAAAAAATAGAGCTGTGACAAAAGCCAGGCCACTATCCTTGAAAACAGTTTTGTCACAAGTATACATCAGCACAAGCGTCACAAGGCAATGCAGGACTACATTCAAGGCATGGAAGTAGAAGGGATTCATCCCAGCCAACAGTATGTTCAACCTGTAAGAAAGCAAAGTCAGAATTGTAATGGATACTGAATGGAAAATGCAATTTTAGAGAGGACAGAAACTTCGATCTACACACACTCACAACCAGTTGAAATTAATCCATGCAGGGATTCTGTATTCTGCTAAAACCCGTATCTGTTTGTTTGTAACCTTTACTTGGGCAAAACGGTGCATCACAGGACCACAGTTTTTGAATCAATGTACCTCAAATAGGCTAACTTACAGAATGAATCCAAAATCTGGGGCCCATGATTCCCATGGGATTGAAATTTGGCAAAGTTGTGGCTGGTTCAGTGAAGTCAACTGTGGTCATGGGATCATCGTTTCCAATGCCCCCTGCCAGCCTCCTACAAGCGAAGTCAATGGGGAAGAAGTTGCTTCTTTGTCACTCGTAGTTATTCTGTTTCTCCATTTAGGTAAGGAAATATCTCTAAAACAATGACTCAGTGGGTCATGGGTTTATTACAAATATTTAGAGACTGGTCACTATATTTACAAATATATGAATCGAAGGGTCATCTAATCAGGCAGGTAGTTGGATCTAGGTTGAAAATTGTGGGAGATTTGTAGGGTCCAAGTCAGTGGTGGTATTCTATCAGTTTGGGATGGTTTGCCTGAATCCGTAGTGGAAATCACGGCTGGCTCCGCCCATCCGCCCCGGCTCTATGGCATCCCATTTATGCCCTTTTTTTAGGCAAATTGCATGCACAGAAGGCAGAGTGCATGGACAGACGTGGCACACGCGCCCACATTTACGAACTGGTAGGGAAGGTAAGTGATTACTACCCCTGGTCCAAGTTACTGGTTCTCTACCACTAAATCCGTGATGGCGAACCTATGTCACAGGTGGCACATGAGCCATTCGTTAGGGCACGCAAGGTGTTGCGCTGGCCAGCTGACTTCGGCCTTCTTTTGAGGCCGTTTTTCGCCCACTGGAGGCTTCCTTGAAGCCTCCGGAGCGTGAAAAACTGACCCTATGGGCAAACCAGAAATTCGGGGATGGACTTCTGGTTTGCTCGTATGGCCGTTTTTTGCCCTCCGGAGGCTTCAGGAGGCTTCCCTGAAGGCTCCGAAGGGCAAAAAATGGTGCTACGAGCAAACCAGAAGTCGGTTCCTGAACTTCTAGTTTGCCCATAGGGCTGGTTTTTCACTCTCTGGAGGCTTCAGGGAAGCTCCTGATGCCTCCGGAGGGCCTCTGGGGAGGGAGACTGTTTTCACCCTCCCCAGGGTCCTAGAAAGCCTCTGGAGCCTGGGGAGGGTGAAAAATCGCACCCAAAGTGGTGTGTGTGTGGTGTTTGTTATGGTCACGCACACATGCGCGCTGGGGTCATGCGCATAGCATTATGGGTGTGGCATGCCCGTGCACGACCCCCCTGTGCTCCCCCCGCTTTTGGCACGTGAGGCAAAAAAGGTTAGCCCTCACTGCACTAAATCATCTCATTCCTTTCTGTATCAATCACTTCTGCCAATCCTCAGCCTGAAATAGAAAGGAGGAGGAAAAATTCTTTCCTTTTCCGTTTACAAGTACTTTTTTCTTGGCTACATGGAACTAATTTTAGCTCCACCCTGGCTAGCAGAGCGACAAATGTTTACAAATGAGCATGATATAATTATGATTCTCCCTGGGACGACTCCTTTGTTTCTGGGGATGAAGCTGAATGAGGCCAAAGAAGCAGAACATTCAGTTCTGTTGTGAAGTGAGCCCAGCAGCCCATCTCTCTCTGTAGTAGGATCCAGAGGACAGGAGAGGCTCATCAGTTGAAGGAAGAGAGTATGGAATCAAGAGAAAGCATACAGCTTTGGCTTAAAGATTTTGTGTCTTGGCCTAAACATCTGAAGAGCAAGGTGTCTGAGGGAGATCAACAAAAGTCAAGATGGAAGACATGAGTGTTATGACCTAGGTTAAAGAAGGGGCGAGGTGCTCCTGGGGGTTGGGGAGGGCAAAAATGAGCAAAAGACGGGCCAGTTTTTGCTCGTTTTTGCCCGCCCCCCCAGCCCCCAGGAGCACTCTACAAGCCTCCCAAAGCCTATGCATGCCCTGGTTTTTTTTGCAAAAAATGGGCTATTTTTGCAAAAAACCAGCCGTTTTTTGCTCATTTTCCCCCCCAGCCCCCAGGAGCACTTTGCAGGCCTCTCAAACACTCTGCATGCCCCATTTTTCACAAAAAACGAGCTGTGCAGAGGGCTTGGGAGGCCTGCTGAGTGCAAAAAAGCTTTGTTTTTAATTTACTTCTTCAAAATCTTGGTGCATCTTATACTCCGGTGCGTCTTATAGTCCCCAAAAATACAGTAGATTGGTCTATAAGATCTGACTCACCCACCAAACAGCAGGAAAGAGAGCCAGAAAAATTTACCGGTAACTCTTTTCTGTCACCAACAATGTTCCCTCTAAGCTGCGCAGCCGCGCACGTGGCAAGAAAATGCCACGCAGTAGTTTCCAACTGCCGCGCAGTGATTTTTAATATTACAGCCGCTGCCATTTGCTGGAATTCCAGGTAGGAAAAGCGATCTTCTCGAGCAGCAAGTATTCCCCTCTGGCGTATCGGGCCACCTGCAGCTACGCGTCATTGGGAGAACACCGTGCTGGCTTTTCCTTTTCAAATGTCTCACCAGGGAGGGTGGCTGAGGTGGATGGCAGCTAGGTCGATAGCAAACAGGGAGAGGTGCCCGAGGAAGAGTGAGGCTACGTGGTCCTGCCATTGTCGCGCAGAAAGCGACCACAGGATAGGCACCTGACGGTGACAGTTAGGGCTTCTTGCTGCCAGCATTTATAGCAAGAGCTTTGCTTGCTGCCCAGCGAAGGGAGGCACTGCTCCCCAATCACTCTCGTGTAGTTCTAGTCTCGTCCCGACACCCGAGAGGGAGGGGGCGGCAGCGCCTTCATTGTATAGGGTGACATGGGGCCACCTTTGGGAGCTTGCAGGTGCTTGGCGAGGCAAGGCTGAGGTGGTGCCGGCAAAAGAAAGGGCCGAGCGGACAGATTGCTTGGGCGACTGCGACCTACCACATGTTTGTTGGACCCGTGTCCCTCCTGGCTTGTACTGGCATCCTGGGAGGTTACACGCGACTG
Source organism: Natrix helvetica (assembly GCF_964273705.1). Taxonomy (NCBI): domain Eukaryota; kingdom Metazoa; phylum Chordata; class Lepidosauria; order Squamata; family Natricidae; genus Natrix; species Natrix helvetica. The sequence continues at coordinate 16,781,313 of NC_138553.1, forward strand.
GCTCCTGGACCTAGTGAACGCTTCGTTGGGTGAGGGGTCTCTCCCGGCCGCCTTGAAAGAGGCGGTGGTGAGACCCTTGCTCAAGAAGCCTTCCCTGGACCCTATGGAGCTGGTCAATTGTCGTCCTGTCTCCAACCTTCCCTTTTTGGCGAAGGTTGTGGAGAGTGTGGTGGCTTCTCAGTTTCCACGACATCTGGAGGAGAATGATTATCTAGACCTGCGCCAGTCCGGCTTTCGCCCTGGGCACAGCACTGAGACGGCCTTGGTCGCGTTGGTAGATGATCTCTGGAGGGCCAGAGATAGGGGCTGTTCCTCTATCCTGGTCCTATTAGACCTCTCGGCGGCTTTTGATACCATCGACCATGGTATCCTGTTGCACCGACTGGAGGGGTTGGGGATCCGGGGCACCGTCTTGCGGTGGTTCGGCTCCTACCTCTCCGGCAGGACGCAACGTGTGTTGGCAGGAGAGCAGAGGTCGACCCTAAGCCCCCTCATCTGTGGGGTGCCACAGGGGTCGGTCCTCTCGCCACTCCTGTTCAACACATACATGAAGCCGCTGGGTGAGATCATCCGTGGTTTTGGGGTGGGATACCACCTGTACGCTGATGATACTCAGCTGTACATTTCCACCCCAAACCACCCCAACGAGGCCGTCGAAGTGATGTCCCGGTGTGTGGAAGCCGTACGGGTCTGGATGGATGACAACCGACTCAGGCTCAACCCTTCCAAGACGGAGTGGCTGTGGGTTCCGGCTCCCCGGTTCAACCAGATAATTCCATCTCTGGCCATTGGGGGCATTCAACTCGCCCCCGTGGAGCGGGCGCGCAATTTGGGCGTCCTCCTGGATGCCAAGCTGTCCATGGATGAACATGTGACAGCCGTGGCCAGGGGGGCGTTCCATCAGGTTCGCCTGGTGCGCCAATTGCGCCCCCTATTGGACCGGGACGCTCTACGCACAGTCACCCATGCGCTGGTGACGTCTCGCCTGGACTACTGTAACGCTCTCTACATGGGGCTTCCCTTGAAATGCACTCGGAGACTACAGTTGGTCCAGAATGCGGCCGCGCGGGTGATTATGGGGAGCACCAGGTACTCCCATGTGACACCACACCTGCGCGAGCTGCACTGGCTTCCTGTGGTCTATCGAGTGCGTTTCAAGGTTTTGATTACGATCTTTAAAGCGCTCCATGGCTCAGGACCTAGTTACCTGCGGGACCATATTCTGCCCCATACATCCCTACGACCTGTTCGCTCGCACAGAGAGGGACTTCTCCAGGTGCCGTCCACTAGACAATGCCATGGGGCGGCGCCTAGGAGCAGAGCCTTCTCTGTGGCGGGCCCAGCCCTGTGGAATGACCTCCCCCCGGATATTAGGACCACTACAGACCTCCGCTCCTTCCGTGTTAAGCTCAAGACCCACCTTTTTCAAATATCTGGCCTGGCCCAACCATAACTTCGTTACGCTCCTGAGGGGTTTTTAATTCAGCAATTTTATTTAGGGGATTTTAAACTGTGTTTTAACTGTGTTTTTAGCTGTGTTTATTGTCTTTCACTTGCAGGTCTACTCTCCTCCATGCACAAATGTAATTGTCCTTGTTTTTTCGTATGTATGTGTGTCCTATGTGTATTTTATCCTTGTGATTGTACGCCGCCCCGAGTCCTTCGGGAGAGGGTTGCGGCTAATCAAATAAAATTTGATTTGAAATTTGAAATTTGAAGGAGCATGCAGGTGCAGCAACTGCCTCCTCCCTTGGTAGAACTTCCTTAGCAGCGACATGCTCACCACTTGCTTACCCCGCTTACAGAGAGAGTTCATTTTTCTGGCTTATGTCTTGGGGTAATTAATGTGCCATTTGAATTCAATGCCTCTGATCGGTGCAATGTGCTGACCCAGAAAATGAACTCTTTCAACAAGTGGGGGAAGCAAGTGGTGAGCATGTCACTGCCAAGTCCGTGGGAACTGAGCCTGGGCGACTGCTCAGACATTGTAACTTTTACTGGAGTGTTTTCCAAGCCCTTTTGCTTTTGGACCCAGAAAAGGAGCTGCATTTTGGGGAGGGTACTCAAAAGTGGCACTCAAGGAAAGAAAAAAAGGTCAGGCTTGCTTCTCCACATCCGCTAGGGCCCAGACGCAAAATAGACCCTGCGTGATTAAGATCCCCCTTCTCTCCCACTGGTGACGTGCGGGAGAGGAAAAGGTGCCTCGGATATATCTAGCTTCTTCACTGCTCATTACCCTATCACACACACACACACACACACCCCTCTGGCTGCACGCTGTCGGAGCGATCCTGCCGAATTTTCATTCCGGCGAAGCGTTGCAGCCAATCTGTAAAGGCAGACCGGGCGGGTGGCAAGAAAGTGGGAGAACCTTTAAATGGGGTGGAGGGACACAATACAGTGAGAGAGGGGCAAAGTGAGAACAACGTGCGGTAAGGCCAAAGCAAGGAACGCCATGGTGACAGGCAACTCAGGGCTGATTTGTATCAAGAAAAGAAATTCAGAAGGTTTATTTCAGTGAATAACAGTGTACATTACCGTAAACACTATACAAGTATTTTAATGTTGCAGATTTGCAGTATTATAAGTGATACTGATATTATATAACACTTTTAATTAAGCGGGTACCTTGAATAAACATAACTTTATTTAGTTTCAAATAACACTGATTTCGTTGTTGTCTTGGGTGACATCTGTGAAAAAAATTCAGGTGCTCAGGCATGAAAATGTGCCGCTCAAACACTATATTTTCCCACTCACACTGAAAAAAAATTAGAGGGAAGATTGGTCACCAAGTGGTTGTCTCGTTGAAGGTAAAATCTACTCATATGTCATGCCTAAGCTCATGGACTGATGATAACTGGCCAAAAGTCATCCAAATGTTTTCCATAACTGAGGGTGGTCTTTCATTCCCCTTGGCTTCAGTCCAAATTCTTAACCACTACAGCACATTGGTTGATATGTGCTCCTACTCATTTTATACAATTGCTCCAAGGTATCTCCAGAGGCAGAGAACTCTGCAAGTATAAATAAACGAGACATGACAAGTCAAGGATGGGAATTGCAAGACAGTTCTGGCTCCCAAGGATTTCTCTTCAAGCTGTCTTAAAAGGTAGCTCTTTGGAATCCTATCAGTAAAAAGCAAGAAAAGATAGTTTCGCCCTGAACCTTATTTAGGTTGCTGAAATGACTGTCTTAATTATTTCACTAAGCCACAGTGTGTTCTATCTGGCTTGGGTTTAATATGATTTTTAACAGAGACACTATAATTTAGATACTACAACTTAACATGTTATATGAAGCCAGCCAATTATGATTTATGCAACTGACCAAGAGTGGCCAGATTTTCTGGGCTAATGGGCATACTTGAGATATTTAATTGACATGCAAAAGGTCGCCTCCCTCCTCCCCCATCAAATATATATATATATTTATATATATATATAAATAAATAAATATATATATATTATATATATATGTTATATATATATATATATACATATACATATACATATACATATACATATACATATACATATACATATACATATACATATACATATACATATACATATACATATACATATACATATACATATACATATATATATATATATATATATATATATATATATATATATTTGTTTTCGTAGATTTTCACGGGTGTAGGTATGCTGGTTTTGTTGTATTCGGGTCTTTTCCCGTGTAAGGTTGAGATTGTCTTTGCAACGTTTCGGCAGGATCACACCTGCCATCTTCAAGCTGTGGGCTTAAAATATATATATATATATATATATATATATATATATATATATATATATATATATATATATATATATTAGGGCAACCATAAAGACTAATTCTTATTTTATTCTATAAATGTCTAAATTTAAATATATTCAATATGATTATATTCCCATCTTAATCAGTCTCTTTTGTCACTTTAGAAATTAAAATTTTAAGAGGGGGGATGAGGAGGGAAAGGAAGAAAGGGTAAAGCAGAGGAGGTAAGGGTGGGGAATGAAGAGTAGGAGAGAGGGTAAGGAGGAGGAGACGGGAGGAGTGGGGGAAAGAGAGGGGAAGAAGAAAGGAGGAAGGACAGGAAGAAAAATGAAGGCAGAGAAGGGAGGTTGAGAAGATAGAAGGAGCAAGGTTGTTGCAAAATATGATGGAGGCACGGGGTGGTAAGAAAGTGACCCAAAATGTATTGTATATACTGTATTTGTAAAAATAATGATAGAAATTAATGATGAATAGACAAAGGTTAAATAGCAACTATAAGAATGTATATTTGTGAATGAATTTGAAAGAGAAAATAAAATAAAAAATATTAAGAAAAAGAAATTGAAATTTTAAGACTTTAAAGGGCAGCTTACAGCATTTGGAACTCAGTGTGAACATCTCTGAAATAAATCATTGCTAAACAAACTGGACTTACTACGCAGCCAATGTCAACTTGCATCTGGCTGGAGATTAACAAAACAACTGAAACAAATCAGTGGCCTAATATTTACATGATCTTCCTGATTAAAGAACCCCCAGCTGTAGAGCAACTTAAAAAAAAAATCTACCTAGATCTATTCACTAAAGAATTCAGAAGAATACTCCAGTTCTGAATTGCAGGCACTGAAATTCTGTGCATCTGGAGGGCAATTGCTTGGGAAAATCTTATAACACTTTTTGAATATAGGAAGTCCTTGACTTACACCTACAAATAGGACTAGAATTTCGGGAGGTAAGTCATGAAGGTTGCAAGTCAAGGCACTCCCATGACCAGACCTGATTTTATGATCATATTTACGGCGATCATTAAGTGAATCACACAATAATAAGTGCAACACATTCTCCTAAATAAATGAGAGATTTTGGCAAAAACCAGCAAAAAGACACCAAAACCCAGCAAAATACATTGTGGTCATGCGCAGAGGTGGTATTCAGCAGGTTTTGACTGGAGAACCAGTAGTGGAAATTTTGAGTAGTTCGGAGAACCGGTAAATACCACCTCTGACTGGCCCTGCCCCCCATCTATTCTCTGCCTCCCGAGTCCCAGCTGATTGGGAAGAAATGGGGATTTTGCAGTATCCTTCCCCTGCCACACCCACCAAGCCACGCCACGCCCACCAAGCCACTCCCACAGAACTGGTAGTAAAAAAAATTTAATCCCACCACTGGTGATGTTACTACTGAATACTGCAACCAGTCATAAATGTGAAGATTGCCAAACATCTGGGATGTGACCCACAGGTAGGGTTGTGCAATACTTTACGTGGGGCTATAAAACACCCCATCTGAAGCTGTCGGAACTCTGAAGTGTTGCTAAACAACCAGTCATAGTGGAGGATTACCTGTAGAGTTGTTCCAAAAAGAATGAAAGAGTAAAATCAATATATGCCTTCCATTACCACAGAAAAGAATTATATCTTTATTATTCTTGTCAGGTATCCTCAGACCTGTTGGGAAGAACAGGAGTGTTTGCATAGGGAAATAAGTTCAAAAACAATAGAAATTGTTAATAGGCCAGTTATTCAATTGCCTAGTGGGCCAATTACACATCAACTCATTTATGCAATTCAGAGCTTGTTACTCCAAACGTGCATTATGTGTGTGATTGGTGGTAGGATTCAAAAATTGTTATTACTGGTTCTATGGGCGGGGCTTTGTGGGAGTGGCAGGGGAAGGATACTGCAAAATCCCCATTCCCTCCCCACCCCACTAACCACCCCATTCCCACCCCACTAACTGTTCAGGGCAACAAAAGGAGATCAGCTGGGAGGCAGCGCGGGCGGGGCCAGCCTATTTGCCGGTTCTCTGAACTACTCAAAATTTCTGCTACCAGTTCTCCAGAACCTGTCAGAACTGGAGGAATACCACTTCTGTAGTGTGATGCTATGGGTGCTCTTTTTTTAAAAAAAACAAAGTTTTATTGGTTTTTTTAAAAATAATATAGGAAAGGGGTAAAGGAAAGGTACAAATTTTGGCAGTTGCAATGTGCGGCAGGAGTCCCCTCCCTCCATACTCATAAAATACAATTACAAAAAATTCAATACTAAATAACAATATATAGTCAGCATGTAAATTCAATTAATAATTTTGATCAATTTATATCAAATGGATTTTCTTACTCATTTTTTGTGATCTGAGTTTTCTTGGTATTGCCCCTTCTCCCCCCGCCAGCAGAGCTCCGGCCCCTCCCGTGTCCTGCATGTCTGTTGTAGGATCATCTGATTTGTCTAGGAGTACTTTATTTTTTTCCATAAAGGCCTGCGCCTCTATGGGTGTATTAATTCTAACTCTTGTGTCCTCCCAGAATATTAGCATACCTTCAGGCATCAACCATCTGAACCACACCCCCTTCTGGTATAGTTTCTTCACTAATTGCGAATAGCTTTTTCTTTTCTCCCTCACTTTCTTGGGGATCTGTTTCAGAATGGTTATTTCCCTATCTTGGTATTTCAAAGCTTGCCCCCTTTGTGCACTCAGAATTTCATCTCTTGTGATTTTTCTGAGAAATTTAATGTGTACCTCCCTGGGTACGTTGTGTGTTCTAGCATAGGCTGAGTTCACTCTATAAACCAAATCTAATTCCCACCCCATCTGTTGTTTCTCTTTCTGAATGTATTCAGCCAAAATACTTGTCATAATGTCCCTTATATCTTCATCATCTGTCTCCACCACATTTTGGAATCTAAGGTAATGACCATTGGCTTACCTGAAGGGTCCTTTTCTGTACACCGCGGGAGAGTCCAAGCAATGGTTAATTCAGTCTGCTTGCCCTTAGGACTGAGGAACTATTTTTCCTTAAGCCACACCTCCTCCTGGTGTGCTCAATCCCCCAGAATTCTTTGAAGGAGTCAGTTCGTGCGGACGGAGCGAAGCGTCCAAGATGATGTACTGTTGACACGAGGAACCCGAATCCCGGCCTTGAGAGCCAGGGTGGGTTGGACTCTCCCGCGGTGTACAGAAAAGGACCCTTCAGGTAAGCCAATGGTCATTTTCCTGTACACCGCTTGGAGAGTCCAAGCAATGGGACATACCAAAGTTATTGTCCATCTGGGTGGGCAGAAGAAGGCTCCCGGGATTCGGTCTCTGACACAACCGCCTGGAGCACACGCCTGCCGAAAGACGCCTCAGCCGAGGCGAAAATGTCCAGTTTATAGTGTCGCACAAATGGAGAAGGAGAGGACCACGTAGCGGCCCTGCAGATGTCCAGGATCGAGGCCTGGGTGGCCCAGGCCGCTGAAGTAGCAGCACTTCGTGTGGAGTGTGCAGTGATGCCGCGCGGAACGGCTTTGGATTGACTTTCATAGGCAGTCGCAATGCAAGCGCGAAGCCACCTGCCAATTGTGGAGGAAGTGACCTTCTTCCCTAGGGAACCGGGCTGGAAGGAGAGGAAAAGAGCCTCTGATTTCCTGAATTCCGCAGTACGAGCGATGTAGACCTTCAGGGCCCTCCTGACATCAAGATTGTGCCAGGATCGCTCTCTGGGATGCGACGGATGAGGACAAAAATTTGGCAACACAATGTCTTGCGCTCTATGGAACCATGAGTTTACTTTGGGGGTAAAGGTCGGGTCCAGCCTCAAAATGACCCTGTCAGGGTGGATGACGCACAGATCCTGGCGAACAGAGAGAGCCGCCAGCTCCGAAATCCGGCGAGCTGACGTGATGGCAATCAAGAAGGCCGTCTTCAGCGTCAGGAATCGAAGAGAAGTAGTGCGTAAAGGCTCGAATGGAGGGCCAGAGAGGGCCCGCAGGACCACGGACAGCTGCCAAGTAGGATAGCGATGAACGGTGGGAGGGCGAAGGTTAGAAGCGCCCTTGAGGAAAAGACGCACCTTCGGGATTTTGCTGAGAGGCAAAAGGTGGTCGCCCGACCAGACAGTAGACAAAGCCGCCACTTGGCGTCGAAGGGTGTTCGGGGCCAGGCCCTTGTTGAGTCCCGCTTGAAGGAAGTCAAGCACTCTGGGAACAGGCGCGGTCGTCGGCTCGATGAGCAGCTCCTCACACCACTTGGCGAAGGCGGCCCAGGACGCATCATAAATCCTAGTGGTTGAAGGGCGTCTAGCCGCCTGAATGGTGTTCACTACCTCCTCCGACAGGCCTTGGTCTTTTAGTTGGTCCCCCTCAAGTGCCAGACGGCCAACTGGAGCCACTGGGGCTCTGGGTGAATCACGGCCCCCTGGCTGAGGGAGATCTGGTCCGGAGGAATGCGCCACGGAGGAGACACCGACAGGTGGACAAGGTCGGCAAACCACGACCTGCGGGGCCAATGCGGGGCCACGAGAAGGACCTCTGCTCCCTCTGCGATGACTTTGGAGATGAATTGAGGAAGGAGAGGCAGGGGAGGGAAGGCATACAGTAGCTCGCGGGGCCACTTGCAACGCAGTGCGTCTGTCCCCTCCGCCCCCGGGGTGAAGAACCGGGAGTAGAAGCGGTCGAGCTGCTTGTTGTCCCTTGACGCAAACAGGTCTACGGCCGGAGTCCCGAATCTGTCGGACATCTGGTGGAACAGGCGAGGGTCCAGTTTCCACTCCGCAGGATCTATGGTCGTCCTGCTCAGCCAGTCGGCCTGTGTGTTGTCCACTCCGGAGATATGGTCGGAGCGAAGGGATTCCAGATGGCGCTCCGCCCAGCGTCCCAGGGACTCCGCCTCTCTCATCAGTGCTCTGGATCTGGTGCCGCCCTGACGGTTGATGTGGGCCTTGGTGGCCACATTGTCCGTCATCAGAAGCACATGTTGACGATGGATGGGCCGGCTGAAATGTCGCAGGGCCAGGCGAGCAGCTCTCAGTTCCAGCAGGTTGATGCTGTAGCTGGATTCCACTTGGGACCACTTGCCTTGAACAACCAGGGACCCCATGTGGGCTCCCCAGCCGGAGAGGCTGGCGTCTGTGGTGATGATCAACCTCTCGGGTTCCTTGAATAGGTGGCCCTTGAGGATGGCCGGAGACACCCACCAGCGGAGAGACCTCTTCACGTCCGGGGGAACTCGAATCGGCCTGGTAGAGTTGCTCCTGGATGCCCTCTGGTGCGGCAGCAGCAGCCACTGAAGAGACCTGGAATGCAGGCGGGCCCACGGCACGATGGAAATGCAGGAGATCATTTTTCCCAGCAGCTGCGACAGAAGGACCACTGGAGCCTGCCTCAAGCTCAACACCTTGTGGGTCATGGACCTTAGACCGGTCAACCTGTCTCGGGAAAGGAAAACCCTGCACAAGTTGGTATCTATCACCGCCCCCAGGTGTACAAGTCTGTTGGTTGGAGTGAGATGGCTCTTCTCTATGTTTAGAGTGAAGCCGTGATTTCTGAGGGATCTCATAGTGGTTTGGAGATCCCGAAGGGCCTGCTGCCTGGACGACGACTGGATCAGGATGTCGTCCAGGTAGCACTGGAGCCTTATGGGCCTGCGTCTTAGCTGAGCCGCCACTACCGCCAGCACTTTGGTAAACGTCCGAGGAGCGGACGAGAGGCCGAATGGAAGAGCTTTGTACTGGAAGTGGCGACCCGCATAATAGAAGCGCAGGAACTTCCTGTGCTGAGGACGGATGGGGATGTGGAGGTATGCCTCTTTGAGATCTATAGATGTGAGAAGATCTCCCTGTCGAATCCCCGCCAGAATGGACTGCAGAGACTGCATCTTGAACCTCCGGTAGGCGATATGCCTGTTGAGGTTCTTGAGGTCCAAGATGGCTCTCCACCCCCCCGAGTTCTTTGGTACCAGGAAGAGGATGGAGTAAAACCCCTTCCCCTCTTCGCCTTGGGGAACTGGTTCCACGGCCCTGATGTCCAGGAGATGACGGACTTCCTGGTCCATACGCTGCCTCTTTTGGGGGCAGGACGGGACAGGGCATCGGATGAAGGTCCGAGGGGGAAGGGACAGGAATTCCAAGGAGAGGCCTTCCCTGACTGTCTGCAGAACCCAAGCATCCTCGGTGTTCTGGGCCCAATGGGAGGCGAACAGCTGTAGGCGACCCCCGATGGGCGCCAAGCCCTGGCAGTCACTTTGACTTACGGAACGGCCTGTTGGAGGCCCCACCGCGGTTATACTTGCGGAAGCCGAACTGCTGCCTGCCTCTGTCCCGAAAGGGCGCTCTGTCTTGGGACCTGTCGCCCTGCTGGCCGAAGGACCTATTAGAGGGAGAGAAGGAAGAGGCAGAGGTGGAAGGCTCGGAGGCACGAAAGGACTGCCTCCTAGAGTAGGGAGCGGCCTTACGTTCCTGCTTTTTATTTAGAGAAGGTAGGATCTTCCTCTTGTCCTTGGACTCAATGAGGAGAGGATCCAGGGACTCGCCAAACAATTTGGACCCCTTAAAGGGGGCGGAAGCCAGTTTCCATTTGTTTTTCTGGTCCGCTTGCCAATGTCGGAGCCAGATCAGTCGACGGGAAGTTATGTTAGAACCGAGGGCCCTGGAGGCAAATTTGGTGGCATTGAGGGACGCGTCAGCGGCATACTGGGAGGCCGCGATTATTTTTGACACGTCCTGGTGGAGACGGATGTCTCCCGCCGGGAGCTTGTTTAGGAGCTCGCGCAGCCAGATCACAGAAGCCCTATTAAAAAAGGAAGCGGAAGAAGAGGCCCTGATGGCCCAGGCAGCCGCCAGATGGGTCTTGTGGCACGCCTTTTCCGCCTTTTTGTCCTCCGCCTTAAGGCCTTCCAGGAGGTCGGCCGGTAGCGAGGAGTTGGAAGTGAGCGCAGCGATGGGCGGGTCGACAGTGGGAAGGGCCAGAAGGTCCTCCAACACTGGCTCCATAGTATAAAGCTTCCTATCTACCCCACTGGGAGAGGATTGCGTGGCTGGCTGAGCCCACTGGCGCTGGATTAAGTCGAGGAACAGCCCCGGGACCGGAACCAGCTCTTGCTGGGGCGCTGGCACATCAAACATGACCGCATTGGGATTAGCTGGAGGGGCATCATCCGCCGGCGCGGTCGGCTTGGGCTTGATCCCCACCCTGGTGGCAGCCTTGACCTTGTGAAGGACCGATTTAAAAAGGCTGGGCTTGAAGAGACCCGCAAAGGCGGGCGCTTCGGGGGGAAGGTCCTCGTCGTCCGAGAGGCCTAGCACCTCCGGGTCAGGGTCCTCAATGGCAGAGGCCTCGCTGACCACCGAGGATTCCAGGGAAGGATGGCGAGCACGCTTGCTTGGGGGCGGAGCTGCCTGATCGGGCTTGGGACCCCTAGGGGCCGCTGCGGTAGGGCTTTTAAATTTCATGGCCTCCGTGATGCCCTTGGCAATGGCGCGGGCCATTAGCTCCTGCATGCGGGGCGATAACTCCTCGGAGTCAGAATCGGGATCCAAGCCCTCTTCTAGGGGGGGTGAAGCCTCACCCTGCATATCGTCTATGCTAGCATCCCCAGGGGGAGGAACCTGTTCACAGGCCCAAGAAGGGACCGGGGAAGCCGGCTCTGCAAATGACCTATTAGGGGATAGGTCCTGGGATTCCACCTCCTCGGCGAGGACCGACTGGAGATCTTCCCGGGAGGGAGGGGCTCCTGAAAGGGACTGCACCCTGTCTGCCTGGCGTCTGGCCTTCTCGAATTGCTTGTCAAGGGCCCGCTGGCGCCTTTCAGCATCCTTGGCCTCAGCTACCGAAGGGGTTCTGGAACGCTGTTTCCCAGAGCTACCCCCACCACTCTTGCCCGCACCCCCACTCCCCGAAGAGGAGGAACCCTTGCTAGGGGCCTGCGAGAGGCTCGGCCTAGCGTCTTGGGAATCGGGAGGACTGGGCAGGTCCATAGTCAATGACCACACAAGATGGAGCAAGGCTATGATAAGGCAGAAGGATAGATATAGACTGGGTGCTGTAATGGGAAACAAAACGAAATGATCGTTAAAATTGCCATATATACAATTAATCGAATCAATACTATGAAATCATCCCATGTTTCACACCAGTCGGAGGCCCAGGGGTAGGATTGGGGCCTGCACCGAGGTGCAAGGCTCCGCAGGAGAAGCAGGGAGGAGAATGACTATAGAAAAAATCTTCAGGCCTGCGCTTACTTAGGCCTCCTCCCTGAGCCGGTATGATGACCGTTGGAATGGCACAGGAACCAGCGCCGCTCGCAAAAATAGACAAATGGCGAAGGTGGCGATCCTAGCCCGAGAAACCCTTGCTAGGCCCTGCCACCTCCAGCGGCCTCCTGACAACGAGGCTGATGCAAAATGGCGGCCATGGCTGGGCGCGCTATTTTCGCGCCTAAAAATGGCCGCCGCAACAGCGTGGGGCTAAGGGAGAGCGAGGGGCGAACGCGCCTCGCAATGGCGACGATCGCCCACTCCTCCCTGCGGCAGAGGTCCTCTAGCAGGCCGGGGAGCGAAAAAACTTCGACGAAAATAACAAACGAGGGGCCTGGGGACTTAGGAACCTCGCCGCTGCAGCCGCGCCGTTTTAAACGACAAGCGGCAGGCCTCCGAAGCCGTCCCAAGAGGATCGGCTGAGGGGCACCCCCCACCACCTTGTAGCTTACCTCCTGGCCTTCAAGTGCAGATTCTATTGAAGAAAGTCGCAGAATTGAAGAGAGAAACGGCTCACGAGGTTGGGGAATATTAGAGAAAAAACTTTAAACGCAATTAGAGAGTCCAAGCCAAAAAAAAAAAAGATCAATTTAGCTCAGAGCTCTAACTAAATACGTCCAAACGGGCTGACTGAGGAAGAATTCTGGGGGATTGAGCACACCAGGAGGAGGTGTGGCTTAAGGAAAAATAGTTCCTCAGTCCTAAGGGCAAGCAGACTGAATTAACCATTGCTTGGACTCTCCAAGCGGTGTACAGGAAAAAAGGACATTCTCTCAAATTCTATTTTCATCTGTTGGGTGTCAAGTTCTTTGTTCCCCTTCTGCACCCCTTCCATCCCCTCCCTCATCTCAGCCGTCCCACCCTCCAAAAGATCCAGTCTCTGTGAGTTTTTGTTGATCTGGTCCTGGTTCTCTTTAATTTCTTCTTTCATCTCTTTTAGTTGTCTTTTAATCTCCTCTTGTCCCTGTAGAATTTGTTGAAACATTTGTTGGAATTCAGTCTCAGTGGTTTTGGGCTGCATCAGAGATGTTATCGTTGGTTGTGTACTGGACTGTTGTAGATGTCGGGGCAGAGGCAGCAAAGCCAGGCTTCCCAGTAGGTGGTTTTTTACGTGACATTATAGAGTTCAGTCAGTACAGAGAATGATCAGTCAGAAAGGTAGAACCACCAAGAGAGTTCAGGAGACAAAAGGTCCAGGAAGAAGAGGATTTTTCTAATCACACTGGCAATAGAGTAAAGTTTTTCAGTCCAGGGAGTCCCAAAAGTCACAAACAGCAAGAGATTTATCTGAGTAGCACGGAGACAAAGACCGGATGCCTGGAGTTTTATAGGTGGAGTCAGTTTTCACTGTTTATGAAGACAACGGAAGTGTGCCATCTTGCCCTGCCAGCTTCGGGCTTAGGAGGCATAACAAGAGTTTCAAAGTTTCCAAAGTTTCCAGATCATCATTCCATTATAAGTTTAAATCCAAAATTCACCTTTGCTAAGAGCGTGGCATCATTAGTTGGCTCTCTCCCTGCCTCCTCCCCCAAGGGCCGAGAGCAAAAATATTAACAGCCGCCTGTCCGAGGGGGGGGGAAATCCGCCTCCCTCCAGCCGCGCTTCTCAAAACCAAGCCAAAAGGATTTTAAATAGCTGGCAATTTCTTTCGAATACACAAAGGGAATGGAGAGTGGATTCCGCCTCACCGCACCGCCGCCGCGTCCTTCTGAATGTTTATTCTTCCCGCTGCCTCGCAGCGAAGACACCGGAGCGCCTCCCCATCATGCTCCCCAGTGCCTGGGGCGATGCGGGGGGCCCCCCGGCCACCGCCGACTCGGAGGATCCCCCGTGGTGCCGCCCTCCGGCAGGAGCCTCTACGGGACGTCCTGTGCCCCCCAAGGAGTGAGGGGCCCACCGGGAAAGCGCGGGGCGAGCAGAACCTGCCCGTCGCCATCAGCAGCCGGAACCGGAAGTGCTGTGGGTGCTCTTTTGTGGTGCCTGAAGGCTGTGAGGGGCCTGAATAGTGGACAAAAGACTTCCACTGCACCCTGGTAAGACGAAGTGGCTGTGGGGATTTATCATCTTTCGTCTTGGATGGAATTGCACAACCCAAACTGACCCAGACCGTAATTTTTAGTAAAAGCCAATAGATTTATATGATATGATAAGAAACCAAAGTATTTCTGTCAGATTCCTTTCAAGGATCAAACCAACTTTTAAGGAAGAAAGTAACGCCAAGCAATTAATACTCTGAAGTCTGATAAAAAGTCTTTTTCCAATCCAAGAACGATTCCAAGGCAGAATACATACCAACTGATATTCTCTGAGTTTGTGTACTGTGCTAATTGTTAATCCGTGTAGATATGCTAATCCATAGTCGAATGAATAAATCGCAATTGGCTGGATTTACATAACATACTAAACCATAAAGCATGATTTATAAGCCAATCGGGCAACCTTCTAATTCTAACCTAAATACTGTATTTTTCGGAGTATAAGTCGCACCTTTTCCCTCAAAAAAGAGGCTGAAAATCTGGGTGCATCTTATACACTGAATACAGCATTTTTTGCCTCCCGAACCCGTGCCCCCCTTCATCAAAATGGCCATGCATAGCCTGTAGAAGGCTTTCAGAGAGCTCCTGGGGGCTGGGGAAGACAGAAATGAGTGAAAAAAGGGCTGTGTTTTGCTCAATTTTGCCCCCCCCCCCCGCCCCCAGGAGTACTCCATAAGCCTCCTAGAAGCTATGCATGTAATTTTTTTGACAAAAAACGGAAGTACTAGTTAAGCCATATTTTAACAGGTTGTAAGAGAACATGCCATGTGAAACTCTGTCAAAAGCTTTGCTGAAATCAAATTAAATTTTATCTACCCACTCCACTTGTCCATCACAGTTGTATCCTTCTCAAACAAGGTGTGGCAATTTGGCTAATTTATTATCTCCTCTAACATCTTTCCAGGTGTTGGTAAGTTCACTGTTAGGTAATTAGAGGGATCCTTATATTCTCCTTCTTGAAGAAGGGATTCATTTTTGCTTTTCTCCTGTTTTGACACTTCCCCGCTTCTCCAGGACTTCTCAAAGATAACCAACAGGGGATTAAGGTTTCTCCTAAAAATATATACCTAGACATAAATTGGGTATCATTCTATGCAATAAAATGATGGGAGGTAATTGATACATGATTTTAAATTAAACTAATAAGAAATGGATCCTATTTGCATTTGAATGTAAAGGCTCCAAGTCAACCTTAGCTCCTGACAACTTCATGGACGGATCCAGCAACCAGAGGAAGTATCTTGGCACTGCCTTCTTCTGGGATGATTTTCAATTTTCCAACTAATCCACAGCTCTGGCATTTTCTGTTGGTTTCTCATCCAAGTGCTAACCAGGTCCAATCCTGCTTAGTCCAGCCAGGAGCTGTTTCTATGCTGTTTCTGCAAAGTCTGAATGAAATCTGTCTCTCCTGGAACAATGAAAAAGGCTCTTAATTCCTGCTATGCTCGGAAATAATGTGATGGATGTGGTGAATAACATGAGAAGATAGAGAATTGCAGAGAAACACACGGCTCTTCCAAAATGCTATTATTTTGGACTATCTCAGTAATCATTAATTGGTTCCGGGAAGCACGATGAGTACCAAAAGCAATGAATATTAAACAATTTTTATCCCATAAGAAATAGTCTAGTGAGCCACAAGACAGCCAACATCGACAAGTTCTAGCTTGTGCGTTGAGCACCAAACAAACAATGAGTACCGGGACAAAATTTTCACGTCAAAATGTGTTGAGTACCAAATCCAATGAATTTCAAAGCAGTTGAGTATACCAAGGACAATTGTAATTAAATCTGATTTACCTGACAGGACTACTATCAGAACTCATAACCTCTGTCACCCTTACCAGGTAGACTACACAGAAAATAGGACTGCCTAAGTTAACTCTATTATAAAGCTGCATTGACAAAATCTTGCAAATCTGAAAAGTACCCAAATATACACACTAATTTCCTTTACAATCTAAGAAACTAGGGAGGGACTTTCTGGACCCTCTTTCCCTACCCACTATCCAACTGCGGCAGAGGGGGTATTCAGCAGGTTCTGACCAGTTCTGGAGAACCGGTAGAGGAAATTTTGAGTCGTTCAGAGAACCGATAAATACCACCTCTGACTGGCCCCACCCCCATCTATTCTCTGTCTCCCAAGTCCCAGCTGATCAGGAGAGAATGGGGATTTTGCAATAACCTTCCCGTGGAGTGGGGTGGGAATGGAGATTTTACAGTATCTTTCCCCTGACACGCCTACCAAGCCACACCCACAGAACGGGTAGTAAAATTTTTTGAATCCCACCACTGAATTGCGGGCTATGCTACCTTTTATCTAACCATTCCCTAGGCAGAACCTCTTTGCCCTGTCTCCCAAGGTCTTTCCCACATACCATTACAATCTTTTTTCTTTTCTTTTCTGGGAATGATGTAGAAATCAATCTTTTTCTTTTAATTTTCAGATGAGGAAGTAAAGAGGAACTACTATAAGAAACTCGATCCAAAATTGCTAAATAGGCTGGATCACACAAAACCATGGCTCATTTGTTTATTCAATTAGCACCACTGTCTTGGTTCAAAATTATCGCCATAATATTAAAGCCCTGCATCTCCTAGTTATGTTTTAGTGGAAGGAAGAAAGGGAACAGAGGAAAATGGTGAGGGATACTTCACACTGGACAAAATAAAATGATTGAGCAAGATGGACTGGGTCTTGGAAGAATCATACATTTAAGGCAATTCTCACATCTTTTAAGAAGACATCAATTTGCCATGTATTTTGGAGAGAACCAACAATATTCACTGGGACCCATGTAGGGAACTTGATCTGAAAGTTTTAGCAACCTGGCTTCATAAAAGACACAGGAGAACTTGAAAAGAAGGAGGAAATGGATGGAGTGCTGAAAAACCTGCTAAGAATCAAAACAAACCAAAGAAGAAGCTAGGAAAGAAATCAAAGGCACAATAGGCAGCCTACGAAATTGCACTTTAAATTCAGTTAAGATAAAGAAAAATAGGAAATGAGTTTCAACGACATTAATGGCGCTTCCTTCCTAATTAAGACCGCAAACTTTAGACGGCATTCAGATGAGTATTCTATTTATATAGCAACACTGATACTGCAACACGGTGTTCTGTGGAAGCTCTTGTCACACAGTGACGTATCTCAGGGAAAAAAATCATTTCTCATTCCAGAAAACTTCCTGGGGATAAGATGGTCACAGTGCAAATGAGTTGCCAAATAGCCAATCAGAAACAGAGAACTGCAATCTCTTCCTATTAGCTTTTCTGACCTAAGATTTTTTTTTTTTGTGGTATCTTTCTTGCTTTTTATTGTACACAGTGAACCTTGATACAAATGCCCAGTCAGGTTCTTGTTGCCCAGATGTTATCCTGGTGGTGCTGAAACTACAGAAAAGACGTCTCAATATGCACATTATGTATTTTGTTTTTAAAAAACAGCATGCTTTTTGGCAGGATGAAGAAGTCTGATGAGGTGCCAAAAATAGAAATCCAATTCTCCTTTAAAGAAAGAGAAATAGTAATTAGTACATGGTGTAGGGAAAAAAATAGTCCTCCTTCTCCTGCCAACAAATAAAATAAACAATCAGTTCCCTAGGCATAAGAAAAAATAAATCAGAGAAATGAAAAATTCCAGTTAAATCTCCCACTCCCTTTTTCTCTCTATGTCTCTTTCTCTCTCTCTTTCTTTCTCTCTCACATTCACACACACACACACACACACACACACACACACACAGAGTCCTCAACTTACAACTGAGCCCCAAATTTTTCTTGCTAAGCAAGACTGTTGTTAAGTGAATTTTGCCCCTTTTTACAACCTCTCTTTCCACAGTTCTTAAGTTAATGACACAGTTGCAAAGTGAATGCGGCTTCCCCATTGATTTTACTTATCAGAAGGTCACGAAAGGTGACCCTGGGCACTGCAATCATCATAAATACATACCAGTTGCCAAGCGTCCAAATTTCCATCATGTAACCATAGGAATGCTACAACAGTTGTTAAGTGTGAAAAATAGTCATGTCACATTTTTCAGTGCTGTTTTAACTTTGAATGGCCACTAAACAAATGGTTGTAACCCGAGGACTACCTGTATCTGCCTCCCCTTTATTCTCCTATGGATCCTTGACACAGTTGCTAATTACTAGTGAAGTTCTAGTACTGTTAACAAATGAATTCAAGAGGCATGATCAATTAACTGCAAGAACACCAATATAGCTTCCCTTCTTCAATAAATCTGAAGACTGTATCACCAACTGTGAATTGATGAGAGACACAATCATATTCCAGAAGCCAAGGATTATGCCCCTCACTCAGTGGCGTAGCGTGGGGGGTGCAGGGGGGGCCGGCCGCACCGGGCGCAACATCTGGGGGGGCGCCCTGACTCGCCCTGCGCCGCCCTTTGCCGGACTGTGGCCGTCTCTTTCCTCCCGAGGAGGAGCTCGAAGGGCAGCGGGAAAAGGCTCGACTGAAGGGAAACAGGTGCCGCGGGGGTGGGAGGCGCACTGGGGGCTTCGGGAAGGCGCCAGCTTCCCGGGGCGCTCCAGGCGGAGCCGAAGGAGAGCGGCGCTGCGCTCCATCTGCCCGCCGCTGCAACGCCACCGCGTCCTCCCGCTCCGCCTGGAGCGCCCCGGGAAGCCGGCGCCTTCCCGAAGCCCCCGGTGCACCTCCCACCCCCGTGGCACCTGCTTCCCTTCAGTCGAGCCTTTTCCCGCTGCCCTTCGAGCTCCTCCTCGGGAGGAAGGCAGGAGGCCAGCATGGAGAGCCTCACTTGACTGATGCCGACCCAGGGGCAGCTGCAGTCGGGCCGCCCTCGCTTTAGGGGGCGCAAATTACTTGCCTTGCCCCGGGTGCTGACAACCCACGCTACGCCACTGCCCTCACTGCCCCTCTGAGAAGTACCAATTATTAGAGCCACCATTTTAATTTTCTCGTGTCTACTGCTGTCCTGGAGAAATGTGGGAAATGTAAGATATGGTTTAAACCAGGAGTCATGGTCTAAGAGACAAGAACAGTCACTTATACAACATTTGTGAAAATATGATTGTAGAGCCAAAGTATCTCCCTTTCTTCTAACAAGTGAACCCATCTGTACCTGAGAGAAGATACTGATGGGAAAAAAGACTAAGTGAGCTCAAAATGCGTAGGCTGAGACTGAAGTAGAGACAAAGCCATGTTGATTGAAGGATTCATCTCCATCTCAACGATAATCTAGTGAATGCAACCTTTACCTGCACTTTTACAAAATGATTTTACTAGCCCTGCCTATTGCTCCCCAAGGTAGAGCAGGCTTTCTATCTGCCACCAGAGAGCAAACTGCTACTCTGCAGCTGATTCTGCATGAAGCTGTCACTGACTATGTCCAAAATACACTCACAACAACAGGAGTTGTGAGTTCAGGAAGACCCCATGAATATGTACCGGGTCCATCTGGGGCAGTGCAATTCCATCCAGAACCAAAGATGTTAAACCCCCAGATATAGTAGAATACCCACAGCCACATGTGTTGTGTGTAAAAACCCTTCCTTCTCTCAACCCTGGATCTCCCTGCACTGAGTTTCAATGTATGATCTCCAGCTCTGACCTACCCTGTAAAAAGAACACCTTCTCTCATTATTGATGCCATGCATTCACTAACACACCACTATCTCTCCTTGGCTTCCCCTTTGTCAAACTACAGAGCTCCAACTACTGTATTCTTTTCCTTATAGGATAGACCCCTAATCATCTTTGTTGTGCTCTGTATTTTTTTAGCTCTGTACTATCCTTTTTTAGAGCAGTGGTTCTCAATCTTCCCAATGCAGCGACCCTTTAATACAGTTCCTTATGTTGTGGTGACCCCCAACCATAAAATTATTTTCGTTGCTACTTCATAACTGTAATTTTGCTACTGTTATGAATCGTAATGTAAATATCTGATATGCAGGATGTATTTTCACTATTACAAATTGAACGTAATTAAAGCACAGTGATTAATCACAAAAACAATATGCAATTATATATTGTGAAATATTTATTTCTAATTACAAATAAATGAAATTTTGTCTTGAAGCATAATGTAGCATGGGTAACAGTCTTAATATAACAACAGTAAACTACATTGCTTCATTTTGCGACAGTATGCACAATGTGAAATAGCAGAGCATTGTTCGGGGCATCCAACTCGTTGCACAGTTGCACAAAATGTGGTGAAACTCACTTAGTCACTTTGCGCGTGCCTATGTTTTCCACGGCGTGGGGCCGTGGCTGGAAGGCGAGGAATGCGAAGGGGACCAGCGGGACCTCGTCCTTCTGAAGAGGACCTGTCCTGAAGAAGGCAGATGTGGTGGCATCTGTCTTGGGATGTTCTGCGGAGCCCCCCAGGGAAAAATGCTGCGGGAGATGGCTTTTTAGCCAGGCGGCTGTCAGAGAGAAGAGGGAAGCGTGTGCCCATGTCTTAGGCGACCACTGTGAAAGGGTTGTTCGACCTCCAAAGGGGTCGCGACCCACAGGTTGAGAACCGCTGTTTTAGAGGATGCTGTGGCTAAGATGCTGAGCTTGTCGATCAGAAAGGTTGGCAGTTTGGCGATTCGAATCCCTCTTGGATGAGAAGCGAAACGCCTTCAAAGAAAAACAAGAAAGCCCAGTTGCCTCCTGAAAAAGCACCTTTGGGACAAGGTAGTCAGTAAACAAAAGCTCCCTCTATGCGCGCCCTGCAGCATTTCAGTTTGCATCGTGGAACTGAGGAGGAAGAGCATAGAAGGGACCAGTGGTGTACATTTGAACTTTTACCCAAATATCTTGTCCATGGGAATCGTTTAGATTTTTTTTCCCTGAACCCTCTGGCCTGATCCAGCTCCACTTCCTTTAAATGTTTTTTCCCCTATTATTTTATGGTGTTGGAAAGGATAACAAGGGTATCTTTTTGGTATCTCTTGAAACCAGATCAGTGGTCTTCAAATGTAGTTCGGAGGAACCTAATGCAAGGTGAAACGTGTTGGTGCAAAAATGCAAATTGCACCTATGCGGTATTCTTATAGATAGAATCCGAGTTGGGAATGAACAGCTTGGAAGGAATTACAATTACAATGGACAGTTCAATGAAACTATCAATCCAGTATGTAAATGTGGTAAAAGAATCAAATTCCAGGCTTGGAATCATTGGGAAAGCAATTGAAAAATAGATTTTAAAAAAAGGATAAAGGTAAAGGTTCCCCTCGCACATATGTGCTAGTCGTTCCCGACTCTAGGGCGCGGTGCTCATCTCCGTTTCAAAGCCGAAGAGCCAGCGCTCTCCGAAGAGGTCCGTGGTCATGTGGCCAGCATGACTAAGTGACAAAGGCGCACGGAGCACTGTTACCTTCCCACCAAAGGTGGTTCCTATTTTTCTACTTGCATTTTTACATGCTTTCGAACTGCTAGGTTGGCAGAAGCTGGGACAAGTAATGGGAGCTCACTCCGTTATGTGGCGCTAGGGATTCGAACTGCCGAACTGCTGACCTTTCTGATCGACAAGCTGAGCATCTTAGCCACTGAGCCACCACGTCCCTTAGAGGCAGCTGTGGGCAAGTGTTAAAAATGAAGACGGGTCCAAGAATGGCAGAAAAATAATGTGCTTAGAAATTATGACTCCAGAAGACAAATGGAAAACAGATCAGAGACTCTGAGGCACAAACAGTAAGCCATGGAAATTAAGGGAAAGGAAGGGCTACTTTGGCATTAAGGGGGAATGGATAAGAATCTTTATACAAAGAGAAAATAAACAATGACATTAATCTTTTAGAAAAGTCTCCCCAAAGGAAAATATTCAAGGCCACACAATGCTTCTGAAAAGGTCACCACATTTCTTAAAAGAACTCTTCTTTATCCAACTCTGGGACAGAAACAAAGAATAAAGAGGGAGCAAAAAAACCCAAAAGAGCTCCAGCCCTCTTAAGCTATTAAGTTATTATCCAATTTAAAAGTCTGGGTGAAGCAGAGGCTGCCTTAACATGACATTTTCACTTATCACTAACATAGCCATGTTTAGATACGCCAAACACAATTTTCTGGGTTTGTACAATACATATGGACTCTCTGGAATAGTGTTTGCATGTAGACTAAAAATGTGGTTGGATAATTTGCGGTGTGTTATACAAACAAAAGCACAGATTGAACATGTACGCTGGGTTCACACAACACAACTAGACTGCATGTGGTTCAGCTGTATTCTGTGAGCATAGCAAAGGTCCTACCTCTCACACCAGCACTGAGTTGAGGGGAGTCAGAGACAACACAATTGGGGCAGCAAATAAACCTACAGGAAGATTGACTAAGAGGCATCAGGGAGAGGCATTGAGCTTGCCCTTAGCCCAACCTTATATTATGGATGCCAATAGCATCCATAACGCACTTCTTCTGTGCCACTCAGGGTGTTTTTCCCAATTTACATTCAAAGCAAGACAGAAATTTCTATGCTAGCAACCCTCATGATCCCAATGGCCAGGTACAAAGTTGACCCCTTCCCTTCCTTTCATTCTCTGCAGTCAACATTTTTCATTCTCTGCAGTCAACATTTTCTACCCTTGACTTACTCCAGGTAGACCTGTCTCCTCCTTTCATAGATACACCCCTCTTATGTTACTCCATCCAGCCTCTTCTACACATTTGTGTAAAACGTACAAAATGTTTTTTATACATTTGTACAGAACGTATTATTCTATACATCCCACTCCAATCTCATCTGAGTATCCATAATGACCAATCCCAATTTTAGGTAGGGATTTCCCAACTGCACCTAAAAAATGCACAAGATGCTTTGATGTCAGTTGATCTATAGTGCAAAGCCAACAAGTCTTTTACTTTCTCCATTCCTGGTGCCCATTTAGTGTTGGGAAAAGAAGGGGGGAAGATTTGCAAAGCAGGCTGAGGAAAACAGTGTCCCCCAACCATGTGCAGAGCGCACCTCCCTTGAGAAAACCCAAGGATGGAGAAGTTTGTGGCGATTTGCTGGGTCGGTGTGTCCAAGGAAACTCCCTGCTTTCTCTGCAACCATTCCAGAAATCGCAGTTAGGAATGAAGTTGGCAAGACAGCAACTGAGTGATTCCCAGGCTCCAAATCTTCTCTACGTCGACAAGTGTCAGCTACCTCCTAGGCGGGTCTTAAAGAGAAGACCCCAAAACCAAAAGACTTTAAAAGTTAGGAGGTAAGTAGATGGTGAGAAGAGTACCCCACTCCTCTGCTCGCAATAGAATCCCTTATGCCACCAGGCTTGAAATTTTGGACCTGGACAACTAGAACTGCACCGCCTACAGTCTGACCTAAGCTTAGTGCACAAAATTGTCTGCTACAACGTCCTACCTGTCAATGACTACTTCAGCTTCAACCAAAATAATACATGGGCAAACAATCAATACAAACTCAAGGTAAACTGCTCCAAACTCAATTGCAGAAAATATGACTTCAGCAACAGAGGGGTCAATGCCTGGAATGCTCTACCCGACTCCGTTGTTACAGCTTCAAACCCTAACTGTCTACTGTGGACCTCACCCCATAAGAGGTCCCTCAAAGGGGCGTGCATAAGCGCACCAGCATACCTACCATCCCTGTCTTACTGTCCCCATTAATCTGTATTTACGTCCTTTGTTCATGTTTATGTTCATTCCTATACTTACTGTCTTGTACATGTTTGGCAAACAAACAACTAAATAAATAAATGTTAACTTGAACATTTAGTCCTTAGATTTTCAGCTGAAAACCAAAAAACTGAAGGCAGTGATTACTTGGGCTCAGCAATAAATAAAAATGGGCACTGCAGTGAATAATTAAAAGAAATTAATCCTAGGAATAAAGGTAATGCCAAACACAAACAGAATTATGAAAGGTAAGGATAGTTCAATGACAAAAAAACAAAATATTTGTTCCAAACTCAATTGCAGAAAATACGACTTCAGCAACAGAGTGACTGGAATGCTCTACCTGACTCTGTTGTTACATCCTCAACCCCCCAAAACTTTAACCTTAAATGGTCCACCATGGACCTCACCCTTTTCCTTAAAAAAAAATTATTAAACATATTTAAACATTAAAAAACAAAACACAAATTCCCACTCATTATAGCCTTTCCGTATGGGTATTCATATCCTTCCTATTTACATAGGTTCTCTTTCTATAGTTTAATATTCTATATTATATAGTCATTTAGGTTGTAATAATATTTGCAAATATATTGTTGCATTATTGTAGCTATTACATAATTCTAATACAGTAGTTTTACATGTAGCCATTTACACCATATCCTCCAAACTTTATAATACTCAGATTCTTCTCTGTCTTTCCATTCCCTGGTCAACCTCACCCCGTTCCTAAGAGGTCCATAAAGGGGTCGCGCATAAGCGCACCAGCATGCCCTACAGGTCCCTGTCCTACTGTCCCCATTTATTTGTACTCATGTCTTAGGTACAGACGTATTCCTGCTTACACGTGAATGTTTATATGTTACGTTCATACTTGTACTTGTTTTCTCCTACATGCTTGACAGCCCAAAATAAATACATAAACTAAAAGTACTTCACAGTCTAGTGAGGCAACCTGCTAAGAAATCGGGACCCCAAACAGGCATCCCAAGAGGGAGGGAGTGATTGTCCCGGAGCAGATAGTCGGGTCAGCGTTGACCATACCCTGAACTGTAAGAGACGGAAGCTGTTACATAAGCTGTTACTCCGGTCGCCGATTGTAAGGTCCTCCGCGGCAGAGTTCGCGTGTCTGCAGCGCCTCAGCCTTTCCCACGAACCGCGCGCGCGGTGCGTTGCGAGACTCGGCGTGCGGCTTACCTGAAGGTGAGGATGCAGAGCGGGCGGTAAGACTTGTGGCTGGTGTTTTCGCCCATGCCTTTGCCCCAGAAGTCGTTGGAGAAGGCGGACAGCGGCGAGGCTCCCGGTCGCACGTCCGGGTTGTTGACGATCGCCCACACGTCGTCGTGCACGAACTCGCCCTGCAGCGAGTTCCAGTAGCAGAGGGCGGCCAAAAGCGCCGCAGCCCCGCAACGCCCGGGCCGGCCAGCTCGAGCTAACCACCGCGGCTGGGGCAGCGGCGCTCGGCTGCTCCGCTTCCCGCTCGCCGACCCCATCCCGTGAAGGCGGCCGCTACACCCGCCCGGCTAACTGCCTTGCTCCGCCGAGCGGTCCCCGAGCTCATCTTCGCCCCGCGCCTGCATCGCCCCGAAAGGCAGGCGAGCCAGCCGCTCGCGCTCTGCCGCTGCTCCGCCTGGCCGGCTGCAAATAAACAGCGGCCGCCTCTTTCCCACCTACCCAGCCCTCCCGCCGCCCCGTCCCTCTCCCCTCCCTCCTACCCCTGCGCGCATGCTCCGCGCGTAATGCTCAGCCGGCCCTCCCCTGCTTGGATGCTGGACCTGGGACGGGAGGGGCGGGGTGGCTGGCGCTTTCCCCCTCCACCCCACCCCACCCCCCAAAAAAGTTCAGACTCGCTACTTTCCCTTTGGACCGATGCTCCTTGCCAGCAAATAGAAATCCAATCCAGGCGGTCAGCGTTGCTTTTCTAAACCAAAGGTTTTGCAGCCAGTTTTGGTCAGGTTACACACACACACACACACACACACACACACACACACACACACACAAAAGATGGGAAAAGCGCAGAGAAGAGTAACTAAGATGCTCAAAGGCCTGGAGGCAAAAACATGAAGAACAATTGCAGGATTAGGATATGACTACTCTAGAGGAAAGAAGGACTAGGAATGAATGGCATGATAGCAGTATTGCAGTATTTGAGGAGCTGCCACAAAGAAGCTTACGCTTAAATGGGCTCCAGAGGATGGTAGAGGACAGGAAGACCTGGAAGAACGTTGTCCATGGGGTTGTGGTGGGTCGGACACGACCTCGCAGCCAACAACAACAACACAAAGAAACGGGGTCACAAAAACACCTTTGGGACAACCGTGACCTGGATGACTGAGAATCTCCATAGACATGTTCCACCGTTTAATTGTCCTCACTGTTAGGAAGTTTCACTTTAATTCCAGGTTGCTTCTCCCCTTGATTAGTTTCCATCCATAGTTTCTTGTCTTGCCTTCGGGTGCTTTGGAAAAATAATTGGACCCCCTCTTCTTTGTGTTGTTCTTGTTAGTTGCGAAGTCGTGTCCGGCCCATCGCGATGGGCAATGTTTCTCCAGGCCTTCCTGTCCTCTATCATCCTCTGGAGTCCAATTAAGCTCATTTTTTTTTCCAAAGCACCAGAAGGCAAGACAAGAAACTATGGATGGAAACTAATCAAGGGGAGAAGCAACCTGGAATTAAAGTGAAGCTTCCTAACAGTGAGGACAATTAAACAGTGGAACGTGTCTATGGAGATTATCAGTCATCCAGGTCACGTTTGTCCCAAAGGTGTTTTTTTTTTCAAGAGACAACTAGACTTTCTGATTTTTCTTTGAAGATGTTTCGCTTCTCATCCAAGAACTTCTTCAGCTTCTTGGATGAGAAGCGAAACGTCTTCAAAGGAAAACCAGAGACTTCAGTTGCCTCTTGAAAAATGCACCTTTGGGACAACCAGTGGAACTGTTTGCCTTCAGAAGTTGTAGGTACATGATGCCGAACCTATAGCATGTGTGCCACAGGTGGCATGCAGAACCATTTATCAGGGCATGCGAGGCATTGCCCTGTCCTTTTGAAGCCATTTTTTGCCCTCTGGAGGCTTCCTTAAAGCCTCTGAAGCGCGAAAAGCCGGCCCTACGGGCAAACCAGAAGTTCGGGAACATACTTCGGGTTTGCTCGTAGGGCCAGTTTTAGCCCTCTAGAGCCTTCAGGAGGCTTCCCTGAAGGCTCCGGAGGGCAAAAAATGACCCTATGTGCAAACCGGAAGTCCATTCCCGAACTTCCGGATTGCCTGTAGGGCCGGTTTTTCGTGCTCCAGAGGCTTCAGGAAAGCTCCTGAAGCCTTTGGAGGGCCTATGGGGGGGCTGGGGAGACTGTTTTCGCCCTCCTCAGGCTCCTATAAAGCCTCTGGAGCCGGGGGGGGGGCCGAAAAAAGCGTGCCAAAAATGGGGGAAGCACTGGTCCTGCGCGCATGCATGCTGAGCTCGTGCGCAAAGCATTATGGGTGTGGCATACCACGCACAACCCCTCTGCACTCCCCCCACTTTTGGCACACAAGCCAAAAAAGGTTTGCCATCACTGTCGTAGGTGCTTCTTCACTGGAGATCTTTAAGAAAAGACTGGACATTCATTTGTCTGAAATGGTATAGGGCTGGACTAGAACAGGGGTTGGATTTGAAGACGCCCCCAACTCTATCCTGATTGATTGAATGAACCATTCCAGAAAGACTGTAAAATGCTCGTTCCTGAAATGTTAGGGTTGACATTATTCCTTTTCTTTTCCTCTGGAGGAGAAAGAGAAGCGATCCAATTCTGTTGATTAACAATTCTAATCCTTAGAAGAGGCCCTTTGAGCAGCAACCTAAAGTAGAGGAGCAAGTAATGTGCTGGCTAAGAATTGCCACTGACCTGATGGCACTTAAGCCATCAGTGCTGTTACTGTCACCATGGTTGGTGAGGATGGTACTTCCTAAAGACATCCCATTTTTTCAGCTTTTAAAAGCGAGTCCAGATGTGCTGCCAGATGTATTGGACCCCCATCCTACCACCTCCACTGTAAACAAATTAAGTAGCTACATAGGAAAGCTACATTAAGCTGTAAAATAAAATGGCAGGGTGTCCTTAAACAAGCCATATTAAAAGGTCTGAGGTAGTATTGCTCAACTTCGACAGGCTGTGGAATTCTTGGAATTGACGTCCACACATCTTAAAGTTGCTCAGATGGAGAAAACGTTGGTCTAGGACAGGGGTCTCCAACCTTGGCAAGGAAGGGAATGGAGATTTTGCAGTATCCTTCACCTGCCACACCCACCAAGCCACGCCCACAGAACCGGTAATAAAAAAAATGCATTTCACCAATGGCGAAATATCCAGAATTCTCTGCACTGTAGAAGAAAGTAAACATTCTGAATATTAAAAAAATGTTTTGCAAACCTGTTAAGATTTAGATGACTTTGAACATGCTGCACATCCAGAAGGTTGTAAAACCTGGCTTTTGTCACAGATATAGGGCCAGGTTGTTGGTAGAGCCTCATGTAGGTGAGTTTGAGACCCAAAATTAAGCGATGAGGTGGCTTGGCTATTGGTTTTTGTATTTGTTATTGTTTGTATTTTTACTTGAGTTTATGTTGTTGTTGTTTTTTATCATTTTCTATTGCGAACCATTCTGGACTATTTGCTTAACATAGATAGCTGTATCACAAGGGTGTCAAACTCAAGGCCCAAGGCCCAGATCCAGCCCGTGGGGTGTTTAGATCTCGCCTGCAGGGTCACCCTGGAAACGCGCTGGCCCACTTGCTGCCCTCCTGAGCCCCGTTTTCACTGGCAGAAGGTTGCAGGAGGCTGTCACAGCCGAAAATGTGCCCGTTTTCGCTGGCAGAAAGCTCGGGCCACTACAGGCGCCCCTGACATGATTGACATCAAGCTGGCCACTCCCACCCCGCCTCCCTGAGGTCAAACACAACCCTGATGCGGGCCTGAATGAAGTTGAGTTTGACACCCCTGCTGCTTCATTTTCCTAAAAAAGGGGTCACAGGTAATCCTCAACTTACAACCGGTCGCTAAGCAACTGTTCCAAGTTACAACAGACCTCCCTTACTTATGACCACGTTCCGAAGTTCCAGCAGCTACAGCCAGGTGATTTGCTTAGCAACAATGGAGGTCATTTTAGCTGTGTTTGTTTAACACCTACCACAAAAAAAAATCAGATGGGTTTGGTAGTTGACTGTCATGACTTACAGCTGTGATGGGCAGGCTCCATTACTGAGTACTACATGTAAAATATTGACTGCATTTACATGTGGTTTGCTTAGAAATGATCTTTTTTATTTGCACAAGACAATGAGCAATAAACCCACAGTATACGAATCCCTGATGGCTGTCTTCACCCTGGAGTAAGGTCTCCAGTGGAAGCCTTGTTGTTTCTGAGGGAATGCACTGGAGGTAATTTCTTCAAATGCAAATGCTGCTCCATGGCCACCCATTGAAGAATGGGAGCTATTTTTGATCCTTTTTGTTTATAATACAAGGCTGCGCTCCACACAAATAAACCAGTGTTCCAATTGCAGAAAAAAAGAACAAGGCATTAGAAAGGTCACACATGGTTTATCATGGCTAGTTGTAGCGGGAGCGTACACGGTAATAAGCCATGCTGTGCAAGCTTTAAAGTCTCCCTGCGTTAGCCCAAGAACCTCCAGTAAGATTGAATGAATTCAGTCTCCCAAGCGGATTTCGTTGAGTTAGCTTATAAAACTATTATTATAGATCTGTTGAAAATGAATGAGTCTCTACAACTGGAATGGAGGTTTAAAAATAAATGTGTGATCATTTGCGTAAAAACAAAACAAACACGGAGGGGGAAAAGAGGTGCAGGAGAACCAATTGGGGTATGAGTTATATCCAGCGTGTGAGCCAATGTCACAGCAGAATAAAATAGTGCAAGCACTGCACTATGTTTCTTCACTAAAAATTGACAGAAGGCTTTTATAAAAGAAGCCGGACTGGTAACTCCTAGTGTTTAGATTTAGTAAATGGCAAAGGCTCGCGATGCATATAATCAGCTCTGTCCACCTCCTCAAGCTATAACATTTGAAAATCCCCCAACAAAATCACATTAGATGGTATTTCGGGCCCTTCTGCTTATCCAATAATTCTGAAGTTACCCTCAAAGGGCTTTGCAAGCACATTGTTGCTGATTTATTTCTATAACATGGTTATTCATGGTTAACTTAACCATGGTTTGCTTACTTCAATGTTTTGGGTTTGTGTGATGCAACTGGATGGAGAACCAGTTTGGTCTAGTAGTGGTTAAAAACACCAACCTAGAAAACAAGACACCGTGAGTTCAAATCACGCCTTGGCCATGAAAGCCAGCTAGGTGACTTTGGGCCAATCACTCTCTTTCTCACCCCAACCCACCTCACAGGGTTGTTGTTACGGGGAATATAGAAGGATGAAGGTGTGCTGGGTACAGCACGTTCACTGCCCTGAGTTATTTGTAAACAATTTAAAAAGTGATATAAATAAATACATTGAATTATAAACAAACCACTCCAACTAGGCTCAAATTTGATTGTTTGATTTATGTTATCTAAGTGTTTGTGCCACTCAGTCATTCAGAAGACCGTTCAAAGATCTTCCACAGCATTTCTCAATTTTAAGATGTGTGGACTTCAACACCCAGAATTCCCCATTCAGCATAGACGTTGTAATCCACATATCTTAAAAGTTGCCAGGTTTCAGAAACACTAGTTTACTGCAGTCCTAGATGCATTTTCTGCTTTTGGGAGAAAAACATGTAAATTTTCTAACTTTCTCAACTTATGGAACAGCAGTTACTTCCTCCTATTTCTAGTAAAAGGCGGTGCAAGCAGTCTAGATCCATGATGGCGAACCTATGGCACATGTGCCACCTCTCTGCAGGCACGCGAGCCATCGCCCAGCTCAGCTTCACCGCCCATGCGCATGTCCTCCAGCTGATTTTCTGGTCTCTGCCCTGTATGCGGGAAAAGTACATGTATGTATGGGGGTCACATGTGCATGCGGAAGCAGGGAGGCCTACCTTTCTCCTCACTTTCTGCCCATGTCTTCCCAGAGATTCTCCCCCAGCCAAATTGGGGGGGGGGTCGCCCATGCATGTGCGGGGGGGTGAGGTGAGCATGGGAGGTGTCATATGTGCATGTGCAGGGGCACGTGGGAGGGGCATTGCAATTTGGGTGTGGGCATGCGAGCTTTCGGCACCCGAGGAAAAAATGGTTAGCCATCACTGGTCTAGATTGTTGACTGATTGGCCCTTGCAACAATATCAAAGCCAACTCCATCCTATCACTCTCTTCTAGTGGTATACTAATAATTGGATAGTCCTCTGGGGTACATGGACCCTTGCTCTTATCAAAGAAATGTATTTGAATTGCAAACTACATCAAACTGTAATATGCAAACTCAGCCAGCAGTTAATATGGGAATGATTTATCCCACAATATATGAAAAAGGTGTGCCTGCTCCTCACCAAGATGCCTTCTTGCAGATCAAGGTGTCCATTACTGATCCTTCATTAGAACCAACTAACCTCATTTCCAGGTACTCCTGAGGGATAGTTGTCTACAGTATTTAAATCATACCTCTTACCCCCTTAAAAAGAATATGTAAGATACGCTAAGTGTCTTATGACCTAAGGACAATACTGCAGCTTTGCTTCCCCCTGGAACTGTCAAAAATATTCTTTCCGATCTCTTTCTCATGGTGATTGGTTGTCTGCCATCCCTACCTATACACAATGTAGGAAGCAGCTGTTCAAAACTATCCACAGACAGCGTGCAAAAGAACCCTGGGTTGATCATTTTCTTTGTTTGCTTGCTTGCTCTGCAGGTGACACAATAGCAATTGAAGTGGCATGCAATATTGTCTGTTTGGACATTGCCAGCTAAACATGGGATTCTCGGCGCTAACCTCTGTCCTGGGACTTGGCAATCAACTTACAACTCACTCACTTCCTGAAGAGCAACAAAAATGATTAAGGAGACCGGAGGCTAAAACATGTAAAGAATGGTTGCAGGAATTGGGTATGTCTAGTACAATGAAAAGAAGGACTTGGGGTGACATGATAGCAGTGTTCCAATATTTGAAGGGCTGCCACAAAGAAGAGGGAGTGAAGCTATTCTCCAAAGCGCCTGAAGGCAGGACAAGAAGCAATGGGTGGAAACTAATCAAGGAGAGAAGCAACCTAGAACTAAGGAGAAATTTCACCTGATGGTTAAAGCAATTAACCACTGGAATGACTTGCCTCCAGAAGTTGTCGGTGCTCCCATCACTGGAGGTTTTTTTTAAAGAAGAGATTGGACAACCATTTGCCTGAAATGGTATAAGGTTTGGTATAGAGCAGGGAGTTGGACTAAAAGAACTCCAAGGTCCCTTCCAGCTCTTTTATTCTGTTATTCTGCTTTTGTTCAGCTGGCGTTATTTAGAAGAGTAATGAATGTCTTTTTAAAGACACGGTTCACACATTGTGTTGAGCCTTGCCTTCTTTAACCTTGCTTATTTGAAGAAATCACAACTATTTGGCTTTACACTGTGGCCTAGAAACTACATCACACTAAGCCAAAAAGGAAACAAGTCATATTGTAGCTTGGTGCAACGTCTAAACCAGGGGTGTCCAAACTTGGGAACTTTAAGACTTGTGGACTTCAACTCCCAGAATTCCCCAGCCAGCTGGCTGGGGAATTCTGGGAGTTGAAGTCCACAAGTCTTAAAGTTCCCAAGTTTGGACACCCCTGGTCTAACCCATTCTAATGCATTTGACTTACAGAGATCCGTCTCAAAAACAGGCTTACTTTTTATTTGGGAAAAATGTACATAAGGCAGGCTCAAAAGGCATCCCCCCTCCTAACCATACCGATGGGCTCTGAATCCAATGGCAGTGTCGGTTTTGCTCTGTGAACTAATGGGGAGCTAACCCTAACCCTAAGTGGAATTTTCCCCAATGGGACTTTCCCATGTATTTTGCCAGGAAATGTACATAAGGCAGCCTCAAAAGGCGTCCCCCCTCCTTACCATACCGATGGGCTCTGAATCCAATGGCAGTGTCGGTTTTGCTCTACGAATTCATGGGGAGCTAACCCTAACCCTAAGTGGAATTTTCCCCAATGGGATTTTCCCATGTATTTTGCCAGGAAATGTACATAAGGCGGGCTCAAAAGGCGTCCCCCCTCCTAACCATTGGGGAAAATTCCACTTAGGGTTAGGCTTAGTTCCCAATGAATTCGCAGAGCAAAACCGACACTGCCATTGGATTCAGAGCCCATCGGTATGGTTAGGAGGGGGGATGCCTTTTGAGCCTGCCTTACATACATTTCCTGGCAAAATACATGGGAAAATCCCATTGTGGAAAATTCCACTTAGGGTTAGGGTTAGCTCCACATGAATTCGTAGAGCAAAACCGACACTGCCATTGGATTCAGAGCCCATCGGAATGGTTAGGAGGGGGGATGCCTTTTGAGGCTGCCTTATGTACATTTCCTGGCAAAATACATGGGAAAATCGCATTGGGGAAAATTCCACTTAGGCTTAGGGTTAGCTCCCCATGAATTTTTAAAGCAAAATCGACACTGCCATTGGATTCAGAGCCCATCGGTATGGTTAGGAGGGGGGAAGTCTTTTGAGCCGGCCTTGTGTACATTTCCTGGCAAAATACATGGGAAAATCCCATTCGGGAAAATTCCACTTAGGGATACGGTTAGCTCCCCATGAATTCACAGAGCAAAACCGACACTGCCATTGGATTCAGAGCCCATCGGTATGGTTAGGAGAGGGGACGCCTTTTGAGGCTGCCTTATGTACATTTCCTGGCAAAATACATGGGAAAATCCCATTGGGGAAAATTCCACTTAGGGATAGGATTAGCTCCCCATGAATTCACAGAGCAAAACCGACACTACAATTGGATTCAGAGCCCATCGGTATGGTTAGGAGGGGGGATGCCTTTTGAGCCTGCCTTATGTACATTTCCTGGCAAAATACATGGGAAAATCCCATTGTGGAAAATTCCACTTAGGGTTAGGGTTAGCTTCACATGAATTCGTAGAGCAAAACCGACACTGCCATTGGATTCAGAGCCCATCGGAATGGTTAGGAGGGGGGATGCCTTTTGAGGCTGCCTTCTGTACATTTCCTGGCAAAATACATGGGAAAATCGCATTGGGGAAAATTCCACTTAGGCTTAGGGTTAGCTCCCCATGAATTTTTAAAGCAAAATCGACACTGCCATTGGATTGAGAGCCCATCGGTATGGTTGGGAGGGGGGAAGTCTTTTGAGCCGGTCTTGTGTACTTTTGCTGGCAAAATACATGGGAAAATCCCATTCGGGAAAATTCCACTTAGGGATACGGTTAGCTCCCCATGAATTCACAGAGCAAAACCGACACTGCCATTGGATTCAGAGCCCATCAGTATGGTTAGGAGGGGGGACGCCTTTTGAGTCTGCCTTATGTACATTTTCTGGTAAAATACATGGGAAAATCCCATTGGGGAACATTCCACTTAGGGTTAGGGTTAGCTCCCCATGAATTCGTAGAGCAAAACCGACACTGCCATTGGATTCAGAGCCCATCGGTATGGTTAGGAGGGGGGACGCCTTTTGAGCCGGCCTTATGTACATATCCTGGCAAAATACATGGGAAAATCTCATTGTGGAAAATTCCACTTAGGGTTAGGGTTAGCTCCCCATGAATTCACAGAGCAAAACCGACACTGCCATTGGATTCAGAGCCCATCGGTATGGTTAGGAGGGGGGACGCCTTTCGATTCGGCCTTATGTACATTTCCTGGCAAAATACATAAATGTACATAAGGCAGGCTCAAAAGGTGTCCCCCCTCCTAACTATATCGATGGGCTCTGAATCCAATGGCAATGTCGGTTTTGCTCTACGAATTCATGGGGAGCTAACCCTAACCCTAAGTGGAATTTTCCCCAATGGGATTTTCCCTTGTATTTTACCAGAAAATGTACATAAGGCCGGCTCAAAAGGCGTCCCCCCTCCTAACCATACTGATGGGCTCTGAATCCAATGGCAGTGTCAGTTTTGCTCTGCGAATTCATGGGGAGCTAACCCTAACCCTACGTGGAATTTTCCCCAATGGGATTTTCCCATGTATTTTGCCAGGAAAGGTACATAAGACAGGCTCAAAACGCGTCCCCCGTCCTAACCATGCCGATGGGCTCTGAACACAATGGCAGTGTCGGTTTTCCTATACGAATTCATGGGGAGCTAACCCTAACCCTAAGTGGAATTTTTCCCAATGGTTAGGAGGGGGGACGCCTTTTGAGCCGGCCTTATGTACATTTCCTGGGAAAATACATGGGAAAATCCCATTGGGGAAAATTTCACATAGGGTTAGGGTGAGCTCCCCATGAATTCGTAGAGCAAAATCGAAACTGCCATTGGATTCAGAGCCCATCGGTATTGTTAGGAGGGGGGACGCATTTTGAGGTGGACATGTACATTTCCTGGCAAAATACATGGGAAAATCTCATTGGGGAAAATTCCACTTAGGGTTAGGGTTAGCTCCCCATGAATTCGTAGAGCAAAACCGACACTGCCATTGGATTGAGAGTCCATCGGTATGGTTAGGAGTGGGGACGCCTTTTGAGCCTGTTGTATGTACATTTCCTGGCAAAATACATAAATGTACATAAGGCAGGCTCAAAAGGCGTCCCCCCTCCTAACCATACCGATGGGCTCTGAATCCAATGGCAGTGTCGGTTTTGCTCTGCGAATTCATGGGGAGCTAATCCTAACCCTACGTGGAATTTTCCTCAATGGGATTTTCCCATGTATTTTGCCAGGAAATGTACATAAGACAGGCTCAAAACGCGTCCCCCCTCCGAACCATGCCGATGGGCTCTGAATCCAATGGCAGTGTCGGTTTTGCTCTACGAATTCATGGGGAGCTAACCCTAACCCTAAGTGGAATTTTTCCCAATGGTTAGGAGGGGGGACGCCTTTTGAGCCGGCCTTATGTACATTTCCTGGGAAAATACATGGGAAAATCCCATTGGGGAAAATTTCACATAGGGTTAGGGTGAGCTCCCCATGAATTCGTAGAGCAAAATCGAAACTGCCATTGGATTCAGAGCCCATCGGTATTGTTAGGAGGGGGGACGCATTTTGAGGTGGACATGTACATTTCCTGGCAAAATACATGGGAAAATCTCATTGGGGAAAATTCCACTTAGGGTTAGGGTTAGCTCCCCATGAATTCGTAGAGCAAAACCGACACTGCCATTGGATTCAGAGTCCATCGGTATGGTTAGGAGTGGGGACGCCTTTTGAGCCTGTTGTATGTACATTTCCTGGCAAAATACATAAATGTACATAAGGCAGGCTCAAAAGGCGTCCCCCCTCCTAACCATACCGATGGGCTCTGAATCCAATGGCAGTGTCGGTTTTGCTCTGCGAATTCATGGGGAGCTAATCCTAACCCTACGTGGAATTTTCCTCAATGGGATTTTCCCATGTATTTTGCCAGGAAATGTACATAAGACAGGCTCAAAACGCGTCCCCCCTCCGAACCATGCCGATGGGCTCTGAATCCAATGGCAGTGTCGGTTTTGCTCTACGAATTCATGGGGAGCTAACCCTAACCCTAAGTGGAATTTTTCCCAATGGTTAGGAGGGGGGACGCCTTTTGAGCCGGCCTTATGTACATTTCCTGGGAAAATACATGGGAAAATCCCATTGGGGAAAATTTCACATAGGGTTAGGGTTAGCTCCCCATGAATTCGTAAAGCAAAATCGAAACTGCCATTGGATTCAGAGCCCATCGGTATTGTTAGGAGGGGGGACGCCTTTTGAGGTGGACTTATGTACATTTCCTGGCAAAATACATGGGAAAATCCCATTGGGGAAAATTCCACTTAGGGTTAGGGTTAGCTCCCCATGAATTCGTAGAGCAAAACCGACACTGCCATTGGATTCAGAGCCCATCGGTATGGTTAGGAGGGGGGACGCCTTTTGAGTCTGTCTTATGTACATTTCCTGGCAAAATACATGGGAAAATCCCATTGGGGAAAATTCCACTTAGGGTTAGGGTTAGCTCCCCATGAATTCGCAGAGCAAAACCGATACTGCCATTGGATTCAGAGCCCATCGGTATGGTTAGGAGTGGGGACGCCTTTTGAGCCGTCCTTATGTACATTTTCTGGTAAAATACATGGGAAAATCCCATTGGGGAAAATTCCACTTAGGGTTAGGGTTAGCTCCCCATGAATTCGTAGAGCAAAACCGACACTGCCATTGGATTCAGAGCCCATCGGTATGGTTAGGAGGGGGGACGCCTTTTGAGCCGGCCTTATGTACATATCCTGGCAAAATACATGGGAAAATCTCATTGTGGAAAATTCCACTTAGGGTTAGGGTTAGCTCCCCATGAATTCACAGAGCAAAACCGACACTGCCATTGGATTCACAGCCCATCGGTATGGTTAGGAGGGGGGACGCCTTTTGAGCCGGCCTTATGTACATTTCCTGGCAAAATACATGGGAAAATCCCATTGGGGAAAATTCCAATTAGGGTTAGGGTTAGCTCCACATGATTTCGTAGAGCAAAACCGACACTGCCATTGGATTCAGAGCCCATCAGTATAGTTAGGAGGGGGGACGCCTTTTGAGCCGGCCTTATGTACATATCCTGGCAAAATACATGGGAAAATCTCATTGTGGAAAATTCCACTTCGGGTTAGGGTTAGCTCCCCATGAATTCGTAGAGCAAAACCGACACTGCCATTGGATTCAGAGCCCATCGGTATGGTTAGGAGGGGGGACGCCTTTTGAGTCTGTCTTATGTACATTTCCTGGCAAAATACATGGGAAAATCCCATTGGGGAAAATTCCACTTAGGGTTAGGGTTAGCTCCCCATGAATTCGCAGAGCAAAACCGACACTGCCATTGGATTCAGAGCCCATCGGTATGGTTAGGAGTGGGGACGCCTTTTGAGCCGTCCTTATGTACATTTTCTGGTAAAATACATGGGAAAATCCCATTGGGGAAAATTCCACTTAGGGTTAGGGTTAGCTCCCCATGAATTCGTAGAGCAAAACTGACACTGCCATTGGATTCAGAGCCCATCAGTATGGTTAGGAGGGGGGACGCCTTTTGAGCCGGCCTTATGTACATATCCTGGCAAAATACATGGGAAAATCTCATTGTGGAAAATTCCACTTAGGGTTAGGGTTAGCTCCCCATGAATTCACAGAGCAAAACCGACACTGCCATTGGATTCAGAGCCCATCGGTATGGTTAGGAGGGGGGACGCCTTTCGATTCGGCCTTATGTACATTTCCTGGCAAAATACATAAATGTACATAAGGCAGACTCAAAAGGCGTCCCCCCTCCTAACCATACTGATGGGCTCTGAATCCAATGGCAGTGTCGGTTTTGCTCTGTGAATTCATGGGGAGCTAACCGTATCCCTAAGTGGAATTTTCCCGAATGGGATTTTCCCATGTATTTTGCCAGCAAAAGTACACAAGGCCGGCTCAAAAGACTTCCCCCCTCCCAACCATACCGATGGGCTCTCAATCCAATGGCAGTGTCGATTTTGCTTTAAAAATTCATGGGGAGCTAACCCTAAGCCTAAGTGGAATTTTCCCCAATGCGATTTTCCCATGTATTTTGCCAGGAAATGTACATAAGGCCGGCTCAAAAGGCGTCCCCCCTCCTAACCATACCGATGGGCTCTGAATCCAATGGCAGTGTCGGTTTTGCTCTACGAATTCATGGGGAGCTAACCCTAACCCTAAGTGGAATTTTCCCCAATGGGATTTTCCCATGTATTTTACCAGAAAATGTACATAAGGACGGCTCAAAAGGCGTCCCCACTCCTAACCATACCGATGGGCTCTGAATCCAATGGCAGTGTCGGTTTTGCTCTGCGAATTCATAGGGAGCTTACCCTAACCCTAAGTGGAATTTTCCCCAATGGGGTTTTCCCATGTATTTTGCCAGGAAATGTACATAAGACAGGCTCAAAAGGCGTTCCCCCCTCCTAACCATACCGATGGGCTCTAAATCCAATGGCAGTGTCAGTTTTGCTCTACGAATTCATGGGGTACTGTTCTGACCCCCCCTTCCTCCGTTGCCCACATAGTACACACACTCCGGAACAGTACAAGGGAACAAGGTTTATTACACCAACAGACAAGAGGCTTTGTGGCAGCAAGCCACCAAGACAGAACTCACAAAGACAGAACACACAAAAGCAGCAATCCAGCTTGCCAGGATCCCAGACTAGAGTTGCTGTCCAAAGTCCTTTGTTGATTGCTACGCAGAGCCTGTCCAGAGTCAACCCTTTTATAACCTAAAAAGGGCGTCTCCCAACAGCACCTGAGAGCTCTTTACTGCCTATAATTACGCCCACGCTCCTTGCGTTTGTGGGCGCGCCGGAAACGAGCATCCCGAAACGCCCTACTAAGTCCTGAGTCACTATCCTCTCCGCTGCTCCAAGGCAGGGCAATGGGAGTCCTCCTCCTCTCGCTCTCACCACTGCTCCATGCCTCTGGCGCCACCTGGTGGCCGACCAGACTCTCGGATTCCTGCTCAGCCTCCGAATCCTGTCCAGGATCGCACATCTCTTCTGTAGCTGACTCGTATGGAGTATCACTCTCGGAGTCTGGTGACAGCGGCACCGGCTGGGCCACAACACTATCCCTCACCGCAGGGCCCTTCCCCCGGGCCTGACTTTCGGGATGCGGTCGAGAGGGAAATTGTCCATGATAGGCCCGCACCAATGCTGGAGCATGCACAGCCGTCGCATCGGTCCAGGACCCCCCGTCCGAGTCCTCGTCCGCCCTGTCGACCAAATACTGGAACCGACCCTTGTGCCATCTCGAGTCACAGATCCGGGTCCCTCTATGCGATGGCCGTGTGTGCACGTCAGGCGACGACGGCAGGGGTGAAGAGGGACGTCGGAGAGGACAATCCGACCGCTCAGGGATCAGGAGCGAGCGATGGAACACCGGGTGTACTCGCATCGAGCGCCGGAGGGTCAGGCGATAGGCCACCGGATTGATAACGGCCTCCACAGGGAATGGCCCCAGATACCGGTGGTCCAACTTCCTCGTAGGCCGGTGGGACGGAAGATGCCGCGTGGACAACCACACGCGATCACCCACGGCCAATTCCGGCACCGCACGGCGAGACCTGTCCGCCACCCGCTTGTAATCCTCCTTCGCCTGATTCAAGTAGCGGCGCACCATCTGGTGAACCGCCTGAAGCTCAGAGAGGAAATCCTGCGCTGCGGGGACCGGAGAGTCCACGGGGGTGAGAGGGAAAAAACGAGGGTGGTACCCGACGTTCGCCATGAAAGGCGTCGTCCGTGTGGAGGAGTGCTGCGAGTTGTTCAATGCAAACTCCGCCACGGCGAGGTACTCCGCCCAATTGTTCTGCTGCTGGTTCACGAAGCAGCGCAGATATTGTTCCAGAATCCCAATCACCTTCTCCGTCCCTCCATCGGTTTCGGGATGGTGCGCCGAGGACAGACAAACTTGAACGTCAAGAGCGGCCATCAGCCCTTTCCAGAACTGGGCCGTGAATTGTGTACCACGATCGGAGACGACCCGGTCAGGTAGGCCGTGCAGCTGGAACACGTGCTGGATGAACATGCGGGCGGTGGTGCGGGCTGTCGGCAATCTCCGGCAGGGGATGAAATGCGCCATCTTGGTGAGCATGTCCACCACCACTAGGACCGTAGTGAAACCGGACGACGGAGGCAGTTCCGTCAAGAAGTCCATGGACACGGCTTCCCAGGGTCTGTCCGGGGTCGGCAATGGCTGTAGCAAGCCTGGAGGAGCTCCCATCGCTGATTTGGCCTGTCGACACTGCACACATGACGTGACATACGTCTGCACGTCGTGTCGCAGGCGAGGCCACCAAAACGTACGGGAAACCAGGTGCAAAGTTTTGAACAGGCCAAAGTGTCCCGCTGCCGGAGTGTCATGACATTGGGAGAGAACCAATCCACGGAGCGGTCCTGCAGGCACGTAGAGCCGATCCCGATACCTCAAAAGGTCCTCGTCAAAGGTCCACGGGGATGTCGGCCCTACCTCTGCCCGCCGTTGTTCCACCCACTCGTCGTTTCGCTGCGCATTCCGTATCAACGACCGTAAATCCACGGGTTCCTGGATTGCAGCGAAGGACTCGACGGGTAGGACCGTCCGGGGGGGCAGGGAGTCAGCAGGGTCTGAGTACTCCGGCTTTCTAGATAGGGCATCTGCCCTCTGGTTCAAGGCACTGGGGATATACGTGACCTTGAAGTGGAACCGGGCAAAAAACAGAGACCACCGGATCTGGCGCTGATTGAGCTTCCGCGCTGTTGTCAAAAACTCCAGATTCCGATGGTCTGTCCGGACTTCGACCTGATGCCTGGCCCCCTCCAGGTGATGTCGCCAGGCTTCAAACGCCGCCTTGATAGCCAGCAACTCCTTCTCCCAGATGGTATAATTGCGCTCGGAAGGATTGAGTTTCCGAGAGTAATAGGCGCAAGGGAAAAGGGTGCCATCAGGGGCGTGAGCCTGCAATAACACCGCCCCCACCGCGATATCGGACGCATCCGCCTCGACTACAAAGGGGCGATGGGGATCAGGGTGTTTCAAGATCGGCTCCTTTGTAAAAGCACGCTTCAAGGCCACGAACGCTTGTTGTTCCGTGGACCCCCAGTGAAACAGCACTTTCTTTTGCAGGAGTCGAGTGAGGGGCGCGGTCAAGAAAGCAAAGCCGGGGATGAAGGACCGGTAGTAGTTGGCAAACCCGAGGAGTCTCTGAATGTCTTTCATCCGTCGAGGAGATTGCCAACTTCGTAATGCCTCCACCTTGCCTGGCTCCATCGCAATTCCTTCAGGGGATATACGGTGCCCCAGGAACTCGATGGTGGTCTGCCAGAACTGACACTTCTCCAGCTTGGCAAACAAGCGATGCTTTCGAAGGCGCTGCAAGACCTGACGCAAATGCTGTTGATGATCCTTCCGGGACGTAGAGTAGATCAAGATGTCGTCCAGGTAGATGACGACAAACTGATCCAAAAGGTCCCGAAAGATATCGTTCATAAAATGTTGGAAGACAGCTGGGGCATTGGTCAACCCGAACGGCATGACCGTATACTCAAAATGTCCGTATCGGGTGCCAAAGGCTGTCTTCCATTCGTCCCCCGCCCTGACTCGGACCAGATTGTAAGCTCCACGTAAGTCCAGTTTTGTAAACACCACGGCCTCCCGGAGCCGCTCCAACAACTCGGGAATCAGAGGCAACGGGTAGCGATTACGGATCGTGATGGCGTTCAAGCGCCGGTAATCGCAACAAAGTCTTAGATCCCCGGTCTTCTTTTTGACGAACAAAACCGGGGCAGACAAGGGCGAAGACGAAGGCCGGATAAAACCCCGGGCCAGGTTCTTGTCAAGGAAGTCCCGCAATGCGGCCAACTCCGGTTCAGACATGGAGTATAGGCGGCCCGTCGGGAGTTTCGCATCAGGTACCAGGTCAATGGGACAGTCGTAAGGCCGGTGCGGTGCCAGTTGATCCGCCTCCTGCTCGCTAAACACGTCCGCGAACTCCGCTAAATCCGGCGGCACTGTCACCTCGGCCGAACTGGGCACCTGAGCCGTGCAAACATGACGGGTATGGTCCACGCATTGCAAGGACGGGAACGAGATGCGGTTCTGCGACCAGTGGATCTGGGGATCATGCGCCCGCAGCCAAGCCAAGCCCAACACCACGGGGAAATGCAGACCCGAAGCCACGTAAAATTGAATGGCCTCCTCATGCTCCCCGAGGATCAGGCACAAAGGCTGCGTGGCGTTCTTGATGGGCCCAGACAGAAGCACCCGGCCGTCAATGGTCTCCACTCGCATCGGAGGGTCTACCGGGCACAGAGGGACGTGATATTTCGTGACAAACGCTGCATCCATAAAATTCGTGGTAGCCCCGGAATCGACCAAGGCATGGGCTGGTATTCCCTGCGGACTACCCGACAAGAGAATGTGCGCTGCAAGAATCAGATGTCGTGGAGGCCCCTCCGCCTCTGTTCCAGCCTGTGCCCGACCCGAAGTCTCCCTCAGATCGGGCTTTCCCCGTTTCCCGAGACGGAGGTCCGTCGTTGAGGGGGGGCCGTAGACCGTGCAGCCCCTCTACCTCCCTTCTTGGGGCAACCCGTAGCCAGATGTCCCGGATCCCCACAGTAAAAAGACAACCCCCCTGCACGCCGTCTCTCCATCTCCGTGCGTGACAAGCGGGGTCTGGCTGCACCCAACTCCATGGGCTCCTCTCGTGGGACAGGAGTCTCTCGTGGAACTGGCACTCTCAGCACCTCCCGGGACGCTTGGCGAGGCCTCCGCCTCTGCAGCCGGCCGTCAATCCGGAGGCATAGATGAACCAACGCGTCAAACGTTGGAGGCCTGTCCACTCTCACCAGCTCATCCTGCAGGTCCTCTGACAGGCCATCCTGAAAAGCATCCATAAGGGCTGGCTCATTCCACTCAGAGTCCTGACTGAGCAGCCAAAACTCGGTAATGTAATCCAGTAAAGAACCACGCCCTTGGTGCAACTCTTTCAGGAGTCTGGTGGCTGTTTCTCCTTTGATGGGGTCTTCGAACGTCAGCCGAAGATGAGTGCAAAAACCCTGGAAGTCATCCAGCAGGGGGCTCGGCTGAGTCAGCAAAGGCGTAGCCCACCATGCTGCTGTGCCTGAGAGGAAGCTTATCACAAAGCCCACCTTCGTCTGGTCGGTGGGAAAGTCCTCCGCTCTCAAGGCAATGAACAACCGGCATTGGCCCAGGAACGCCGGGAAAAGTTTCGGACTGCCATCAAACTTATCCGGCATGGCCACTGGGCATTTCCTTCGTTGCTGCTGGGGGGGTGGGGGGTTGGCAGGAGCAGACAGCTGTGCAACCTGCGCTGTTAGCAAGTCAAGTTGCTGTGCGAAGAGAGCATTCTCCGCTTGAAGTTGCTCCATCATAGCCGAATAGAGATACGTTTGGGGTAGCAATCAATCTGTTCTGACCCCCCCTTCCTCCGTTGCCCACATAGTACACACACTCCGGAACAGTACAAGGGAACAAGGTTTATTACACCAACAGACAAGAGGCTTTGTGGCAGCAAGCCACCAAGACAGAACTCACAAAGACAGAACACACAAAAGCAGCAATCCAGCTTGCCAGGATCCCAGACTAGAGTTGCTCTCCAAAGTCCTTTGTTGATTCCTACGCAGAGCCTGTCCAGAGTCAACCCTTTTATAACCTAAAAAGGGCGTCTCCCAACAGCACCTGAGAGCTCTTTACTGCCTATAATTACGCCCACGCTCCTTGCGTTTGTGGGCGCGCCGGAAACGAGCATCCCGAAACGCCCTACTAAGTCCTGAGTCACTATCCTCTCCGCTGCTCCAAGGCAGGGCAACGGGAGTCCTCCTCCTCTTGCTCTCACCGCTGCTCCATGCCTCTGGCGCCACCTGGTGGCCGACCAGACTCTCGGATTCCTGTTCAGCCTCCGAATCCTGTCCAGGATCGCACATCTCTTCTGTAGCTGACTCGTATGGAGTATCACTCTCGGAGTCTTGTGACAGCGGCACCGGCTGGGCCACAACAGGGTGCTAACCCTAACCCTAAGTGGAATTTTCCCCAATGGGATTTTCCCATGTATTTTGCCAGGAAATGTACATAAGGCAGGCTCAAAAGGCATCCCCCCTCCTAACCATACCGATGGGCTCTAAATCCAATGGCAGTGTCGGTTTTGCTCTACGAATTCATGGGGAGCTAACCCTAACCCTAATTGGAATTTTCCCCTATGGGATTTTCCCATGTATTTTGCCAGGAAATGTACATAAGGACGACTCAAAAGGTGTCCCCCCTCCTAACTATACCGATGGGCTCTGAATCCAATGGCAGTGTCGGTTTTGCTCTATGAAATCATGTGGAGCTAACCCTAACCCTAATTGGAATTTTCCCCTATGGGATTTTCCCATGTATTTTACCAGAAAATGTACATAAGGATGGCTCAAATGGCGTCCCCACTCCTAACCATAACGATGGGCTCTGAATCTATTGGCAGTGCCGGTTTTGCTCTGCGAATTCATGGGGAGCTAACCCTA
Source organism: Natrix helvetica (assembly GCF_964273705.1). NCBI lineage: Eukaryota > Metazoa > Chordata > Lepidosauria > Squamata > Natricidae > Natrix > Natrix helvetica. Next base: position 16,826,063 of record NC_138553.1, read on the forward strand.
ACCCTAAGTGGAATTTACCCCAATGGGATTTTCCCATGTATTTTGCCAGGAAATGTACATAAGACAGGCTCAAAAGGCGTCCCCCCTCCTAACCATACCGATGGGCTCTGAATCCAATGGCAGTGTCGGTTTTGCTCTACGAATTCATGGGGAGCTAACCCTAACCCTAAGTGGAATTTTCCCCAATGGGATTTTCCCATGTATTTTGCCAGGAAATGTACATAAGTCCGCCTCAAAAGGCGTCCCCGCTCCTAACAATACCGATGGGCTCTGACTCCAATGGCAGTTTCGATTTTGCTTTACGAATTCATGGGGAGCTAACCCTAACCCTAAGTGGAATTTTCCCCAATGGGATTTTCCCATGTATTTTGCCAGGAAATGTACATAAGGCCGGCTCAAAAGGCGTCTCCCCTCCTAACCATACCGATGGGCTCTGAATCCAATGGCAGTGTCAGTTTTGCTCTTCGAATTCATGGGGAGCTAACCCTAAACCTAAGTGCAATTTTCCCCACTGGGATTTTCCCATGTATTTTACCAGAAAATGTACATAAGGACGGCTCAAAAGGCGTCCCCACTCCTAACCATACCGATGGGCTCTGAATCCAATGGCAGTTTCAGTTTTGCTCTACGAATTCATGGGGAGCTCACCCTAACCCTAAGTGGAATTTTCCCCAATGGGATTTTCCCATGTATTTTGCCAGGAAATGTACATAAGACAGGCTCAAAAGGCGTCCCCCCTCCTAACCATACCGATGGGCTCTGAATCCAATGGCAGTGTCGGTTTTGCTCTACGAATTCATGGGGAGCTAACCCTAACCCTAAGTGGAATTTTCCCCAATGGGATTTTCCCATGTATTTTGCCAGGAAATGTACATAAGGCCGGCTCAAAAGGCGTCCCCCCTCCTAACCATACCGATGGGCTCTGAATCCAATGGCAGTGTCGGTTTTGCTCTAGGAATTAATGGGGAGCTAACCCTAACCCAAAGTGGAATTTTCCCCAATGGGATATTCCCATGTATTTTACCAGAAAATGTACATTAGGACGGCTCAAAACGCGTCCACACTGCTAACCATACCGATGGGCTCTGAATCCAATGGCAGTGTCGGTTTTGCTCTGCGAATTCATGGGGAGCTAACCATAACTCTAAGTGGAATTTTCCCCAATGGGATTTTCCCATGTATTTTGCCAGGAAATGTACGTACAACAGGCTCAAAAGGCGTCCCCCCTCCTAACCATACCGATGGGCTCTGAATCCAATGGCAGTGTCGGTTTTGCTCTACGAATTCATGGGGAGCTAACCCTAACCCTAAGTCGAATTTTCCCCAATGGGATTTTCCCATGTATTTTGCGAGGAAATATACATAAGGCCGGCTCAAAAGGCGTCCCCCCTCCTAACCATACCGATGGGCTCTGAATCCAATGGCAGTGTCGGTTTTGCTCTTCGAATTCATGGGGAGCTAACCCTAAACCTAAGTGGAATTTTCCCCAATGGGATTTTCCCATGTATTTTACCAGAAAATGTACATAAGGACGGCTCAAAAGGCGTCCCCACTCCTAACCATACCGATGGGCTCTGAATCAAATGGCAGTTTCAGTTTTGCTCTACGAATTCATGGGGAGCTCACCCTAACCCTAAGTGGAATTTTCCCCAATGGGATTTTCCCATGTATTTTACCAGAAAATGTACATTAGGATGGCTCAAAACGCGTCCCCACTGCTAACCATACCGATGGGCTCTGAATCCAATGGCAGTGTCGGTTTTACTCTGCGAATTCATGGGGAGCTAACCATAACCCTAAGTGGAATTTTCCCCAATGGGATTTTCCCATGTATTTTGCCAGGAAATGTACATAAGGCAGGCTCAAAAGGCATCCCCCCTCCTAACCATACCGATGGGCTCTGAATCCAATGGCAGTGTCGGTTTTGCTCTACGAATTCATGGGGAGCTAACCCTAACCCTAAGTGGAATTTTCCCCAATGGGAATTTCCCATGTATTTTGCCAGGAAATGTACATAAGTCCGCCTCAAAAGGCGTTCCCCCTCTTAACAATACCGATGGGCTCTGAATCCAATGGCAGTTTCTATTTTGCTCTACGAATTCATGGGGAGCTAACCCTAACCCTAAGTGGAATTTTCCCCAATGGGATTTTCCCATGTATTTTACCAGAAAATGTACATTAGGATGGCTCAAAACGCGTCCCCACTGCTAACCATACTGATGGGCTCTGAATCCAATGGCAGTGTCGGTTTTGCTCTGCGAATTCATGGGGAGCTAACCATAACCCTAAGTGGAATTTTCCCCAATGGGATTTTCCCATGTATTTTGCCAGGAAATGTACATACAACAGGCTCAAAAGGCGTCCCCCCCCCTAACCATACCGATGGGCTCTGAATCCAATGGCAGTGTCGGTTTTGCTCTACGAATTCATGGGGAGCTAACCCTAACCCTAAATGGAATTTTCCCCAATGGGATTTTCCCATGTATTTTGCCAGGAAATGTACATAAGGCAGGCTCAAAAGGCGTCCCCACTCCTAACCATACCGATGGGCTCTGAATCCAATGGCAGTGTCGGTTTTGCTCTGCGAATTCATAGGGAGCTTACCCTAACCCTAAGTGGAATTTTCCCCAATGGGGTTTTCCCATGTATTTTGCCAGGAAATGTACATAAGACAGGCTCAAAAGGCCTTCCCCCCTCCTAACCATCCCGATGGGCTCTGAATCCAATGGCAGTGTCAGTTTTGCTCTACGAATTCATGGGGTGCTAACCCTAACCCTAAGTGGAATTTTCCCCAATGGGATTTTCCCATGTATTTTGCCAGGAAATGTACATAAGGCAGGCTCAAAAGGCATCCCCCCTCCTAACCATACCGATGGGCTCTGAATCCAATGGCAGTGTCGGTTTTGCTCTACGAATTCATGGGGAGCTAACCCTAACCCTAAGTGGAATTTTCCCCAATGGGAATTTCCCATGTATTTTGCCAGGAAATGTACATAAGTCCGCCTCCAAAGGCGTCCCCCCTCCTAACAATACCGATGGGCTCTGAATCCAATGGCAGTTTCTATTTTGCTCTACGAATTAATGGGGAGCTAACCCTAACCCTAAGTGGAATTTTCCCCAATGGGATTTTCCCATGTATTTTACCAGAAAATGTACATAAGGCCGGCTCAAAAGGCATCCCCCCTCCTAACCATACCGATGGGCTCTGAATCCAATGGCAGTGTCGGTTTTGCTCTACGAATTCATGGGGAGCTAACCATAACCCTAAGTGGAATTTTCCCCAATGGGATTTTCCCATGTATTTTGCCAGGAAATGTACATAAGGCTGGCTCAAAAGGCGTCCCCCCTCCTAACCATACCGATGGGCTCTGAATCCAATGGCAGTGTCAATTTTGGTCTACGAATTCATGGGGAGATAACCCTAACCCTAAGTGGAATTTTCCCCAATGGGATTTTCCCATGTATTTTGCCAGGAAATGTACATAAGTCCGCCTCCAAAGGCGTCCCCCCTCCTAACAATACCGATGGGCTCTGAATCCAATGGCAGTTTCTATTTTGCTTTACGAATTAATGGGGAGCTAACCCTAACCCTAAGTGGAATTTTCCCCAATGGGATTTTCCCATGTATTTTACCAGAAAATGTACATAAGGCCGGCTCAAAAGGCATCCCCCCTCCTAACCATACCGATGGGCTCTGAATCCAATGGCAGTGTCGGTTTTGCTCTACGAATTCATGGGGAGCTAACCATAACCCTAAGTGGAATTTTCCCCAATGGGATTTTCCCATGTATTTTGCCAGGAAATGTACATAAGGCCGGCTCAAAAGGCGTCCCCCCTCCTAACCATACCGATGGGCTCTGAATCCAATGGCAGTGTCAATTTTGGTCTACGAATTCATGGGGAGATAACCCTAACCCTAAGTGGAATTTTCCCCAATGGGATTTTCCCATGTATTTTACCAGAAAATGTACATTAGGATGGCTCAAAACACGTCCCCACTGCTAACCATACCGATGGGCTCTGAATCCAATGGCAGTGTCGGTTTTGCTCTACGAATTCATGGGGAGCTAACCCTAACCCTAAGTGGAATTTTCCCCAAAGGGATTTTCCCATGTATTTTGCCAGGAAATGTATATAAGGCAGGCTCAAAAGGCGTCCCCACTCCTAACCATACCGATGGGCTCTGAATCCAATGGCAGTGTCGGTTTTGCTCTGCGAATTCATAGGGAGCTTACCCTAACCCTAAGTGGAATTTTCCCCAATGGGGTTTTCCCATGTATTTTGCCAGGAAATGTACATAAGACAGGCTCAAAAGGCGTCCCCCCCTCCTAACCATCCCGATGGGCTCTGAATCCAATGGCAGTGTCAGTTTTGCTCTACGAATTCATGGGGTGCTAACCCTAACCCTAAGTGGAATTTTCCCCAAAGGGATTTTCCCATGTATTTTGCCAGGAAATGTACATAAGGCAGGCTCAAAAGGCATCCCCCCTCCTAACCATACCGATGGGCTCTGAATCCAATGGCAGTGTCGGTTTTGCTCTACGAATTCATGGGGAGCTAACCCTAACCCTAAGTGGAATTTTCCCCAATGGGAATTTCCCATGTATTTTGCCAGGAAATGTACATAAGTCCGCCTTAAAAGGCGTCCCCCCTCCTAACAATACCGATGGGCTCTGAATCCAATGGCAGTTTCTGTTTTGCTCTACGAATTAATGGGGAGCTAACCCTAACCCTAAGTGGAATTTTCCCCAATGGGATTTTCCCATGTATTTTACCAGAAAATGTACATTAGGATGGCTCAAAACGCGTCCCCACTGCTAACCATACCGATGGGCTCTGAATCCAATGGCAGTGTCGGTTTTGCTCTACGAATTCATGGGGAGCTAATCATAACCCTAAGTGGAATTTTCCCCAATGGGATTTTCCAATGTATTTTGCCAGGAAATGTACATACAACAGGCTCAAAAGGCGTCCCCCCTCCTAACCATACCGATGGGCTCTGAATCCAATGGCAGTGTCGGTTTTGCTCTACGAATTCATGGGGAGCTAACCCTAACCCTAAGTGGAATTTTCCCCAATGGGATTTTCCCATGTATTTTGCCAGGAAATGTACATAAGGCAGGCTCAAAAGGCGTCCCCACTCCTAACCATACCGATGGGCTCTGAATCCAATGGCAGTGTCGGTTTTGCTCTGCGAATTCATAGGGAGCTTACCCTAACCCTAAGTGGAATTTTCCCCAATGGGGTTTTCCCATGTATTTTGCCAGGAAATGTACATAAGACAGGCTCAAAAGGCGTTCCCCCCTCCTAACCATCCCGATGGGCTCTGAATCCAATGGCAGTGTCAGTTTTGCTCTACGAATTCATGGGGTGCTAACCCTAACCCTAAGTGGAATTTTCCCCAATGGGAATTTCCCATGTATTTTGCCAGGAAATGTACATAAGTCCGCCTCAAAAGGCGTCCCCCCTCCTAACAATACCGATGGGCTCTGAATCCAATGGCAGTTTCTATTTTGCTTTACGAATTCATGGGGAGCTAACCCTAACCCTATGTGAAAATTTCGCCAATGGGATTTTCCCATGTATTTTGCCAGGAAATGTACATAAGGCCGGCTCAAAAGGCGTCCCCCCTCCTAACCATACCGATGGGCTCTGAATCCAATGGCAGTGTCGGTTTTGCTCTACGAATTAATGGGGAGCTAACAATAACCCTAAGTGGAATTTTCCCCAATGGGATTTTCCCATGTATTTTACCAGAAAATGTACATTAGGATGGCTCAAAACGCGTCCCCACTGCTAACCATACCGATGGGCTCTGAATCCAAGGGCAGTGTCGGTTTTGCTCTGCGAATTCATGGGGAGCTAACAATAACCCTAAGTGGAATTTTCCCCAATGGGATTTTCCCAAGTATTTTGCCAGGAAATGTACATACAACAGGCTCAAAAGGCGTCCACCCTCCTAACCATACCGATGGGCTCTGAATCCAATGGCAGTGTCGGTTTTCCTCTACAAATTCATGGGGAGCTAACCCTAACCCTAAGTGGAATTTTCCCCAATGGGATTTTCCCATGTATTTTGCCAGGAAATGTACATAAGGCAGGCTCAAAAGGCATCCCTCCTCCTAACCATACCGATGGGCTCTGAATCCAATGGCAGTGTCGGTTTTGCTCTGCGAATTCATAGGGAGCTTACCCTAACCCTAAGTGGAATTTTCCCCAATGGGGTTTTCCCATGTATTTTGCCAGGAAATGTACATAAGACAGGCTGAAAAGGCGTTCCCCCCTCCTAACCATCCTGATGGGCTCTGAATCCAATGGCAGTGTCAGTTTTGCTCTACGAATTCATGGGGTGCTAACCCTAACCCTAAGTGGAATTTTCCCCAATGGGATTTTCCCATGTATTTTGCCAGGAAATGTACATAAGGCAGGCTCAAAAGGCATCCCCCCTCCTAACCATACCGATGGGCTCTGAATCCAATGGCAGTGTCGGTTTTGCTCTACGAATTCATGGGGAGCTAACCCTAACCCTAAGTGGAATTTTCCCCAATGGGAATTTCCCATGTATTTCGCCAGGAAATGTACATAAGTCCGCCTCCAAAGGCGTCCCCCCTCCTAACAATACCGATGGGCTCTGAATCCAATGGCAGTTTCTATTTTGCTCTACGAATTAATGGGGAGCTAACCCTAACCCTAAGTGGAATTTTCCCCAATGGGATTTTCCCATGTATTTTACCAGAAAATGTACATAAGGCCGGCTCAAAAGGCGTCCCCCCTCCTAACCATACCGATGGGCTCTGAATCCAATGGCAGTGTCGGTTTTGCTCTACGAATTCATGGGGAGCTAACCATAACCCTAAGTGGAATTTTCCCCAATGGGATTTTCCCATGTATTTTGCCAGGAAATGTACATAAGGCCGGCTCAAAAGGCGTCCCCCCTCCTAACCATACCGATGGGCTCTGAATCCAAGGGCAGTGTCGGTTATGCTCTGCGAATTCATGGGGAGCTAACCATAACCCTAAGTGGAATTTTCCCCAATGGGATTTTCCCATGTATTTTGCCAGGAAATGTACATACAACAGGCTCAAAAGGCGTCCACCCTCCTAACCATACCGATGGGCTCTGAATCCAATGGCAGTGTCGGTTTTGCTCTTCGAATTCATGGGGAGATAACCCTAACCCTAAGTGGAATTTCCCCAATGGGATTTTCCCATGTATTTTGCCAGGAAATGTACATATGGCCGGCTCAAAAGGCGTCCCCCCTCCTAACAATACCGATGGGCTCTGAATCCAATGGCAGTTTCTATTTTGCTCTACGAATTAATGGGGACCTAACCCTAACCCTAAGTGGAATTTTCCCCAATGGGATTTTCCCATGTATTTTACCAGAAAATGTACATTAGGATGGCTCAAAACGCGTCCCCACTGCTAACCATACCGATGGGCTCTGAATCCAATGGCAGTGTCGGTTTTGCTCTACGAATTCATGGGGAGCTAACCCTAACCCTAAGTGGAATTTTCCCCAATGGGATTTTCCCATGTATTTTACCAGAAAATGTACATTAGGATGGCTCAAAACGCGTCCCCACTGCTAACCATACCGATGGGCTCTGAATCCAAGGGCAGTGTCGGTTTTGCTCTGCGAATTCATGGGGAGCTAACAATAACCCTAAGTGGAATTTTCCCCAATGGGATTTTCCCATGTATTTTGCCAGGAAATGTACATAAGGCAGGCTCAAAAGGCATCCCTCCTCCTAACCATACCGATGGGCTCTGAATCCAATGGCAGTGTCGGTTTTGCTCTACGAATTAATGGGGAGCTAACCCTAACCCTAAGTGGAATTTTCCCCAATGGGATTTTCCCATGTATTTTACCAGAAAATGTACATTAGGATGGCTCAAAACCCGTCCCCACTGCTAACCATACCGATGGGCTCTGAATCGAATGGCAGTGTCGGTTTTGCTCTGCGAATTCATGGGGAGCTAACCATAACCCTAAGTGGAATTTTCCCCAATGGGATTTCCCTATGTATTTTGCCAGGAAATGTACATAAGGCAGGCTCAAAAGGCATCCCCACTCCTAACCATACCGATGGGCTCTGAATCCAATGGCAGTGTCGGTTTTGCTCTGCGAATTCATAGGGAGCTTACCCTAACCCTAAGTGGAATTTTCCCCAATGGGGTTTTCCCATGTATTTTGCCAGGAAATGTACATAAGGCCGGCTCAAAAGGCGTCCCCCCTCCTAACCATACCGATGGGCTCTGAATCCAATGGCAGTGTCGGTTTTGCTCTTCGAATTCATGGGGAGATAACCCTAACCCTAAGTGGAATTTTCCCCAATGGGATTTTCCCATGTATTTTGCCAGGAAATGTACATAAGGCCGGCTCAAAAGGCGTCCCCCCTCCTAACAATACCGATGGGCTCTGAATCCAATGGCAGTTTCTATTTTGCTCTACAAATTAATGGGGACCTAACCCTAACCCTAAGTGGAATTTTCCCCAATGGGATTTTCCCATGTATTTTACCAGAAAATGTACATTAGGATGGCTCAAAACGCGTCCCCACTGCTAACCATACCGATGGGCTCTGAATCCAATGGCAGTGTCGGTTTTGCTCTACGAATTCATGGGGAGCTAACCCTAACCCTAAGTGGAATTTTCCCCAAAGGGATTTTCCCATGTATTTTGCCAGGAAATGTATATAAGGCAGGCTCAAAAGGCGTCCCACTGCTAACCATACCGATGGGCTCTGAATCCAATGGCAGTGTCGGTTTTGCTCTACGAATTCATGGGGAGCTAACCCTAACCCTAAGTGGAATTTTCCCCAATGGGATTTTCCCATGTATTTTGCCAGGAAATGTACATAAGGCAGGCTCAAAAGGCGTCCCCACTCCTAACCATACCGATGGGCTCTGAATCCAATGGCAGTGTCGGTTTTGCTCTGCGAATTCATAGGGAGCTTACCCTAACCCTAAGTGGAATTTTCCCCAATGGGGTTTTCCCATGTATTTTGCCAGGAAATGTACATAAGACAGGCTCAAAAGGCGTTCCCCCCTCCTAACCATCCCGATGGGCTCTGAATCCAATGGCAGTGTCAGTTTTGCTCTACGAATTCATGGGGTGCTAACCCTAACCCTAAGTGGAATTTTCCCCAATGGGATTTTCCCATGTATTTTGCCAGGAAATGTACATAAGGCAGGCTCAAAAGGCATCCCCCCTCCTAACCATAGCGATGGGCTCTGAATCCAATGGCAGTGTCGGTTTTGCTCTACGAATTCATGGGGAGCTAACCCTAACCCTAAGTGGAATTTTCCCCAATGGGAATTTCCCATGTATTTTGCCAGGAAATGTACATAAGTCCGCCTCCAAAGGCGTCCCCACTCCTAACAATACCGATGGGCTCTGAATCCAATGGCAGTTTCTATTTTGCTCTACGAATTAATGGGGAGCTAACCCTAACCCTAAGTGGAATTTTCCCCAATGGGATTTTCCCATGTATTTTACCAGAAAATGTACATTAGGATGGCTCAAAATGCGTCCCCACTGCTAACCATACCGATGGGCTCTGAATCCAAGGGCAGTGTCGGTTTTGCTCTGCGAATTCATGGGGAGCTAACAATAACCCTAAGTGGAATTTTCCCCAATGGGATTTTCCCATGTATTTTGCCAGGAAATGTACATAAGGCAGGCTCAAAAGGCGTCCCCACTCCTAACCATACCGATGGGCTCTGAATCCAATGGCAGTGTCGGTTTTGCTCTGCGAATTCATAGGGAGCTTACCCTAACCCTAAGTGGAATTTTCCCCAATGGGGTTTTCCCATGTATTTTGCCAGGAAATGTACATAAGACAGGCTCAAAAGGCGTTCCCCCCTCCTAACCATCCCGATGGGCTCTGAATCCAATGGCAGTGTCAGTTTTGCTCTACGAATTCATGGGGTGCTAACCCTAACCCTAAGTGGAATTTTCCCCAATGGGATTTTCCCATGTATTTTGCCAGGAAATGTACATAAGGCAGGCTCAAAAGGCATCCCCCCTCCTAACCATAGCGATGGGCTCTGAATCCAATGGCAGTGTCGGTTTTGCTCTACGAATTCATGGGGAGCTAACCCTAACCCTAAGTGGAATTTTCCCCAATGGGAATTTCCCATGTATTTTGCCAGGAAATGTACATAAGTCCGCCTCCAAAGGCGTCCCCCCTCCTAACAATACCGATGGGCTCTGAATCCAATGGCAGTTTCTATTTTGCTCTACGAATTAATGGGGAGCTAACCCTAACCCTAAGTGGAATTTTCCCCAATGGGATTTTCCCATGTTTTTTACCAGAAAATGTACATTAGGATGGCTCAAAACGCGTCCCCACTGCTAACCATACCGATGGGCTCTGAATCCAAGGGCAGTGTCGGTTTTGCTCTGCGAATTCATGGGGAGCTAACAATAACCCTAAGTGGAATTTTCCCCAATGGGATTTTCCCATGTATTTTGCCAGGAAATGTACATACAACAGGCTCAAAAGGCGTCCACCCTCCTAACCATACCGATGGGCTCTGAATCCAATGGCAGTGTCGGTTTTCCTCTACGAATTCATGGGGAGCTAACCCTAACCCTAAGTGGAATTTTCCCCAATGGGATTTTCCCATGTATTTTGCCAGGAAATGTACATAAGGCAGGCTCAAAAGGCATCCCTCCTCCTAACCATACCGATGGGCTCTGAATCCAATGGCAGTGTCGGTTTTGCTCTACGAATTAATGGGGAGCTAACCCTAACCCTAAGTGGAATTTTCCCCAATGGGATTTTCCCATGTATTTTACCAGAAAATGTACATTAGGATGGCTCAAAACCCGTCCCCACTGCTAACCATACCGATGGGCTCTGAATCGAATGGCAGTGTCGGTTTTGCTCTGCGAATTCATAGGGAGCTTACCCTAACCCTAAGTGGAATTTTCCCCAATGGGGTTTTCCCATGTATTTTGCCAGGAAATGTACATAAGACAGGCTCAAAAGGCGTCCCCCCCTCCTAACCATCCCGATGGGCTCTGAATCCAATGGCAGTGTCAGTTTTGCTCTACGAATTCATGGCGAGCTAATCATAACCCTAAGTGGAATTTTCCCCAATGGGATTTTCCCATGTATTTTGCCAGGAAATGTACATACAACAGGCTCAAAAGGCGTCCCCCCTCCTAACCATACCGATGGGCTCTGAATCCAATGGCAGTGTCGGTTTTGCTCTACGAATTCATGGGGAGCTAACCCTAACCCTAAGTGGAATTTTCCCCAATGGGATTTTCCCATGTATTTTGCCAGGAAATGTACATAAGGCCGGCTCAAAAGGCGTCCCCCCTCCTAACCATACCGATGGGCTCTGAATCCAAGGGCAGTGTCGGTTATGCTCTGCGAATTCATGGGGAGCTAACCCTAACCCTAAGTGGAATTTTCCCCAATGGGATTTTCCCATGTATTTTGCCAGGAAATGTACATAAGGCCGGCTCAAAAGGCGTCCCCCCTCCTAACAATACCGATGGGCTCTGAATCCAATGGCAGTTTCTATTTTGCTCTACAAATTAATGGGGACCTAACCCTAACCCTAAGTGGAATTTTCCCCAATGGGATTTTCCCATGTATTTTACCAGAAAATGTACATTAGGATGGCTCAAAACGCGTCCCCACTGCTAACCATACCGATGGGCTCTGAATCCAATGGCAGTGTCGGTTTTGCTCTACGAATTCATGGGGAGCTAACCCTAACCCTAAGTGGAATTTTCCCCAAAGGGATTTTCCCATGTATTTTGCCAGGAAATGTATATAAGGCAGGCTCAAAAGGCGTCCCACTGCTAACCATACCGATGGGCTCTGAATCCAATGGCAGTGTCGGTTTTGCTCTACGAATTCATGGGGAGCTAACCCTAACCCTAAGTGGAATTTTCCCCAATGGGATTTTCCCATGTATTTTGCCAGGAAATGTACATAAGGCAGGCTCAAAAGGCGTCCCCACTCCTAACCATACCGATGGGCTCTGAATCCAATGGCAGTGTCGGTTTTGCTCTGCGAATTCATAGGGAGCTTACCCTAACCCTAAGTGGAATTTTCCCCAATGGGGTTTTCCCATGTATTTTGCCAGGAAATGTACATAAGACAGGCTCAAAAGGCGTTCCCCCCTCCTAACCATCCCGATGGGCTCTGAATCCAATGGCAGTGTCAGTTTTGCTCTACAAATTCATGGGGTGCTAACCCTAACCCTAAGTGGAATTTTCCCCAATGGGATTTTCCCAAGTATTTTGCCAGGAAATGTACATAAGGCAGGCTCAAAAGGCATCCCCCCTCCTAACCATAGCGATGGGCTCTGAATCCAATGGCAGTGTCGGTTTTGCTCTACGAATTCATGGGGAGCTAACCCTAACCCTAAGTGGAATTTTCCCCAATGGGAATTTCCCATGTATTTTGCCAGGAAATGTACATAAGTCCGCCTCCAAAGGCGTCCCCCCTCCTAACAATACCGATGGGCTCTGAATCCAATGGCAGTTTCTATTTTGCTCTACGAATTAATGGGGAGCTAACCCTAACCCTAAGTGGAATTTTCCCCAATGGGATTTTCCCATGTATTTTACCAGAAAATGTACATTAGGATGGCTCAAAATGCGTCCCCACTGCTAACCATACCGATGGGCTCTGAATCCAAGGGCAGTGTCGGTTTTGCTCTGCGAATTCATGGGGAGCTAACAATAACCCTAAGTGGAATTTTCCCCAATGGGATTTTCCCATGTATTTTGCCAGGAAATGTACATAAGGCAGGCTCCAAAGGCGTCCCCACTCCTAACCATACCGATGGGCTCTGAATCCAATGGCAGTGTCGGTTTTGCTCTGCGAATTCATAGGGAGCTTACCCTAACCCTAAGTGGAATTTTCCCCAATGGGGTTTTCCCATGTATTTTGCCAGGAAATGTACATAAGACAGGCTCAAAAGGCGTTCCCCCCTCCTAACCATCCCGATGGGCTCTGAATCCAATGGCAGTGTCAGTTTTGCTCTACGAATTCATGGGGTGCTAACCCTAACCCTAAGTGGAATTTTCCCCAATGGGATTTTCCCATGTATTTTGCCAGGAAATGTACATAAGGCAGGCTCAAAAGGCATCCCCCCTCCTAACCATAGCGATGGGCTCTGAATCCAATGGCAGTGTCGGTTTTGCTCTACGAATTCATGGGGAGCTAACCCTAACCCTAAGTGGAATTTTACCCAATGGGAATTTCCCATGTATTTTGCCAGGAAATGTACATAAGTCCGCCTCCAAAGGCGTCCCCCCTCCTAACAATACCGATGGGCTCTGAATCCAATGGCAGTTTCTATTTTGCTCTACGAATTAATGGGGAGCTAACCCTAACCCTAAGTGGAATTTTCCCCAATGGGATTTTCCCATGTATTTTACCAGAAAATGTACATTAGGATGGCTCAAAACGCGTCCCCACTGCTAACCATACCGATGGGCTCTGAATCCAAGGGCAGTGTCGGTTTTGCTCTGCGAATTCATGGGGAGCTAACAATAACCCTAAGTGGAATTTTCCCCAATGGGATTTTCCCATGTATTTTGCCAGGAAATGTACATACAACAGGCTCAAAAGGCGTCCACCCTCCTAACCATACCGATGGGCTCTGAATCCAATGGCAGTGTCGGTTTTCCTCTACGAATTCATGGGGAGCTAACCCTAACCCTAAGTGGAATTTTCCCCAATGGGATTTTCCCATGTATTTTGCCAGGAAATGTACATAAGGCAGGCTCAAAAGGCATCCCTCCTCCTAACCATACCGATGGGCTCTGAATCCAATGGCAGTGTCGGTTTTGCTCTACGAATTAATGGGGAGCTAACCCTAACCCTAAGTGGAATTTTCCCCAATGGGATTTTCCCATGTATTTTACCAGAAAATGTACATTAGGATGGCTCAAAACCCGTCCCCACTGCTAACCATACCGATGGGCTCTGAATCGAATGGCAGTGTCGGTTTTGCTCTGCGAATTCATAGGGAGCTTACCCTAACCCTAAGTGGAATTTTCCCCAATGGGGTTTTCCCATGTATTTTGCCAGGAAATGTACATAAGACAGGCTCAAAAGGCGTCCCCCCCTCCTAACCATCCCGATGGGCTCTGAATCCAATGGCAGTGTCAGTTTTGCTCTACGAATTCATGGCGAGCTAATCATAACCCTAAGTGGAATTTTCCCCAATGGGATTTTCCCATGTATTTTGCCAGGAAATGTACATACAACAGGCTCAAAAGGCGTCCCCCCTCCTAACCATACCGATGGGCTCTGAATCCAATGGCAGTGTCGGTTTTGCTCTACGAATTCATGGGGAGCTAACCCTAACCCTAAGTGGAATTTTCCCCAATGGGATTTTCCCATGTATTTTGCCAGGAAATGTACATAAGGCCGGCTCAAAAGGCGTCCCCCCTCCTAACCATACCGATGGGCTCTGAATCCAAGGGCAGTGTCGGTTATGCTCTGCGAATTCATGGGGAGCTAACCATAACCCTAAGTGGAATTTTCCCCAATGGGATTTTCCCATGTATTTTGCCAGGAAATGTACATACAACAGGCTCAAAAGGCGTCCCCCCTCCTAACCATACCGATGGGCTCTGAATCCAATGGCAGTGTCGGTTTTGCTCTTCGAATTCATGGGGAGATAACCCTAACCCTAAGTGGAATTTCCCCAATGGGATTTTCCCATGTATTTTGCCAGGAAATGTACATATGGCCGGCTGAAAAGGCGTCCCCCCTCCTAACAATACCGATGGGCTCTGAATCCAATGGCAGTTTCTATTTTGCTCTACGAATTAATGGGGACCTAACCCTAACCCTAAGTGGAATTTTCCCCAATGGGATTTTCCCATGTATTTTACCAGAAAATGTACATTAGGATGGCTCAAAACGCGTCCCCACTGCTAACCATACCGATGGGCTCTGAATCCAATGGCAGTGTCGGTTTTGCTCTACGAATTCATGGGGAGCTAACCCTAACCCTAAGTGGAATTTTCCCCAATGGGATTTTCCCATGTATTTTACCAGAAAATGTACATTAGGATGGCTCAAAACGCGTCCCCACTGCTAACCATACCGATGGGCTCTGAATCCAAGGGCAGTGTCGGTTTTGCTCTGCGAATTCATGGTGAGCTAACAATAACCCTAAGTGGAATTTTCCCCAAAGGGATTTTCCCATGTATTTTGCCAGGAAATGTATATAAGGCAGGCTCAAAAGGCTTCCCACTGCTAACCATACCGATGGGCTCTGAATCCAATGGCAGTGTCGGTTTTGCTCTACGAATTCATGGGGAGCTAACCCTAACCCTAAGTGGAATTTTCCCCAATGGGATTTTCCCATGTATTTTGCCAGGAAATGTACATAAGGCAGGCTCAAAAGGCGTCCCCACTCCTAACCATACCGATGGGCTCTGAATCCAATGGCAGTGTCGGTTTTGCTCTGCGAATTCATAGGGAGCTTACCCTAACCCTAAGTGGAATTTTCCCCAATGGGGTTTTCCCATGTATTTTGCCAGGAAATGTACATAAGACAGGCTCAAAAGGCGTTCCCCCCTCCTAACCATCCCGATGGGCTCTGAATCCAATGGCAGTGTCAGTTTTGCTCTACGAATTCATGGGGTGCTAACCCTAACCCTAAGTGGAATTTTCCCCAATGGGATTTTTCCATGTATTTTGCCAGGAAATGTACATAAGGCAGGCTCAAAAGGCATCCCCCCTCCTAACCATAGCGATGGGCTCTGAATCCAATGGCAGTGTCGGTTTTGCTCTACGAATTCATGGGGAGCTAACCCTAACCCTAAGTGGAATTTTCCCCAATGGGAATTTCCCATGTATTTTGCCAGGAAATGTACATAAGTCCGCCTCCAAAGGCGTCCCCCCTCCTAACAATACCGATGGGCTCTGAATCCAATGGCAGTTTCTATTTTGCTCTACGAATTAATGGGGAGCTAACCCTAACCCTAAGTGGAATTTTCCCCAATGGGATTTTCCCATGTATTTTACCAGAAAATGTACATTAGGATGGCTCAAAACGCGTCCCCACTGCTAACCATACCGATGGGCTCTGAATCCAAGGGCAGTGTCGGTTTTGCTCTGCGAATTCATGGGGAGCTAACAATAACCCTAAGTGGAATTTTCCCCAATGGGATTTTCCCATGTATTTTGCCAGGAAATGTACATAAGGCAGGCTCAAAAGGCGTCCCCACTCCTATCCATACCGATGGGCTCTGAATCCAATGGCAGTGTCGGTTTTGCTCTGCGAATTCATAGGGAGCTTACCCTAACCCTAAGTGGAATTTTCCCCAATGGGGTTTTCCCATGTATTTTGCCAGGAAATGTACATAAGACAGGCTCAAAAGGCGTACCCCCCTCCTAACCATCCCGATGGGCTCTGAATCCAATGGCAGTGTCAGTTTTGCTCTACGAATTCATGGGGTGCTAACCCTAACCCTAAGTGGAATTTTCCCCAATGGGATTTTCCCATGTATTTTGCCAGGAAATGTACATAAGGCAGGCTCAAAAGGCATCCCCCCTCCTAACCATAGCGATGGGCTCTGAATCCAATGGCAGTGTCGGTTTTGCTCTACGAATTCATGGGGAGCTAACCCTAACCCTAAGTGGAATTTTCCCCAATGGGAATTTCCCATGTATTTTGCCAGGAAATGTACATAAGTCCGCCTCCAAAGGCGTCCCCCCTCCTAACAATACCGATGGGCTCTGAATCCAATGGCAGTTTCTATTTTGCTCTACGAATTAATGGGGAGCTAACCCTAACCCTATGTGGAATTTTCCCCAATGGGATTTTCCCATGTATTTTACCAGAAAATGTACATTAGGATGGCTCAAAACGCGTCCCCACTGCTAACCATACCGATGGGCTCTGAATCCAAGGGCAGTGTCGGTTTTGCTCTGCGAATTCATGGGGAGCTAACAATAACCCTAAGTGGAATTTTCCCCAATGGGATTTTCCCATGTATTTTGCCAGGAAATGTACATACAACAGGCTCAAAAGGCGTCCACCCTCCTAACCATACCGATGGGCTCTGAATCCAATGGCAGTGTCGGTTTTCCTCTACGAATTCATGGGGAGCTAACCCTAACCCTAAGTGGAATTTTCCCCAATGGGATTTTCCCATGTATTTTGCCAGGAAATGTACATAAGGCAGGCTCAAAAGGCATCCCTCCTCCTAACCATACTGATGGGCTCTGAATCCAATGGCAGTGTCGGTTTTGCTCTACGAATTAATGGGGAGCTAACCCTAACCCTAAGTGGAATTTTCCCCAATGGGATTTTCCCATGTATTTTACCAGAAAATGTACATTAGGATGGCTCAAAACCCGTCCCCACTGCTAACCATACCGTTGGGCTCTGAATCGAATGGCAGTGTCGGTTTTGCTCTGCGAATTCATAGGGAGCTTACCCTAACCCTAAGTGGAATTTTCCCCAATGGGGTTTTCCCATGTATTTTGCCAGGAAATGTACATAAGACAGGCTCAAAAGGCGTCCCCCCCTCCTAACCATCCCGATGGGCTCTGAATCCAATGGCAGTGTCAGTTTTGCTCTACGAATTCATGGCGAGCTAATCATAACCCTAAGTGGAATTTTCCCCAATGGGATTTTCCCATGTATTTTGCCAGGAAATGTACATACAACAGGCTCAAAAGGCGTCCCCCCTCCTAACCATACCGATGGGCTCTGAATCCAATGGCAGTGTCGGTTTTGCTCTACGAATTCATGGGGAGCTAACCCTAACCCTAAGTGGAATTTTCCCCAATGGGATTTTCCCATGTATTTTGCCAGGAAATGTACATAAGGCAGGCTCAAAAGGCGTCCCCACTCCTAACCATACCGATGGGCTCTGAATCCAATGGCAGTGTCGGTTTTGCTCTGCGAATTCATAGGGAGCTTACCCTAACCCTAAGTGGAATTTTCCCCAATGGGGTTTTCCCATGTATTTTGCCAGGAAATGTACATAAGACAGGCTCAAAAGGCGTTCCCCCCTCCTAACCATCCCGATGGGCTCTGAATCCAATGGCAGTGTCAGTTTTGCTCTACGAATTCATGGGGTGCTAACCCTAACCCTAAGTGGAATTTTCCCCAATGGGAATTTCCCATGTATTTTGCCAGGAAATGTACATAAGTCCGCCTCAAAAGGCGTCCCCCCTCCTAACAATACCGATGGGCTCTGAATCCAATGGCAGTTTCTATTTTGCTTTACGAATTCATGGGGAGCTAACCCTAACCCTATGTGAAAATTTCGCCAATGGGATTTTCCCATGTATTTTGCCAGGAAATGTACATAAGGCAGGCTCAAAAGGCATCCCCCCTCCTAACCATACCGATGGGCTCTGAATCCAATGGCAGTGTCGGTTTTGCTCTACGAATTCATGGGGAGCTAACCCTAACCCTAAGTGGAATTTTCCCCAATGGGAATTTCCCATGTATTTTGCCAGGAAATGTACATAAGTCCGCCTTAAAAGGCGTCCCCCCTCCTAACAATACCGATGGGCTCTGAATCCAATGGCAGTTTCTGTTTTGCTCTACGAATTAATGGGGAGCTAACCCTAACCCTAAGTGGAATTTTCCCCAATGGGATTTTCCCATGTATTTTACCAGAAAATGTACATTAGGATGGCTCAAAACGCGTCCCCACTGCTAACCATACCGATGGGCTCTGAATCCAATGGCAGTGTCGGTTTTGCTCTACGAATTCATGGGGAGCTAATCATAACCCTAAGTGGAATTTTCCCCAATGGGATTTTCCAATGTATTTTGCCAGGAAATGTACATACAACAGGCTCAAAAGGCGTCCCCCCTCCTAACCATACCGATGGGCTCTGAATCCAATGGCAGTGTCGGTTTTGCTCTACGAATTCATGGGGAGCTAACCCTAACCCTAAGTGGAATTTTCCCCAATGGGATTTTCCCATGTATTTTGCCAGGAAATGTACATAAGGCAGGCTCAAAAGGCGTCCCCACTCCTAACCATACCGATGGGCTCTGAATCCAATGGCAGTGTCGGTTTTGCTCTGCGAATTCATAGGGAGCTTACCCTAACCCTAAGTGGAATTTTCCCCAATGGGGTTTTCCCATGTATTTTGCCAGGAAATGTACATAAGACAGGCTCAAAAGGCGTTCCCCCCTCCTAACCATCCCGATGGGCTCTGAATCCAATGGCAGTGTCAGTTTTGCTCTACGAATTCATGGGGTGCTAACCCTAACCCTAAGTGGAATTTTCCCCAATGGGAATTTCCCATGTATTTTGCCAGGAAATGTACATAAGTCCGCCTCAAAAGGCGTCCCCCCTCCTAACAATACCGATGGGCTCTGAATCCAATGGCAGTTTCTATTTTGCTTTACGAATTCATGGGGAGCTAACCCTAACCCTATGTGAAAATTTCGCCAATGGGATTTTCCCATGTATTTTGCCAGGAAATGTACATAAGGCCGGCTCAAAAGGCGTCCCCCCTCCTAACCATACCGATGGGCTCTGAATCCAATGGCAGTGTCGGTTTTGCTCTACGAATTAATGGGGAGCTAACAATAACCCTAAGTGGAATTTTCCCCAATGGGATTTTCCCATGTATTTTACCAGAAAATGTACATTAGGATGGCTCAAAACGCGTCCCCACTGCTAACCATACCGATGGGCTCTGAATCCAAGGGCAGTGTCGGTTTTGCTCTGCGAATTCATGGGGAGCTAACAATAACCCTAAGTGGAATTTTCCCCAATGGGATTTTCCCAAGTATTTTGCCAGGAAATGTACATACAACAGGCTCAAAAGGCGTCCACCCTCCTAACCATACCGATGGGCTCTGAATCCAATGGCAGTGTCGGTTTTCCTCTACAAATTCATGGGGAGCTAACCCTAACCCTAAGTGGAATTTTCCCCAATGGGATTTTCCCATGTATTTTGCCAGGAAATGTACATAAGGCAGGCTCAAAAGGCATCCCTCCTCCTAACCATACCGATGGGCTCTGAATCCAATGGCAGTGTCGGTTTTGCTCTGCGAATTCATAGGGAGCTTACCCTAACCCTAAGTGGAATTTTCCCCAATGGGGTTTTCCCATGTATTTTGCCAGGAAATGTACATAAGACAGGCTGAAAAGGCGTTCCCCCCTCCTAACCATCCTGATGGGCTCTGAATCCAATGGCAGTGTCAGTTTTGCTCTACGAATTCATGGGGTGCTAACCCTAACCCTAAGTGGAATTTTCCCCAATGGGATTTTCCCATGTATTTTGCCAGGAAATGTACATAAGGCAGGCTCAAAAGGCATCCCCCCTCCTAACCATACCGATGGGCTCTGAATCCAATGGCAGTGTCGGTTTTGCTCTACGAATTCATGGGGAGCTAACCCTAACCCTAAGTGGAATTTTCCCCAATGGGAATTTCCCATGTATTTCGCCAGGAAATGTACATAAGTCCGCCTCCAAAGGCGTCCCCCCTCCTAACAATACCGATGGGCTCTGAATCCAATGGCAGTTTCTATTTTGCTCTACGAATTAATGGGGAGCTAACCCTAACCCTAAGTGGAATTTTCCCCAATGGGATTTTCCCATGTATTTTACCAGAAAATGTACATAAGGCCGGCTCAAAAGGCGTCCCCCCTCCTAACCATACCGATGGGCTCTGAATCCAATGGCAGTGTCGGTTTTGCTCTACGAATTCATGGGGAGCTAACCATAACCCTAAGTGGAATTTTCCCCAATGGGATTTTCCCATGTATTTTGCCAGGAAATGTACATAAGGCCGGCTCAAAAGGCGTCCCCCCTCCTAACCATACCGATGGGCTCTGAATCCAAGGGCAGTGTCGGTTATGCTCTGCGAATTCATGGGGAGCTAACCATAACCCTAAGTGGAATTTTCCCCAATGGGATTTTCCCATGTATTTTGCCAGGAAATGTACATACAACAGGCTCAAAAGGCGTCCACCCTCCTAACCATACCGATGGGCTCTGAATCCAATGGCAGTGTCGGTTTTGCTCTTCGAATTCATGGGGAGATAACCCTAACCCTAAGTGGAATTTCCCCAATGGGATTTTCCCATGTATTTTGCCAGGAAATGTACATATGGCCGGCTCAAAAGGCGTCCCCCCTCCTAACAATACCGATGGGCTCTGAATCCAATGGCAGTTTCTATTTTGCTCTACGAATTAATGGGGACCTAACCCTAACCCTAAGTGGAATTTTCCCCAATGGGATTTTCCCATGTATTTTACCAGAAAATGTACATTAGGATGGCTCAAAACGCGTCCCCACTGCTAACCATACCGATGGGCTCTGAATCCAATGGCAGTGTCGGTTTTGCTCTACGAATTCATGGGGAGCTAACCCTAACCCTAAGTGGAATTTTCCCCAATGGGATTTTCCCATGTATTTTACCAGAAAATGTACATTAGGATGGCTCAAAACGCGTCCCCACTGCTAACCATACCGATGGGCTCTGAATCCAAGGGCAGTGTCGGTTTTGCTCTGCGAATTCATGGGGAGCTAACAATAACCCTAAGTGGAATTTTCCCCAATGGGATTTTCCCATGTATTTTGCCAGGAAATGTACATAAGGCAGGCTCAAAAGGCATCCCTCCTCCTAACCATACCGATGGGCTCTGAATCCAATGGCAGTGTCGGTTTTGCTCTACGAATTAATGGGGAGCTAACCCTAACCCTAAGTGGAATTTTCCCCAATGGGATTTTCCCATGTATTTTACCAGAAAATGTACATTAGGATGGCTCAAAACCCGTCCCCACTGCTAACCATACCGATGGGCTCTGAATCGAATGGCAGTGTCGGTTTTGCTCTGCGAATTCATGGGGAGCTAACCATAACCCTAAGTGGAATTTTCCCCAATGGGATTTTCCTATGTATTTTGCCAGGAAATGTACATAAGGCAGGCTCAAAAGGCATCCCCACTCCTATCCATACCGATGGGCTCTGAATCCAATGGCAGTGTCGGTTTTGCTCTGCGAATTCATAGGGAGCTTACCCTAACCCTAAGTGGAATTTTCCCCAATGGGGTTTTCCCATGTATTTTGCCAGGAAATGTACATAAGGCCGGCTCAAAAGGCGTCCCCCCTCCTAACCATACCGATGGGCTCTGAATCCAATGGCAGTGTCGGTTTTGCTCTTCGAATTCATGGGGAGATAACCCTAACCCTAAGTGGAATTTTCCCCAATGGGATTTTCCCATGTATTTTGCCAGGAAATGTACATAAGGCCGGCTCAAAAGGCGTCCCCCCTCCTAACAATACCGATGGGCTCTGAATCCAATGGCAGTTTCTATTTTGCTCTACAAATTAATGGGGACCTAACCCTAACCCTAAGTGGAATTTTCCCCAATGGGATTTTCCCATGTATTTTACCAGAAAATGTACATTAGGATGGCTCAAAACGCGTCCCCACTGCTAACCATACCGATGGGCTCTGAATCCAATGGCAGTGTCGGTTTTGCTCTACGAATTCATGGGGAGCTAACCCTAACCCTAAGTGGAATTTTCCCCAAAGGGATTTTCCCATGTATTTTGCCAGGAAATGTATATAAGGCAGGCTCAAAAGGCGTCCCACTGCTAACCATACCGATGGGCTCTGAATCCAATGGCAGTGTCGGTTTTGCTCTACGAATTCATGGGGAGCTAACCCTAACCCTAAGTGGAATTTTCCCCAATGGGATTTTCCCATGTATTTTGCCAGGAAATGTACATAAGGCAGGCTCAAAAGGCGTCCCCACTCCTAACCATACCGATGGGCTCTGAATCCAATGGCAGTGTCGGTTTTGCTCTGCGAATTCATAGGGAGCTTACCCTAACCCTAAGTGGAATTTTCCCCAATGGGGTTTTCCCATGTATTTTGCCAGGAAATGTACATAAGACAGGCTCAAAAGGCGTTCCCCCCTCCTAACCATCCCGATGGGCTCTGAATCCAATGGCAGTGTCAGTTTTGCTCTACGAATTCATGGGGTGCTAACCCTAACCCTAAGTGGAATTTTCCCCAATGGGATTTTCCCATGTATTTTGCCAGGAAATGTACATAAGGCAGGCTCAAAAGGCATCCCCCCTCCTAACCATAGCGATGGGCTCTGAATCCAATGGCAGTGTCGGTTTTGCTCTACGAATTCATGGGGAGCTAACCCTAACCCTAAGTGGAATTTTCCCCAATGGGAATTTCCCATGTATTTTGCCAGGAAATGTACATAAGTCCGCCTCCAAAGGCGTCCCCACTCCTAACAATACCGATGGGCTCTGAATCCAATGGCAGTTTCTATTTTGCTCTACGAATTAATGGGGAGCTAACCCTAACCCTAAGTGGAATTTTCCCCAATGGGATTTTCCCATGTATTTTACCAGAAAATGTACATTAGGATGGCTCAAAATGCGTCCCCACTGCTAACCATACCGATGGGCTCTGAATCCAAGGGCAGTGTCGGTTTTGCTCTGCGAATTCATGGGGAGCTAACAATAACCCTAAGTGGAATTTTCCCCAATGGGATTTTCCCATGTATTTTGCCAGGAAATGTACATAAGGCAGGCTCAAAAGGCGTCCCCACTCCTAACCATACCGATGGGCTCTGAATCCAATGGCAGTGTCGGTTTTGCTCTGCGAATTCATAGGGAGCTTACCCTAACCCTAAGTGGAATTTTCCCCAATGGGGTTTTCCCATGTATTTTGCCAGGAAATGTACATAAGACAGGCTCAAAAGGCGTTCCCCCCTCCTAACCATCCCGATGGGCTCTGAATCCAATGGCAGTGTCAGTTTTGCTCTACGAATTCATGGGGTGCTAACCCTAACCCTAAGTGGAATTTTCCCCAATGGGATTTTCCCATGTATTTTGCCAGGAAATGTACATAAGGCAGGCTCAAAAGGCATCCCCCCTCCTAACCATAGCGATGGGCTCTGAATCCAATGGCAGTGTCGGTTTTGCTCTACGAATTCATGGGGAGCTAACCCTAACCCTAAGTGGAATTTTCCCCAATGGGAATTTCCCATGTATTTTGCCAGGAAATGTACATAAGTCCGCCTCCAAAGGCGTCCCCCCTCCTAACAATACCGATGGGCTCTGAATCCAATGGCAGTTTCTATTTTGCTCTACGAATTAATGGGGAGCTAACCCTAACCCTAAGTGGAATTTTCCCCAATGGGATTTTCCCATGTTTTTTACCAGAAAATGTACATTAGGATGGCTCAAAACGCGTCCCCACTGCTAACCATACCGATGGGCTCTGAATCCAAGGGCAGTGTCGGTTTTGCTCTGCGAATTCATGGGGAGCTAACAATAACCCTAAGTGGAATTTTCCCCAATGGGATTTTCCCATGTATTTTGCCAGGAAATGTACATACAACAGGCTCAAAAGGCGTCCACCCTCCTAACCATACCGATGGGCTCTGAATCCAATGGCAGTGTCGGTTTTCCTCTACGAATTCATGGGGAGCTAACCCTAACCCTAAGTGGAATTTTCCCCAATGGGATTTTCCCATGTATTTTGCCAGGAAATGTACATAAGGCAGGCTCAAAAGGCATCCCTCCTCCTAACCATACCGATGGGCTCTGAATCCAATGGCAGTGTCGGTTTTGCTCTACGAATTAATGGGGAGCTAACCCTAACCCTAAGTGGAATTTTCCCCAATGGGATTTTCCCATGTATTTTACCAGAAAATGTACATTAGGATGGCTCAAAACCCGTCCCCACTGCTAACCATACCGATGGGCTCTGAATCGAATGGCAGTGTCGGTTTTGCTCTGCGAATTCATAGGGAGCTTACCCTAACCCTAAGTGGAATTTTCCCCAATGGGGTTTTCCCATGTATTTTGCCAGGAAATGTACATAAGACAGGCTCAAAAGGCGTCCCCCCCTCCTAACCATCCCGATGGGCTCTGAATCCAATGGCAGTGTCAGTTTTGCTCTACGAATTCATGGCGAGCTAATCATAACCCTAAGTGGAATTTTCCCCAATGGGATTTTCCCATGTATTTTGCCAGGAAATGTACATACAACAGGCTCAAAAGGCGTCCCCCCTCCTAACCATACCGATGGGCTCTGAATCCAATGGCAGTGTCGGTTTTGCTCTACGAATTCATGGGGAGCTAACCCTAACCCTAAGTGGAATTTTCCCCAATGGGATTTTCCCATGTATTTTGCCAGGAAATGTACATAAGGCCGGCTCAAAAGGCGTCCCCCCTCCTAACCATACCGATGGGCTCTGAATCCAAGGGCAGTGTCGGTTATGCTCTGCGAATTCATGGGGAGCTAACCCTAACCCTAAGTGGAATTTTCCCCAATGGGATTTTCCCATGTATTTTGCCAGGTAATGTACATAAGGCCGGCTCAAAAGGCGTCCCCCCTCCTAACAATACCGATGGGCTCTGAATCCAATGGCAGTTTCTATTTTGCTCTACAAATTAATGGGGACCTAACCCTAACCCTAAGTGGAATTTTCCCCAATGGGATTTTCCCATGTATTTTACCAGAAAATGTACATTAGGATGGCTCAAAACGCGTCCCCACTGCTAACCATACCGATGGGCTCTGAATCCAATGGCAGTGTCGGTTTTGCTCTACGAATTCATGGGGAGCTAACCCTAACCCTAAGTGGAATTTTCCCCAAAGGGATTTTCCCATGTATTTTGCCAGGAAATGTATATAAGGCAGGCTCAAAAGGCGTCCCACTGCTAACCATACCGATGGGCTCTGAATCCAATGGCAGTGTCGGTTTTGCTCTACGAATTCATGGGGAGCTAACCCTAACCCTAAGTGGAATTTTCCCCAATGGGATTTTCCCATGTATTTTGCCAGGAAATGTACATAAGGCAGGCTCAAAAGGCGTCCCCACTCCTAACCATACCGATGGGCTCTGAATCCAATGGCAGTGTCGGTTTTGCTCTGCGAATTCATAGGGAGCTTACCCTAACCCTAAGTGGAATTTTCCCCAATGGGGTTTTCCCATGTATTTTGCCAGGAAATGTACATAAGACAGGCTCAAAAGGCGTTCCCCCCTCCTAACCATCCCGATGGGCTCTGAATCCAATGGCAGTGTCAGTTTTGCTCTACGAATTCATGGGGTGCTAACCCTAACCCTAAGTGGAATTTTCCCCAATGGGATTTTCCCAAGTATTTTGCCAGGAAATGTACATAAGGCAGGCTCAAAAGGCATCCCCCCTCCTAACCATAGCGATGGGCTCTGAATCCAATGGCAGTGTCGGTTTTGCTCTACGAATTCATGGGGAGCTAACCCTAACCCTAAGTGGAATTTTCCCCAATGGGAATTTCCCATGTATTTTGCCAGGAAATGTACATAAGTCCGCCTCCAAAGGCGTCCCCCCTCCTAACAATACCGATGGGCTCTGAATCCAATGGCAGTTTCTATTTTGCTCTACGAATTAATGGGGAGCTAACCCTAACCCTAAGTGGAATTTTCCCCAATGGGATTTTCCCATGTATTTTACCAGAAAATGTACATTAGGATGGCTCAAAATGCGTCCCCACTGCTAACCATACCGATGGGCTCTGAATCCAAGGGCAGTGTCGGTTTTGCTCTGCGAATTCATGGGGAGCTAACAATAACCCTAAGTGGAATTTTCCCCAATGGGATTTTCCCATGTATTTTGCCAGGAAATGTACATAAGGCAGGCTCCAAAGGCGTCCCCACTCCTAACCATACCGATGGGCTCTGAATCCAATGGCAGTGTCGGTTTTGCTCTGCGAATTCATAGGGAGCTTACCCTAACCCTAAGTGGAATTTTCCCCAATGGGGTTTTCCCATGTATTTTGCCAGGAAATGTACATAAGACAGGCTCAAAAGGCGTTCCCCCCTCCTAACCATCCCGATGGGCTCTGAATCCAATGGCAGTGTCAGTTTTGCTCTACGAATTCATGGGGTGCTAACCCTAACCCTAAGTGGAATTTTCCCCAATGGGATTTTCCCATGTATTTTGCCAGGAAATGTACATAAGGCAGGCTCAAAAGGCATCCCCCCTCCTAACCATAGCGATGGGCTCTGAATCCAATGGCAGTGTCGGTTTTGCTCTACGAATTCATGGGGAGCTAACCCTAACCCTAAGTGGAATTTTACCCAATGGGAATTTCCCATGTATTTTGCCAGGAAATGTACATAAGTCCGCCTCCAAAGGCGTCCCCCCTCCTAACAATACCGATGGGCTCTGAATCCAATGGCAGTTTCTATTTTGCTCTACGAATTAATGGGGAGCTAACCCTAACCCTAAGTGGAATTTTCCCCAATGGGATTTTCCCATGTATTTTACCAGAAAATGTACATTAGGATGGCTCAAAACGCGTCCCCACTGCTAACCATACCGATGGGCTCTGAATCCAAGGGCAGTGTCGGTTTTGCTCTGCGAATTCATGGGGAGCTAACAATAACCCTAAGTGGAATTTTCCCCAATGGGATTTTCCCATGTATTTTGCCAGGAAATGTACATACAACAGGCTCAAAAGGCGTCCACCCTCCTAACCATACCGATGGGCTCTGAATCCAATGGCAGTGTCGGTTTTCCTCTACGAATTCATGGGGAGCTAACCCTAACCCTAAGTGGAATTTTCCCCAATGGGATTTTCCCATGTATTTTGCCAGGAAATGTACATAAGGCAGGCTCAAAAGGCATCCCTCCTCCTAACCATACCGATGGGCTCTGAATCCAATGGCAGTGTCGGTTTTGCTCTACGAATTAATGGGGAGCTAACCCTAACCCTAAGTGGAATTTTCCCCAATGGGATTTTCCCATGTATTTTACCAGAAAATGTACATTAGGATGGCTCAAAACCCGTCCCCACTGCTAACCATACCGATGGGCTCTGAATCGAATGGCAGTGTCGGTTTTGCTCTGCGAATTCATAGGGAGCTTACCCTAACCCTAAGTGGAATTTTCCCCAATGGGGTTTTCCCATGTATTTTGCCAGGAAATGTACATAAGACAGGCTCAAAAGGCGTCCCCCCCTCCTAACCATCCCGATGGGCTCTGAATCCAATGGCAGTGTCAGTTTTGCTCTACGAATTCATGGCGAGCTAATCATAACCCTAAGTGGAATTTTCCCCAATGGGATTTTCCCATGTATTTTGCCAGGAAATGTACATACAACAGGCTCAAAAGGCGTCCCCCCTCCTAACCATACCGATGGGCTCTGAATCCAATGGCAGTGTCGGTTTTGCTCTACGAATTCATGGGGAGCTAACCCTAACCCTAAGTGGAATTTTCCCCAATGGGATTTTCCCATGTATTTTGCCAGGAAATGTACATAAGGCCGGCTCAAAAGGCGTCCCCCCTCCTAACCATACCGATGGGCTCTGAATCCAAGGGCAGTGTCGGTTATGCTCTGCGAATTCATGGGGAGCTAACCATAACCCTAAGTGGAATTTTCCCCAATGGGATTTTCCCATGTATTTTGCCAGGAAATGTACATACAACAGGCTCAAAAGGCGTCCCCCCTCCTAACCATACCGATGGGCTCTGAATCCAATGGCAGTGTCGGTTTTGCTCTTCGAATTCATGGGGAGATAACCCTAACCCTAAGTGGAATTTCCCCAATGGGATTTTCCCATGTATTTTGCCAGGAAATGTACATATGGCCGGCTGAAAAGGCGTCCCCCCTCCTAACAATACCGATGGGCTCTGAATCCAATGGCAGTTTCTATTTTGCTCTACGAATTAATGGGGACCTAACCCTAACCCTAAGTGGAATTTTCCCCAATGGGATTTTCCCATGTATTTTACCAGAAAATGTACATTAGGATGGCTCAAAACGCGTCCCCACTGCTAACCATACCGATGGGCTCTGAATCCAATGGCAGTGTCGGTTTTGCTCTACGAATTCATGGGGAGCTAACCCTAACCCTAAGTGGAATTTTCCCCAATGGGATTTTCCCATGTATTTTACCAGAAAATGTACATTAGGATGGCTCAAAACGCGTCCCCACTGCTAACCATACCGATGGGCTCTGAATCCAAGGGCAGTGTCGGTTTTGCTCTGCGAATTCATGGTGAGCTAACAATAACCCTAAGTGGAATTTTCCCCAAAGGGATTTTCCCATGTATTTTGCCAGGAAATGTATATAAGGCAGGCTCAAAAGGCTTCCCACTGCTAACCATACCGATGGGCTCTGAATCCAATGGCAGTGTCGGTTTTGCTCTACGAATTCATGGGGAGCTAACCCTAACCCTAAGTGGAATTTTCCCCAATGGGATTTTCCCATGTATTTTGCCAGGAAATGTACATAAGGCAGGCTCAAAAGGCGTCCCCACTCCTAACCATACCGATGGGCTCTGAATCCAATGGCAGTGTCGGTTTTGCTCTGCGAATTCATAGGGAGCTTACCCTAACCCTAAGTGGAATTTTCCCCAATGGGGTTTTCCCATGTATTTTGCCAGGAAATGTACATAAGACAGGCTCAAAAGGCGTTCCCCCCTCCTAACCATCCCGATGGGCTCTGAATCCAATGGCAGTGTCAGTTTTGCTCTACGAATTCATGGGGTGCTAACCCTAACCCTAAGTGGAATTTTCCCCAATGGGATTTTTCCATGTATTTTGCCAGGAAATGTACATAAGGCAGGCTCAAAAGGCATCCCCCCTCCTAACCATAGCGATGGGCTCTGAATCCAATGGCAGTGTCGGTTTTGCTCTACGAATTCATGGGGAGCTAACCCTAACCCTAAGTGGAATTTTCCCCAATGGGAATTTCCCATGTATTTTGCCAGGAAATGTACATAAGTCCGCCTCCAAAGGCGTCCCCCCTCCTAACAATACCGATGGGCTCTGAATCCAATGGCAGTTTCTATTTTGCTCTACGAATTAATGGGGAGCTAACCCTAACCCTAAGTGGAATTTTCCCCAATGGGATTTTCCCATGTATTTTACCAGAAAATGTACATTAGGATGGCTCAAAACGCGTCCCCACTGCTAACCATACCGATGGGCTCTGAATCCAAGGGCAGTGTCGGTTTTGCTCTGCGAATTCATGGGGAGCTAACAATAACCCTAAGTGGAATTTTCCCCAATGGGATTTTCCCATGTATTTTGCCAGGAAATGTACATAAGGCAGGCTCAAAAGGCGTCCCCACTCCTATCCATACCGATGGGCTCTGAATCCAATGGCAGTGTCGGTTTTGCTCTGCGAATTCATAGGGAGCTTACCCTAACCCTAAGTGGAATTTTCCCCAATGGGGTTTTCCCATGTATTTTGCCAGGAAATGTACATAAGACAGGCTCAAAAGGCGTACCCCCCTCCTAACCATCCCGATGGGCTCTGAATCCAATGGCAGTGTCAGTTTTGCTCTACGAATTCATGGGGTGCTAACCCTAACCCTAAGTGGAATTTTCCCCAATGGGATTTTCCCATGTATTTTGCCAGGAAATGTACATAAGGCAGGCTCAAAAGGCATCCCCCCTCCTAACCATAGCGATGGGCTCTGAATCCAATGGCAGTGTCGGTTTTGCTCTACGAATTCATGGGGAGCTAACCCTAACCCTAAGTGGAATTTTCCCCAATGGGAATTTCCCATGTATTTTGCCAGGAAATGTACATAAGTCCGCCTCCAAAGGCGTCCCCCCTCCTAACAATACCGATGGGCTCTGAATCCAATGGCAGTTTCTATTTTGCTCTACGAATTAATGGGGAGCTAACCCTAACCCTATGTGGAATTTTCCCCAATGGGATTTTCCCATGTATTTTACCAGAAAATGTACATTAGGATGGCTCAAAACGCGTCCCCACTGCTAACCATACCGATGGGCTCTGAATCCAAGGGCAGTGTCGGTTTTGCTCTGCGAATTCATGGGGAGCTAACAATAACCCTAAGTGGAATTTTCCCCAATGGGATTTTCCCATGTATTTTGCCAGGAAATGTACATACAACAGGCTCAAAAGGCGTCCACCCTCCTAACCATACCGATGGGCTCTGAATCCAATGGCAGTGTCGGTTTTCCTCTACGAATTCATGGGGAGCTAACCCTAACCCTAAGTGGAATTTTCCCCAATGGGATTTTCCCATGTATTTTGCCAGGAAATGTACATAAGGCAGGCTCAAAAGGCATCCCTCCTCCTAACCATACTGATGGGCTCTGAATCCAATGGCAGTGTCGGTTTTGCTCTACGAATTAATGGGGAGCTAACCCTAACCCTAAGTGGAATTTTCCCCAATGGGATTTTCCCATGTATTTTACCAGAAAATGTACATTAGGATGGCTCAAAACCCGTCCCCACTGCTAACCATACCGTTGGGCTCTGAATCGAATGGCAGTGTCGGTTTTGCTCTGCGAATTCATAGGGAGCTTACCCTAACCCTAAGTGGAATTTTCCCCAATGGGGTTTTCCCATGTATTTTGCCAGGAAATGTACATAAGACAGGCTCAAAAGGCGTCCCCCCCTCCTAACCATCCCGATGGGCTCTGAATCCAATGGCAGTGTCAGTTTTGCTCTACGAATTCATGGCGAGCTAATCATAACCCTAAGTGGAATTTTCCCCAATGGGATTTTCCCATGTATTTTGCCAGGAAATGTACATACAACAGGCTCAAAAGGCGTCCCCCCTCCTAACCATACCGATGGGCTCTGAATCCAATGGCAGTGTCGGTTTTGCTCTACGAATTCATGGGGAGCTAACCCTAACCCTAAGTGGAATTTTCCCCAATGGGATTTTCCCATGTATTTTGCCAGGAAATGTACATAAGGCAGGCTCAAAAGGCGTCCCCACTCCTAACCATACCGATGGGCTCTGAATCCAATGGCAGTGTCGGTTTTGCTCTGCGAATTCATAGGGAGCTTACCCTAACCCTAAGTGGAATTTTCCCCAATGGGGTTTTCCCATGTATTTTGCCAGGAAATGTACATAAGACAGGCTCAAAAGGCGTTCCCCCCTCCTAACCATCCCGATGGGCTCTGAATCCAATGGCAGTGTCAGTTTTGCTCTACGAATTCATGGGGTGCTAACCCTAACCCTAAGTGGAATTTTCCCCAATGGGAATTTCCCATGTATTTTGCCAGGAAATGTACATAAGTCCGCCTCAAAAGGCGTCCCCCCTCCTAACAATACCGATGGGCTCTGAATCCAATGGCAGTTTCTATTTTGCTTTACGAATTCATGGGGAGCTAACCCTAACCCTATGTGAAAATTTCGCCAATGGGATTTTCCCATGTATTTTGCCAGGAAATGTACATAAGGCCGGCTCAAAAGGCGTCCCCCCTCCTAACCATACCGATGGGCTCTGAATCCAATGGCAGTGTCGGTTTTGCTCTACGAATTCATGGGGAGCTAACCATAACCCTAAGTGGAATTTTCCCCAATGGGATTTTCCCATGTATTTTGCCAGGAAATGTACATAAGGCCGGCTCAAAAGGCGTCCCCCCTCCTAACCATACCGATGGGCTCTGAATCCAAGGGCAGTGTCGGTTATGCTCTGCGAATTCATGGGGAGCTAACCATAACCCTAAGTGGAATTTTCCCCAATGGGATTTTCCCATGTATTTTGCCAGGAAATGTACATACAACAGGCTCAAAAGGCGTCCACCCTCCTAACCATACCGATGGGCTCTGAATCCAATGGCAGTGTCGGTTTTGCTCTTCGAATTCATGGGGAGATAACCCTAACCCTAAGTGGAATTTCCCCAATGGGATTTTCCCATGTATTTTGCCAGGAAATGTACATATGGCCGGCTCAAAAGGCGTCCCCCCTCCTAACAATACCGATGGGCTCTGAATCCAATGGCAGTTTCTATTTTGCTCTACGAATTAATGGGGACCTAACCCTAACCCTAAGTGGAATTTTCCCCAATGGGGTTTTCCCATGTATTTTGCCAGGAAATGTACATAAGACAGGCTCAAAAGGCGTTCCCCCCTCCTAACCATCCCGATGGGCTCTGAATCCAATGGCAGTGTCAGTTTTGCTCTACGAATTCATGGGGTGCTAACCCTAACCCTAAGTGGAATTTTCCCCAATGGGATTTTCCCATGTATTTTGCCAGGAAATGTACATAAGGCAGGCTGAAAAGGCATCCCCCCTCCTAACCATACCGATGGGCTCTGAATCCAATGGCAGTTTCTATTTCGCTCTACGAATTAATGGGGAGCTAACCCTAACCCTAAGTGGAATTTTCCCCAATGGGATTTTCCCATGTATTTTACCAGAAAATGTACATAAGGCCGGCTCAAAAGGCGTCCCCCCTCCTAACCATACCGATGGGCTCTGAATCCAATGGCAGTGTCGGTTTTGCTCTACGAATTCATGGGGAGCTAACCATAACCCTAAGTGGAATTTTCCCCAATGGGATTTTCCCATGTATTTTGCCAGGAAATGTACATAAGGCCGGCTCAAAAGGCGTCCCCCCTCCTAACCATACCGATGGGCTCTGAATCCAAGGGCAGTGTCGGTTATGCTCTGCGAATTCATGGGGAGCTAACCATAACCCTAAGTGGAATTTTCCCCAATGGGATTTTCCCATGTATTTTGCCAGGAAATGTACATACAACAGGCTCAAAAGGCGTCCACCCTCCTAACCATACCGATGGGCTCTGAATCCAATGGCAGTGTCGGTTTTGCTCTTCGAATTCATGGGGAGATAACCCTAACCCTAAGTGGAATTTCCCCAATGGGATTTTCCCATGTATTTTGCCAGGAAATGTACATATGGCCGGCTCAAAAGGCGTCCCCCCTCCTAACAATACCGATGGGCTCTGAATCCAATGGCAGTTTCTATTTTGCTCTACGAATTAATGGGGACCTAACCCTAACCCTAAGTGGAATTTTCCCCAATGGGGTTTTCCCATGTATTTTGCCAGGAAATGTACATAAGACAGGCTCAAAAGGCGTTCCCCCCTCCTAACCATCCCGATGGGCTCTGAATCCAATGGCAGTGTCAGTTTTGCTCTACGAATTCATGGGGTGCTAACCCTAACCCTAAGTGGAATTTTCCCCAATGGGATTTTCCCATGTATTTTGCCAGGAAATGTACATAAGGCAGGCTCAAAAGGCATCCCCCCTCCTAACCATAGCGATGGGCTCTGAATCCAATGGCAGTGTCGGTTTTGCTCTACGGATTCATGGGGAGCTAACCCTAACCCTAAGTGGAATTTTCCCCAATGGGAATTTCCCATGTATTTTGCCAGGAAATGTACATAAGTCCGCCTCCAAAGGCGTCCCCCCTCCTAACAATACCGATGGGCTCTGAATCCAATGGCAGTTTCTATTTTGCTCTACGAATTCATGGGGAGCTAACCCTAACCCTAAGTGGAATTTTCCCCAATGGGATTTTCCCATGTATTTTACCAGAAAATGTACATTAGGATGGCTCAAAACGCGTCCCCACTGCTAACCATACCGATGGGCTCTGAATCCAAGGGCAGTGTCGGTTTTGCTCTGCGAATTCATGGGGAGCTAACAATAACCCTAAGTGGAATTTTCCCCAATGGGATTTTCCCATGTATTTTGCCAGGAAATGTACATACAACAGGCTCAAAAGGCGTCCACCCTCCTAACCATACCGATGGGCTCTGAATCCAATGGCAGTGTCGGTTTTCCTCTACGAATTCATGGGGAGCTAACCCTAACCCTAAGTGGAATTTTCCCCAATGGGATTTTCCCATGTATTTTGCCAGGAAATGTACATAAGGCAGGCTCAAAAGGCATCCCTCCTCCTAACCATACCGATGGGCTCTGAATCCAATGGCAGTGTCGGTTTTGCTCTACGAATTAATGGGGAGCTAACCCTAACCCTAAGTGGAATTTTCCCCAATGGGATTTTCCCATGTATTTTACCAGAAAATGTACATTAGGATGGCTCAAAACCCGTCCCCACTGCTAACCATACCGATGGGCTCTGAATCGAATGGCTGTGTCGGTTTTGCTCTGCGAATTCATGGGGAGCTAACCATAACCCTAAGTGGAATTTTCCCCAATGGGGTTTTCCCATGTATTTTGCCAGGAAATGTACATAAGACAGGCTCAAAAGGCGTTCCCCCCTCCTAACCATCCCTATGGGCTCTGAATCCAATGGCAGTGTCAGTTTTGCTCTACGAATTCATGGGGTGCTAACCCTAACCCTAAGTGGAATTTTCCCCAATGGGATTTTCCCATGTATTTTGCCAGGAAATGTACATAAGGCAGGCTCAAAAGGCATCCCCCCTCCTAACCATACCGATGGGCTCTGAATCCAATGGCAGTTTCTATTTTGCTTTACGAATTCATGGGGAGCTAACCCTAACCCTATGTGAAAATTTCCCCAATGGGATTTTCCCATGTATTTTGCCAGGAAATGTACATAAGGCTGGCTCAAAAGGCGTCCCCCCTCCTAACCATTGGGAAAAATTCCACTTAGGATTAGGGTTAGATCCCCATGAATTTGTAGAGCAAAACCGACACTGCCATTGGATTCAGAGCCCATCGGCATGGTTAGGAGGGGGGACGCGTTTTGAGCCTGTCTTATGTACATTTCCTGGCAAAATACATGGGAAAATCCCATTGGGGAAAATTCCACGTAGGGTTAGGGTTAGCTCCCCATGAATTCGCAGAGCAAAACCGACACTGCCATTGGATTCAGAGCCCATCATACCGAGTTAGGAGGGGGGACGCCTTTTGAGCCGGCCTTATGTACATTTTCTGGTAAAATACATGGGTAAATCCCATTGGGGAAAATTCCACTTAGGGTTAGGGTTAGCTCCACATGAATTCGTAGAGCAAAACTGACATTGCTATTGGATTCAGAGCCCATCGGTATAGTTAGGAGGGGGGACAACTTTTGAGCCTGCCTTATGTACATTTTTGTATTTTGCCAGGAAATGTACATAAGGCCGAATCGAAAGGCGTCCCCCATCCTAACCATACCGATGGGCTCTGAATGCAATGGCAGTGTCGGATTTGCTCTGTGAATTCATGGGGAGCTAACCCTAACCCTAAGTGGAATTTTCCACAATGAGATTTTCCCATGTATTTTGCCAGGATATGTACATAAGGCCGGCTCAAAAGGTGTCCACCCTCCTAACTATATCGATGGGCTCTGAATCCAATGGCAGTGTCGGTTTTGCTCTATGAAATCATGGGGAGCTAACCCTAACCCTAAGTGGAATTTTCCCCAATGGGATTTTCCCATGTATTTTGCCAGGAAATGTACATAAGGCCGGCTCAAAAGGCGTCCCCCCTCCTAACAATACCGATGGGCTCTGAATCCAATGGCAGTTTCTATTTTGCTCTACAAATTAATGGGGACCTAACCCTAACCCTAAGTGGAATTTTCCCCAATGGGATTTTCCCATGTATTTTACCAGAAAATGTACATTAGGATGGCTCAAAACGCGTCCCCACTGCTAACCATACCGATGGGCTCTGATTCCAATGGCAGTGTCGGTTTTGCTCTACGAATTCATGGGGAGCTAACCCTAACCCTAAGTGGAATTTTCCCCAAAGGGATTTTCCCATGTATTTTGCCAGGAAATGTATATAAGGCAGGCTCAAAAGGCGTCCCACTGCTAACCATACCGATGGGCTCTGAATCCAATGGCAGTGTCGGTTTTGCTCTACGAATTCATGGGGAGCTAACCCTAACCCTAAGTGGAATTTTCCCCAATGGGATTTTCCCATGTATTTTGCCAGGAAATGTACATAAGGCAGGCTCAAAAGGCGTCCCCACTCCTAACCATACCGATGGGCTCTGAATCCAATGGCAGTGTCGGTTTTGCTCTGCGAATTCATAGGGAGCTTACCCTAACCCTAAGTGGAATTTTCCCCAATGGGGTTTTCCCATGTATTTTGCCAGGAAATGTACATAAGACAGGCTCAAAAGGCGTTCCCCCCTCCTAACCATCCCGATGGGCTCTGAATCCAATGGCAGTGTCAGTTTTGCTCTACGAATTCATGGGGTGCTAACCCTAACCCTAAGTGGAATTTTCCCCAATGGGATTTTCCCATGTATTTTGCCAGGAAATGTACATAAGGCAGGCTCAAAAGGCATCCCCCCTCCTAACCATAGCGATGGGCTCTGAATCCAATGGCAGTGTCGGTTTTGCTCTACGAATTCATGGGGAGCTAACCCTAACCCTAAGTGGAATTTTCCCCAATGGGAATTTCCCATGTATTTTGCCAGGAAATGTACATAAGTCCGCCTCCAAAGGCGTCCCCCCTCCTAACAATACCGATGGGCTCTGAATCCAATGGCAGTTTCTATTTTGCTCTACGAATTAATGGGGAGCTAACCCTAACCCTAAGTGGAATTTTCCCCAATGGGATTTTCCCATGTATTTTACCAGAAAATGTACATTAGGATGGCTCAAAACGCGTCCCCACTGCTAACCATACCGATGGGCTCTGAATCCAAGGGCAGTGTCGGTTTTGCTCTGCGAATTCATGGGGAGCTAACAATAACCCTAAGTGGAATTTTCCCCAATGGGATTTTCCCATGTATTTTGCCAGGAAATGTACATACAACAGGCTCAAAAGGCGTCCACCCTCCTAACCATACCGATGGGCTCTGAATCCAATGGCAGTGTCGGTTTTCCTCTACGAATTCATGGGGAGCTAACCCTAACCCTAAGTGGAATTTTCCCCAATGGGATTTTCCCATGTATTTTGCCAGGAAATGTACATAAGGCAGGCTCAAAAGGCATCCCTCCTCCTAACCATACCGATGGGCTCTGAATCCAATGGCAGTGTCGGTTTTGCTCTACGAATTAATGGGGAGCTAACCATAACCCTAAGTGGAATTTTCCCCAATGGGATTTTCCCATGTATTTTGCCAGGAAATGTACATACAACAGGCTCAAAAGGCGTCCCCCCTCCTAACCATACCGATGGGCTCTGAATCCAATGGCAGTGTCGGTTTTGCTCTACGAATTCATGGGGAGCTAACCATAACCCTAAGTGGAATTTTCCCCAATGGGATTTTCCCATGTATTTTGCCAGGAAATGTACATAAGGCAGGCTCAAAACGCGTCCCCACTCCTAACCATACCGATGGGCTCTGAATCCAATGGCAGTGTCAGTTTTGCTCTGCGAATTCATAGGGAGCTTACCCTAACCCTAAGTGGAATTTTCCCCAATGGGGTTTTCCCATGTATTTTGCCAGGAAATGTACATAAGACAGGCTCAAAAGGCGTTCCCCCCTCCTAACCATCCCGATGGGCTCTGAATCCAATGGCAGTGTCAGTTTTGCTCTACGAATTCATGGGATGCTAACCCTAACCCTAAGTGGAATTTTCCCCAATGGGATTTTCCCATGTATTTTGCCAGGAAATGTACATAAGGCAGGCTCAAAAGGCATCCCCCCTCCTAACCATACCGATGGGCTCTGAATCCAATGGCACTATCGGTTTTGCTCTACGAATTCATGGGGAGCTAACCCTAACCCTAAGTGGAATTTTCCCCAATGGGAATTTCCCATGTATTTTGCCAGGAAATGTACATCAGTCCGCCTCAAAAGGCGTCCCCCCTCCTAACAATACCGATGGGCTCTGAATCCAATGGCAGTTTCTATTTTGCTTTACGAATTCATGGGGAGCTAACCCTAACCCTATGTGAAAATTTCCCCAATGGGATTTTCCCATGTATTTTGCCAGGAAATGTACATAAGGCTGGCTCAAAAGGCGTCCCCCCTCCTAACCATTGGGAAAAATTCCACTTAGGATTAGGGTTAGATCCCCATGAATTTGTAGAGCAAAACCGACACTGCCATTGGATTCAGAGCCCATCGGCATGGTTAGGAGGGGGGACGCGTTTTGAGCCTGTCTTATGTACATTTCCTGGCAAAATACATGGGAAAATCCCATTGGGGAAAATTCCACGTAGGGTTAGGGTTAGCTCCCCATGAATTCGCAGAGCAAAACCGACACTGCCATTGGATTCAGAGCCCATCATACCGAGTTAGGAGGGGGGACGCCTTTTGAGCCGGCCTTATGTACATTTTCTGGTAAAATACATGGGTAAATCCCATTGGGGAAAATTCCACTTAGGGTTAGGGTTAGCTCCACATGAATTCGTAGAGCAAAACTGACATTGCTATTGGATTCAGAGCCCATCGGTATAGTTAGGAGGGGAGACAACTTTTGAGCCTGCCTTATGTACATTTTTGTATTTTGCCAGGAAATGTACATAAGGCCGAATCGAAAGGCGTCCCCCATCCTAACCATACCGATGGGCTCTGAATGCAATGGCAGTGTCGGATTTGCTCTGTGAATTCATGGGGAGCTAACCCTAACCCTAAGTGGAATTTTCCCCAATGGGATTTTCCCATGTATTTTGCCAGGAAATGTACATAAGACAGGCTCAAAAGGCGTCCCCCCTCCTAACCATACCGATGGGCTCTGAATCCAATAGCAGTGTCAGTTTTGCTCTACGAATTCATGGGGAGGTAACCCTAACCCTAAGTGGAATTTTCCCCAATGGGATTTTCCCATGTATTTTGCCAGGAAATGTACATAAGACCGGCTCAAAAGGCGTCCCCCCTCCTAACCATACCGATGGGCTCTGAATCCAATGGCAGTGTCGGTTTTGCTCTACGAATTCATGGGGAGCTAACCCTAACCCTAAGTGGAATTTTCCCCAATGGGGTTTTCCCATGTATTTTACCAGAAAATGTACATTAGGATGGCTCAAAACGCGTCCCCACTGCTAACCATACCGATGGGCTCTGAATTCAAGGGCAGTTTCTATTTTCCTCTACGAATTAATGGGGAGCTAACCCTAACCCTAAGTGGAATTTTCCCCAATGGGATTTTCCCATGTATTTTACCAGAAAATGTACATTAGGATGGCTCAAAACGCGTCCCCACTGCTAACCATACCGATGGGCTCTGAATCCAAGGGCAGTGTCGGTTTTGCTCTGCGAATTCATGGGGAGCTAACAATAACCCTAAGTGGAATTTTCCCCAATGGGATTTTCCCATGTATTTTGCCAGGAAATGTACATACAACAGGCTCAAAAGGCGTCCACCCTCCTAACCATACCGATGGGCTCTGAATCCAATGGCAGTGTCGGTTTTCCTCTACGAATTCATGGGGAGCTAACCCTAACCCTAAGTGGAATTTTCCCCAATGGGATTTTCCCATGTATTTTGCCAGGAAATGTACATAAGGCAGGCTCAAAAGGCATCCCTCCTCCTAACCATACCGATGGGCTCTGAATCCAATGGCAGTGTCGGTTTTGCTCTACGAATTAATGGGGAGCTAACCATAACCCTAAGTGGAATTTTCCCCAATGGGATTTTCCCATGTATTTTGCCAGGAAATGTACATACAACAGGCTCAAAAGGCGTCCCCCCTCCTAACCATACCGATGGGCTCTGAATCCAATGGCAGTGTCGGTTTTGCTCTACGAATTCATGGGGAGCTAACCATAACCCTAAGTGGAATTTTCCCCAATGGGATTTTCCCATGTATTTTGCCAGGAAATGTACATAAGGCAGGCTCAAAACGCGTCCCCACTCCTAACCATACCGATGGGCTCTGAATCCAATGGCAGTGTCGGTTTTGCTCTACGAATTAATGGGGAGCTAACCATAACCCTAAGTGGAATTTTCCCCAATGGGATTTTCCCATGTATTTTGCCAGGAAATGTACATACAACAGGCTCAAAAGGCGTCCCCCCTCCTAACCATACCGATGGGCTCTGAATCCAATGGCAGTGTCGGTTTTGCTCTACGAATTCATGGGGAGCTAACCATAACCCTAAGTGGAATTTTCCCCAATGGGATTTTCCCATGTATTTTGCCAGGAAATGTACATAAGGCAGGCTCAAAACGCGTCCCCACTCCTAACCATACCGATGGGCTCTGAATCCAATGGCAGTGTCAGTTTTGCTCTGCGAATTCATAGGGAGCTTACCCTAACCCTAAGTGGAATTTTCCCCAATGGGGTTTTCCCATGTATTTTGCCAGGAAATGTACATAAGACAGGCTCAAAAGGCGTTCCCCCCTCCTAACCATCCCGATGGGCTCTGAATCCAATGGCAGTGTCAGTTTTGCTCTACGAATTCATGGGGTGCTAACCCTAACCCTAAGTGGAATTTTCCCCAATGGGATTTTCCCATGTATTTTGCCAGGAAATGTACATAAGGCAGGCTCAAAAGGCATCCCCCCTCCTAACCATACCGATGGGCTCTGAATCCAATGGCACTATCGGTTTTGCTCTACGAATTCATGGGGAGCTAACCCTAACCCTAAGTGGAATTTTCCCCAATGGGAATTTCCCATGTATTTTGCCAGGAAATGTACATCAGTCCGCCTCAAAAGGCGTCCCCCCTCCTAACAATACCGATGGGCTCTGAATCCAATGGCAGTTTCTATTTTGCTTTACGAATTCATGGGGAGCTAACCCTAACCCTATGTGAAAATTTCCCCAATGGGATTTTCCCATGTATTTTGCCAGGAAATGTACATAAGGCTGGCTCAAAAGGCGTCCCCCCTCCTAACCATTGGGAAAAATTCCACTTAGGATTAGGGTTAGATCCCCATGAATTTGTAGAGCAAAACCGACACTGCCATTGGATTCAGAGCCCATCGGCATGGTTAGGAGGGGGGACGCGTTTTGAGCCTGTCTTATGTACATTTCCTGGCAAAATACATGGGAAAATCCCATTGGGGAAAATTCCACGTAGGGTTAGGGTTAGCTCCCCATGAATTCGCAGAGCAAAACCGACACTGCCATTGGATTCAGAGCCCATCATACCGAGTTAGGAGGGGGGACACCTTTTGAGCCGGCCTTATGTACATTTTCTGGTAAAATACATGGGTAAATCCCATTGGGGAAAATTCCACTTAGGGTTAGGGTTAGCTCCACATGAATTCGTAGAGCAAAACTGACATTGCTATTGGATTCAGAGCCCATCGGTATAGTTAGGAGGGGAGACAACTTTTGAGCCTGCCTTATGTACATTTTTGTATTTTGCCAGGAAATGTACATAAGGCCGAATCGAAAGGCGTCCCCCATCCTAACCATACCGATGGGCTCTGAATGCAATGGCAGTGTCGGATTTGCTCTGTGAATTCATGGGGAGCTAACCCTAACCCTAAGTGGAATTTTCCACAATGAGATTTTCCCATGTATTTTGCCAGGATATGTACATAAGGCCGGCTCAAAAGGTGTCCCCCCTCCTAACTATATCGATGGGCTCTGAATCCAATGGCAGTGTCGGTTTTGCTCTATGAAATCATGGGGAGCTAACCCTAACCCTAAGTGGAATTTTCCCCAATGGGATTTTCCCATGTATTTTGCCAGGAAATGTACATAAGACAGGCTCAAAAGGCGTCCCCCCTCCTAACCATACCGATGGGCTCTGAATCCAATAGCAGTGTCAGTTTTGCTCTACGAATTCATGGGGAGGTAACCCTAACCCTAAGTGGAATTTTCCCCAATGGGATTTTCCCATGTATTTTGCCAGGAAATGTACATAAGACCGGCTCAAAAGGCGTCCCCCCTCCTAACCATACCGATGGGCTCTGAATCCAATGGCAGTGTCGGTTTTGCTCTACGAATTCATGGGGAGCTAACCCTA
This sequence comes from Natrix helvetica, assembly GCF_964273705.1. Taxonomy (NCBI): domain Eukaryota; kingdom Metazoa; phylum Chordata; class Lepidosauria; order Squamata; family Natricidae; genus Natrix; species Natrix helvetica. The sequence goes on from NC_138553.1 coordinate 16,868,564, forward strand.
ACCCTAAGTGGAATTTTCCCCAATGGGATTTTCCCATGTATTTTGCCAGGAAATGTACATAAGGCCGGCTCAAAAGGCGTCCCCCCTCCTAACCATACCGATGGGCTCTGAATCCAATGGCAGTGTCGGTTTTGCTCTACGAATTAATGGGGAGCTAACCCTAACCCTAAGTGGAATTTTCCCCAATGGGACTTTCCCATGTATTTTACCAGAAAATGTACATAAGGACGGCTCAAAAGGCATCCCCACTCCTAACCATTCCGATGGGCTCTGAATCCAATGGCAGTGTCCGTTTTGCTCTGCGAATTCATAGGGAGCTTACCCTAACCCTAAGTGGAATTTTCCCCAATGGGGTTTTCCCATGTATTTTGCCAGGAAATGTACATAAGACAGGCTCAAAAGGCGTTCCCCCCTCCTAACCATCCCGATGGGCTCTGAATCCAATGGCTGTGTCGGTTTTGCTCTACGAATTCATGGGGAGCTAACCCTAACCCTAAGTGGAATTTTCCCCAATGGGAATTTCCCATGTATTTTGCCAGGAAATGTACATAAGTCCGCCTCAAAAGGCGTCCCCCGTCCTAACAATACCGATGGGCTCTGAATCCAATGGCAGTTTCTATTTTGCTCTACGAATTAATGGGGAGCTAACCCTAACCCTAAGTGGAATTTTCCCCAATGGGATTTTCCCATGTATTTTACCAGAAAATATACATTAGGATGGCTCAAAACGCGTCCCCACTGCTAACCATACCGATGGGCTCTGAATCCAATGGCAGTGTCGGTTTTGCTCTACGAATTCATGGGGAGCTAACCCTAACCCTAAGTGGAATTTTCCCCAATGGGATTTTCCCATGTATTTTGCCAGGAAATGTACATTAGGATGGCTCAAAACGCGTCCCCACTGCTAACCATACCGATGGGCTCTGAATCCAATGGCAGTGTCGGTTTTGCTCTGCGAATTCATGGGGAGCTAACCCTAACCCTAAGTGGAATTTTCCCCAATGGGATTTTCCCATGTATTTTGCCAGGAAATGTACATAAGGCAGGCTCAAAAGGCATCCCCCCTCCTAACCATACCAATGGGCTCTGAATCCAATGGCTGTGTCGGTTTTGCTCTACGAATTCATGGGGAGCTAACCCTAACCCTAAGTGGAATTTTCCCCAATGGGAATTTCCCATGTATTTTGCCAGGAAATGTACATAAGTCCGCCTCAAAAGGCGTCCCCCCTCCTAACAATACCGATGGGCTCTGAATCCAATGGCAGTTTCTATTTTGCTCTACGAATTAATGGGGAGCTAACCCTAACCCTAAGTGGAATTTTCCCCAATGGGATTTTCCCATGTATTTTACCAGAAAATATACATTAGGATGGCTCAAAACGCGTCCCCACTGCTAACCATACCGATGGGCTCTGAATCCAATGGCAGTGTCGGTTTTGCTCTACGAATTCATGGGGAGCTAAACCTAACCCTAAGTGGAATTTTCCCCAATGGGATTTTCCCATGTATTTTGCCAGGAAATGTACATAAGGCAGGCTCAAAAGGCGTCCACACTCCTAACCATACCGATGGGCTCTGAATCCAATGGCAGTGTCGGTTTTGCTCTGCGAATTCATAGGGAGCTTACCCTAACCCTAAGTGGAATTTTCCCCAATGGGGTTTTCCCATGTATTTTGCCAGGAAATGTACATAAGTCCGCCTCAAAAGGCGTCCCCCCTCCTAACAATACCGATGGGCTCTGAATCCAATGGCAGTTTCTATTTTGCTCTACGAATTAATGGGGAGCTAACCCTAACCCTAAGTGGAATTTTCCCCAATGGGATTTTCCCATGTATTTTACCACAAAATGTACATTAGGATGGCTCAAAATGCGTCCCCACTGCTAACCATACCGATGGGCTCTGAATCCAATGGCAGTGTCGGTTTTGCTCTGCGAATTCATGGGGAGCTAACCATAACCCTAAGTGGAATTTTCCCCAATGGGAATTTCCCATGTATTTTGCCAGGAAATGTACATAAGTCCGCCTCAAAAGGCGTCCCCCCTCCTAACAATACCGATGGGCTCTGAATCCAATGGCAGTTTCTATTTTGCTCTACGAATTAATGGGGAGCTAACCCTAACCCTAAGTGGAATTTTCCCCAATGGGATTTTCCCATGTATTTTACCAGAAAATGTACATTAGGATGGCTCAAAACGCGTCCCCACTGCTAACCATACCAATGGGCTCTGAATCCAATGGCAGTGTCGGTTTTGCTCTACGAATTCATGGGGAGCTAACCCTAACCCTAAGTGGAATTTTCCCCAATGGGATTTTCCTATGTATTTTGCCAGGAAATGTACATAAGGCAGGCTCAAAAGGCGTCCCCACTCCTAACCATACCGATGGGCTCTGAATCCAATGGCAGTGTCGGTTTTGCTCTGCGAATTCATAGGGAGCTTACCCTAACCCTAAGTGGAATTTTCCCCAATGGGGTTTTCCCATGTATTTTGCCAGGAAATGTACATAAGACAGGCTCAAAAGGCGTTCCCCCCTCCTAACCATCCCGATGGGCTCTGAATCCAATGGCAGTGTCAGTTTTGCTCTACGAATTCATGGGGTGCTAACCCTAACCCTAAGTGGAATTTTCCCCAATGGGATTTTCCCATGTATTTTGCCAGGAAATGTACATAAGGCAGGCTCAAAAGGCATCCCCCCTCCTAACCATACCGATGGGCTCTGAATCCAATGGCAGTGTCGGTTTTGCTCTACGAATTCATGGGGAGCTAACCCTAACCCTAAGTGGAATTTTCCCCAATTGGAATTTCCCATGTATTTTGCCAGGAAATGTACATAAGTCTGCCTCAAAAGGCGTCCCCCCTCCTAACAATACCGATGGGCTCTGAATCCAATGGCAGTTTCTATTTTGCTCTACGAATTAATGGGGAGCTAACCCTAACCCTATTTTCCCCAATGGGATTTTCCCATGCATTTTACCAGAAAATGTACATTAGGATGGCTCAAAACGCGTCCCCACTGCTAACCATACCGATGGGCTCTGAATCCAATGGCAGTGTCGGTTTTGCTCTACGAATTCATGGGGAGCTAATCATAACCCTAAGTGGAATTTTCCCCAATGGGATTTTCCCATGTATTTTGCCAAGAAATGTACATACAACAGGCTCAAAAGACGTCCCCCCTCCTAACCATACCGATGGGCTCTGAATCGAATGGCCGTGTCGGTTTTGCTCTACGAATTCATGGGGAGCTAACCCTAACCCTAAGTGGAATTTTCCCCAATGGGATTTTCCCATGTATTTTGCCAGGAAATGTACATAAGGCAGGCTCAAAAGGCGTCCCCACTCCTAACCATACCGATGGGCTCTGAATCCAATGGCAGTGTTGGTTTTGCTCTGCGAATTCATAGGGAGCTTACCCTAAACCTAAGTGGAATTTTCCCCAATGGGGTTTTCCCATGTATTTTGCCAGGAAATTTACATAAGACAGGCTCAAAAGGCGTTCCCCCCTCCTAACCATCCTGATGGGCTCTGAATCCAATGGCAGTGTCAGTTTTGCTCTACGAATTCATGGGGTGCTAACCCTAACCCTAAGTGGAATTTTCCCCAATGGGATTTTCCCATGTATTTTGCCAGGAAATGTACATAAGGCAGGCTCAAAAGGCATCCCCCCTCCAACCATACCGATGGGCTCTGAATCCAATGGCACTGTCGGTTTTGCTCTACGAATTCATGGGGAGCTAACCCTAACCCTAAGTGGAATTTTCCCCAATGGGAATTTCCCATGTATTTTGCCAGGAAATGTACATAAGTCCGCCTCAAAAGGCGTCCCCCCTCCTAACAATACCGATGGGCTCTGAATCCAATGGCAGTTTCTATTTTGCTTTACCAATTCATGGGGAGCTAACCCTAACCCTATGTGAAAATTTCGCCAATGGGATTTTCCCATGTATTTTGCCAGGAAATGTACATAAGGCCGGCTCAAAAGGCGTCCCCCCTCCTAACCATACCGATGGGCTCTGAATCCAATGGCAGTGTCGGTTTTGCTCTACGAGTTAATGGGGAGCTAACCCTAACACTATGTGGAATTTTCCCCAATGGGATTTTCCCATGTATTTTACCAGAAAATGTACATTAGGATGGCTCAAAACGCGTCCCCACTGCTAACCATACCGATGGGCTCTGAATCCAAGGGCAGTGTCGGTTTTGCTCTGCGAATTCATGGGGAGCTAACCATAACCTTAAGTGGAATTTTCCCCAATGGGATTTTCCCATGTATTTTGCCAGGAAATGTACATACAACAGGCTCAAAAGGCGTCCACCCTCCTAACCATACCGATGGGCTCTGAATCCAATGGCAGTGTCGGTTTTGCTCTACGAATTCATGGGGAGCTAACCCTAACCCTAAGTGGAATTTTCCCCAATGGGATTTTCCCATGTATTTTGCCAGGAAATGTACATAAGGCAGGCTCAAAAGGCATCCCTCCTCCTAACCATACCGATGGGCTCTGAATCCAATGGCAGTGTCGGTTTTGCTCTACGAATTCATGGGGAGCTAACCCTAACCCTAAGTGGAATTTTCCCCAATGGGATTTTCCCATGTATTTTGCCACGAAATGTACATAAGGCCGGCTCAAAAGGCGTCCCCCCTCCTAACCATACCGATGGGCTCTAAATCCAATGTCAGTGTCGGTTTTGCTCTTCGAATTCATGGGGAGATAACCCTAACCCTAAGTGGAATTTTCCCCAATGGGATTTTCCCATGTATTTTGCCAGGAAATGTACATAAGGCAGGCTCAAAAGGCATCCCCCCTCCTAACCATAGCGATGGGCTCTGAATCCAATGGCAGTGTCGGTTTTGCTCTACGAATTCATGGGGAGCTAACCCTAACCCTAAGTGGAATTTTCCCCAATGGGAATTTCCCATGTATTTTGCCAGGAAATGTACATAAGTCCGCCTCCAAAGGCGTCCCCCCTCCTAACAATACCGATGGGCTCTGAATCCAATGGCAGTTTCTATTTTGCTCTACGAATTAATGGGGAGCTAACCCTAACCCTATGTGGAATTTTCCCCAATGGGATTTTCCCATGTATTTTACCAGAAAATGTACATTAGGATGGCTCAAAACGCGTCCCCACTGCTAACCATACCGATGGGCTCTGAATCCAAGGGCAGTGTCGGTTTTGCTCTGCGAATTCATGGGGAGCTAACAATAACCCTAAGTGGAATTTTCCCCAATGGGATTTTCCCATGTATTTTGCCAGGAAATGTACATACAACAGGCTCAAAAGGCGTCCACCCTCCTAACCATACCGATGGGCTCTGAATCCAATGGCAGTGTCGGTTTTCCTCTACGAATTCATGGGGAGCTAACCCTAACCCTAAGTGGAATTTTCCCCAATGGGATTTTCCCATGTATTTTGCCAGGAAATGTACATAAGGCAGGCTCAAAAGGCATCCCTCCTCCTAACCATACTGATGGGCTCTGAATCCAATGGCAGTGTCGGTTTTGCTCTACGAATTAATGGGGAGCTAACCCTAACCCTAAGTGGAATTTTCCCCAATGGGATTTTCCCATGTATTTTACCAGAAAATGTACATTAGGATGGCTCAAAACCCGTCCCCACTGCTAACCATACCGTTGGGCTCTGAATCGAATGGCAGTGTCGGTTTTGCTCTGCGAATTCATAGGGAGCTTACCCTAACCCTAAGTGGAATTTTCCCCAATGGGGTTTTCCCATGTATTTTGCCAGGAAATGTACATAAGACAGGCTCAAAAGGCGTCCCCCCCTCCTAACCATCCCGATGGGCTCTGAATCCAATGGCAGTGTCAGTTTTGCTCTACGAATTCATGGCGAGCTAATCATAACCCTAAGTGGAATTTTCCCCAATGGGATTTTCCCATGTATTTTGCCAGGAAATGTACATACAACAGGCTCAAAAGGCGTCCCCCCTCCTAACCATACCGATGGGCTCTGAATCCAATGGCAGTGTCGGTTTTGCTCTACGAATTCATGGGGAGCTAACCCTAACCCTAAGTGGAATTTTCCCCAATGGGATTTTCCCATGTATTTTGCCAGGAAATGTACATAAGGCAGGCTCAAAAGGCGTCCCCACTCCTAACCATACCGATGGGCTCTGAATCCAATGGCAGTGTCGGTTTTGCTCTGCGAATTCATAGGGAGCTTACCCTAACCCTAAGTGGAATTTTCCCCAATGGGGTTTTCCCATGTATTTTGCCAGGAAATGTACATAAGACAGGCTCAAAAGGCGTTCCCCCCTCCTAACCATCCCGATGGGCTCTGAATCCAATGGCAGTGTCAGTTTTGCTCTACGAATTCATGGGGTGCTAACCCTAACCCTAAGTGGAATTTTCCCCAATGGGAATTTCCCATGTATTTTGCCAGGAAATGTACATAAGTCCGCCTCAAAAGGCGTCCCCCCTCCTAACAATACCGATGGGCTCTGAATCCAATGGCAGTTTCTATTTTGCTTTACGAATTCATGGGGAGCTAACCCTAACCCTATGTGAAAATTTCGCCAATGGGATTTTCCCATGTATTTTGCCAGGAAATGTACATAAGGCCGGCTCAAAAGGCGTCCCCCCTCCTAACCATACCGATGGGCTCTGAATCCAATGGCAGTGTCGGTTTTGCTCTACGAATTCATGGGGAGCTAACCATAACCCTAAGTGGAATTTTCCCCAATGGGATTTTCCCATGTATTTTGCCAGGAAATGTACATAAGGCCGGCTCAAAAGGCGTCCCCCCTCCTAACCATACCGATGGGCTCTGAATCCAAGGGCAGTGTCGGTTATGCTCTGCGAATTCATGGGGAGCTAACCATAACCCTAAGTGGAATTTTCCCCAATGGGATTTTCCCATGTATTTTGCCAGGAAATGTACATACAACAGGCTCAAAAGGCGTCCACCCTCCTAACCATACCGATGGGCTCTGAATCCAATGGCAGTGTCGGTTTTGCTCTTCGAATTCATGGGGAGATAACCCTAACCCTAAGTGGAATTTCCCCAATGGGATTTTCCCATGTATTTTGCCAGGAAATGTACATATGGCCGGCTCAAAAGGCGTCCCCCCTCCTAACAATACCGATGGGCTCTGAATCCAATGGCAGTTTCTATTTTGCTCTACGAATTAATGGGGACCTAACCCTAACCCTAAGTGGAATTTTCCCCAATGGGGTTTTCCCATGTATTTTGCCAGGAAATGTACATAAGACAGGCTCAAAAGGCGTTCCCCCCTCCTAACCATCCCGATGGGCTCTGAATCCAATGGCAGTGTCAGTTTTGCTCTACGAATTCATGGGGTGCTAACCCTAACCCTAAGTGGAATTTTCCCCAATGGGATTTTCCCATGTATTTTGCCAGGAAATGTACATAAGGCAGGCTGAAAAGGCATCCCCCCTCCTAACCATACCGATGGGCTCTGAATCCAATGGCAGTTTCTATTTCGCTCTACGAATTAATGGGGAGCTAACCCTAACCCTAAGTGGAATTTTCCCCAATGGGATTTTCCCATGTATTTTACCAGAAAATGTACATAAGGCCGGCTCAAAAGGCGTCCCCCCTCCTAACCATACCGATGGGCTCTGAATCCAATGGCAGTGTCGGTTTTGCTCTACGAATTCATGGGGAGCTAACCATAACCCTAAGTGGAATTTTCCCCAATGGGATTTTCCCATGTATTTTGCCAGGAAATGTACATAAGGCCGGCTCAAAAGGCGTCCCCCCTCCTAACCATACCGATGGGCTCTGAATCCAAGGGCAGTGTCGGTTATGCTCTGCGAATTCATGGGGAGCTAACCATAACCCTAAGTGGAATTTTCCCCAATGGGATTTTCCCATGTATTTTGCCAGGAAATGTACATACAACAGGCTCAAAAGGCGTCCACCCTCCTAACCATACCGATGGGCTCTGAATCCAATGGCAGTGTCGGTTTTGCTCTTCGAATTCATGGGGAGATAACCCTAACCCTAAGTGGAATTTCCCCAATGGGATTTTCCCATGTATTTTGCCAGGAAATGTACATATGGCCGGCTCAAAAGGCGTCCCCCCTCCTAACAATACCGATGGGCTCTGAATCCAATGGCAGTTTCTATTTTGCTCTACGAATTAATGGGGACCTAACCCTAACCCTAAGTGGAATTTTCCCCAATGGGGTTTTCCCATGTATTTTGCCAGGAAATGTACATAAGACAGGCTCAAAAGGCGTTCCCCCCTCCTAACCATCCCGATGGGCTCTGAATCCAATGGCAGTGTCAGTTTTGCTCTACGAATTCATGGGGTGCTAACCCTAACCCTAAGTGGAATTTTCCCCAATGGGATTTTCCCATGTATTTTGCCAGGAAATGTACATAAGGCAGGCTCAAAAGGCATCCCCCCTCCTAACCATAGCGATGGGCTCTGAATCCAATGGCAGTGTCGGTTTTGCTCTACGAATTCATGGGGAGCTAACCCTAACCCTAAGTGGAATTTTCCCCAATGGGAATTTCCCATGTATTTTGCCAGGAAATGTACATAAGTCCGCCTCCAAAGGCGTCCCCCCTCCTAACAATACCGATGGGCTCTGAATCCAATGGCAGTTTCTATTTTGCTCTACGAATTCATGGGGAGCTAACCCTAACCCTAAGTGGAATTTTCCCCAATGGGATTTTCCCATGTATTTTACCAGAAAATGTACATTAGGATGGCTCAAAACGCGTCCCCACTGCTAACCATACCGATGGGCTCTGAATCCAAGGGCAGTGTCGGTTTTGCTCTGCGAATTCATGGGGAGCTAACAATAACCCTAAGTGGAATTTTCCCCAATGGGATTTTCCCATGTATTTTGCCAGGAAATGTACATACAACAGGCTCAAAAGGCGTCCACCCTCCTAACCATACCGATGGGCTCTGAATCCAATGGCAGTGTCGGTTTTCCTCTACGAATTCATGGGGAGCTAACCCTAACCCTAAGTGGAATTTTCCCCAATGGGATTTTCCCATGTATTTTGCCAGGAAATGTACATAAGGCAGGCTCAAAAGGCATCCCTCCTCCTAACCATACCGATGGGCTCTGAATCCAATGGCAGTGTCGGTTTTGCTCTACGAATTAATGGGGAGCTAACCCTAACCCTAAGTGGAATTTTCCCCAATGGGATTTTCCCATGTATTTTACCAGAAAATGTACATTAGGATGGCTCAAAACCCGTCCCCACTGCTAACCATACCGATGGGCTCTGAATCGAATGGCTGTGTCGGTTTTGCTCTGCGAATTCATGGGGAGCTAACCATAACCCTAAGTGGAATTTTCCCCAATGGGGTTTTCCCATGTATTTTGCCAGGAAATGTACATAAGACAGGCTCAAAAGGCGTTCCCCCCTCCTAACCATCCCTATGGGCTCTGAATCCAATGGCAGTGTCAGTTTTGCTCTACGAATTCATGGGGTGCTAACCCTAACCCTAAGTGGAATTTTCCCCAATGGGATTTTCCCATGTATTTTGCCAGGAAATGTACATAAGGCAGGCTCAAAAGGCATCCCCCCTCCTAACCATACCGATGGGCTCTGAATCCAATGGCAGTTTCTATTTTGCTTTACGAATTCATGGGGAGCTAACCCTAACCCTATGTGAAAATTTCCCCAATGGGATTTTCCCATGTATTTTGCCAGGAAATGTACATAAGGCTGGCTCAAAAGGCGTCCCCCCTCCTAACCATTGGGAAAAATTCCACTTAGGATTAGGGTTAGATCCCCATGAATTTGTAGAGCAAAACCGACACTGCCATTGGATTCAGAGCCCATCGGCATGGTTAGGAGGGGGGACGCGTTTTGAGCCTGTCTTATGTACATTTCCTGGCAAAATACATGGGAAAATCCCATTGGGGAAAATTCCACGTAGGGTTAGGGTTAGCTCCCCATGAATTCGCAGAGCAAAACCGACACTGCCATTGGATTCAGAGCCCATCATACCGAGTTAGGAGGGGGGACGCCTTTTGAGCCGGCCTTATGTACATTTTCTGGTAAAATACATGGGTAAATCCCATTGGGGAAAATTCCACTTAGGGTTAGGGTTAGCTCCACATGAATTCGTAGAGCAAAACTGACATTGCTATTGGATTCAGAGCCCATCGGTATAGTTAGGAGGGGGGACAACTTTTGAGCCTGCCTTATGTACATTTTTGTATTTTGCCAGGAAATGTACATAAGGCCGAATCGAAAGGCGTCCCCCATCCTAACCATACCGATGGGCTCTGAATGCAATGGCAGTGTCGGATTTGCTCTGTGAATTCATGGGGAGCTAACCCTAACCCTAAGTGGAATTTTCCACAATGAGATTTTCCCATGTATTTTGCCAGGATATGTACATAAGGCCGGCTCAAAAGGTGTCCACCCTCCTAACTATATCGATGGGCTCTGAATCCAATGGCAGTGTCGGTTTTGCTCTATGAAATCATGGGGAGCTAACCCTAACCCTAAGTGGAATTTTCCCCAATGGGATTTTCCCATGTATTTTGCCAGGAAATGTACATAAGGCCGGCTCAAAAGGCGTCCCCCCTCCTAACAATACCGATGGGCTCTGAATCCAATGGCAGTTTCTATTTTGCTCTACAAATTAATGGGGACCTAACCCTAACCCTAAGTGGAATTTTCCCCAATGGGATTTTCCCATGTATTTTACCAGAAAATGTACATTAGGATGGCTCAAAACGCGTCCCCACTGCTAACCATACCGATGGGCTCTGATTCCAATGGCAGTGTCGGTTTTGCTCTACGAATTCATGGGGAGCTAACCCTAACCCTAAGTGGAATTTTCCCCAAAGGGATTTTCCCATGTATTTTGCCAGGAAATGTATATAAGGCAGGCTCAAAAGGCGTCCCACTGCTAACCATACCGATGGGCTCTGAATCCAATGGCAGTGTCGGTTTTGCTCTACGAATTCATGGGGAGCTAACCCTAACCCTAAGTGGAATTTTCCCCAATGGGATTTTCCCATGTATTTTGCCAGGAAATGTACATAAGGCAGGCTCAAAAGGCGTCCCCACTCCTAACCATACCGATGGGCTCTGAATCCAATGGCAGTGTCGGTTTTGCTCTGCGAATTCATAGGGAGCTTACCCTAACCCTAAGTGGAATTTTCCCCAATGGGGTTTTCCCATGTATTTTGCCAGGAAATGTACATAAGACAGGCTCAAAAGGCGTTCCCCCCTCCTAACCATCCCGATGGGCTCTGAATCCAATGGCAGTGTCAGTTTTGCTCTACGAATTCATGGGGTGCTAACCCTAACCCTAAGTGGAATTTTCCCCAATGGGATTTTCCCATGTATTTTGCCAGGAAATGTACATAAGGCAGGCTCAAAAGGCATCCCCCCTCCTAACCATAGCGATGGGCTCTGAATCCAATGGCAGTGTCGGTTTTGCTCTACGAATTCATGGGGAGCTAACCCTAACCCTAAGTGGAATTTTCCCCAATGGGAATTTCCCATGTATTTTGCCAGGAAATGTACATAAGTCCGCCTCCAAAGGCGTCCCCCCTCCTAACAATACCGATGGGCTCTGAATCCAATGGCAGTTTCTATTTTGCTCTACGAATTAATGGGGAGCTAACCCTAACCCTAAGTGGAATTTTCCCCAATGGGATTTTCCCATGTATTTTACCAGAAAATGTACATTAGGATGGCTCAAAACGCGTCCCCACTGCTAACCATACCGATGGGCTCTGAATCCAAGGGCAGTGTCGGTTTTGCTCTGCGAATTCATGGGGAGCTAACAATAACCCTAAGTGGAATTTTCCCCAATGGGATTTTCCCATGTATTTTGCCAGGAAATGTACATACAACAGGCTCAAAAGGCGTCCACCCTCCTAACCATACCGATGGGCTCTGAATCCAATGGCAGTGTCGGTTTTCCTCTACGAATTCATGGGGAGCTAACCCTAACCCTAAGTGGAATTTTCCCCAATGGGATTTTCCCATGTATTTTGCCAGGAAATGTACATAAGGCAGGCTCAAAAGGCATCCCTCCTCCTAACCATACCGATGGGCTCTGAATCCAATGGCAGTGTCGGTTTTGCTCTACGAATTAATGGGGAGCTAACCATAACCCTAAGTGGAATTTTCCCCAATGGGATTTTCCCATGTATTTTGCCAGGAAATGTACATACAACAGGCTCAAAAGGCGTCCCCCCTCCTAACCATACCGATGGGCTCTGAATCCAATGGCAGTGTCGGTTTTGCTCTACGAATTCATGGGGAGCTAACCATAACCCTAAGTGGAATTTTCCCCAATGGGATTTTCCCATGTATTTTGCCAGGAAATGTACATAAGGCAGGCTCAAAACGCGTCCCCACTCCTAACCATACCGATGGGCTCTGAATCCAATGGCAGTGTCAGTTTTGCTCTGCGAATTCATAGGGAGCTTACCCTAACCCTAAGTGGAATTTTCCCCAATGGGGTTTTCCCATGTATTTTGCCAGGAAATGTACATAAGACAGGCTCAAAAGGCGTTCCCCCCTCCTAACCATCCCGATGGGCTCTGAATCCAATGGCAGTGTCAGTTTTGCTCTACGAATTCATGGGGTGCTAACCCTAACCCTAAGTGGAATTTTCCCCAATGGGATTTTCCCATGTATTTTGCCAGGAAATGTACATAAGGCAGGCTCAAAAGGCATCCCCCCTCCTAACCATACCGATGGGCTCTGAATCCAATGGCACTATCGGTTTTGCTCTACGAATTCATGGGGAGCTAACCCTAACCCTAAGTGGAATTTTCCCCAATGGGAATTTCCCATGTATTTTGCCAGGAAATGTACATCAGTCCGCCTCAAAAGGCGTCCCCCCTCCTAACAATACCGATGGGCTCTGAATCCAATGGCAGTTTCTATTTTGCTTTACGAATTCATGGGGAGCTAACCCTAACCCTATGTGAAAATTTCCCCAATGGGATTTTCCCATGTATTTTGCCAGGAAATGTACATAAGGCTGGCTCAAAAGGCGTCCCCCCTCCTAACCATTGGGAAAAATTCCACTTAGGATTAGGGTTAGATCCCCATGAATTTGTAGAGCAAAACCGACACTGCCATTGGATTCAGAGCCCATCGGCATGGTTAGGAGGGGGGACGCGTTTTGAGCCTGTCTTATGTACATTTCCTGGCAAAATACATGGGAAAATCCCATTGGGGAAAATTCCACGTAGGGTTAGGGTTAGCTCCCCATGAATTCGCAGAGCAAAACCGACACTGCCATTGGATTCAGAGCCCATCATACCGAGTTAGGAGGGGGGACGCCTTTTGAGCCGGCCTTATGTACATTTTCTGGTAAAATACATGGGTAAATCCCATTGGGGAAAATTCCACTTAGGGTTAGGGTTAGCTCCACATGAATTCGTAGAGCAAAACTGACATTGCTATTGGATTCAGAGCCCATCGGTATAGTTAGGAGGGGAGACAACTTTTGAGCCTGCCTTATGTACATTTTTGTATTTTGCCAGGAAATGTACATAAGGCCGAATCGAAAGGCGTCCCCCATCCTAACCATACCGATGGGCTCTGAATGCAATGGCAGTGTCGGATTTGCTCTGTGAATTCATGGGGAGCTAACCCTAACCCTAAGTTGAATTTTCCACAATGAGATTTTCCCATGTATTTTGCCAGGATATGTACATAAGGCCGGCTCAAAAGGTGTCCCCCCTCCTAACTATATCGATGGGCTCTGAATCCAATGGCAGTGTCGGTTTTGCTCTATGAAATCATGGGGAGCTAACCCTAACCCTAAGTGGAATTTTCCCCAATGGGATTTTCCCATGTATTTTGCCAGGAAATGTACATAAGACAGGCTCAAAAGGCGTCCCCCCTCCTAACCATACCGATGGGCTCTGAATCCAATAGCAGTGTCAGTTTTGCTCTACGAATTCATGGGGAGGTAACCCTAACCCTAAGTGGAATTTTCCCCAATGGGATTTTCCCATGTATTTTGCCAGGAAATGTACATAAGACCGGCTCAAAAGGCGTCCCCCCTCCTAACCATACCGATGGGCTCTGAATCCAATGGCAGTGTCGGTTTTGCTCTACGAATTCATGGGGAGCTAACCCTAACCCTAAGTGGAATTTTCCCCAATGGGATTTTCCCATGTATTTTGCCAGGAAATGTACATAAGGCCGGCTCAAAAGGCGTCCCCCCTCCTAACCATACCGATGGGCTCTGAATCCAATGGCAGTGTCGGTTTTGCTCTACGAATTAATGGGGAGCTAACCCTAACCCTAAGTGGAATTTTCCCCAATGGGACTTTCCCATGTATTTTACCAGAAAATGTACATAAGGACGGCTCAAAAGGCATCCCCACTCCTAACCATTCCGATGGGCTCTAAATCCAATGGCAGTGTCCGTTTTGCTCTGCGAATTCATAGGGAGCTTACCCTAACCCTAAGTGGAATTTTCCCCAATGGGGTTTTCCCATGTATTTTACCAGAAAATGTACATTAGGATGGCTCAAAACGCGTCCCCACTGCTAACCATACCGATGGGCTCTGAATTCAAGGGCAGTTTCTATTTTCCTCTACGAATTAATGGGGAGCTAACCCTAACCCTAAGTGGAATTTTCCCCAATGGGATTTTCCCATGTATTTTACCAGAAAATGTACATTAGGATGGCTCAAAACGCGTCCCCACTGCTAACCATACCGATGGGCTCTGAATCCAAGGGCAGTGTCGGTTTTGCTCTGCGAATTCATGGGGAGCTAACAATAACCCTAAGTGGAATTTTCCCCAATGGGATTTTCCCATGTATTTTGCCAGGAAATGTACATACAACAGGCTCAAAAGGCGTCCACCCTCCTAACCATACCGATGGGCTCTGAATCCAATGGCAGTGTCGGTTTTCCTCTACGAATTCATGGGGAGCTAACCCTAACCCTAAGTGGAATTTTCCCCAATGGGATTTTCCCATGTATTTTGCCAGGAAATGTACATAAGGCAGGCTCAAAAGGCATCCCTCCTCCTAACCATACCGATGGGCTCTGAATCCAATGGCAGTGTCGGTTTTGCTCTACGAATTAATGGGGAGCTAACCATAACCCTAAGTGGAATTTTCCCCAATGGGATTTTCCCATGTATTTTGCCAGGAAATGTACATAGAACAGGCTCAAAAGGCGTCCCCCCTCCTAACCATACCGATGGGCTCTGAATCCAATGGCAGTGTCGGTTTTGCTCTACGAATTCATGGGGAGCTAACCATAACCCTAAGTGGAATTTTCCCCAATGGGATTTTCCCATGTATTTTGCCAGGAAATGTACATAAGGCAGGCTCAAAACGCGTCCCCACTCCTAACCATACCGATGGGCTCTGAATCCAATGGCAGTGTCGGTTTTGCTCTACGAATTAATGGGGAGCTAACCATAACCCTAAGTGGAATTTTCCCCAATGGGATTTTCCCATGTATTTTGCCAGGAAATGTACATACAACAGGCTCAAAAGGCGTCCCCCCTCCTAACCATACCGATGGGCTCTGAATCCAATGGCAGTGTCGGTTTTGCTCTACGAATTCATGGGGAGCTAACCATAACCCTAAGTGGAATTTTCCCCAATGGGATTTTCCCATGTATTTTGCCAGGAAATGTACATAAGGCAGGCTCAAAACGCGTCCCCACTCCTAACCATACCGATGGGCTCTGAATCCAATGGCAGTGTCAGTTTTGCTCTGCGAATTCATAGGGAGCTTACCCTAACCCTAAGTGGAATTTTCCCCAATGGGGTTTTCCCATGTATTTTGCCAGGAAATGTACATAAGACAGGCTCAAAAGGCGTTCCCCCCTCCTAACCATCCCGATGGGCTCTGAATCCAATGGCAGTGTCAGTTTTGCTCTACGAATTCATGGGGTGCTAACCCTAACCCTAAGTGGAATTTTCCCCAATGGGATTTTCCCATGTATTTTGCCAGGAAATGTACATAAGGCAGGCTCAAAAGGCATCCCCCCTCCTAACCATACCGATGGGCTCTGAATCCAATGGCACTATCGGTTTTGCTCTACGAATTCATGGGGAGCTAACCCTAACCCTAAGTGGAATTTTCCCCAATGGGAATTTCCCATGTATTTTGCCAGGAAATGTACATCAGTCCGCCTCAAAAGGCGTCCCCCCTCCTAACAATACCGATGGGCTCTGAATCCAATGGCAGTTTCTATTTTGCTTTACGAATTCATGGGGAGCTAACCCTAACCCTATGTGAAAATTTCCCCAATGGGATTTTCCCATGTATTTTGCCAGGAAATGTACATAAGGCTGGCTCAAAAGGCGTCCCCCCTCCTAACCATTGGGAAAAATTCCACTTAGGATTAGGGTTAGATCCCCATGAATTTGTAGAGCAAAACCGACACTGCCATTGGATTCAGAGCCCATCGGCATGGTTAGGAGGGGGGACGCGTTTTGAGCCTGTCTTATGTACATTTCCTGGCAAAATACATGGGAAAATCCCATTGGGGAAAATTCCACGTAGGGTTAGGGTTAGCTCCCCATGAATTCGCAGAGCAAAACCGACACTGCCATTGGATTCAGAGCCCATCATACCGAGTTAGGAGGGGGGACACCTTTTGAGCCGGCCTTATGTACATTTTCTGGTAAAATACATGGGTAAATCCCATTGGGGAAAATTCCACTTAGGGTTAGGGTTAGCTCCACATGAATTCGTAGAGCAAAACTGACATTGCTATTGGATTCAGAGCCCATCGGTATAGTTAGGAGGGGAGACAACTTTTGAGCCTGCCTTATGTACATTTTTGTATTTTGCCAGGAAATGTACATAAGGCCGAATCGAAAGGCGTCCCCCATCCTAACCATACCGATGGGCTCTGAATGCAATGGCAGTGTCGGATTTGCTCTGTGAATTCATGGGGAGCTAACCCTAACCCTAAGTGGAATTTTCCACAATGAGATTTTCCCATGTATTTTGCCAGGATATGTACATAAGGCCGGCTCAAAAGGTGTCCCCCCTCCTAACTATATCGATGGGCTCTGAATCCAATGGCAGTGTCGGTTTTGCTCTATGAAATCATGGGGAGCTAACCCTAACCCTAAGTGGAATTTTCCCCAATGGGATTTTCCCATGTATTTTGCCAGGAAATGTACATAAGACAGGCTCAAAAGGCGTCCCCCCTCCTAACCATACCGATGGGCTCTGAATCCAATAGCAGTGTCAGTTTTGCTCTACGAATTCATGGGGAGGTAACCCTAACCCTAAGTGGAATTTTCCCCAATGGGATTTTCCCATGTATTTTGCCAGGAAATGTACATAAGACCGGCTCAAAAGGCGTCCCCCCTCCTAACCATACCGATGGGCTCTGAATCCAATGGCAGTGTCGGTTTTGCTCTACGAATTCATGGGGAGCTAACCCTAACCCTAAGTGGAATTTTCCCCAATGGGATTTTCCCATGTATTTTGCCAGGAAATGTACATAAGGCCGGCTCAAAAGGCGTCCCCCCTCCTAACCATACCGATGGGCTCTGAATCCAATGGCAGTGTCGGTTTTGCTCTACGAATTAATGGGGAGCTAACCCTAACCCTAAGTGGAATTTTCCCCAATGGGACTTTCCCATGTATTTTACCAGAAAATGTACATAAGGACGGCTCAAAAGGCATCCCCACTCCTAACCATTCCGATGGGCTCTGAATCCAATGGCAGTGTCCGTTTTGCTCTGCGAATTCATAGGGAGCTTACCCTAACCCTAAGTGGAATTTTCCCCAATGGGGTTTTCCCATGTATTTTGCCAGGAAATGTACATAAGACAGGCTCAAAAGGCGTTCCCCCCTCCTAACCATCCCGATGGGCTCTGAATCCAATGGCTGTGTCGGTTTTGCTCTACGAATTCATGGGGAGCTAACCCTAACCCTAAGTGGAATTTTCCCCAATGGGAATTTCCCATGTATTTTGCCAGGAAATGTACATAAGTCCGCCTCAAAAGGCGTCCCCCCTCCTAACAATACCGATGGGCTCTGAATCCAATGGCAGTTTCTATTTTGCTCTACGAATTAATGGGGAGCTAACCCTAACCCTAAGTGGAATTTTCCCCAATGGGATTTTCCCATGTATTTTACCAGAAAATATACATTAGGATGGCTCAAAACGCGTCCCCACTGCTAACCATACCGATGGGCTCTGAATCCAATGGCAGTGTCGGTTTTGCTCTACGAATTCATGGGGAGCTAACCCTAACCCTAAGTGGAATTTTCCCCAATGGGATTTTCCCATGTATTTTGCCAGGAAATGTACATTAGGATGGCTCAAAACGCGTCCCCACTGCTAACCATACCGATGGGCTCTGAATCCAATGGCAGTGTCGGTTTTGCTCTGCGAATTCATGGGGAGCTAACCCTAACCCTAAGTGGAATTTTCCCCAATGGGATTTTCCCATGTATTTTGCCAGGAAATGTACATAAGGCAGGCTCAAAAGGCATCCCCCCTCCTAACCATACCAATGGGCTCTGAATCCAATGGCTGTGTCGGTTTTGCTCTACGAATTCATGGGGAGCTAACCCTAACCCTAAGTGGAATTTTCCCCAATGGGAATTTCCCATGTATTTTGCCAGGAAATGTACATAAGTCCGCCTCAAAAGGCGTCCCCCCTCCTAACAATACCGATGGGCTCTGAATCCAATGGCAGTTTCTATTTTGCTCTACGAATTAATGGGGAGCTAACCCTAACCCTAAGTGGAATTTTCCCCAATGGGATTTTCCCATGTATTTTACCAGAAAATATACATTAGGATGGCTCAAAACGCGTCCCCACTGCTAACCATACCGATGGGCTCTGAATCCAATGGCAGTGTCGGTTTTGCTCTACGAATTCATGGGGAGCTAAACCTAACCCTAAGTGGAATTTTCCCCAATGGGATTTTCCCATGTATTTTGCCAGGAAATGTACATAAGGCAGGCTCAAAAGGCGTCCACACTCCTAACCATACCGATGGGCTCTGAATCCAATGGCAGTGTCGGTTTTGCTCTGCGAATTCATAGGGAGCTTACCCTAACCCTAAGTGGAATTTTCCCCAATGGGGTTTTCCCATGTATTTTGCCAGGAAATGTACATAAGTCCGCCTCAAAAGGCGTCCCCCCTCCTAACAATACCGATGGGCTCTGAATCCAATGGCAGTTTCTATTTTGCTCTACGAATTAATGGGGAGCTAACCCTAACCCTAAGTGGAATTTTCCCCAATGGGATTTTCCCATGTATTTTACCACAAAATGTACATTAGGATGGCTCAAAATGCGTCCCCACTGCTAACCATACCGATGGGCTCTGAATCCAATGGCAGTGTCGGTTTTGCTCTGCGAATTCATGGGGAGCTAACCATAACCCTAAGTGGAATTTTCCCCAATGGGAATTTCCCATGTATTTTGCCAGGAAATGTACATAAGTCCGCCTCAAAAGGCGTCCCCCCTCCTAACAATACCGATGGGCTCTGAATCCAATGGCAGTTTCTATTTTGCTCTACGAATTAATGGGGAGCTAACCCTAACCCTAAGTGGAATTTTCCCCAATGGGATTTTCCCATGTATTTTACCAGAAAATGTACATTAGGATGGCTCAAAACGCGTCCCCACTGCTAACCATACCAATGGGCTCTGAATCCAATGGCAGTGTCGGTTTTGCTCTACGAATTCATGGGGAGCTAACCCTAACCCTAAGTGGAATTTTCCCCAATGGGATTTTCCTATGTATTTTGCCAGGAAATGTACATAAGGCAGGCTCAAAAGGCGTCCCCACTCCTAACCATACCGATGGGCTCTGAATCCAATGGCAGTGTCGGTTTTGCTCTGCGAATTCATAGGGAGCTTACCCTAACCCTAAGTGGAATTTTCCCCAATGGGGTTTTCCCATGTATTTTGCCAGGAAATGTACATAAGACAGGCTCAAAAGGCGTTCCCCCCTCCTAACCATCCCGATGGGCTCTGAATCCAATGGCAGTGTCAGTTTTGCTCTACGAATTCATGGGGTGCTAACCCTAACCCTAAGTGGAATTTTCCCCAATGGGATTTTCCCATGTATTTTGCCAGGAAATGTACATAAGGCAGGCTCAAAAGGCATCCCCCCTCCTAACCATACCGATGGGCTCTGAATCCAATGGCAGTGTCGGTTTTGCTCTACGAATTCATGGGGAGCTAACCCTAACCCTAAGTGGAATTTTCCCCAATTGGAATTTCCCATGTATTTTGCCAGGAAATGTACATAAGTCTGCCTCAAAAGGCGTCCCCCCTCCTAACAATACCGATGGGCTCTGAATCCAATGGCAGTTTCTATTTTGCTCTACGAATTAATGGGGAGCTAACCCTAACCCTATTTTCCCCAATGGGATTTTCCCATGCATTTTACCAGAAAATGTACATTAGGATGGCTCAAAACGCGTCCCCACTGCTAACCATACCGATGGGCTCTGAATCCAATGGCAGTGTCGGTTTTGCTCTACGAATTCATGGGGAGCTAATCATAACCCTAAGTGGAATTTTCCCCAATGGGATTTTCCCATGTATTTTGCCAAGAAATGTACATACAACAGGCTCAAAAGACGTCCCCCCTCCTAACCATACCGATGGGCTCTGAATCGAATGGCCGTGTCGGTTTTGCTCTACGAATTCATGGGGAGCTAACCCTAACCCTAAGTGGAATTTTCCCCAATGGGATTTTCCCATGTATTTTGCCAGGAAATGTACATAAGGCAGGCTCAAAAGGCGTCCCCACTCCTAACCATACCGATGGGCTCTGAATCCAATGGCAGTGTTGGTTTTGCTCTGCGAATTCATAGGGAGCTTACCCTAAACCTAAGTGGAATTTTCCCCAATGGGGTTTTCCCATGTATTTTGCCAGGAAATTTACATAAGACAGGCTCAAAAGGCGTTCCCCCCTCCTAACCATCCTGATGGGCTCTGAATCCAATGGCAGTGTCAGTTTTGCTCTACGAATTCATGGGGTGCTAACCCTAACCCTAAGTGGAATTTTCCCCAATGGGATTTTCCCATGTATTTTGCCAGGAAATGTACATAAGGCAGGCTCAAAAGGCATCCCCCCTCCAACCATACCGATGGGCTCTGAATCCAATGGCACTGTCGGTTTTGCTCTACGAATTCATGGGGAGCTAACCCTAACCCTAAGTGGAATTTTCCCCAATGGGAATTTCCCATGTATTTTGCCAGGAAATGTACATAAGTCCGCCTCAAAAGGCGTCCCCCCTCCTAACAATACCGATGGGCTCTGAATCCAATGGCAGTTTCTATTTTGCTTTACCAATTCATGGGGAGCTAACCCTAACCCTATGTGAAAATTTCGCCAATGGGATTTTCCCATGTATTTTGCCAGGAAATGTACATAAGGCCGGCTCAAAAGGCGTCCCCCCTCCTAACCATACCGATGGGCTCTGAATCCAATGGCAGTGTCGGTTTTGCTCTACGAGTTAATGGGGAGCTAACCCTAACACTATGTGGAATTTTCCCCAATGGGATTTTCCCATGTATTTTACCAGAAAATGTACATTAGGATGGCTCAAAACGCGTCCCCACTGCTAACCATACCGATGGGCTCTGAATCCAAGGGCAGTGTCGGTTTTGCTCTGCGAATTCATGGGGAGCTAACCATAACCCTAAGTGGAATTTTCCCCAATGGGATTTTCCCATGTATTTTGCCAGGAAATGTACATACAACAGGCTCAAAAGGCGTCCACCCTCCTAACCATACCGATGGGCTCTGAATCCAATGGCAGTGTCGGTTTTGCTCTACGAATTCATGGGGAGCTAACCC
Organism: Natrix helvetica; assembly: GCF_964273705.1. Classification (NCBI taxonomy): domain Eukaryota; kingdom Metazoa; phylum Chordata; class Lepidosauria; order Squamata; family Natricidae; genus Natrix; species Natrix helvetica. The sequence goes on from NC_138553.1 coordinate 16,890,338, forward strand.
TAACCCTAAGTGGAATTTTCCCCAATGGGATTTTCCCATGTATTTTGCCAGGAAATGTACATAAGGCAGGCTCAAAAGGCATCCCTCCTCCTAACCATACCGATGGGCTCTGAATCCAATGGCAGTGTCGGTTTTGCTCTACGAATTCATGGGGAGCTAACCCTAACCCTAAGTGGAATTTTCCCCAATGGGATTTTCCCATGTATTTTGCCACGAAATGTACATAAGGCCGGCTCAAAAGGCGTCCCCCCTCCTAACCATACCGATGGGCTCTAAATCCAATGTCAGTGTCGGTTTTGCTCTTCGAATTCATGGGGAGATAACCCTAACCCTAAGTGGAATTTTCCCCAATGGGATTTTCCCATGTATTTTGCCAGGAAATGTACATAAGGCAGGCTCAAAAGGCATCCCCCCTCCTAACCATACCGATGGGCTCTGAATCCAATGGCAGTGTCGGTTTTGCTCTATGAATTCATGGGGAGCTAACCCTAACCCTAAGTGGAATTTTCCCCAATGGGAATTTCCCATGTATTTTGCCTGGAAATGTACATAAGGCAGGCTCAAAAGGCGTCCCCACTCCTAACCATACCGATGGGCTCTGAATCCAATGGCAGTGTCGGTTTTGCTCTGCGAATTCATAGGGAGCTTACCCTAACCCTAAGTGGAATTTTCCCCAATGGGGTTTTCCCATGTATTTTGCCAGAAATGTACATAAGACAGGCTCAAAAGGCGTTCCCCCCTCCTAACCATCCCGATGGGCTCTGAATCCAATGGCAGTGTCAGTTTTGCTCTACGAATTCATGGGGTGCTAACCCTAACCCTAAGTGGAATTTTCCCCAATGGGATTTTCCCATGTATTTTGCCAGGAAATGTACATAAGGCAGGCTCAAAAGGCATCCCCCCTCCTAACCATACCGATGGGCTCTGAATCCAATGGCAGTGTCAGTTTTGCTCTACGAATTCATGGGGAGCTAACCCTAACCCTAAGTGGAATTTTCCCCAATGGGAATTTCCCATGTATTTTGCCAGGAAATGTACATAAGTCCGCCTCAAAAGGCGTCCCCCCTCCTAACAATACCGATGGGCTCTGAATCCAATGGCAGTTTCTATTTTGCTTTACGAATTCATGGGGAGCTAACCCTAACCCTATGTGAAAATTTCCCCAATGGGATTTTCCCATGTATTTTGCCAGGAAATGTACATAAGGCCGGCTCAAAAGGCGTCCCCCCTCCTAACCATACCGATGGGCTCTGAATCCAATGGCAGTGTCGGTTTTGCTCTACGAGTTAATGGGGAGCTAACCCTAACCCTAAGTGGAATTTTCCCCAATGGGATTTTCCCATGTATTTTACCAGAAAATGTACATTAGGATGGCTCAAAACGCGTCCCCACTGCTAACCATACCGATGGGCTCTGAATCCAAGGGCAGTGTCGGTTTTGCTCTGCGAATTCATGGGGAGCTAACCATAACCCTAAGTGGAATTTTCCCCAATGGGATTTTCCCATGTATTTTGCCAGGAAATGTACATACAACAGGCTCAAAAGGCGTCCACCCTCCTAACTATATCGATGGGCTCTGAATCCAATGGCAGTGTCGGTTTTGCTCTATGAAATCATGGGGAGCTAACCCTAACCCTAAGTGGAATTTTCCCCAATGGGATTTTCCCATGTATTTTGCCAGGAAATGTACATAAGGCAGGCTCAAAAGGCATCCCCCCTCCTAACCATACCGATGGGCTCTGAATCCAATGGCAGTGTCGGTTTTGCTCTATGAATTCATGGGGAGCTAACCCTAACCCTAAGTGGAATTTTCCCCAATGGGAATTTCCCATGTATTTTGCCTGGAAATGTACATAAGGCAGGCTCAAAAGGCGTCCCCACTCCTAACCATACCGATGGGCTCTGAATCCAATGGCAGTGTCGGTTTTGCTCTGCGAATTCATAGGGAGCTTACCCTAACCCTAAGTGGAATTTTCCCCAATGGGGTTTTCCCATGTATTTTGCCAGAAATGTACATAAGACAGGCTCAAAAGGCGTTCCCCCCTCCTAACCATCCCGATGGGCTCTGAATCCAATGGCAGTGTCAGTTTTGCTCTACGAATTCATGGGGTGCTAACCCTAACCCTAAGTGGAATTTTCCCCAATGGGATTTTCCCATGTATTTTGCCAGGAAATGTACATAAGGCAGGCTCAAAAGGCATCCCCCCTCCTAACCATACCGATGGGCTCTGAATCCAATGGCAGTGTCAGTTTTGCTCTACGAATTCATGGGGAGCTAACCCTAACCCTAAGTGGAATTTTCCCCAATGGGAATTTCCCATGTATTTTGCCAGGAAATGTACATAAGTCCGCCTCAAAAGGCGTCCCCCCTCCTAACAATACCGATGGGCTCTGAATCCAATGGCAGTTTCTATTTTGCTTTACGAATTCATGGGGAGCTAACCCTAACCCTATGTGAAAATTTCCCCAATGGGATTTTCCCATGTATTTTGCCAGGAAATGTACATAAGGCCGGCTCAAAAGGCGTCCCCCCTCCTAACCATACCGATGGGCTCTGAATCCAATGGCAGTGTCGGTTTTGCTCTACGAGTTAATGGGGAGCTAACCCTAACCCTAAGTGGAATTTTCCCCAATGGGATTTTCCCATGTATTTTACCAGAAAATGTACATTAGGATGGCTCAAAACGCGTCCCCACTGCTAACCATACCGATGGGCTCTGAATCCAAGGGCAGTGTCGGTTTTGCTCTGCGAATTCATGGGGAGCTAACCATAACCCTAAGTGGAATTTTCCCCAATGGGATTTTCCCATGTATTTTGCCAGGAAATGTACATACAACAGGCTCAAAAGGCGTCCACCCTCCTAACCATACCGATGGGCTCTGAATCCAATGGCAGTGTCGGTTTTGCTCTACGAATTCATGGGGAGCTAACCCTAACCCTAAGTGGAATTTTCCCCAATGGGATTTTCCCATGTATTTTGCCAGGAAATGTACATAAGGCAGGCTCAAAAGGCATCCCTCCTCCTAACCATACCGATGGGCTCTGAATCCAATGGCAGTGTCGGTTTTGCTCTGCGAATTCATAGGGAGCTTACCCTAACCCTAAGTGGAATTTTCCCCAATGGGGTTTTCCCATGTATTTTGCCAGAAATGTACATAAGACAGGCTCAAAAGGCGTTCCCCCCTCCTAACCATCCCGATGGGCTCTGAATCCAATGGCAGTGTCAGTTTTGCTCTAAGAATTCATGGGGTGCTAACCCTAACCCTAAGTGGAATTTTCCCCAATGGGATTTTCCCATGTATTTTGCCAGGAAATGTACATAAGGCAGGCTCAAAAGGCATCCTCCTAACCATACCGATGGGCTCTGAATCCAATGGCAGTGTCAGTTTTGCTCTACGAATTCATGGGGAGCTAACCCTAACCCTAAGTGGAATTTTCCCCAATGGGAATTTCCCATGTATTTTGCCAGGAAATGTACATAAGTCCGCCTCAAAAGGCGTCCCCCCTCCTAACAATACCGATGGGCTCTGAATCCAATGGCAGTTTCTATTTTACTTTACGAATTCATGGGGAGCTAATCCTAACCCTAAGTGGAATTTTCCCCAAAGGGATTTTCCCATGTATTTTGCCAGGAAATGTATATAAGGCAGGCTCAAAAGGCGTCCCACTGCTAACCATACCGATGGGCTCTGAATCCAATGGCAGTGTCGGTTTTGCTCTACGAATTCATGGGGAGCTAACCCTAACCCTAAGTGGAATTTTCCCCAATGGGATTTTCCCATGTATTTTACCAGAAAATGTACATTAGGATGGCTCAAAACGCGTCCCCACTGCTAACCATACCGATGGGCTCTGAATCCAAGGGCAGTGTCGGTTTTGCTCTGCGAATTCATGGGGAGCTAACCATAACCCTAAGTGGAATTTTCCCCAATGGGATTTTCCCATGTATTTTGCCAGGAAATGTACATACAACAGGCTCAAAAGGCGTCCACCCTCCTAACCATACCGATGGGCTCTGAATCCAATGGCAGTGTCGGTTTTGCTCTACGAATTCATGGGGAGCTAACCCTAACCCTAAGTGGAATTTTCCCCAATGGGATTTTCCCATGTATTTTGCCAGGAAATGTACATAAGGCAGGCTCAAAAGGCATCCCTCCTCCTAACCATACCGATGGGCTCTGAATCCAATGGCAGTGTCGGTTTTGCTCTACGAATTCATGGGGAGCTAACCCTAACCCTAAGTGGAATTTTCCCCAATGGGATTTTCCCATGTATTTTGCCAGGAAATGTACATAAGGCCGGCTCAAAAGGCGTCCCCCCTCCTAACCATACCGGTGGGCTCTGAATCCAATGGCAGTGTCGGTTTTGCTCTACGAATTCATGGGGAGCTAACCATAACCCTAAGTGGAATTTTCCCCAATGGGATTTTCCCATGTATTTTGCCAGGAAATGTACATAAGCCAGGCTCAAAAGGCGTCCCCACTCCTAACCATACCGATGGGCTCTGAATCCAATGGCAGTGTCAGTTTTGCTCTGCGAATTCATAGGGAGCTTACCCTAACCCTAAGTGGAATTTTCCCCAATGGGGTTTTCCCATGTATTTTGCCAGGAAATGTACATAAGACAGGCTCAAAAGGCGTTCCCCCCTCCTAACCATCCCGATGGGCTCTGAATCCAATGGCAGTGTCAGTTTTGCTCTACGAATTCATGGGGTGCTAACCCTAACCCTAAGTGGAATTTTCCCCAATGGGATTTTCCCATGTATTTTGCCAGGAAATGTACATAAGGCAGGCTCAAAAGGCATCCCCCCTCCTAACCATACCGATGGGCTCTGAATCCAATGGCACTGTCGGTTTTGCTCTACGAATTCATGGGGAGCTAACCCTAACCCTAAGTGGAATTTTCGCCAATGGGAATTTCCCATGTATTTTGCCAGGAAATGTACATAAGTCCGCCTCAAAAGGCGTCCCCCCTCCTAACAATACCCTTGGGCTCTGAATCCAATGGCAGTTTCTATTTTGCTTTACGAATTCATGGGGAGCTAACCCTAACCCTATGTGAAAATTTCCCCAATGAGATTTTCCCATGTATTTTGCCAGGAAATGTACATAAGGCCGGCTCAAAAGGCGTCCCCCCTCCTAACCATTGGGAAAAATTCCACTTAGGGTTAGGGTTAGCTCCCCATGAATTTGTAGAGCAAAACCGACACTGCCATTGGATTCAGAGCCCATTGGCATGGTTAGGAGGGGGGACGCGTTTTGAGCCTGTCTTATGTACATTTCCTGGCAAAATACATGGGAAAATCCCATTGGGGAAAATTCCACGTAGGGTTAGGGTTAGCTCCCCATGAATTCGCAGAGCAAAACCGACACAGCCATTGGATTCAGAGCCCATCATAGCGAGTTAGGAGGGGGGACGCCTTTTGAGCCGGCCTTATGTACATTTTCTGGTAAAATACATGGGAAAATCCCATTGGCGAAAATTCCACTTAGGGTTAGGGTTAGCTCCACATGAATTCGTAGAGCAAAACTGACATTGCTATTGGATTCAGAGCCCATCGGTATAGTTAGGAGGGGGGACAACTTTTGAGCCTGCCTTATGTACATTTATGTATTTTGCCAGGAAATGTACATAAGGCCGAATCGAAAGGCGTCCCCCATCCTAACCATACCGATGGGCTCTGAATGCAATGGCAGTGTCGGTTTTGCTCTGTGAATTCATGGGGAGCTAACCCTAACCCTAAGTGGAATTTTCCACAATGAGATTATCCCATGTATTTTGCCAGGAAATGTACATAAGACCGGCTCAAAAGGCGTCCCCCCTCCTAACCATACTGATGGGCTCTGAATCCAATGGCAGTGTCGGTTTTGCTCTGCGAATTCATGGGGAGCTAACCATAACCCTAAGTGGAATTTTCCCCAATGGGATTTACCCATGTATTTTGCCAGGAAATATACATAGGTCCGCCTCAAATGGTGTCCCCCCACCTAACTATATCGATGGGCTCTGAATCCAATGGCAGTGTCAGTTTTGCTCTACGAATTCATGGGGAGCTAACCCTAACCCTAAGTGGAATTTTCCCCAATCCGATTTTCCCATGTATTTTATTAGGAAATGTACATAAGGCCGGCTCAAAAGGCGTCCCCCCTCCTCACCATACCGATGGGTCTGAATCCAATGGCAGTGTCGGTTTCGCTCTACGAATTCATGGGGAGCTAACCCTAACCCTATGTGAAAATTTCCCCAATGGGATTTTCCCATGTATTTTGCCAGGAAATGTACATAAGGCCGGCTCAAAAGGTGTCCCCCCTCCTACCGATTGGGAATAATTCCACTTAGGGTTAGGGTTAGCTCCCCATGAATTTGTAGAGCAAAACCGACACTGCCATTGGATTCAGAGCCCATCGGCATGGTTAGGAGGGGGGACGCGTTTTGAGCCTGTCTTATGTACATTTCCTGGCAAAATAGATGTGAAAATCCCATTGGGGAAAATTCCACGTAGGGTTAGGGTTAGCTCCCCATGAATTCGCAGAGCAAAACCGACACTGCCATTGGATTCAGAGCCCATCGGTATGGTTAGGAGGGGGGACGCCTTTTGAGCCGGCCTTATGTACATTTATGTATTTTGCCAGGAAATGTACATAAGGCCGAATTGAAAGGCGTCCCACATCCTAACCATACCGATAGGCTCTGAATCCAATGGCAGTGTCGGTTTTGCTCTACGAATTAATGGGGAGCTAACCCTAACCCTAAGTGGAATTTTCCCCAATGGGATTTTCCCATGTATTTTGCCAGGAAATGTACATAAGGCAGGCTCAAAAGGCGTCCCCCCTCCTAACCATACCGATGGGCTCTGAATCCAATGGCAGTTTCTGTTTTGCTCTACGAATTAATGGGGAGCTAACCCTAACCCTAAGTGGAATTTTCCCCAATGGGATTTTCCCATGTATTTTACCAGAAAATGTACATTAGGATGGCTCAAAACGCGTCCCCACTGCTAACCATACCGATGGGCTCTGAATCCAATGGCAGTGTCGGTTTTGCTCTACGAATTCATGGGGAGCTAATCGTAACCCTAAGTGGAATTTTCCCCAATGGGATTTTCCAATGTATTTTGCCAGGAAATGTACATACAACAGGCTCAAAAGGCGTCCCCCCTCCTAACCATACCGATGGGCTCTGAATCCAATGGCAGTGTCGGTTTTGCTCTACGAATTCATGGGGAGCTAACCCTAACCCTAAGTGGAATTTTCCCCAATGGGATTTTCCCATGTATTTTGCCAGGAAATGTACATAAGGCAGGCTCAAAAGGCGTCCCCACTCCTAACCATACCGATGGGCTCTGAATCCAATGGCAGTGTCGGTTTTGCTCTGCGAATTCATAGGGAGCTTACCCTAACCCTAAGTGGAATTTTCCCCAATGGGGTTTTCCCATGTATTTTGCCAGGAAATGTACATAAGACAGGCTCAAAAGGCGTTCCCCCCAACTAACCATCCCGATGGGCTCTGAATCCAATGGCAGTGTCAGTTTTGCTCTACGAATTCATGGGGTGCTAACCCTAACCCTAAGTGGAATTTTCCACAATGGGATTTTCCCATGTATTTTGCCAGGAAATGTACATAAGGCAGGCTCAAAAGGCATCCCCCCTCCTAACCATAGCGATGGGCTCTGAATCCAATGGCAGTGTCGGTTTTGCTCTACGAATTCATGGGGAGCTAACCCTAACCCTAAGTGGAATTTTCCCCAATGGGAATTTCCCATGTATTTTGCCAGGAAATGTACATAAGTCCGCCTCAAAAGGCGTCCCCCCTCCTAACAATACCGATGGGCTCTGAATCCAATGGCAGTTTCTATTTTGCTTTACGAATTCATGGGGAGCTAACCCTAACCCTATGTGAAAATTTCGCCAATAGGATTTTCCCATGTATTTTGCCAGGAAATGTACATAAGGCCGGCTCAAAAGGCGTCCCCCCTCCTAACCATACCGATGGGCTCTAAATCCAATGGCAGTGTCGGTTTTGCTCTACGAGTTAATGGGGAGCTAACCCTAACCCTAAGTGGAATTTTCCCCAATGGGATTTTCCCATGTATTTTACCAGAAAATGTACATTAGGATGGCTCAAAACGCGTCCCCACTGCTAACCATACCGATGGGCTCTGAATCCAAGGGCAGTGTCGGTTTTGCTCTGCGAATTCATGGGGAGCTAACAATAACCCTAAGTGGAATTTTCCCCAATGGGATTTTCCCATGTATTTTGCCAGGAAATGTACATACAACAGGCTCAAAAGGCGTCCACCCTCCTAACCATACCGATGGGCTCTGAATCCAATGGCAGTGTCGGTTTTCCTCTACGAATTCATGGGGAGCTAACCCTAACCCTAAGTGGAATTTTCCCCAATGGGATTTTCCCATGTATTTTGCCAGGAAATGTACATAAGGCAGGCTCAAAAGGCATCCCTCCTCCTAACCATACCGATGGGCTCTGAATCCAATGGCAGTGTCGGTTTTGCTCTACGAATTAATGGGGAGCTAACCCTAACCCTAAGTGGAATTTTCCCCAATGGGATTTTCCCATGTATTTTACCAGAAAATGTACATTAGGATGGCTCAAAACCCGTCCCCACTGCTAACCATACCGATGGGCTCTGAATCGAATGGCAGTGTCGGTTTTGCTCTGCGAATTCATGGGGAGCTAACCATAACCCTAAGTGGAATTTTCCCCAAAGGGATTTTCCCATGTATTTTGCCAGGAAATGTACATACAACAGGCTCAAAAGGCGTCCCCCCTCCTAACCATACCGATGGGCTCTGAATCCAATGGCAGTGTCGGTTTTGCTCTACGAATTCATGGGGAGCTAACCCTAACCCTAAGTGGAATTTTCCCCAATGGGATTTTCCCATGTATTTTGCCAGGAAATGTACATAAGGCAGGCTCAAAAGGCGTCCCCCCTCCTAACCATGCCGATGGGCTCTGAATCCAATGGCAGTGTCGGTTTTGCTCTACAAATTCATGGGGAGCTAACCCTAACCCTAAGTGGAATTTTTCCCAATGGTTAGGAGGGGGGACGCCTTTTGAGCCTGCCTTATGTACATTTCCTGGCAAAATACATGGGAAAATCCCATTGGGGAAAATTCCACTTAGGGTTAGGGTTAGCACCCCATGAATTCGTAGAGCAAAACTGACACTGCCATTGGATTCAGAGCCCATCGGGATGGTTAGGAGGGGGGAACGCCTTTTGAGCCTGTCTTATGTACATTTCTGGCAAAATACATGGGAAAACCCCATTGGGGAAAATTCCACTTAGGGTTAGGGTAAGCTCCCTATGAATTCGCAGAGCAAAACCGACACTGCCATTGGATTCAGAGCCCATCGGCATGGTTAGGAGGGGGGACGCGTTTTGAGCCTGTCTTATGTACATTTCCTGGCAAAATACATGTGAAAATCCCATTGTGGAAAATTCCACGTAGGGTTAGGGTTAGCTCCCCATGAATTCGCAGAGCAAAACCGACACTGCCATTGGATTCAGAGCCCATCGGTATGGTTAGGAGGGGGTATGCCTTTTGAGCCGGCCTTATGTACATTTATGTATTTTGCCAGGAAATGTACATAAGGCCGAATTGAAAGGCGTCCCACATCCTAACCACACCGATAGGCTCTGAATCCAATGGCAGTGTCGGTTTTGCTCTACGAATTAATGGGGAGCTAACCCTAACCCTAAGTGGAATTTTCCCCAATGGGATTTTCCCATGTATTTTGCCAGGAAATGTACATAAGACAGGCTCAAAAGGCGTCCCCCCCTCCTAACCATCCCGATGGGCTCTGAATCCAATCGCAGTGTCAGTTTTGCTCTACGAATTCATGGGGTGCTAACCCTAACCCTAAGTGGAATTTTCCCCAATGGGATTTTCCCATGTATTTTGCCAGGAAATGTACATAAGGCAGGCTCAAAAGGCATCCCCCCTCCTAACCATACCGATGGGCTCTGAATCCAATGGCAGTGTCGGTTTTGCTCTACGAATTCATGGGGAGCTAACCCTAACCCTAAGTGGAATTTTCCCCAATGGGAATTTCCCATGTATTTTGCCACGAAATGTACATAAGTCCGCCTCAAAAGGCGTCCCCCCTCCTAACAATACCGATGGGCTCTGAATCCAATGGCAGTTTCTGTTTTGCTCTACGAATTAATGGGGAGCTAACCCTAACCCTAAGTGGAATTTTCCCCAATGGGATTTTCCCATGTATTTTACCAGAAAATGTACATTAGGATGGCTCAAAACGCGTCCCCACTGCTAACCATACCGATGGGCTCTGAATCCAATGGCAGTTTCTATTTTGCTTTACGAATTCATGGGGAGCTAACCCTAACCCTATGTGAAAATTTCGCCAATGGGATTTTCCCATGTATTTTGCCAGGAAATGTACATAAGGCCGGCTCAAAAGGCGTCCCCCCTCCTAACCATACCGATGGGCTCTAAATCCAATGGCAGTGTCGGTTTTGCTCTACGAGTTAATGGGGAGCTAACCCTAACCCTAAGTGGAATTTTCCCCAATGGGATTTTCCCATGTATTTTACCAGAAAATGTACATTAGGATGGCTCAAAACGCGTCCCCACTGCTAACCATACCGATGGGCTCTGAATCCAAGGGCAGTGTCGGTTTTGCTCTGCGAATTCATGGGGAGCTAACAATAACCCTAAGTGGAATTTTCCCCAATGGGATTTTCCCATGTATTTTGCCAGGAAATGTACATACAACAGGCTCAAAAGGCGTCCACCCTCCTAACCATACCGATGGGCTCTGAATCCAATGGCAGTGTCGGTTTTCCTCTACGAATTCATGGGGAGCTAACCCTAACCCTAAGTGGAATTTTCCCCAATGGGATTTTCCCATGTATTTTGCCAGGAAATGTACATAAGGCAGGCTCAAAAGGCATCCCTCCTCCTAACCATACCGATGGGCTCTGAATCCAATGGCAGTGTCGGTTTTGCTCTACGAATTAATGGGGAGCTAACCCTAACCCTAAGTGGAATTTTCCCCAATGGGATTTTCCCATGTATTTTACCAGAAAATGTACATTAGGATGGCTCAAAACCCGTCCCCACTGCTAACCATACCGATGGGCTCTGAATCGAATGGCAGTGTCGGTTTTGCTCTGCGAATTCATGGGGAGCTAACCATAACCCTAAGTGGAATTTTCCCCAAAGGGATTTTCCCATGTATTTTGCCAGGAAATGTACATACAACAGGCTCAAAAGGCGTCCCCCCTCCTAACCATACCGATGGGCTCTGAATCCAATGGCAGTGTCGGTTTTGCTCTACGAATTCATGGGGAGCTAACCCTAACCCTAAGTGGAATTTTCCCCAATGGGATTTTCCCATGTATTTTGCCAGGAAATGTACATAAGGCAGGCTCAAAAGGCGTCCCCCCTCCTAACCATGCCGATGGGCTCTGAATCCAATGGCAGTGTCGGTTTTGCTCTACAAATTCATGGGGAGCTAACCCTAACCCTAAGTGGAATTTTTCCCAATGGTTAGGAGGGGGGACGCCTTTTGAGCCTGCCTTATGTACATTTCCTGGCAAAATACATGGGAAAATCCCATTGGGGAAAATTCCACTTAGGGTTAGGGTTAGCACCCCATGAATTCGTAGAGCAAAACTGACACTGCCATTGGATTCAGAGCCCATCGGGATGGTTAGGAGGGGGGAACGCCTTTTGAGCCTGTCTTATGTACATTTCTGGCAAAATACATGGGAAAACCCCATTGGGGAAAATTCCACTTAGGGTTAGGGTAAGCTCCCTATGAATTCGCAGAGCAAAACCGACACTGCCATTGGATTCAGAGCCCATCGGCATGGTTAGGAGGGGGGACGCGTTTTGAGCCTGTCTTATGTACATTTCCTGGCAAAATACATGTGAAAATCCCATTGTGGAAAATTCCACGTAGGGTTAGGGTTAGCTCCCCATGAATTCGCAGAGCAAAACCGACACTGCCATTGGATTCAGAGCCCATCGGTATGGTTAGGAGGGGGTATGCCTTTTGAGCCGGCCTTATGTACATTTATGTATTTTGCCAGGAAATGTACATAAGGCCGAATTGAAAGGCGTCCCACATCCTAACCATACCGATAGGCTCTGAATCCAATGGCAGTGTCGGTTTTGCTCTACGAATTAATGGGGAGCTAACCCTAACCCTAAGTGGAATTTTCCCCAATGGGATTTTCCCATGTATTTTGCCAGGAAATGTACATAAGACAGGCTCAAAAGGCGTCCCCCCCTCCTAACCATCCCGATGGGCTCTGAATCCAATCGCAGTGTCAGTTTTGCTCTACGAATTCATGGGGTGCTAACCCTAACCCTAAGTGGAATTTTCCCCAATGGGATTTTCCCATGTATTTTGCCAGGAAATGTACATAAGGCAGGCTCAAAAGGCATCCCCCCTCCTAACCATACCGATGGGCTCTGAATCCAATGGCAGTGTCGGTTTTGCTCTACGAATTCATGGGGAGCTAACCCTAACCCTAAGTGGAATTTTCCCCAATGGGAATTTCCCATGTATTTTGCCACGAAATGTACATAAGTCCGCCTCAAAAGGCGTCCCCCCTCCTAACAATACCGATGGGCTCTGAATCCAATGGCAGTTTCTGTTTTGCTCTACGAATTAATGGGGAGCTAACCCTAACCCTAAGTGGAATTTTCCCCAATGGGATTTTCCCATGTATTTTACCAGAAAATGTACATTAGGATGGCTCAAAACGCGTCCCCACTGCTAACCATACCGATGGGCTCTGAATCCAATGGCAGTGTCGGTTTTGCTCTACGAATTCATGGGGAGCTAATCGTAACCCTAAGTGGAATTTTCCCCAATGGGATTTTCCAATGTATTTTGCCAGGAAATGTACATACAACAGGCTCAAAAGGCGTCCCCCCTCCTAACCATACCGATGGGCTCTGAATCCAATGGCAGTGTCGGTTTTGCTCTACGAATTCATGGGGAGCTAACCCTAACCCTAAGTGGAATTTTCCCCAATGGGATTTTCCCATGTATTTTGCCAGGAAATGTACATAAGGCAGGCTCAAAAGGCGTCCCCACTCCTAACCATACCGATGGGCTCTGAATCCAATGGCAGTGTCGGTTTTGCTCTGCGAATTCATAGGGAGCTTACCCTAACCCTAAGTGGAATTTTCCCCAATGGGGTTTTCCCATGTATTTTGCCAGGAAATGTACATAAGACAGGCTCAAAAGGCGTTCCCCCCAACTAACCATCCCGATGGGCTCTGAATCCAATGGCAGTGTCAGTTTTGCTCTACGAATTCATGGGGTGCTAACCCTAACCCTAAGTGGAATTTTCCCCAATGGGATTTTCCCATGTATTTTGCCAGGAAATGTACATAAGGCAGGCTCAAAAGGCATCCCCCCTCCTAACCATAGCGATGGGCTCTGAATCCAATGGCAGTGTCGGTTTTGCTCTACGAATTCATGGGGAGCTAACCCTAACCCTAAGTGGAATTTTCCCCAATGGGAATTTCCCATGTATTTTGCCAGGAAATGTACATAAGTCCGCCTCAAAAGGCGTCCCCCCTCCTAACAATACCGATGGGCTCTGAATCCAATGGCAGTTTCTATTTTGCTCTACGAATTAATGGGGAGCTAACCCTAACCCTAAGTGGAATTTTCCCCAATGGGATTTTCCCATGTATTTTGCCAGGAAATGTACATAAGACAGGCTCAAAAGGCGTCCCCCCCTCCTAACCATCCCGATGGGCTCTGAATCCAATCGCAGTGTCAGTTTTGCTCTACGAATTCATGGGGTGCTAACCCTAACCCTAAGTGGAATTTTCCCCAATGGGATTTTCCCATGTATTTTGCCAGGAAATGTACATAAGGCAGGCTCAAAAGGCATCCCCCCTCCTAACCATACCGATGGGCTCTGAATCCAATGGCAGTGTCGGTTTTGCTCTACGAATTCATGGGGTGCTAACCCTAACCCTAAGTGGAATTTTCCCCAATGGGATTTTCCCATGTATTTTGCCAGGAAATGTACATAAGGCAGGCTCAAAAGGCATCCCCCCTCCTAACCATACCGATGGGCTCTGAATCCAATGGCAGTGTCGGTTTTGCTCTACGAATTCATGGGGAGCTAACCCTAACCCTAAGTGGAATTTTCCCCAATGGGAATTTCCCATGTATTTTGCCACGAAATGTACATAAGTCCGCCTCAAAAGGCGTCCCCCCTCCTAACAATACCGATGGGCTCTGAATCCAATGGCAGTTTCTGTTTTGCTCTACGAATTAATGGGGAGCTAACCCTAACCCTAAGTGGAATTTTCCCCAATGGGATTTTCCCATGTATTTTACCAGAAAATGTACATTAGGATGGCTCAAAACGCGTCCCCACTGCTAACCATACCGATGGGCTCTGAATCCAATGGCAGTGTCGGTTTTGCTCTACGAATTCATGGGGAGCTAATCGTAACCCTAAGTGGAATTTTCCCCAATGGGATTTTCCAATGTATTTTGCCAGGAAATGTACATACAACAGGCTCAAAAGGCGTCCCCCCTCCTAACCATACCGATGGGCTCTGAATCCAATGGCAGTGTCGGTTTTGCTCTACGAATTCATGGGGAGCTAACCCTAACCCTAAGTGGAATTTTCCCCAATGGGATTTTCCCATGTATTTTGCCAGGAAATGTACATAAGGCAGGCTCAAAAGGCGTCCCCACTCCTAACCATACCGATGGGCTCTGAATCCAATGGCAGTGTCGGTTTTGCTCTGCGAATTCATAGGGAGCTTACCCTAACCCTAAGTGGAATTTTCCCCAATGGGGTTTTCCCATGTATTTTGCCAGGAAATGTACATAAGACAGGCTCAAAAGGCGTTCCCCCCAACTAACCATCCCGATGGGCTCTGAATCCAATGGCAGTGTCAGTTTTGCTCTACGAATTCATGGGGTGCTAACCCTAACCCTAAGTGGAATTTTCCCCAATGGGATTTTCCCATGTATTTTGCCAGGAAATGTACATAAGGCAGGCTCAAAAGGCATCCCCCCTCCTAACCATAGCGATGGGCTCTGAATCCAATGGCAGTGTCGGTTTTGCTCTACGAATTCATGGGGAGCTAACCCTAACCCTAAGTGGAATTTTCCCCAATGGGAATTTCCCATGTATTTTGCCAGGAAATGTACATAAGTCCGCCTCAAAAGGCGTCCCCCCTCCTAACAATACCGATGGGCTCTGAATCCAATGGCAGTTTCTATTTTGCTTTACGAATTCATGGGGAGCTAACCCTAACCCTATGTGAAAATTTCGCCAATGGGATTTTCCCATGTATTTTGCCAGGAAATGTACATAAGGCCGGCTCAAAAGGCGTCCCCCCTCCTAACCATACCGATGGGCTCTGAATCCAATGGCAGTGTCGGTTTTGCTCTACGAATTAATGGGGAGCTAACCCTAACCCTAAGTGGAATTTTCCCCAATGGGATTTTCCCATGTATTTTGCCAGGAAATGTACATAAGACAGGCTCAAAAGGCGTCCCCCCCTCCTAACCATCCCGATGGGCTCTGAATCCAATCGCAGTGTCAGTTTTGCTCTACGAATTCATGGGGTGCTAACCCTAACCCTAAGTGGAATTTTCCCCAATGGGATTTTCCCATGTATTTTGCCAGGAAATGTACATAAGGCAGGCTCAAAAGGCATCCCCCCTCCTAACCATACCGATGGGCTCTGAATCCAATGGCAGTGTCGGTTTTGCTCTACGAATTCATGGGGAGCTAACCCTAACCCTAAGTGGAATTTTCCCCAATGGGAATTTCCCATGTATTTTGCCACGAAATGTACATAAGTCCGCCTCAAAAGGCGTCCCCCCTCCTAACAATACCGATGGGCTCTGAATCCAATGGCAGTTTCTGTTTTGCTCTACGAATTAATGGGGAGCTAACCCTAACCCTAAGTGGAATTTTCCCCAATGGGATTTTCCCATGTATTTTACCAGAAAATGTACATTAGGATGGCTCAAAACGCGTCCCCACTGCTAACCATACCGATGGGCTCTGAATCCAATGGCAGTGTCGGTTTTGCTCTACAAATTCATGGGGAGCTAATCGTAACCCTAAGTGGAATTTTCCCCAATGGGATTTTCCAATGTATTTTGCCAGGAAATGTACATACAACAGGCTCAAAAGGCGTCCCCCCTCCTAACCATACCGATGGGCTCTGAATCCAATGGCAGTGTCGGTTTTGCTCTACGAATTCATGGGGAGCTAACCCTAACCCTAAGTGGAATTTTCCCCAATGGGATTTTCCCATGTATTTTGCCAGGAAATGTACATAAGGCAGGCTCAAAAGGCGTCCCCACTCCTAACCATACCGATGGGCTCTGAATCCAATGGCAGTGTCGGTTTTGCTCTGCGAATTCATAGGGAGCTTACCCTAACCCTAAGTGGAATTTTCCCCAATGGGGTTTTCCCATGTATTTTGCCAGGAAATGTACATAAGACAGGCTCAAAAGGCGTTCCCCCCAACTAACCATCCCGATGGGCTCTGAATCCAATGGCAGTGTCAGTTTTGCTCTACGAATTCATGGGGTGCTAACCCTAACCCTAAGTGGAATTTTCCCCAATGGGATTTTCCCATGTATTTTGCCAGGAAATGTACATAAGGCAGGCTCAAAAGGCATCCCCCCTCCTAACCATAGCGATGGGCTCTGAATCCAATGGCAGTGTCGGTTTTGCTCTACGAATTCATGGGGAGCTAACCCTAACCCTAAGTGGAATTTTCCCCAATGGGAATTTCCCATGTATTTTGCCAGGAAATGTACATAAGTCCGCCTCAAAAGGCGTCCCCCCTCCTAACAATACCGATGGGCTCTGAATCCAATGGCAGTTTCTATTTTGCTTTACGAATTCATGGGGAGCTAACCCTAACCCTATGTGAAAATTTCGCCAATGGGATTTTCCCATGTATTTTGCCAGGAAATGTACATAAGGCCGGCTCAAAAGGCGTCCCCCCTCCTAACCATACCGATGGGCTCTAAATCCAATGGCAGTGTCGGTTTTGCTCTACGAGTTAATGGGGAGCTAACCCTAACCCTAAGTGGAATTTTCCCCAATGGGATTTTCCCATGTATTTTACCAGAAAATGTACATTAGGATGGCTCAAAACGCGTCCCCACTGCTAACCATACCGATGGGCTCTGAATCCAAGGGCAGTGTCGGTTTTGCTCTGCGAATTCATGGGGAGCTAACAATAACCCTAAGTGGAATTTTCCCCAATGGGATTTTCCCATGTATTTTGCCAGGAAATGTACATACAACAGGCTCAAAAGGCGTCCACCCTCCTAACCATACCGATGGGCTCTGAATCCAATGGCAGTGTCGGTTTTCCTCTACGAATTCATGGGGAGCTAACCCTAACCCTAAGTGGAATTTTCCCCAATGGGATTTTCCCATGTATTTTGCCAGGAAATGTACATAAGGCAGGCTCAAAAGGCATCCCTCCTCCTAACCATACCGATGGGCTCTGAATCCAATGGCAGTGTCGGTTTTGCTCTACGAATTAATGGGGAGCTAACCCTAACCCTAAGTGGAATTTTCCCCAATGGGATTTTCCCATGTATTTTACCAGAAAATGTACATTAGGATGGCTCAAAACCCGTCCCCACTGCTAACCATACCGATGGGCTCTGAATCGAATGGCAGTGTCGGTTTTGCTCTGCGAATTCATGGGGAGCTAACCATAACCCTAAGTGGAATTTTCCCCAATGGGATTTTCCCATGTATTTTGCCAGGAAATGTACATACAACAGGCTCAAAAGGCGTCCCCCCTCCTAACCATACCGATGGGCTCTGAATCCAATGGCAGTGTCGGTTTTGCTCTACGAATTAATGGGGAGCTAACCCTAACCCTAAGTGGAATTTTCCCCAATGGGATTTTCCCATGTATTTTACCAGAAAATGTACATTAGGATGGCTCAAAACCCGTCCCCACTGCTAACCATACCGATGGGCTCTGAATCGAATGGCAGTGTCGGTTTTGCTCTGCGAATTCATGGGGAGCTAACCATAACCCTAAGTGGAATTTTCCCCAATGGGATTTTCCCATGTATTTTGCCAGGAAATGTACATACAACAGGCTCAAAAGGCGTCCCCCCTCCTAACCATACCGATGGGCTCTGAATCCAATGGCAGTGTCGGTTTTGCTCTACGAATTCATGGGGAGCTAATCATAACCCTAAGTGGAATTTTCCCCAATGGGATTTTCCCATGTATTTTGCCAGGAAATGTACATACAACAGGCTCAAAAGGCGTCCCCCCTCCTAACCATACCGATGGGCTCTGAATCCAATGGCAGTGTCGGTTTTGCTCTACGAATTCATGGGGAGCTAACCCTAACCCTAAGTGGAATTTTCCCCAATGGGATTTTCCCATGTATTTTGCCAGGAAATGTACATAAGGCAGGCTCAAAAGGCGTCCCCACTCCTAACCATACCGATGGGCTCTGAATCCAATGGCAGTGTCGGTTTTGCTCTGCGAATTCATAGGGAGCTTACCCTAACCCTAAGTGGAATTTTCCCCAATGGGGTTTTCCCATGTATTTTGCCAGGAAATGTACATAAGACAGGCTCAAAAGGCGTTCCCCCCTCCTAACCATCCCGATGGGCTCTGAATCCAATGGCAGTGTCAGTTTTGCTCTACGAATTAATGGGGAGCTAACCCTAACCCTAAGTGGAATTTTCCCCAATGGGATTTTCCCATGTATTTTACCAGAAAATGTACATTAGGATGGCTCAAAACGCGTCCCCACTGCTAACCATACCGATGGGCTCTGAATCCAAGGGCAGTGTCGGTTTTGCTCTGCGAATTCATGGGGAGCTAACAATAACCCTAAGTGGAATTTTCCCCAATGGGATTTTCCCATGTATTTTGCCAGGAAATGTACATACAACAGGCTCAAAAGGCGTCCACCCTCCTAACCATACCGATGGGCTCTGAATCCAATGGCAGTGTCGGTTTTCCTCTACGAATTCATGGGGAGCTAACCCTAACCCTAAGTGGAATTTTCCCAAATGGGATTTTCCCATGTATTTTGCCAGGAAATGTACATAAGGCAGGCTCAAAAGGCATCCCTCCTCCTAACCATACCGATGGGCTCTGAATCCAATGGCAGTGTCGGTTTTGCTCTACGAATTAATGGGGAGCTAACCCTAACCCTAAGTGGAATTTTCCCCAATGGGATTTTCCCATGTATTTTACCAGAAAATGTACATTAGGATGGCTCAAAACCCGTCCCCACTGCTAACCATACCGATGGGCTCTGAATCGAATGGCAGTGTCGGTTTTGCTCTGCGAATTCATGGGGAGCTAACCATAACCCTAAGTGGAATTTTCCCCAATGGGATTTTCCCATGTATTTTACCAGAAAATGTACATTAGGATGGCTCAAAAGGCGTCCCCACTGCTAACCATACCGATGGGCTCTGAATCCAATGGCAGTGTCGGTTTTGCTCTACGAATTAATGGGGAGCTAACCCTAACCCTAAGTGGAATTTTCCCCAATGGGATTTTCCCATGTATTTTACCAGAAAATGTACATTAGGATGGCTCAAAACCCGTCCCCACTGCTAACCATACCGATGGGCTCTGAATCGAATGGCAGTGTCGGTTTTGCTCTGCGAATTCATGGGGAGCTAACCATAACCCTAAGTGGAATTTTCCCCAATGGGATTTTCCCATGTATTTTGCCAGGAAATGTACATACAACAGGCTCAAAAGGCGTCCCCCCTCCTAACCATACCGATGGGCTCTAAATCCAATGGCAGTGTCGGTTTTGCTCTACGAATTCATGGGGAGCTAACCATAACCCTAAGTGGAATTTTCCCCAATGGGATTTTCCCATGTATTTTGCCAGGAAATGTACATAAGGCAGGCTCAAAAGGCATCCCTCCTCCTAACCATACCGATGGGCTCTGAATCCAATGGCAGTGTCGGTTTTGCTCTACGAATTAATGGGGAGCTAACCCTAACCCTAAGTGGAATTTTCCCCAATGGGATTTTCCCATGTATTTTACCAGAAAATGTACATTAGGATGGCTCAAAACCCGTCCCCACTGCTAACCATACCGATGGGCTCTGAATCGAATGGCAGTGTCGGTTTTGCTCTGCGAATTCATGGGGAGCTAACCATAACCCTAAGTGGAATTTTCCCCAATGGGATTTTCCCATGTATTTTGCCAGGAAATGTACATAAGGCAGGCTCAAAAGGCGTCCCCCCTCCTAACCATACCGATGGGCTCTGAATCCAATGGCAGTGTCAGTTTTGCTCTGCGAATTCATAGGGAGCTTACCCTAACCCTAAGTGGAATTTTCCCCAATGGGGTTTTCCCATGTATTTTGCCAGGAAATGTACATAAGACAGGCTCAAAAGGCGTTCCCCCCTCCTAACCATCCTGATGGGCTCTGAATCCAATGGCAGTGTCAGTTTTGCTCTGCGAATTCATAGGGAGCTTACCCTAACCCTATGTGAAAATTTCCCCAATGGGATTTTCCCATATATTTTGCCAGGAAATGTACATAAGGCCGGCTCAAAAGGCGTCCCCCCTCCTAACCATTGGGAAAAATTCCACTTAGGGTTAGGGTTAGCTCCCCATGAATTTGTAGAGCAAAACCGACACTGCCATTGGATTCAGAGCCCATCGGCATGGTTAGGAGGGGGGACGCGTTTTGAGCCTTTCTTATGTACATTTCCTGGCAAAATACATGGGAAAATCCCATTGGGGAAAATTCCACGTAGGGTTAGGGTTAGCTCCCCATGAATTCGCAGAGCAAAACTGACATTGCTATTGGATTCAGAGCCCATCGGTATAGTTAGGAGGGGGGACAACTTTTGAGCCTGCCTTATGTACATTTATGTATTTTGCCAGGAAATGTACATAAGGCCGAATCGAAAGGCGTCCCCCATCCTAACCATACCGATGGGCTCTGAATGCAATGGCAGTGTCGGTTTTGCTCTGTGAATTCATGGGGAGCTAACCCTAACCCTAAGTGGAATTTTCCACAATGAGATTTTCCCATGTATTTTGCCAGGATATGTACATAAGGCCGGATCAAAAGGTGTCCCCCCTCCTAACTATATCGATGGGCTCTGAATCCAATGGCAGTGTCGGTTTTGCTCTATGAAATCATGGGGAGCTAACCCTAACCCTAAGTGGAATTTTCCCCAATGGGATTTTCTCATGTATTTTGCCAGGAAATGTACATAAGACAGGCTCAAAAGGCGTGCCCCCTCCTAACCATACCGATGGGCTCTGAATCCAATAGCAGTGTCAGTTTTGCTCTACGAATTCATGGGGAGCTAACCCTAACCCTAAGTGGAATTTTCCCCAATGGGATTTTCCCATGTATTTTGCCAGGAAATGTACATAAGGCCGGCTCAAAAGGCGTCCCCCCTCCTAACCATACCGATGGGCTCTGAATCCAATGGCAGTGTCGGTTTTGCTCTACGAATTAATGGGGAGCTAACCCTAACCCTAAGTGGAATTTTCCCCAATGGGATTTTCCCATGTATTTTACCAGAAAATGTACATTAGGATGGCTCAAAACCCGTCCCCACTGCTAACCATACCGATGGGCTCTGAATCGAATGGCAGTGTCGGTTTTGCTCTGCGAATTCATGGGGAGCTAACCATAACCCTAAGTGGAATTTTCCCCAATGGGATTTTCCCATGTATTTTGCCAGGAAATGTACATACAACAGGCTCAAAAGGCGTCCCCCCTCCTAACCATACCGATGGGCTCTGAATCCAATGGCAGTGTCGGTTTTGCTCTACGAATTAATGGGGAGCTAACCCTAACCGTAAGTGGAATTTTCCCCAATGGGATTTTCCCATGTATTTTACCAGAAAATGTACATTAGGATGGCTCAAAACCCGTCCCCACTGCTAACCATACCGATGGGCTCTGAATCGAATGGCAGTGTCGGTTTTGCTCTGCGAATTCATGGGGAGCTAACCATAACCCTAAGTGGAATTTTCCCCAATGGGATTTTCCCATGTATTTTGCCAGGAAATGTACATACAACAGGCTCAAAAGGCGTTCCCCCTCCTAACCATACCGATGGGCTCTAAATCCAATGGCAGTGTCGGTTTTGCTCTACGAATTCATGGGGAGCTAACCATAACCCTAAGTGGAATTTTCCCCAATGGGATTTTCCCATGTATTTTGCCAGGAAATGTACATAAGGCAGGCTCAAAAGGCATCCCTCCTCCTAACCATACCGATGGGCTCTGAATCCAATGGCAGTGTCGGTTTTGCTCTACGAATTAATGGGGAGCTAACCCTAACCCTAAGTGGAATTTTCCCCAATGGGATTTTCCCATGTATTTTACCAGAAAATGTACATTAGGATGGCTCAAAACCCGTCCCCACTGCTAACCATACCGATGGGCTCTGAATCGAATGGCAGTGTCGGTTTTGCTCTGCGAATTCATGGGGAGCTAACCATAACCCTAAGTGGAATTTTCCCCAATGGGATTTTCCCATGTATTTTGCCAGGAAATGTACATAAGGCAGGCTCAAAAGGCGTCCCCCCTCCTAACCATACCGATGGGCTCTGAATCCAATGGCAGTGTCAGTTTTGCTCTGCGAATTCATAGGGAGCTTACCCTAACCCTATGTGAAAATTTCCCCAATGGGATTTTCCCATATATTTTGCCAGGAAATGTACATAAGGCCGGCTCAAAAGGCGTCCCCCCTCCTAACCATTGGGAAAAATTCCACTTAGGGTTAGGGTTAGCTCCCCATGAATTTGTAGAGCAAAACCGACACTGCCATTGGATTCAGAGCCCATCGGCATGGTTAGGAGGGGGGACGCGTTTTGAGCCTTTCTTATGTACATTTCCTGGCAAAATACATGGGAAAATCCCATTGGGGAAAATTCCACGTAGGGTTAGGGTTAGCTCCCCATGAATTCGCAGAGCAAAACTGACATTGCTATTGGATTCAGAGCCCATCGGTATAGTTAGGAGGGGGGACAACTTTTGAGCCTGCCTTATGTACATTTATGTATTTTGCCAGGAAATGTACATAAGGCCGAATCGAAAGGCGTCCCCCATCCTAACCATACCGATGGGCTCTGAATGCAATGGCAGTGTCGGTTTTGCTCTGTGAATTCATGGGGAGCTAACCCTAACCCTAAGTGGAATTTTCCACAATGAGATTTTCCCATGTATTTTGCCAGGATATGTACATAAGGCCGGATCAAAAGGTGTCCCCCCTCCTAACTATATCGATGGGCTCTGAATCCAATGGCAGTGTCGGTTTTGCTCTATGAAATCATGGGGAGCTAACCCTAACCCTAAGTGGAATTTTCCCCAATGGGATTTTCTCATGTATTTTGCCAGGAAATGTACATAAGGCCGGCTCAAAAGGCGTCCCCCCTCCTAACCATACCGATGGGCTCTGAATCCAATGGGAGTGTCGGTTTTGCTCTACGAATTAATGGGGAGCTAACCCTAACCCTAAGTGGAATTTTCCCCAATGGGACTTTCCCATGTATTTTACCAGAAAATGTACATAAGGCCGGCTCAAAAGGCATCCCCACTCCTAACCATACCGATGGGCTCTGAATCCAATGGTAGTGTCGGTTTTGCTCTGCGAATTCATGGGGAGCTAACCATAACCCTAAGTGGAATTTTCCCCAATGGGATTTACCCATGTATTTTGCCAGGAAATATACATAGGTCCGCCTCAAATGGTATCCCCCCACCTAACTATATCGATGGGCTCTGAATCCAATGGCAGTGTCAGTTTTGCTCTACGAATTCATGGGGAGCTAACCCTAACCCTAAGTGGAATTTTCCCCAATGGGATTTTCCCATGTATTTTATTAGGAAATGTACATAAGGCCGGCTCAAAAGGCGTCCCCCCTCCTACCGATTGGGAATAATTCCACTTAGGGTTAGGGTTAGCTCCCCATGAATTTGTAGAGCAAAACCGACACTGCCATTGGATTCAGAGCCCATCGGCATGGTTAGGAGGGGGGACGCGTTTTGAGCCTGTCTTATGTACATTTCCTGGCAAAATACATGGGAAAATCCCATTGGGGAAAATTCCACGTAGGGTTAGGGTTAGCTCCCCATGAATTCGCAGAGCAAAACCGACACTGCCATTGGATTCAGAGCCCATCGGTATGGTTAGGAGGGGGGACGCCTTTTGAGCCGGCCTTATGTACATTTATGTATTTTGCCAGGAAATGTACATAAGGCCGAATTGAAAGGCGTCCCCCATCCTAACCATACCGATGGGCTCTGAATGCAATGGCAGTGTCGGTTTTGCTCTGTGAATTCATGGGGAGCTAACCCTAACCCTAAGTGGAATTTTCCACAATGAGATTTTCCCATGTATTTTGCCAGGATATGTACATAAGGCCGGCTCAAAAGGCGTCCCCCCTCCTAACTATATCGATGGGCGCTGAATCCAATGGCAGTGTCGGTTTTGCTCTATGAAATCATGGGGACCTCACCCTAACCCTAAGTGGAATTTTCCCCAATGGGATTTTCCCATGTATTTTGCCAGGAAATGTACATAAGACAGGCTCAAAAGGCGTCCCCCCTCCTAACCATACCGATGGGCTCTGAATCCAATAGCAGTGTCAGTTTTGCTCTACGAATTCATGGGGAGCTAACCCTAACCCTAAGTGGAATTTTCCCCAATGGGATTTTCCCATGTATTTTGCCAGGAAATGTATATAAGGCCGGCTCAAAAGGCGTCCCCCCTCCTAACCATACCGATGGGCTCTGAATCCAATGGCAGTGTCGGTTTTGCTCTACGAATTAATGGGGAGCTAACCCTAACCCTAAGTGGAATTTTCCCCAATGGGATTTTCCCATGTATTTTACCAGAAAATGTACATTAGGATGGCTCAAAACCCGTCCCCACTGCTAACCATACCGATGGGCTCTGAATCGAATGGCAGTGTCGGTTTTGCTCTGCGAATTCATGGGGAGCTAACCATAACCCTAAGTGGAATTTTCCCCAATGGGATTTTCCCATGTATTTTGCCAGGAAATGTACATACAAGAGGCTCAAAAGGCGTCCCCCCTCCTAACCATACCGATGGGCTCTGAATCCAATGGCAGTGTCGGTTTTGCTCTACGAATTAATGGGGAGCTAACCGTAACCCTAAGTGGAATTTTCCCCAATGGGATTTTCCCATGTATTTTACCAGAAAATGTACATTAGGATGGCTCAAAACCCGTCCCCACTGCTAACCATACCGATGGGCTCTGAATCGAATGGCAGTGTCGGTTTTGCTCTGCGAATTCATGGGGAGCTAACCATAACCCTAAGTGGAATTTTCCCCAATGGGATTTTCCCATGTATTTTGCCAGGAAATGTACATACAACAGGCTCAAAAGGCGTCCCCCCTCCTAACCATACCGATGGGCTCTAAATCCAATGGCAGTGTCGGTTTTGCTCTACGAATTCATGGGGAGCTAACCATAACCCTAAGTGGAATTTTCCCCAATGGGATTTTCCCATGTATTTTGCCAGGAAATGTACATAAGGCAGGCTCAAAAGGCATCCCTCCTCCTAACCATACCGATGGGCTCTGAATCCAATGGCAGTGTCGGTTTTGCTCTACGAATTAATGGGGAGCTAACCCTAACCCTAAGTGGAATTTTCCCCAATGGGATTTTCCCATGTATTTTACCAGAAAATGTACATTAGGATGGCTCAAAACCCATCCCCACTGCTAACCATACCGATGGGCTCTGAATCGAATGGCAGTGTCGGTTTTGCTCTGCGAATTCATGGGGAGCTAACCATAACCCTAAGTGGAATTTTCCCCAATGGGATTTTCCCATGTATTTTGCCAGGAAATGTACATAAGGCAGGCTCAAAAGGCGTCCCCCCTCCTAACCATACCGATGGGCTCTGAATCCAATGGCAGTGTCAGTTTTGCTCTGCGAATTCATAGGGAGCTTACCCTAACCCTAAGTGGAATTTTCCCCAATGGGGTTTTCCCATGTATTTTGCCAGGAAATGTACATAAGACAGGCTCAAAAGGCGTTCCCCCCTCCTAACCATGCTGATGGGCTCTGAATCCAATGGCAGTGTCAGTTTTGCTCTGCGAATTCATAGGGAGCTTACCCTAACCCTATGTGAAAATTTCCCCAATGGGATTTTCCCATATATTTTGCCAGGAAATGTACATAAGGCCGGCTCAAAAGGCGTCCCCCCTCCTAACCATTGGGAAAAATTCCACTTAGGGTTAGGGTTAGCTCCCCATGAATTTGTAGAGCAAAACCGACACTGCCATTGGATTCAGAGCCCATCGGCATGGTTAGGAGGGGGGACGCGTTTTGAGCCTTTCTTATGTACATTTCCTGGCAAAATACATGGGAAAATCCCATTGGGGAAAATTCCACGTAGGGTTAGGGTTAGCTCCCCATGAATTCGCAGAGCAAAACTGACATTGCTATTGGATTCAGAGCCCATCGGTATAGTTAGGAGGGGGGACAACTTTTGAGCCTGCCTTATGTACATTTATGTATTTTGCCAGGAAATGTACATAAGGCCGAATCGAAAGGCGTCCCCCATCCTAACCATACCGATGGGCTCTGAATGCAATGGCAGTGTCGGTTTTGCTCTGTGAATTCATGGGGAGCTAACCCTAACCCTAAGTGGAATTTTCCACAATGAGATTTTCCCATGTATTTTGCCAGGATATGTACATAAGGCCGGATCAAAAGGTGTCCCCCCTCCTAACTATATCGATGGGCTCTGAATCCAATGGCAGTGTCGGTTTTGCTCTATGAAATCATGGGGAGCTAACCCTAACCCTAAGTGGAATTTTCCCCAATGGGATTTTCTCATGTATTTTGCCAGGAAATGTACATAAGACAGGCTCAAAAGGCGTGCCCCCTCCTAACCATACCGATGGGCTCTGAATCCAATAGCAGTGTCAGTTTTGCTCTACGAATTCATGGGGAGCTAACCCTAACCCTAAGTGGAATTTTCCCCAATGGGATTTTCCCATGTATTTTGCCAGGAAATGTACATAAGGCCGGCTCAAAAGGCGTCCCCCCTCCTAACCATACCGATGGGCTCTGAATCCAATGGCAGTGTCAGTTTTGCTCTACGAATTCATGGGGAGCTAACCCTAACCCTAAGTGGAATTTTCCCCAATGGGATTTTCCCATGTATTTTGCCAGGAAATGTATATAAGGCCGGCTCAAAAGGCGTCCCCCCTCCTAACCATACCGATGGGCTCTGAATCCAATGGCAGTGTCGGTTTTGCTCTACGAATTAATGGGGAGCTAACCCTAACCCTAAGTGGAATTTTCCCCAATGGGATTTTCCCATGTATTTTACCAGAAAATGTACATAAGGCCGGCTCAAAAGGCATCCCCACTCCTAACCATACCGATGGGCTCTGAATCCAATCGTAGTGTCGGTTTTGCTCTGCGAATTCATGGGGAGCTAACCATAACCCTAAGTGGAATTTTCCCCAATGGGATTTACCCATGTATTTTGCCAGGAAATATACATAGGTCCGCCTCAAATGGTATCCCCCCACCTAACTATATCGATGGGCTCTGAATCCAATGGCAGTGTCAGTTTTGCTCTACGAATTCATGGGGAGCTAACCCTAACCCTAAGTGGAATTTTCCCCAATGGGATTTTCCCATGTATTTTATTAGGAAATGTACATAAGGCCGGCTCAAAAGGCGTCCCCCCTCCTACCGATTGGGAATAATTCCACTTAGGGTTAGGGTTAGCTCCCCATGAATTTGTAGAGCAAAACCGACACTGCCATTGGATTCAGAGCCCATCGGCATGGTTAGGAGGGGGGACGCGTTTTGAGCCTGTCTTATGTACATTTCCTGGCAAAATACATGGGAAAATCCCATTGGGGAAAATTCCACGTAGGGTTAGGGTTAGCTCCCCATGAATTCGCAGAGCAAAACCGACACTGCCATTGGATTCAGAGCCCATCGGTATGGTTAAGAGGGGGGACGCCTTTTGAGCCGGCCTTATGTACATTTATGTATTTTGCCAGGAAATGTACATAAGGCCGAATTGAAAGGCGTCCCCCATCCTAACCATACCGATGGGCTCTGAATGCAATGGCAGTGTCGGTTTTGCTCTGTGAATTCATGGGGAGCTAACCCTAACCCTAAGTGGAATTTTCCACAATGAGATTTTCCCATGTATTTTGCCAGGATATGTACATAAGGCCGGCTCAAAAGGCGTCCCCCCTCCTAACTATATCGATGGGCTCTGAATCCAATGGCAGTGTCGGTTTTGCTCTATGAAATCATGGGGAGCTCACCCT
Organism: Natrix helvetica; assembly: GCF_964273705.1. Classification (NCBI taxonomy): domain Eukaryota; kingdom Metazoa; phylum Chordata; class Lepidosauria; order Squamata; family Natricidae; genus Natrix; species Natrix helvetica. Next base: position 16,918,679 of record NC_138553.1, read on the forward strand.
AACCCTAAGTGGAATTTTCCCCAATGGGATTTTCCCATGTATTTTCCCAGGAAATGTACATAAGACAGGCTCAAAAGGCGTCCCCCCTCCTAACCATACCGATGGGCTCTGAATGCAATGGCAGTGTCGGTTTTGCTCTGTGAATTCATGGGGAGCTAACCCTAACCCTAAGTGGAATTTTCCACAATGAGATTTTCCCATGTGTTTTGCCAGGATATGTACATAAGGCCGGCTCAAAAGGCGTCCCCCCTCCTAACTATATCGATGGGCGCTGAATCCAATGGCAGTGTCGGTTTTGCTCTATGAAATCATGGGGACCTCACCCTAACCCTAAGTGGAATTTTCCCCAATGGGATTTTCCCATGTATTTTGCCAGGAAATGTACATAAGACAGGCTCAAAAGGCGTCCCCCCTCCTAACCATACCAATGGGCTCTGAATCCAATAGCAGTGTCAGTTTTGCTCTACGAATTCATGGGGAGCTAACCCTAACCCTAAGTGGAATTTTCCCCAATGGGATTTTCCCATGTATTTTGCCAGGAAATGTACATAAGGCCGGCTCAAAAGGCGTCCCCCCTCCTAACCATACCGATGGGCTCTGAATCCAATGGCAGTGTCGGTTTTGCTCTACGAATTAATGGGGAGCTAACCCTAACCCTAAGTGGAATTTTCCCCAATGGGATTTTCCCATGTATTTTACCAGAAAATGTACATTAGGATGGCTCAAAACCCGTCCCCACTGCTAACCATACCGATGGGCTCTGAATCGAATGGCAGTGTCGGTTTTGCTCTGCGAATTCATGGGGAGCTAACCATAACCCTAAGTGGAATTTTCCCCAATGGGATTTTCCCATGTATTTTGCCAGGAAATGTACATACAAGAGGCTCAAAAGGCGTCCCCCCTCCTAACCATACCGATGGGCTCTGAATCCAATGGCAGTGTCGGTTTTGCTCTACGAATTAATGGGGAGCTAACCCTAACCCTAAGTGGAATTTTCCCCAATGGGATTTTCCCATGTATTTTACCAGAAAATGTACATTAGGATGGCTCAAAACCCGTCCCCACTGCTAACCATACCGATGGGCTCTGAATCGAATGGCAGTGTCGGTTTTGCTCTGCGAATTCATGGGGAGCTAACCATAACCCTAAGTGGAATTTTCCCCAATGGGATTTTCCCATGTATTTTGCCAGGAAATGTACATACAACAGGCTCAAAAGGCGTCCCCCCTCCTAACCATACCGATGGGCTCTAAATCCAATGGCAGTGTCGGTTTTGCTCTACGAATTCATGGGGAGCTAACCATAACCCTAAGTGGAATTTTCCCCAATGGGATTTTCCCATGTATTTTGCCAGGAAATGTACATAAGGCAGGCTCAAAAGGCATCCCTCCTCCTAACCATACCGATGGGCTCTGAATCCAATGGCAGTGTCGGTTTTGCTCTACGAATTAATGGGGAGCTAACCCTAACCCTAAGTGGAATTTTCCCCAATGGGATTTTCCCATGTATTTTACCAGAAAATGTACATTAGGATGGCTCAAAACCCATCCCCACTGCTAACCATACCGATGGGCTCTGAATCGAATGGCAGTGTCGGTTTTGCTCTGCGAATTCATGGGGAGCTAACCATAACCCTAAGTGGAATTTTCCCCAATGGGATTTTCCCATGTATTTTGCCAGGAAATGTACATAAGGCAGGCTCAAAAGGCGTGCCCCCTCCTAACCATACCGATGGGCTCTGAATCCAATAGCAGTGTCAGTTTTGCTCTACGAATTCATGGGGAGCTAACCCTAACCCTAAGTGGAATTTTCCCCAATGGGATTTTCTCATGTATTTTGCCAGGAAATGTACATAAGACAGGCTCAAAAGGCGTGCCCCCTCCTAACCATACCGATGGGCTCTGAATCCAATAGCAGTGTCAGTTTTGCTCTACGAATTCATGGGGAGCTAACCCTAACCCTAAGTGGAATTTTCCCCAATGGGATTTTCCCATGTATTTTGCCAGGAAATGTACATAAGGCCGGCTCAAAAGGCGTCCCCCCTCCTAACCATACCGATGGGCTCTGAATGCAATGGCAGTGTCGGTTTTGCTCTGTGAATTCATGGGGAGCTAACCCTAACCCTAAGTGGAATTTTCCACAATGAGATTTTCCCATGTATTTTGCCAGGAAATGTACATAAGACAGGCTCAAAAGGTGTCCCCCCTCCTAACTATATCGATGAATTCGCAGAGCAAAACTGACATTGCTATTGGATTCAGAGCCCATCGGTATAGTTAGGAGGGGGGACAACTTTTGAGCCTGCCTTATGTACATTTATGTATTTTGCCAGGAAATGTACATAAGGCCGAATCGAAAGGCGTCCCCCATCCTAACCATACCGATGGGCTCTGAATGCAATGGCAGTGTCGGTTTTGCTCTGTGAATTCATGGGGAGCTAACCCTAACCCTAAGTGGAATTTTCCACAATGAGATTTTCCCATGTATTTTGCCAGGAAATGTACATAAGGCAGGCTCAAAAGGCGTCCCCCCTCCTAACCATACCGATGGGCTCTGAATCCAATGGCAGTGTCGGTTTTGCTCTACGAATTAATGGGGAGCTAACCCTAACCCTAAGTGGAATTTTCCCCAATGGGATTTTCCCATGTATTTTACCAGAAAATGTACATTAGGATGGCTCAAAACCCGTCCCCACTGCTAACCATACCGATGGGCTCTGAATCGAATGGCAGTGTCGGTTTTGCTCTGCGAATTCATGGGGAGCTAACCATAACCCTAAGTGGAATTTTCCCCAATGGGATTTTCCCATGTATTTTGCCAGGAAATGTACATACAAGAGGCTCAAAAGGCGTCCCCCCTCCTAACCATACCGATGGGCTCTGAATCCAATGGCAGTGTCGGTTTTGCTCTACGAATTCATGGGGAGCTAACCCTAACCCTAAGTGGAATTTTCCACAATGGGATTTTCCCATGTATTTTGCCAGGAAATGTACATAAGGCAGGCTCAAAAGGCATCCCTCCTCCTAACCATACCGATGGGCTCTGAATCCAATGGCAGTGTCGGTTTTGCTCTACGAATTAATGGGGAGCTAACCCTAACCCTAAGTGGAATTTTCCCCAATGGGATTTTCCCATGTATTTTACCAGAAAATGTACATTAGGATGGCTCAAAACCCGTCCCCACTGCTAACCATACCGATGGGCTCTGAATCGAATGGCAGTGTCGGTTTTGCTCTGCGAATTCATGGGGAGCTAACCATAACCCTAAGTGGAATTTTCCCCAATGGGATTTTCCCATGTATTTTGCCAGGAAATGTACATAAGGCAGGCTCAAAAGGCGTCCCCCCTCCTAACCATACCGATGGGCTCTGAATCCAATGGCAGTGTCAGTTTTCCTCTGCGAATTCATAGGGAGCTTACCCTAACCCTAAGTGGAATTTTCCCCAATGGGGTTTTCCCATGTATTTTGCCAGGAAATGTACATAAGACAGGCTCAAAAGGCGTTCCCCCCTCCTAACCATCCTGATGGGCTCTGAATCCAATGGCAGTGTCAGTTTTGCTCTGCGAATTCATAGGGAGCTTACCCTAACCCTATGTGAAAATTTCCCCAATGGGATTTTCCCATATATTTTGCCAGGAAATGTACATAAGGCCGGCTCAAAAGGCGTCCCCCCTCCTAACCATTGGGAAAAATTCCACTTAGGGTTAGGGTTAGCTCCCCATGAATTTGTAGAGCAAAACCGACACTGCCATTGGATTCAGAGCCCATCGGCATGGTTAGGAGGGGGGACGCCTTTTGAGCCTTTCTTATGTACATTTCCTGGCAAAATACATGGGAAAATCCCATTGGGGAAAATTCCACGTAGGGTTAGGGTTAGCTCCCCATGAATTCGCAGAGCAAAACTGACATTGCTATTGGATTCAGAGCCCATCGGTATAGTTAGGAGGGGGGACAACTTTTGAGCCTGCCTTATGTACATTTATGTATTTTGCCAGGAAAGTACATAAGGCCGAATCGAAAGGCGTCCCCCCTCCTAACTATATCGATGGGCTCTGAATCCAATGGCAGTGTCGGTTTTGCTCTATGAAATCATGGGGAGCTAACCCTAACCCTAAGTGGAATTTTCCCCAATGGGATTTTCTCATGTATTTTGCCAGGAAATGTACATAAGACAGGCTCAAAAGGCGTGCCCCCTCCTAACCATACCGATGGGCTCTGAATCCAATAGCAGTGTCAGTTTTGCTCTACGAATTCATGGGGAGCTAACCCTAACCCTAAGTGGAATTTTCCCCAATGGGATTTTCCCATGTATTTTGCCAGGAAATGTACATAAGGCCGGCTCAAAAGGCGTCCCCCCTCCTAACCATACCGATGGGCTCTGAATCCAATGGCAGTGTCGGTTTTGCTCTACGAATTAATGGGGAGCTAACCCTAACCCTAAGTGGAATTTTCCCCAATGGGACTTTCCCATGTATTTTACCAGAAAATGTACATAAGGCCGGCTCAAAAGGCATCCCCACTCCTAACCATACCGATGGGCTCTGAATCCAATGGCAGTGTCGGTTTTGCTCTGCGAATTCATGGGGAGCTAACCATAACCCTAAGTGGAATTTTCCCCAATGGGATTTACCCATGTATTTTGCCAGGAAATATACATAGGTCCGCCTCAAATGGTATCCCCCCACCTAACTATATCGATGGGCTCTGAATCCAATGGCAGTGTCAGTTTTGCTCTACGAATTCATGGGGAGCTAACCCTAACCCTAAGTGGAATTTTCCCCAATGGGATTTTCCCATGTATTTTATTAGGAAATGTAGATAAGGCCGGCTCAAAAGGCGTCCCCCCTCCTACCGATTGGGAATAATTCCACTTAGGGTTAGGGTTAGCTCCCCATGAATTTGTAGAGCAAAACCGACACTGCCATTAGATTCAGAGCCCATCGGCATGGTTAGGAGGGGGGACGCGTTTTGAGCCTGTCTTATGTACATTTCCTGGCAAAATACATGGGAAAATCCCATTGGGGAAAATTCCACGTAGGGTTAGGGTTAGCTCCCCATGAATTCGCAGAGCAAAACCGACACTGCCATTGGATTCAGAGCCCATCGGTATGGTTAGGAGGGGGGACGCCTTTTGAGCCGGCCTTATGTACATTTATGTATTTTGCCAGGAAATGTACATAAGGCCGAATTGAAAGGCGTCCCCCATCCTAACCATACCGATGGGCTCTGAATGCAATGGCAGTGTCGGTTTTGCTCTGTGAATTCATGGGGAGCTAACCCTAACCCTAAGTGGAATTTTCCACAATGAGATTTTCCCATGTATTTTGCCAGGATATGTACATAAGGCCGGCTCAAAAGGCGTCCCCCCTCCTAACTATATCGATGGGCTCTGAATCCAATGGCAGTGTCGGTTTTGCTCTATGAAATCATGGGGAGCTCACCCTAACCCTAAGTGGAATTTTCCCCAATGGGATTTTCCCATGTATTTTGCCAGGAAATGTACATAAGACAGGCTCAAAAGGCGTCCCCCCTCCTAACCATACCGATGGGCTCTGAATCCAATGGCAGTGTCAGTTTTGCTCTACGAATTCATGGGGAGCTAACCCTAACCCTAAGTGGAATTTTCCCCAATGGGATTTTCCCATGTATTTTGCCAGGAAATGTACATAAGGCAGGCTCAAAAGGCATCCCCCCTCCTAACCATACCGATGGGCTCTGAATCCAATGGCAGTGTCGGTTTTGCTCTACGAATTCATGTGGAGCTAACCCTAACCCTAAGTGGAATTTTCCCCAATGGGATTTTCCCATGTATTTTGCCAGGAAATGTACATAAGGCAGGCTCAAAAGGCGTCCCCACTCCTAACCATACCAATGGGCTCTGAATCCAAGGGCAGTGTCGGTTTTCCTCTGCGAATTCATGGGGAGCTAACCATAACCCTAAGTGGAATTTTCCCCAATGGGATTTTCCCATGTATTTTGCCAGGAAATGTACATACAACAGGCTCAAAAGGCGTCCACCCTCCTAACCATACCGATGGGCTCTGAATCCAATGGCAGTGTCGGTTTTGCTCTACGAATTCATGGGGAGCTAACCCTAACCCTAAGTGGAATTTTCCCCAATGGGATTTTCCCATGTATTTTGCCAGGAAATGTACATAAGGCAGGCTCAAAAGGCATCCCTCCTCCTAACCATACCGATGGGCTCTGAATCCAATGGCAGTGTCGGTTTTGCTCTATGAATTAATGGGGAGCTAACCCTAACCCTAAGTGGAATTTTCCCCAATGGGACTTTCCCATGTATTTTACCAGAAAATGTACATAAGGACGGCTCAAAAGGCATCCCCACTCCTAACCATACCGATGGGCTCTGAATCCAATGGCAGTGTCCGTTTTGCTCTGCGAATTCATAGCGAGCTTACCCTAACCCTTAGTGGAATTTTCCCCAATGGGGTTTTCCCATGTATTTTGCCAGGAAATGTACATAAGACAGGCTCAAAAGGCTTTCCCCCCTCCTAACCATCCCGATGGGCTCTGAATCCAATGGCAGTGTCAGTTTTGCTCTACGAATTCATGGGGTGCTAACCCTAACCGTAAGTGGAATTTTCCCCAATGGGATTTTCCCATGTATTTTACCAGAAAATGTACATTAGGATGGCTCAAAACGCGTCCCCACTGCTAACCATACCGATGGGCTCTGAATCCAATGGCAGTGTCGGTTTTGCTCTACGAATTCATGGGGAGCTAACCCTAACCCTAAGTGGAATTTTCCCCAATGGGAATTTCCCATGTATTTTACCAGAAAATGTACATTAGGATGGCTCAAAATGCGTCCCCATTGCTAACCATACCGATGGGCTCTGAATCCAAGGGCAGTGTCGGTTTTGCTCTGCGAATTCATGGGGAGCTAACCATAACCCTAAGTGGAATTTTCCCCAATGGGATTTTCTCATGTATTTTGCCAGGAAATGTACATACAACAGGCTCAAAAGGCGTCGACCCTCCTAACCATACCGATGGGCTCTGAATCCAATGTCAGTGTCGGTTTTGCTCTACGAATTCATGGGGAGCTAACCCTAACCCTAAGTGGAATTTTCCCCAATGGGATTTTCCCATGTATTTTACCAGAAAATGTACATTAGGATGGCTCAAAACGCGTCCCCCATCCTAACCATACCGATGGGCTCTGAATGCAATGGCAGTGTCGGTTTTGCTCTGTGAATTCATGGGGAGCTAACCCTAACCCTAAGTGGAATTTTCCCCAATGGGATTTTCCCATGTATTTTGCCAGGAAATGTACATAAGGCCGGCTCAAAAGGCGTCCCCCCTCCTAACCATACCGATGGGCTCTGAATCCAATGGCAGTGTCGGTTTTGCTCTATGAATTAATGGGGAGCTAACCCTAACCCTAAGTGGAATTTTCCCCAATGGGACTTTCCCATGTATTTTACCAGAAAATGTACATAAGGACGGCTCAAAAGGCATCCCCACTCCTAACCATACCGATGGGCTCTGAATCCAATGGCAGTGTCCGTTTTGCTCTGCGAATTCATAGCGAGCTTACCCTAACCCTTAGTGGAATTTTCCCCAATGGGGTTTTCCCATGTATTTTGCCAGGAAATGTACATAAGACAGGCTCAAAAGGCGTTCCCCCCTCCTAACCATCCCGATGGGCTCTGAATCCAATGGCAGTGTCAGTTTTGCTCTACGAATTCATGTGGTGCTAACCCTAACTCTAAGTGGAATTTTCCCCAATGGGATTTTCCCATTTATTTTGCCAGGAAATGTACATAAGGCAGGCTCAAAAGGCATCCCCCCTCCTAACCATACCGATGGGCTCTGAATCCAATGGCAGTGTCGGTTTTGCTCTACGAATTCATGGGGAGCTAACCCTAACCCTAAGTGGAATTTTTCCCAATGGGAATTTCCCATTTATTTTGCCAGGAAATGTACATAAGTCCGCCTCAAAAGGCGTCCCCCCTCCTAACAATACCGATGGGCTCTGAATCCAATGGCAGTTTCTATTTTGCTCTACGAATTAATGGGGAGCTAACCCTAACCCTAAGTGGAATTTTCCCCAATGGGATTTTCCCATGTATTTTACCAGAAAATGTACATTAGGATGGCTCAAAACGCGTCCCCACTGCTCACCATACCGATGGGCTCTGAATCCAATGGCAGTGTCGGTTTTGCTCTGCGAATTCATGGGGAGCTAACCATAACCCTACGTGGAATTTTCCCCAATGGGATTTTCCCATGTATTTTGCCAGGAAATGTACATAAGGCAGGCTCAAAAGGCATCCCCCCTCCTAACCATACCGATGGGCTCTGAATCCAATGGCAGTGTCGGTTTTGCTCTACGAATTCATGGGGAGCTAACCCTAACCCTAAGTGGAATTTTCCCCAATGGGAATTTCCCATGTATTTTGCCAGGAAATGTACATAAGTCCGCCTCAAAAGGCGTCCCCCCTCCTAACAATACTGATGGGCTCTGAATCCAATGGCAGTTTCTATTTTGGTTTACGAATTTATGGGGAGCTAACCCTAACCCTATGTGAAAATTTCCCCAATGGGATTTTCCCATGTATTTTGCCAGGAAATGTACATAAGGCCGGCTCAAAAGGCGTCCCCCCTCCTAACCATACCGATGGGCTCTGAATCCAATGGCAGTGTCGGTTTTGCTCTACGAGTTAATGGGGAGCTAACCCTAACCCTAAGTGGAATTTTCACCAATGGGATTTTCCCATGTATTTTACCAGAAAATGTACATTAGGATGGCTCAAAACGCGTCCCCATTGCTAACCATACCAATGGGCTCTGAATCCAAGGGCAGTGTCGGTTTTCCTCTGCGAATTCATGGGGAGCTAACCATAACCCTAAGTGGAATTTTCCCCAATGGGATTTTCCCATGTATTTTGCCAGGAAATGTACATACAACAGGCTCAAAAGGCGTCCACCCTCCTAACCATACCGATGGGCTCTGAATCCAATGGCAGTGTCGGTTTTGCTCTACGAATTCATGGGGAGCTAACCCTAACCCTAAGTGGAATTTTCCCCAATGGGATTTTCCCATGTATTTTGCCAGGAAATGTACATAAGGCAGGCTCAAAAGGCATCCCTCCTCCTAACCATACCGATGGGCTCTGAATGCAATGGCAGTGTCGGTTTTGCTCTACGAATTCATGGGGTGCTAACCCTAACCCTAAGTGGAATTTTCCCCAATGGGATTTTCCCATGTATTTTACCAGAAAATGTACATTAGGATGGCTCAAAACGCGTCCCCATTGCTAACCATACCGATGGGCTCTGAATCCAAGGGCAGTGTCGGTTTTGCTCTGCGAATTCATGGGGAGCTAACCATAACCCTAAGTGGAATTTTCCCCAATGGGATTTTCTCATGTATTTTGCCAGGAAATGTACATACAACAGGCTCAAAAGGCGTCCACCCTCCTAACCATACCGATGGGCTCTGAATCCAATGGCAGTGTCGGTTTTGCTCTACGAATTCATGGGGAGCTAACCCTAACCCTAAGTGGAATTTTCCCCAATGGGATTTTCCCATGTATTTTACCAGAAAATGTACATTAGGATGGCTCAAAACGCGTCCCTCATCCTAACCATACCGATGGGCTCTGAATGCAATGGCAGTGTCGGTTTTGCTCTGTGAATTCATGGGGAGCTAACCCTAACCCTAAGTGGAATTTTCCCCATTGGGATTTTCCCATGTATTTTGCCAGGAAATGTACATAAGGCCGGCTCAAAAGGCGTCCCCCCTCCTAACCATACCGATGGGCTCTAAATCGAATGGCAGTGTCGGTTTTGCTCTACGAATTAATGGGGAGCTAACCCTAACCCTAAGTGGAATTTTCCCCAATGGGACTTTCCCATGTATTTTACCAGAAAATGTACATAAGGACGGCTCAAAAGGCATCCCCACTCCTAACCATACCGATGGGCTCTGAATCCAATGGCAGTGTCCGTTTTGCTCTGCGAATTCATAGGGAGCTTACCCTAACCCTTAGTGGAATTTTCCCCAATGGGGTTTTCCCATGTATTTTGCCAGGAAATGTACATAAGACAGGCTCAAAAGGCGTTCCCCCCTCCTAACCATCCCGATGGGCTCTGAATCCAATGGCAGTGTCAGTTTTGCTCTACGAATTCATGGGGTGCTAACCCTAACCCTAAGTGGAATTTTCCCCAATGGGATTTTCCCATTTATTTTGCCAGGAAATGTACATAAGGCAGGCTCAAAAGGCATCCCCCCTCCTAACCATACCGATGGGCTCTGAATCCAATGGCAGTGTCGGTTTTGCTCTACGAATTCATGGGGAGCTAACCCTAACCCTAAGTGGAATTTTCCCCAATGGGAATTTCCCATTTATTTTGCCAGGAAATGTACATAAGTCCGCCTCAAAAGGCGTCCCCCCTCCTAACAATACCGATGGGCTCTGAATCCAATGGCAGTTTCTATTTTGCTCTACGAATTAATGGGGAGCTAACCCTAACCCTAAGTGGAATTTTCCCCAATGGGATTTTCCCATGTATTTTACCAGAAAATGTACATTAGGATGGCTCAAAACGCGTCCCCACTGCTAATCATACCGATGGGCTCTGAATCCAATGGCAGTGTCGGTTTTGCTCTGCGAATTCATGGGGAGCTAACCATAACCCTACGTGGAATTTTCCGCAATGGGATTTTCCCATGTATTTTGCCAGGAAATGTACATAAGGCAGGCTGAAAAGACATCCCCCCTCCTAACCATACCGATGGGCTCTGAATCCAATGGCAGTGTCGGTTTTGCTCTACGAATTCATGGGGAGCTAACCCTAACCCTAAGTGGAATTTTCCCCAATGGGAATTTCCCATGTATTTTGCCAGGAAATGTACATAAGTCCGCCTCAAAAGGCGTCCCCCCTCCTAACAATACCGATGGGCTCTGAATCCAATGGCAGTTTCTATTTTGCTCTACGAATTAATGGGGAGCTAACCCTAACCCTAAGTGGAATTTTCCCCAATGGGATTTTCCCATGTATTTTACCAGAAAATGTACATTAGGATGGCTCAAAATGCGTCCCCACTGCTAACCATACCGATGGGCTCTGAATCCAATGGCAGTGTCGGTTTTGCTCTACGAATTCATGGGGAGCTAACCCTAACCCTAAGTGGAATTTTCCCCAATGGGATTTTCCCATGTATTTTGCCAGGAAATGTACATAAGGCAGGCTCAAAAGGCATCCCTCCTCCTAGCCATACCGATGGGCTCTGAATCCAATGGCAGTGTCGGTTTTTCTCTACGAATTAATGGGGAGCTAACCCTAACCCTAAGTGGAATTTTCCCCAATGGGATTTTCCCATGTATTTTACCAGAAAATGTTCATTAGGATGGCTCAAAACGCGTCCCCCATCCTAACCATACCGATGGGCTCTGAATGCAATGGCAGTGTCGGTTTTGCTCTGTGAATTCATGGGGTGCTAACGCTAACCCTAAGTGGAATTTTCCACAATGAGATTTTCCCACGTATTTTGCCAGGATATGTACATAAGGCCGGCTCAAAAGGTGTCCCCCCTCCTAACTATATCGATGGGCTCTGAATCCAATGGCAGTGTCGGTTTTGCTCTATGAAATCATGGGGAGCTAACCCTAACCCTAAGTGGAATTTTCCCCAATGGGATTTTCCCATGTATTTTGCCAGGAAATGTACATAAGACAGGCTCAAAAGGCGTCCCCCCTCCTAACCATACCGATGGGCTCTGAATCCAATAGCAGTGTCAGTTTTGCTCTACGAATTCATGGGGAGCTAACCCTAACCCTAAGTGGAATTTTCCCCAATGGGACTTTCCCATGTATTTTACCAGAAAATGTACATAAGGACGGCTCAAAAGGCATCCCCACTCCTAACCATACCGATGGGCTCTGAATCCAATGGCAGTGTCCGTTTTGCTCTGCGAATTCATAGGGAGCTTACCCTAACCCTTAGTGGAATTTTCCCCAATGGGGTTTTCCCATGTATTTTGCCAGGAAATGTACATAAGGCAGGCTCAAAAGGCGTTCCCCCCTCCTAACCATCCCGATGGGCTCTGAATCCAATGGCAGTGTCAGTTTTGCTCTACGAATTCATGAGGTGCTAACCCTAACCCTAAGTGGAATTTTCCCCAATGGGAATTTCCCATTTATTTTGCCAGGAAATGTACATAAGTCCGCCTCAAAAGGCGTCCCCCCTCCTAACAATACCGATGGGCTCTGAATCCAATGGCAGTTTCTATTTTGCTCTACGAATTAATGGGGAGCTAACCCTAACCCTAAGTGGAATTTTCCCCAATGGGATTTTCCCATGTATTTTACCAGAAAATGTACATTAGGATGGCTCAAAACGCGTCCCCACTGCTAACCATACCGATGGGCTCTGAATCCAATGGCAGTGTCGGTTTTGCTCTGCGAATTCATTGGGAGCTAACCATAACCCTAAGTGGAATTTTCCCCAATGGGATTTTCCCATGTATTTTGCCAGGAAATGTACATAAGGCAGGCTCAAAAGGCATCCCCCCTCCTAACCATACCGATGGGCTCTGAATCCAATGGCAGTGTCGGTTTTGCTCTACGAAGTCATGGGGAGCTAACCCTAACCCTAAGTGGAATTTTCCCCAATGGGAATTTCCCATGTATTTTGCCAGGAAATGTACATAAGTCCGCCTCAAAAGGCGTCCCCCCTCCTAACAATACCGATGGGCTCTGAATCCAATGGCAGTTTCTATTTTGCTCTACGAATTAATGGGGAGCTAACCCTAACCCTAAGTGGAATTTTCCCCAATGGGATTTTCCCATGTATTTTACCAGAAAATGTACATTAGGATGGCTCAAAATGTGTCCCCACTGCTAACCATACCGATGGGCTCTGAATCCAATGGCAGTGTCGGTTTTGCTCTACGAATTCATGGGGAGCTAACCCTAACCCTAAGTGGAATTTTCCCCAATGGGATTTTCCCATGTATTTTGCCAGGAAATGTACATAAGGCAGGCTCAAAAGGTGTCCCCACTCCTAACCATACCGATGGGCTCTGAATCCAATGGCAGTGTCGGTTTTGCTCTGCGAATTCATAGGGAGCTTACCCTAACCCTAAGTGGAATTTTCCCCAATGGGGTTTTCCCATGTATTTTGCCAGGAAATGTACATAAGTCCGCCTCAAAAGGTGTCCCCCCTCCTAACAATACCGATGGGCTCTGAATCCAATGGCAGTTTCTATTTTGCTCTACGAATTAATGGGGAGCTAACCCTAACCCTAAGTGGAATTTTCCCCAATGGGATTTTTCCATGTATTTTACCAGAAAATGTACATTAGGATGGCTCAAAATGCGTCCCCACTGCTAACCATACCGATGGGCTCTGAATCCAATGGCAGTGTCGGTTTTGCTCTACGAATTCATGGGGAGCTAATCATAACCCTAAGTGGAATTTTCCCCAATGGGATTTTCCCATGTATTTTGCCAGGAAATGTACATACAACAGGCTCAAAAGGCGTCCCCCCTCCTAACCATACCGATGGGCTCTGAATCCAATGGCAGTGTCGGTTTTGCTCTACGAATTCATGGGGAGCTAACCCTAACCCTAAGTGGAATTTTCCCCAATGGGATTTTCCCATATATTTTGCCAGGAAATGTACATAAGGCAGGCTCAAAAGGCGTCCCCACTCCTAACCATACCGATGGGCTCTGAATCCAATGGCAGTGTCGGTTTTGCTCTGCGAATTCATAGGGAGCTTACCCTAACCCTAAGTGGAATTTTCCCCAATGGGGTTTTCCCATGTATTTTGCCAGTAAATGTACATAAGACAGGCTCAAAAGGCGTTCCCCCGTCCTAACCATCCCGATGGGCTCTGAATCCAATGGCAGTGTCAGTGTTGCTCTACGAATTCATGGGGTGCTAACCCTAACCCTAAGTGGAATTTTCCCCAATGGGATTTTCCCATGTATTTTGCCAGGAAATGTACATAAGGCAGGCTCAAAAGGCATCCCCCCTCCTAACCATACCGATGGGCTCTGAATCCAATGGCAGTGTCGGTTTTGCTCTACGAATTCATGGGGAGCTAACCCTAACCCAAAGTGGAATTTTCCCCAATGGGAATTTCCCATGTATTTTGCCAGGAAATGTACATAAGTCCGCCTCAAAAGGCGTCCCCCCTCCTAACAATACCGATGGGCTCTGAATCCAATGGCAGTTTCTATTTTGCTTTACGAATTCATGGGGAGCTATCCCTAACCCTATGTGAAAATTTCGCCAATGGGATTTTCCCATGTATTTTGCCAGGAAATGTACATAAAGCCGGCTCAAAAGGCGTCCCCCCTCCTAACCATACCGATGGGCTCTGAATCCAATGGCAGTGTCGGTTTTGCTCTACGAGTTAATGGGGAGCTAACCCTAACCCTAAGTGGAATTTTCCCCAATGGGATTTTCCCATGTATTTTACCAGAAAATGTACATTAGGATGGCTCAAAACGCGTCCCCACTGCTAACCATACCGATGGGCTCTGAATCCAAGGGCAGTGTCGGTTTTGCTCTGCGAATTCATGGGGAGCTAACCATAACGCTAAGTGGAATTTTCCCCAATGGGATTTTCCCATATATTTTGCCAGGAAATGTACATACAACAGGCTCAAAAGGCGTCCACCCTCCTAACCATACCGATGGGCTCTGAATCCAATGGCAGTGTCGGTTTTGCTCTACGAATTCATGGGGAGCTAACCCTAACCCTAAGTGGAATTTTCCCCAATGGGATTTTCCCATGTATTTTGCCAGGAAATGTACATAAGGCAGGCTCAAAAGGCATCCCTCCTCCTAACCATACCGATGGGCTCTGAATCCAATGGCAGTGTCGGTTTTGCTCTACGAATTCATGGGGAGCTAACCCTAACCCTAAGTGGAATTTTCCCCAATGGGATTTTCCCATGTATTTTGCCAGGAAATGTACATAAGGCCGGCTCAAAAGGCGTCCCCCCTCCTAACCATACCGATGGGCTCTGAATCCAATGGCAGTGTCGGTTTTGCTCTTCGAATTCATGGGGAGATAAACCTAACCCTAAGTGGAATTTTCCCCAATGGGATTTTCCCATGTATTTTGCCAGGAAATGTACATAAGGCAGGCTCAAAAGGTATCCCCCCTCCTAACCATACCGATGGGCTCTGAATCCAATGGCAGTGTCGGTTTTGCTCTACGAATTCATGGGGAGCTAACCCTAACCCTAAGTGGAATTTTCCCCAATGGGAATTTCCCATGTATTTTGCCAGGAAATGTACATAAGGCAGGCTCAAAAGGCGTCCCCACTCCTAACCATACCGATGGGCTCTGAATCCAATGGCAGTGTCGGTTTTGCTCTGCGAATTCATAGGGAGCTTACCCTAACCCTAAGTGGAATTTTCCCCAATGGGAATTTCCCATGTATTTTGCCAGGAAATATACATAAGTCCGCCTCAAAAGGCGTCCCCCCTCCTAACAATACCGATGGGCTCTGAATCCAATGGCAGTTTCTATTTTGCTTTACGAATTCATGGGGAGCTAACCCTAACCCTATGTGAAAATTTCCCCAATGGGATTTTCCCATGTATTTTGCCAGGAAATGTACATCAGGCCGGCTCAAAAGGCGTCCCCCCTCCTAACCATACCGATGGGCTCTGAATCCAATGGCAGTGTCGGTTTTGCTCTACGAGTTAATGGGGAGCTAACCCTAAACCTAAGTGGAATTTTCCCCAATGGGATTTTCCCATGTATTTTGCCAGGAAATGTACATAAGGCCGGCTCAAAAGGCGTCCCCCCTCCTAACCATACCGATGGGCTCTGAATCCAATGGCAGTGTCGGTTTTACTCTGTGAATTCATGGGGAGCTAACCCTAACCCTAAGTGGAATTTTCCACAATGAGATTTTCCCATGTATTTTGCCAGGATATGTACATAAGGCCGGCTCAAAAGGTGTCCCCCCTCCTAACTATATCGATGGGCTCTGAATCCAATGGCAGTGTCGGTTTTGCTCTATGAAATCATGGGGAGCTAACCGTAACCCTAAGTGGAATTTTCCCCAATGGGATTTTCCCATGTATTTTGCCAGGAAATGTACATAAGACAGGCTCAAAAGGCGTCCCCCCTCCTAACCATACCGATGGGCTCTGAATCCAATGGCAGTGTCAGTTTTGCTCTACGAATTCATGGGGAGCTAACCCTAACCCTAAGTGGAATTTTCCCCAATGGGATTTTCCCATGTATTTTGCTAGGAAATGTACATAAGGCCGGCTCAAAAGGCGTCCCCCCTCCTAACCATACCGATGGGCTCTGAATCCAATGGCAGTGTCGGTTTTGCTCTACGAATTAATGGGGAGCTAACCCTAACCCTAAGTGGAATTTTCCCTAATGGGACTTTCCCATGTATTTTACCAGAAAATGTACATAAGGACGGCTCAAAAGGCGTCCCCCCTCCTAACCATACCGATGGGCTCTGAATCCAATGGCAGTGTCGGTTTTGCTCTACGAATTCATGGGGAGCTAACCCTAACCCTAAGTGGAATTTTCCCCAATGGGATTTTCCCATGTATTTTGCCAGGAAATATACATAGGTCTGCCTCAAATGGTGTCCCCCCACCTAACTATATCGATGGGCTCTGAATCCAATGGCAGTGTCAGTTTTGCTCTACGAATTCATGGGGAGCTAACCCTAACCCTAAGTGGAATTTTCCCCAATGGGATTTTCCCATGTATTTTATTAGGAAATGTACATAAGGCCGGCTCAAAGGGCGTCCCCCCTCCTCACCATACCGATGGGTCTGAATCCAATGGCAGTGTCGGTTTTGCTCTACGAATTCATGGGGAGCTAACCCTAACCCTATGTGAAAATTTCCCCAATGGGATTTTCCCATGTATTTTGCCAGGAAATGTACATAACGCCGGCTCAAAAGGCGTCCCCCCTCCTACCCATTGGGAATAATTCCACTTAGGGTTAGGGTTAGCTCCCCATGAATTTGTACAGCAAAACCGACACTGCCATTGGATTCAGAGCCCATCGGCATGGTTAGGAGGGGGGACACGTTTTGAGCCTGTCTTATGTACATTTCCTGGCAAAATACATGGGAAAATCCCATTGGGGAAAATTCCACGTAGGGTTAGGGTTAGCTCCCCATGAATTCGCAGAGCAAAACCGACACTGCCATTGGATTCAGAGCCCATCGGTATGGTTAGGAGGGGGGACGCCTTTTGAGCCGGCCTTATGTACATTTATGTATTTTGCCAGGAAATGTACATAAGGCCGAATTGAAAGGCGTCCCCATCCTAACCATGCCGATGGGCTCTGAATGCAATGGCAGTGTCGGTTTTGCTCTGTGAATTCATGGGGAGCTAACCCTAACCCTAAGTGGAATTTTCCACAATGAGATTTTCCCATGTATTTTGCCAGGATATGTACATAAGGCCGGCTCAAAAGGTGTCCCCCCTCCTAACTATATCGATGGGCTCTGAATCCAATGGCAGTGTCGGTTTTGCTCTATGAAATCATGGGGAGCTAACCCTAACCCTAAGTGGAATTTTCCCCAATGGGATTTTCCCATGTATTTTGCCAGGAAATGTACATAAGGCAGGCTCAAAAGGCGTCCCCCCTCCTAACCATACCGATGGGCTCTGAATCCAATGGCAGTGTCAGTTTTGCTCTATGTATTCATGGGGAGATAACCCTAACCCTAAGTGGAATTTTCCCCAATGGGATTTTCCCATGTATTTTGCCAGGAAATGTACATAAGGCAGGCTCAAAAGGCATCCCCCCTCCTAACCATACCGATGGGCTCTGAATCCAATGGCAGTGTCGGTTTTGCTCTACGAATTCATGGGGAGCTAACCCTAACCCTAAGTGGAATTTTCCCCAATGGGATTTTCCCATGTATTTTGCCAGGAAATGTACATAAGGCAGGCTCAAAAGGCGTCCCCACTCCTAACCATACCGATGGGCTCTGAATCCAATGGCAGTGTCCGTTTTGCTCTGCGAATTCATAGGGAGCTTACCCTAACCCTAAGTGGAATTTTCCCCAATGGGGTTTTCCCATGTATTTTGCCAGGAAATGTACATAAGACAGGCTCAAAAGGCGTTCCCCCCTCCTAACCATCCCGATGGGCTCTGAATCCAATGGCAGTGTCAGTTTTGCTCTACGAATTCATGGGGTGCTAACCCTAACCCTAAGTCGAATTTTCCCCAATGGGATTTTCCCATTTATTTTGCCAGGAAATGTACATAAGGCAGGCTCAAAAGGCATCCCCCCTGCTAACCATACCGATGGGCTCTGAATCCGATGGCAGTGTCGGTTTTGCTCTACGAATTCATGGGGAGCTAACCCTAACCCTAAGTGGAATTTTCCCCAATGGGAATTTCCCATGTATTTTGCCAGGAAATGTACATAAGTCCGCCTCAAAAGGCGTCCCCCCTCCTAACAATACGGATGGGTTCTGAATCCAATGGCAGTTTCTACTTTGCTTTACGAATTCATGGGGAGCTTACCCTAACCCTAAGTGGAATTTTCCCCAATGGGGTTTTCCCATGTATTTTGCCAGGAAATGTACATAAGACAGGCTCAAAAGGCGTTCCCCCCTCCTAACCATCCCGATGTGCTCTGAATCCAATGGCAGTGTCAGTTTTGCTCTACGAATTCATGGGGTGCTAACCCTAACCCTAAGTGGAATTTTCCCCTATGGGATTTTCCCATGTATTTTCCAGGAAATGTACATAAGGCAGGCTCAAAAGGCATCCCCCCTCCTAACCATACCGATGGGCTCTGAATCCAATGGCAGTGTCGGTTTGCTCTACGAATTCATGGGGAGCTAACCCTAACCCTAAGTGGAATTTTCCCCAATGGGAATTTCCCATGTATTTTGCCAGGAAATGTACATAAGTCCGCCTCAAAAGGCGTCCCCCCTCCTAACAATACCGATGGGCTCTGAATCCAATGGCAGTTTCTATTTTGCTCTACGAGTTAATGGGGAGCTAACCCTAACCCTAAGTGGAATTTTCCCCAATGGGATTTTCCCATGTATTTTACCAGAAAATGTACATTAGGATGGCTCAAAACGCGTCCCCATTGCTAACCATACCGATGGGCTCTGAATCCAAGGGCAGTGTCGGTTTTGCTCTACGAATTCATGGGGAGCTAACCCTAACCCTAAGTGGAATTTTCCCCAATGGGATTTTCCCATGTATTTTGCCAGGAAATGTACATAAGGCAGGCTCAAAAGGCATCCCTCCTCCTAACCATACCGATGGGCTCTGAATCCAATGGCAGTGTTGGTTTTGCTCTACGAATTAATGGGGAGCTAACCCTAACCCTAAGTGGAATTTTCCCCAATGGGATTTTCCCATGTATTTTACCAGAAAATGTACATTAGGATGGCTCAAAACGCGTCCCCACTGCTAACCATACCGATGGGCTCTGAATCCAAGGGCAGTGTCGGTTTTGCTCTGCGAATTCATGGGGAGCTAACGATAACCCTAAGTGGAATTTTCCCCAATGGGATTTTCCCATGTATTTTGCCAGGAAATGTACATACAACAGGCTCAAAAGGCGTCCACCCTCCTAACCATACCGATGGGCTCTGAATCCAATGGCAGTGTCGGTTTTCCTCTACGAATTCATGGGGAGCTAACCCTAACCCTAAGTGGAATTTTCCCCAATGGGATTTTCCCATGTATTTTGCCAGGAAATGTACATAAGGCAGGCTCAAAAGGCATCCCTCCTCCTAACCATACCGATGGGCTCTGAATCCAATGGCAGTGTCGGTTTTGCTCTACGAATTCATAGGGAGCTAACCCTAACCCTAAGTGGAATTTTCCCCAATTGGATTTTCCCATGTATTTTGCCAGGAAATGTACATACAACAGGCTCAAAAGACGTCCCCCCTCCTAACCATACCGATGGGCTCTGAATCCAATGGAGGTGTCGGTTTTGCTCTACGAATTCATGGGGAGCTAACCCTAACCCTAAGTGGAATTTTCCCCAATGGAATTTTCCCATGTATTTTGCCAGGAAATGTACATAAGGGAGGCTCAAAAGGCATCCCCCCTCCTAACCATACCGATGGGCTCTGAATCCAATGGCAGTGTCGGTTTTGCTCTACGAATTCATGGGGAGCTAACCCTAACCCTAAGTGGAATTTTTCCCAATGGGATTTTCCCATGTATTTTGCCAGGAAATGTACATAAGGCAGGCTCAAAAGGCATCCCTCCTCCTAACCATACCGATGGGCTCTGAATCCAATGGCAGTGTCGGTTTTGCTCTACGAATTCATAGGGAGCTAACCCTAACCCTAAGTGGAATTTTCCCCAATGGGATTTTCCCATGTATTTTGCCAGGAAATGTACATAAGGCCGGCTCAAAAGGCGTCCCCCCTCCTAACCATACCGATGGGCTCTGAATCCAATGGCAGTGTCCGTTTTGCTCTTCGAATTCATGGGGAGATAACCCTAACCCTAAATGGAATTTTCCCCAATGGGATTTTCCCATGTATTTTGCCAGGAAATGTACATAAGGCCGGCTCAAAAGGCGTCCCCCCTCCTAACCATACCGATGGGCTCTGAATCCAATGGCAGTGTCGGTTTTGCTCTACGAATTAATGGGGAGCTAACCCTAACCCTAAGTGGAATTTTCCCCAATGGGATTTTCCCATGTATTTTACCAGGAAATGTACATAAGGACGGCTAAAAAGGCATCCCCACTCCTAACCATACCGATGGGCTCTGAATCCAATGGCAGTGTCGGTTTTGCTCTACGAATTCATGGGGAGCTAACCCTAACCCTAAGTGGAATTTTCCCCAATGGAATTTTCCCATGTATTTTGCCAGGAAATGTACATAAGGGAGGCTCAAAAGGCATCCCCCCTGCTAACCATACCGATGGGCTCTGAATCCAATGGCAGTGTCGGTTTTGCTCTACGAATTCATGGGGAGCTAACCCTAACCCTAAGTGGAATTTTCCCCAATGGGATTTTCCCATGTATTTTGCCATGAAATATACATAGGTCCTCCTCAAAAGGTGTCCCCCCACCTAACTATATCGATGGGCTCTGAATCCAATGGCAGTGTCAGTTTTGCTCTACGAATTCATGGGGAGCTAACCCTAACCCTAAGTGGAATTTTCCCCAATGGGATTTTCCCATGTATTTTGCCAGGAAATGTACATAACACCGGCTCAAAAGGCGTCCCCCCTCCCAACCATACCGATGGGCTCTGAATCCAATGGCAGTGTCGGTTTTGCTCTACGAATTCATGGGGAGCTAACCCTAACCCTAAGTGGAATTTTCCCCAATGGGATTTTCTCATGTATTTTGCCAGGAAATGTACATAAGGACGGCTCAAAAGGCGTCCCCACTCCTAACCATACCGATGGGCTCTGAATCCAATGGCAGTGTCGGTTTTGCTCTGCGAATTCATGGGGAGCTAACCATAACCCTAAGTGGAATTTTCCCCAATGGGATTTTCCCATGTATTTTGCCAGGAAATGTACATACAACAGGCTCAAAAGACGTCCCCCCTCCTAACCATCCCGATGGGCTCTGAATCCAATGGCAGTGTCGGTTTTGCTCTACGAATTCATGGGGAGCTAACCCTAACCCTAAGTGGAATTTTCCCCAATGGGATTTTCCCATGTATTTTGCCAGGAAATGTACATAAGGGAGGCTCAAAAGGCATCCCCCCTCCTAACCATACCGATGGGCTCTGAATCCAATGGCAGTGTCGGTTTTGCTCTACGAAGTCATGGGGAGCTAACCCTAACCCTAAGTGGAATTTTCCCCAAAGGGATTTTCCCATGTATTTTGCCAGGAAATGTACATAGGTCCGCCTCAAAAGGCGTCCCCCCTCCTAACCATACCGATGGGCTCTGAATCCAATGGCAGTGTCGGTTTTGCTCTACGAATTCATGTGGAGCTAACCCTAACCCTATGTGAAAATTTCCCCAATGGGATTTTCCCATGTATTTTGCCAGGAAATGTACATAAGGCCGGCTCAAAAGGCATCCCCCCTCCTACCCATTGGGAATAATTCCACTTAGGGTTAGGGTTAGCTCCCCATGAATTTGTAGAGCAAAACCGACACTGCCATTGGATTCAGAGCCCATCGGCATGGTTAGGAGGGGGGACGCCTTTTGAGCCTGTCGTATGTACATTTCCTGGCAAAATACATGGGAAAATCCCATTGGGGAAAATTCCACTTAGGCTTAGGGTTAGCTCCCCATGAATTCGCAGAGCAAAACCGACACTGCCATTGGATTCAGAGCCCATCGGTATGGTTAGGAGTGGAGACGCCTTTTGAGCCGTCCTTATGTACATTTCCTGGTAAAATACATGGGAAAATCCCATTGGGGAAAATTCCACTTAGGGTTAGGGTTAGCTCCCCATTAATTCGCAGAGGAAATCCAACACTGCCATTGGATTCAGAGCCCATCGGTATGGTTAGGAGGGGGGACGCCTTTTGAGGCGGACTTATGTACATTTCCTGGCAAAATACATGGGAAAATCCCATTAGGGAAAATTCCACTTAGGGTTAGGGTTAGCTCCACATGAATTCGTAGAGCAAAACCGACATTGCCATTGGATTGAGAGCCCATCGGTTTAGTTAGGAGGGGGAACACCTTTTGAGCCTGCCTTATGTACATTTATGTATTTTGCGAGGAAATGTACATAAAGCCGAATCGAAAGGCGTCCCCCCTCCTAACCATACCGATGGGCTCTGAATCCAATGGCAGTGTCGGTTTTGCTCTGTGAATTCATGGGGAGCTAACCCTAACCCTAAGTGGAATTTTCCAAAATGAGATTTTCCCATGTATTTTGCCAGGATATGTACATAAGGCCGGCTCAAAAGGTCTCCCCCCTCCTAACTATACCGATGGGCTCTGAATCCAATGGCAGTGTTAGTTTTGCTTTACAAAATCATGGGGAAATGTACATAAGGACGGCTCAAATGGCGTCCCCACTCCTAACCATACCGATGGGCTCTGAATCTATTGGCAGTGTCCCATTGGGGAAAATTTCACTTAGGGTTAGGGTTAGCTCCCCATGACGTCGTAGAGCAAAACCGACACTGCCGTTGGATTCAGAGCCCATTGGTATGGTTAGGAGGGGGGACGCCTTTTGAGCCGTCCTTATGTACATATCCCGGTAAAATACATGGGAAAATCCCATTGGGGAAAATTCCACTTAGGGTTAGGGTTAGCTCCACATGAATTCGTAGAGCAAAACCGACACTGCCATTGGATTCAGAGCCCATCGGTATGGTTAGGAGGGGGGAACGCCTTTTGAGCCGGCCTTATGTACATTTCCTTGCAAAATACATGGGAAAATCCCTTTGGGGAAAATTCCACTTAGGGT
Organism: Natrix helvetica; assembly: GCF_964273705.1. Taxonomy (NCBI): domain Eukaryota; kingdom Metazoa; phylum Chordata; class Lepidosauria; order Squamata; family Natricidae; genus Natrix; species Natrix helvetica. Next base: position 16,942,054 of record NC_138553.1, read on the forward strand.
TAGGGTTAGCTCCCCATGAATTCGTAGAGCAAAACCGACACTGCCATTGGATTCAGAGCCCATCGGTATGGTTAGGAGGGGGGACGCCTTTTGAGCCTGTCTTATGTACATTTCCTGGCAAAATACATGGGAAAATCCCATTGGGGAAAATTCCACTTAGGGTTAGGGTTAGCTCCCCATGAATTCGTAGAGGAAAACTGACACTGCCATTGGATTCAGAGCCCATCGGTATGGTTAGGAGGGGGGACGCCTTTTGATCCTCTCTTATGTACATTTCCTGGCAAAATACATGGGAAAATCCCATTGGGGAAAATTCCACTTAGGGTTAGGGTTAGCTCCCCATGAATTCGTAGAGCAAAACCGACACTGCCATTGGATTCAGAGCCCATCGATATGGTTAGGAGGGGGGACGCCTTTTGAGCCGGCCTTATTTACATTTCCTGGCAAAATACATGGGAAAATCCCATTGGGGAAAATTCCACTTAGGGTTAGGGTTAGCTCCCCATGAATTCGTAGAGCAAAACCGACACTGCCATTGGATTCAGAGCCCATCGGTATGGTTAGGAGGGGGGACGCCTTTTGAGCCTGTCTTATGTACATTTCCTGGCAAAATACATGGGAAAATCCCATTGGGGAAAATTCCACGTAGGGTTAGGATTAGCTCCCCATGAATTCGTAGAGCAAAAGCGACACTGCCATTGGATTCAGAGCCCATCGGTATGGTTAGGAGGGGGGACACCTTTTGAGCCTGCCTTATGTACATTTATGTATTTTGCCAGGAAATGTACATAAGGCCGAATCGAAAGGCGTCCCCCCTCCTAACCATACCGATGGGCTCTGAATCCAATGGCAGTTTCAGTTTTGCTCTACGAATTCATGGGGAGCTCACCCTAACTCTAAGTGGAATTTTCCCCAATGGGATTTTCCCATGTATTTTGCCAGGAAATGTACATAAGGCCGGCTCAAAAGGCGTCCCCCCTCCTAACCATACCGATGGGCTCTAAATCCAATGGCAGTGTCGGTTTTGTTCTGTGAATTCATGGGGAACCCTAACCCTAAGTGAAATTTTCCCAAATGGGATTTTCCCATGTATTTTACTAGGAAATGTACATAAGGCCGGCTCAAAAGGCGTCCCCCCTCCTAACCATACCGATGGGCTCTGAATCCAATGGCAGTGTCGGTTTTGCTCTACGAATTCATGGGGAGCTAACCCTAACCCTAAGTGGAATTTTCCCCAATGGGATTTTCCCATGTATTTTACCAGAAAATGTACATAAGGACGGCTCAAAAGGCGTCCCCCCTCCTAACCATACCGATGGGCTCTGAATCCAATGGCAGTGTCGGTTTTCCTGTACGAATTCATGGGGAGCTAACCCTAACCCTAAGTGGAATTTTCCACAATGGGATTTTCCCATGTATTTTACCAGAAAATGTACATAAGGACGGCTCAAAAGGCGTCCCCACTCCTAACCATACCGATGGGCTCTGAATCCAATGGCAGTGTCGGTTTTGCTCTACGAATTCATGGGGAGCTAACCCTAACCCTAAGTGGAATTTTCCCCAATGGGATTTTCCCATGTATTTTACCAGAAAATGTACATAAGGACGGCTCAAAAGGCGTCTCCACTCCTAACCATACCGATGGGCTCTGAATCCAATGGCAGTGTCGGTTTTGCTCTGCGAATTCATGGGGAGCTAACCCTAACCCTATGTGAAAATTTCCCCAATGGGATTTTCCCATGTATTTTGCCAGGAAATGTACATAAGGCCGGCTCAAAAGGCGTCCACCCTCCTACCCATTGGGGAAAATTCCACTTAGGGTTAGGGTTAGCTCCCCATGAATTCGGAGAGCAAAACCGACACTGCCATTGGATTCAGAGCCCATCGATATGGTTAGGAGGGGGGACGCGTTTTGAGCCTGTCTTATGTACATTTCCTGGCAAAATACATGGGAAAATCCCATTGGGGAAAATTCCACGTAGGGTTAGGGTTAGCTCCCCATTAATTCGCGTAGCAAAACCGACATTGCCATTGGATTCAGAACCCATCGGTATAGTTACGAGGGGGGAAACCTTTTGAGCCGGCCTTATGTACATATCCTGGCAAAATACATGGGAAAATCTCATTGTGGAAAATTCCACTTAGAGTTAGGGTTAGCTCCCCATGAATTCACAGAGCAAAACCGACACTGCCATTGGATTCAGAGCCCATAGGTATGGTTAGGAGGGGGGACGCCTTTTGAGGCGGACTTATGTACATTTCCTGGCAAAATACATGGGTAAATCCCATTAGGGAAAATTCCACTTAGGGTTAGGGTTAGCTCCACATGAATTCGTAGAGCAAAACCGACATTGCCATTGGATTCAGAGCCCATCGGTTTAGTTAGGAGGGGGGACGCCTTTCGATTCGGCCTTATGTACATTTATGTATTTTGCGAGGAAATGTACATAAAGCCGAATCGAAAGGCGTCCCCCCTCCTAACCATACCGATGGGCTCTGAATCCAATCGCAGTGTCGGTTTTGCTCTGTGAATTCATGAGGAGCTAACCCTAACCCTAAGTGGAATTTTCCCCAATGGGATTTTCCCATGTATTTTGCCAGGAAATGTACATAAGGCCGGCTCAAAAGGCGTCCCCCCTCCTAACCATACCGATGGGCTCTGAATCCAATGGCAGTGTCGGTTTTGCTCTATGAATTAATGGGGAGCTAACCCTAACCCTAAGTGGAATTTTCCCCAATGGGACTTTCCCATGTATTTTACCAGAAAATGTACATAAGGACGGCTCAAAAGGCATCCCCACTCCTAACCATACCGATGGGCTCTGAATCCAATGGCAGTGTCCGTTTTGCTCTGCGAATTCATAGCGAGCTTACCCTAACCCTTAGTGGAATTTTCCCCAATGGGGTTTTCCCATGTATTTTGCCAGGAAATGTACATAAGACAGGCTCAAAAGGCGTTCCCCCCTCCTAACCATCCCGATGGGCTCTGAATCCAATGGCAGTGTCAGTTTTGCTCTACGAATTCATGGGGTGCTAACCCTAACTCTAAGTGGAATTTTCCCCAATGGGATTTTCCCATTTATTTTGCCAGGAAATGTACATAAGGCAGGCTCAAAAGGCATCCCCCCTCCTAACCATACCGATGGGCTCTGAATCCAATGGCAGTGTCGGTTTTGCTCTACGAATTCATGGGGAGCTAACCCTAACCCTAAGTGGAATTTTTCCCAATGGGAATTTCCCATTTATTTTGCCAGGAAATGTACATAAGTCCGCCTCAAAAGGCGTCCCCCCTCCTAACAATACCGATGGGCTCTGAATCCAATGGCAGTTTCTATTTTGCTCTACGAATTAATGGGGAGCTAACCCTAACCCTAAGTGGAATTTTCCCCAATGGGATTTTCCCATGTATTTTACCAGAAAATGTACATTAGGATGGCTCAAAACGCGTCCCCACTGCTCACCATACCGATGGGCTCTGAATCCAATGGCAGTGTCGGTTTTGCTCTGCGAATTCATGGGGAGCTAACCATAACCCTACGTGGAATTTTCCCCAATGGGATTTTCCCATGTATTTTGCCAGGAAATGTACATAAGGCAGGCTCAAAAGGCATCCCCCCTCCTAACCATACCGATGGGCTCTGAATCCAATGGCAGTGTCGGTTTTGCTCTACGAATTCATGGGGAGCTAACCCTAACCCTAAGTGGAATTTTCCCCAATGGGAATTTCCCATGTATTTTGCCAGGAAATGTACATAAGTCCGCCTCAAAAGGCGTCCCCCCTCCTAACAATACCGATGGGCTCTGAATCCAATGGCAGTTTCTATTTTGCTCTACGAATTAATGGGGAGCTAACCCTAACCCTAAGTGGAATTTTCCCCAATGGGATTTTCCCATGTATTTTACCAGAAAATGTACATTAGGATGGCTCAAAACGCGTCCCCACTGCTAACCATACCGATGGGCTCTGAATCCAATGGCAGTGTCGGTTTTGCTCTACGAATTCATGGGGAGCTAACCCTAACCCTAAGTGGAATTTTCCCCAATGGGAATTTCCCATGTATTTTGCCAGGAAATGTACATAAGTCCGCCTCAAAAGGCGTCCCCCCTCCTAACAATACCGATGGGCTCTGAATCCAATGGCAGTTTCTATTTTGCTTTACGAATTTATGGGGAGCTAACCCTAACCCTATGTGAAAATTTCCCCAATGGGATTTTCCCATGTATTTTGCCAGGAAATGTACATAAGGCCGGCTCAAAAGGCGTCCCCCCTCCTAAGCATACCGATGGGCTCTGAATCCAATGGCAGTGTCGGTTTTGCTCTACGAGTTAATGGGGAGCTAACCCTAACCCTAAGTGGAATTTTCCCCAATGGGATTTTCCCATGTATTTTACCAGAAAATGTACATTAGGATGGCTCAAAACGCGTCCCCATTGCTAACCATACCGATGGGCTCTGAATCCAAGGGCAGTGTCGGTTTTCCTCTGCGAATTCATGGGGAGCTAACCATAACCCTAAGTGGAATTTTCCCCAATGGGATTTTCCCATGTATTTTGCCAGGAAATGTACATACAACAGGCTCAAAAGGCGTCCACCCTCCTAACCATACCGATGGGCTCTGAATCCAATGGCAGTGTCGGTTTTGCTCTACGAATTCATGGGGAGCTAACCCTAACCCTAAGTGGAATTTTCCCCAATGGGATTTTACCCATGTATTTTGCCAGGAAATGTACATAAGGCAGGCTCAAAAGGCATCCCTCCTCCTAACCATACCGATGGGCTCTGAATCCAATGGCAGTGTCGGTTTTGCTCTACGAATTAATGGGGAGCTAACCCTAACCCTAAGTGGAATTTTCCCCAATGGGATTTTCCCATGTATTTTACCAGAAAATGTACATTAGGATGGATCAAAACGCGTCCCCATTGCTAACCATACCGATGGGCTCTGAATCCAAGGGCAGTGTCGGTTTTGCTCTGCGAATTCATGGGGAGCTAACCATAACCCTAAGTGGAATTTTCCCCAATGGGATTTTCCCATGTATTTTGCCAGGAAATGTACATACAACAGGCTCAAAAGGCGTCCACCCTCCTAACCATACCGATGGGCTCTGAATCCAAGGGCAGTGTCGGTTTTGCTCTGCGAATTCATGGGGAGCTAACCATAACCCTAAGTGGAATTTTCCCCAATGGGATTTTCCCATGTATTTTGCCAGGAAATGTACATACAACAGGCTCAAAAGGCGTCCACCCTCCTAACCATACCGATGGGCTCTGAATCCAATGGCAGTGTCGGTTTTGCTCTACGAATTAATGGGGAGCTAACCCTAACCCTAAGTGGAATTTTCCCCAAAGGGATTTTCCCATGTATTTTACCAGAAAATGTACATTAGGATGGCTCAAAACGCGTCCCCCATCCTAACCATACCGATGGGCTCTGAATGCAATGGCAGTGTCGGTTTTGCTCTACGAATTCATGGGGTGCTAACCCTAACCCTAAGTGGAATTTTCCCCAATGGGATTTTCCCATGTATTTTACCAGAAAATGTACATTAGGATGGCTCAAAAGGCGTCCCCATTGCTAACCATACCGATGGGCTCTGAATCCAAGGGCAGTGTCGGTTTTGCTCTGCGAATTCATGGGGAGCTAACCATAACCCTAAGTGGAATTTTCCCCAATGGGATTTTCCCATGTATTTTGCCAGGAAATGTACATACAACAGGCTCAAAAGGCGTCCACCCTCCTAACCATACCGATGGGCTCTGAATCCAATGGCAGTGTCGGTTTTGCTCTACGAATTAATGGGGAGCTAACCCTAACCCTAAGTGGAATTTTCCCCAATGGGATTTTCCCATGTATTTTACCAGAAAATGTACATTAGGATGGATCAAAACGCGTCCCCATTGCTAACCATACCGATGGGCTCTGAATCCAAGGGCAGTGTCGGTTTTGCTCTGCGAATTCATGGGGAGCTAACCATAACCCTAAGTGGAATTTTCCCCAATGGGATTTTCCCATGTATTTTGCCAGGAAATGTACATACAACAGGCTCAAAAGACGTCCACCCTCCTAACCATACCGATGGGCTCTGAATCCAATGGCAGTGTCGGTTTTGCTCTACGAATTAATGGGGAGCTAACCCTAACCCTAAGTGGAATTTTCCCCAATGGGATTTTCCCATGTATTTTGCCAGGAAATGTACATAAGGCAGGCTCAAAAGGCATCCCTCCTCCTAACCATACCGATGGGCTCTGAATCCAATGGCAGTGTCGGTTTTGCTCTACGAATTAATGGGGAGCTAACCCTAACCCTAAGTGGAATTTTCCCCAATGGGATTTTCCCATGTATTTTACCAGAAAATGTACATTAGGATGGCTCAAAACGCGTCCCCCATCCTAACCATACCGATGGGCTCTGAATGCAATGGCAGTGTCGGTTTTGCTCTACGAATTCAAGGGGTGCTAACCCTAACCCTAAGTGGAATTTTCCCCAATGGGATTTTCCCATGTATTTTACCAGAAAATGTACATTAGGATGGCTCAAAACGCGTCCCCATTGCTAACCATACCGATGGGCTCTGAATCCAAGGGCAGTGTCGGTTTTCCTCTGCGAATTCATGGGGAGCTAACCATAACCCTAAGTGGAATTTTCCCCAATGGGATTTTCTCATGTATTTTGCCAGGAAATGTACATACAACAGGCTCAAAAGGCGTCCACCCTCCTAACCATACCGATGGGCTCTGAATCCAATGGCAGTGTCGGTTTTGCTCTACGAATTCATGGGGAGCTAACCCTAACCCTAAGTGGAATTTTCCCCAATGGGATTTTCCCATTTATTTTGCCAGGAAATGTACATAAGGCAGGCTCAAAAGGCATCCCCCCTCCTAACCATACCGATGGGCTCTGAATCCAATGGCAGTGTCGGTTTTGCTCTACGAATTCATGGGGAGCTAACCCTAACCCTAAGTGGAATTTTCCCCAATGGGAATTTCCCATTTATTTTGCCAGGAAATGTACATAAGTCCGCCTCAAAAGGCGTCCCCCCTCCTAACAATACCGATGGGCTCTGAATCCAATGGCAGTTTCTATTTTGCTCTACGAATTAATGGGGAGCTAACCCTAACCCTAAGTGGAATTTTCCCCAATGGGATTTTCCCATGTATTTTACCAGAAAATGTACATTAGGATGGCTCAAAACGCGTCCCCACTGCTAACCATACCGATGGGCTCTGAATCCAATGGCAGTGTCGGTTTTGCTCTGCGAATTCATGGGGAGCTAACCATAACCCTACGTGGAATTTTCCCCAATGGGATTTTCCCATGTATTTTGCCAGGAAATGTACATAAGGCAGGCTGAAAAGACATCCCCCCTCCTAACCATACCGATGGGCTCTGAATCCAATGGCAGTGTCGGTTTTGCTCTACGAATTCATGGGGAGCTAACCCTAACCATAAGTGGAATTTTCCCCAATGGGAATTTCCCATGTATTTTGCCAGGAAATGTACATAAGTCCGCCTCAAAAGGCGTCCCCCCTCCTAACAATACCGATGGGCTCTGAATCCAATGGCAGTTTCTATTTTGCTCTACGAATTAATGGGGAGCTAACCCTAACCCTAAGTGGAATTTTCCCCAATGGGATTTTCCCATGTATTTTACCAGAAAATGTACATTAGGATGGCTCAAAATGCGTCCCCACTGCTAACCATGCCGATGGGCTCTGAATCCAATGGCAGTGTCAGTTTTGCTCTACGAATTCATGGGGAGCTAACCCTAACCCTAAGTGGAATTTTCCCCAATGGGAATTTCCCATGTATTTTGCCAGGAAATGTACATAAGTCCGCCTCAAAAGGCGTCCCCCCTCCTAACAATACCGATGGGCTCTGAATCCAATGGCAGTTTCTATTTTGCTTTACAAATTTATGGGGAGCTAACCCTAACCCTATGTGAAAATTTCCCCAATGGGATTTTCCCATGTATTTTGCCAGGAAATGTACATAAGGCCGGCTCAAAAGGCGTCCCCCCTCCTAACCATACCGATGGGCTCTGAATCCAATGGCAGTGTCGGTTTTGCTCTACGAGTTAATGGGGAGCTAACCCTAACCCTAAGTGGAATTTTCCCCAATGGGATTTTCCCATGTATTTTACCAGAAAATGTACATTAGGATGGCTCAAAACGCGTCCCCATTGCTAACCATACCGATGGGCTCTGAATCCAAGGGCAGTGTCGGTTTTGCTCTGCGAATTCATGGGGAGCTAACCATAACCCTAAGTGGAATTTTCCCCAATGGGATTTTCCCATGTATTTTGCCAGGAAATGTACATACAACAGGCTCAAAAGGCGTCCACCCTCCTAACCATACCGATGGGCTCTGAATCCAATGGCAGTGTCGGTTTTGCTCTACGAATTAATGGGGAGCTAACCCTAACCCTAAGTGGAATTTTCCCCAATGGGATTTTCCCATGTATTTTGCCAGGAAATGTACATAAGGCAGGCTCAAAAGGCATCCCTCCTCCTAACCATACCGATGGGCTCTGAATCCAATGGCAGTGTCGGTTTTGCTCTACGAATTAATGGGGAGCTAACCCTAACCCTAAGTGGAATTTTCCCCAATGGGATTTTCCCATGTATTTTACCAGAAAATGTACATTAGGATGGCTCAAAACGCGTCCCCCATCCTAACCATACCGATGGGCTCTGAATGCAATGGCAGTGTCGGTTTTGCTCTACGAATTCATGGGGTGCTAACCCTAACCCTAAGTGGAATTTTCCCCAATGGGATTTTCCCATGTATTTTACCAGAAAATGTACATTAGGATGGCTCAAAACGCGTCCCCATTGCTAACCATACCGATGGGCTCTGAATCCAAGGGCAGTGTCAGTTTTGCTCTGCGAATTCATGGGGAGCTAACCATAACCCTAAGTGGAATTTTCCCCAATGGGATTTTCTCATGTATTTTGCCAGGAAATGTACATACAACAGGCTCAAAAGGCGTCCACCCTCCTAACCATACCGATGGGCTCTGAATCCAATGGCAGTGTCGGTTTTGCTCTACGAATTCATGGGGAGCTAACCCTAACCCTAAGTGGAATTTTCCCCAATGGGATTTTCCCATGTATTTTACCAGAAAATGTACATTAGGATGGCTCAAAACGCGTCCCCCATCCTAACCATACCGATGGGCTCTGAATGCAATGGCAGTGTCGGTTTTGCTCTGTGAATTCATGGGGAGCTAACCCTAACCCTAAGTGGAATTTTCCCCAATGGGATTTTCCCATGTATTTTGCCAGGAAATGTACATAAGGCCGGCTCAAAAGGCGTCCCCCCTCCTAACCATACCGATGGGCTCTGAATCCAATGGCAGTGTCGGTTTTGCTCTACGAATTAATGAGGAGCTAACCCTAACCCTAAGTGGAATTTTCCCCAATGGGACTTTCCCATGTATTTTACCAGAAAATGTACATAAGGACGGCTCAAAAGGCATCCCCACTCCTAACCATACCGATGGGCTCTGAATCCAATGGCAGTGTCCGTTTTGCTCTGCGAATTCATAGGGAGCTTACCCTAACCCTTAGTGGAATTTTCCCCAATGGGGTTTTCCCATCTATTTAGCCAGGAAATGTACATAAGACAGGCTCAAAAGGCGTTCCCCCCTCCTAACCATCCCGATGGGCTCTGAATCCAATGGCAGTGTCAGTTTTGCTCTACGAATTCATGGGGTGCTAACCCTAACCCTAAGTGGAATTTTCCCCAATGGGATTTTCCCATTTATTTTGCCAGGAAATGTACATAAGGCAGGCTCAAAAGGCATCCCCCCTCCTAACCATACCGATGGGCTCTGAATCCAATGGCAGTGTCGGTTTTGCTCTACGAATTCATGGGAAGCTAACCCTAACCCTAAGTGGAATTTTCCCCAATGGGAATTTCCCATTTATTTTGCCAGGAAATGTACATAAGTCCGCCTCAAAAGGCGTCCCCCCTCCTAACAATACCGATGGGCTCTGAATCCAATGGCAGTTTCTATTTTGCTCTACGAATTAATGGGGAGCTAACCCTAACCCTAAGTGGAATTTTCCCCAATGGGATTTTCCCATGTATTTTACCAGAAAATGTACATTAGGATGGCTCAAAACGCGTCCCCACTGCTAACCATACCGATGGGCTCTGAATCCAATGGCAGTGTCGGTTTTGCTCTGCGAATTCATGGGGAGCTAACCATAACCCTACGTGGAATTTTCCCCAATGGGATTTTCCCATGTATTTTGCCAGGAAATGTACATAAGGCAGGCTGAAAAGACATCCCCCCTCCTAACCATACCGATGGGCTCTGAATCCAATGGCAGTGTCGGTTTTGCTCTACGAATTCATGGGGAGCTAACCCTAACCCTAAGTGGAATTTTCCCCAATGGGAATTTCCCATGTATTTTGCCAGGAAATGTACATAAGTCCGCCTCAAAAGGCGTCCCCCCTCCTAACAATACCGATGGGCTCTGAATCCAATGGCAGTTTCTATTTTGCTCTACGAATTAATGGGGAGCTAACCCTAACCCTAAGTGGAATTTTCCCCAATGGGATTTTCCCATGTATTTTACCAGAAAATGTACATTAGGATGGCTCAAAATGCGTCCCCACTGCTAACCATACCGATGGGCTCTGAATCCAATGGCAGTGTCAGTTTTGCTCTACGAATTCATGGGGAGCTAACCCTAACCCTAAGTGGAATTTTCCCCAATGGGAATTTCCCATGTATTTTGCCAGGAAATGTACATAAGTCCGCCTCAAAAGGCGTCCCCCCTCCTAACAATACCGATGGGCTCTGAATCCAATGGCAGTTTCTATTTTGCTTTACGAATTTATGGGGAGCTAACCCTAACCCTATGTGAAAATTTCCCCAATGGGATTTTCCCATGTATTTTGCCAGGAAATGTACATAAGGCCGGCTCAAAAGGCGTCCCCCCTCCTAACCATACCGATGGGCTCTGAATCCAATGGCAGTGTCGGTTTTGCTCTACGAGTTAATGGGGAGCTAACCCTAACCCTAAGTGGAATTTTCCCCAATGGGATTTTCCCATGTATTTTACCAGAAAATGTACATTAGGATGGCTCAAAACGCGTCCCCATTGCTAACCATACCGATGGGCTCTGAATCCAAGGGCAGTGTCGGTTTTGCTCTGCGAATTCATGGGGAGCTAACCATAACCCTAAGTGGAATTTTCCCCAATGGGATTTTCCCATGTATTTTGCCAGGAAATGTACATACAACAGGCTCAAAAGGCGTCCACCCTCCTAACCATACCGATGGGCTCTGAATCCAATGGCAGTGTCGGTTTTGCTCTACGAATTCATGGGGAGCTAACCCTAACCCTAAGTGGAATTTTCCCCAATGGGATTTTCCCATGTATTTTACCAGAAAATGTACATTAGGATGGCTCAAAAGGCGTCCCCCCTCCTAACCATACCGATGGGCTCTGAATCCAATAGCAGTGTCAGTTTTGCTCTACGAATTCATGGGGAGGTAACCCTAACCAGAAGTGGAATTTTCCCCAATGGGATTTTCCCATGTATTTTGCCAGGAAATGTACATAAGACCGGCTCAAAAGGCGTCCCCCCTCCTAACCATACCGATGGGCTCTGAATCCAATGGCAGTGTCGGTTTTCCTCTACGAATTCATGGGGAGCTAACCCTAACCCTAAGTGGAATTTTCCCCAATGGGATTTTCCCATGTATTTTGCCAGGAAATGTACATAAGGCCGGCTCAAAAGGCGTCCCCCCTCCTAACCATACCGATGGGCTCTGAATCCAATGGCAGTGTCGGTTTTGCTCTACGAATTCATGGGGAGCTAACCCTAACCCTAAGTGGAATTTTCCCCAATGAGATTTTCCCACGTATTTTGCCAGGATATGTACATAAGGCCGGCTCAAAAGGTGTCCCCCCTCCTAACTATATCGATGGGCTCTGAATCCAATGGCAGTGTCGGTTTTGCTCTATGAAATCATGGGGAGCTAACCCTAACCCTAAGTGGAATTTTCCCCAATGGGATTTTCCCATGTATTTTGCCAGGAAATGTACATAAGACAGGCTCAAAAGGCGTCCCCCCTCCTAACCATACCGATGGGCTCTGAATCCAATAGCAGTGTCAGTTTTGCTCTACGAATTCATGGGGAGGTAACCCTAACCAGAAGTGGAATTTTCCCCAATGGGATTTTCCCATGTATTTTGCCAGGAAATGTACATAAGGCCGGCTCAAAAGGCGTCCCCCCTCCTAACCATACCGATGGGCTCTGAATCCAATGGCAGTGTCGGTTTTGCTCTACGAATTCATGGGGAGCTAACCCTAACCCTAAGTGGAATTTTCCCCAATGGGACTTTCCCATGTATTTTACCAGAAAATGTACATAAGGACGGCTCAAAAGGCATCCCCACTCCTAACCATACCGATGGGCTCTGAATCCAATGGCAGTGTCCGTTTTGCTCTGCGAATTCATAGGGAGCTTACCCTAACCCTTAGTGGAATTTTCCCCAATGGGGTTTTCCCATGTATTTTGCCAGGAAATGTACATAAGACAGGCTCAAAAGGCGTTCCCCCCTCCTAACCATCCCGATGGGCTCTGAATCCAATGGCAGTGTCAGTTTTGGTCTACGAATTCATGAGGTGCTAACCCTAACCCTAAGTGGAATTTTCCCCAATGGGAATTTCCCATTTATTTTGCCAGGAAATGTACATAAGTCCGCCTCAAAAGGCGTCCCCCCTCCTAACAATACCGATGGGCTCTGAATCCAATGGCAGTTTCTATTTTGCTCTACGAATTAATGGGGAGCTAACCCTAACCCTAAGTGGAATTTTCCCCAATGGGATTTTCCCATGTATTTTACCAGAAAATGTACATTAGGATGGCTCAAAACGCGTCCCCACTGCTAACCATACCGATGGGCTCTGAATCCAAGGGCAGTGTCGGTTTTGCTCTGCGAATTCATGGGGAGCTAACCATAACCCTAAGTGGAATTTTCCCCAATGGGATTTTCCCATGTATTTTGCCAGGAAATGTACATACAACAGGCTCAAAAGGCGTCCACCCTCCTAACCATACCGATGGGCTCTGAATCCAATGGCAGTGTCGGTTTTGCTCTACGAATTCATGGGGAGCTAACCCTAACCCTAAGTGGAATTTTCCCCAATGGGATTTTCCCATGTATTTTGCCAGGAAATGTACATAAGGCCGGCTCAAAAGGCGTCCCCCCTCCTAACCATACCGATGGGCTCTGAATCCAATGGCAGTGTCGGTTTTGCTCTACGAGTTAATGGGGAGCTAACCCTAACCCTAAGTGGAATTTTCCCCAATGGGATTTTCCCATGTATTTTACCAGAAAATGTACATTAGGATGGCTCAAAACGCGTCCCCATTGCTAACCATACCGATGGGCTCTGAATCCAAGGGCAGTGTCGGTTTTGCTCTGCGAATTCATGGGGAGCTAACCATAACCCTAAGTGGAATTTTCCCCAATGGGATTTTCCCATGTATTTTGCCAGGAAATGTACATACAACAGGCTCAAAAGGCGTCCACCCTCCTAACCATACCGATGGGCTCTGAATCCAATGGCAGTGTCGGTTTTGCTCTACGAATTCATGGGGAGCTAACCCTAACCCTAAGTGGAATTTTCCCCAATGGGATTTTCCCATGTATTTTGCCAGGAAATGTACATAAGGCAGGCTCAAAAGGCATCCCTCCTCCTAACCATACCGATGGGCTCTGAATCCAATGGCAGTGTCGGTTTTGCTCTACGAATTAATGGGGAGCTAACCCTAACCCTAAGTGGAATTTTCCCCAATGGGATTTTCCCATGTATTTTACCAGAAAATGTACATTAGGATGGCTCAAAACGCGTCCCCCATCCTAACCATACCGATGGGCTCTGAATGCAATGGCAGTGTCGGGTTTGCTCTGTGAATTCATGGGGTGCTAACGCTAACCCTAAGTGGAATTTTCCACAATGAGATTTTCCCACGTATTTTGCCAGGATATATACATAAGGCCGGCTCAAAAGGTGTCCCCCCTCCTAACTATATCGATGGGCTCTGAATCCAATGGCAGTGTCGGTTTTGCTCTATGAAATCATGGGGAGCTAACCCTAACCCTAAGTGGAATTTTCCCCAATGGGATTTTCCTATGTATTTTGCCAGGAAATGTACATAAGACAGGCTCAAAAGGCGTCCCCCCTCCTAACCATACCGATGGGCTCTGAATCCAATAGCAGTGTCAGTTTTGCTCTACGAATTCATGGGGAGGTAACCCTAACCAGAAGTGGAATTTTCCCCAATGGGATTTTCCCATGTATTTTGCCAGGAAATGTACATAAGACCGGCTCAAAAGGCGTCCCCCCTCCTAACCATACCGATGGGCTCTGAATCCAATGGCAGTGTCGGTTTTCCTCTACGAATTCATGGGGAGCTAACCCTAACCCTAAGTGGAATTTTCCCCAATGGGATTTTCCCATGTATTTTGCCAGGAAATGTACATAAGGCCGGCTCAAAAGGCGTCCCCCCTCCTAACCATACCGATGGGCTCTGAATCCAATGGCAGTGTCGGTTTTGCTCTACGAATTCATGGGGAGCTAACCCTAACCCTAAGTGGAATTTTCCCCAATGAGATTTTCCCACGTATTTTGCCAGGATATGTACATAAGGCCGGCTCAAAAGGTGTCCCCCCTCCTAACTATATCGATGGGCTCTGAATCCAATGGCAGTGTCGGTTTTGCTCTATGAAATCATGGGGAGCTAACCCTAACCCTAAGTGGAATTTTCCCCAATGGGATTTTCCCATGTATTTTGCCAGGAAATGTACATAAGACAGGCTCAAAAGGCGTCCCCCCTCCTAACCATACCGATGGGCTCTGAATCCAATAGCAGTGTCAGTTTTGCTCTACGAATTCATGGGGAGGTAACCCTAACCAGAAGTGGAATTTTCCCCAATGGGATTTTCCCATGTATTTTGCCAGGAAATGTACATAAGGCCGGCTCAAAAGGCGTCCCCCCTCCTAACCATACCGATGGGCTCTGAATCCAATGGCAGTGTCGGTTTTGCTCTACGAATTCATGGGGAGCTAACCCTAACCCTAAGTGGAATTTTCCCCAATGGGACTTTCCCATGTATTTTACCAGAAAATGTACATAAGGACGGCTCAAAAGGCATCCCCACTCCTAACCATACCGATGGGCTCTGAATCCAATGGCAGTGTCCGTTTTGCTCTGCGAATTCATAGGGAGCTTACCCTAACCCTTAGTGGAATTTTCCCCAATGGGGTTTTCCCATGTATTTTGCCAGGAAATGTACATTAGACAGGCTCAAAAGGCGTTCCCCCCTCCTAACCATCCCGATGGGCTCTGAATCCAATGGCAGTGTCAGTTTTGCTCTACGAATTCATGAGGTGCTAACCCTAACCCTAAGTGGAATTTTCCCCAATGGGAATTTCCCATTTATTTTGCCAGGAAATGTACATAAGTCCGCCTCAAAAGGCGTCCCCCCTCCTAACAATACCGATGGGCTCTGAATCCAATGGCAGTTTCTATTTTGCTCTACGAATTAATGGGGAGCTAACCCTAACCCTAAGTGGAATTTTCCCCAATGGGATTTTCCCATGTATTTTACCAGAAAATGTACATTAGGATGGCTCAAAACGCGTCCCCACTGCTAACCATACCGATGGGCTCTGAATCCAAGGGCAGTGTCGGTTTTGCTCTGCGAATTCATGGGGAGCTAACCATAACCCTAAGTGGAATTTTCCCCAATGGGATTTTCCCATGTATTTTGCCAGGAAATGTACATACAACAGGCTCAAAAGGCGTCCACCCTCCTAACCATACCGATGGGCTCTGAATCCAATGGCAGTGTCGGTTTTGCTCTACGAATTCATGGGGAGCTAACCCTAACCCTAAGTGGAATTTTCCCCAATGGGATTTTCCCATGTATTTTGCCAGGTAATGTACATAAGGCAGGCTCAAAAGGCATCCCTCCTCCTAACCATACCGATGGGCTCTGAATCCAATGGCAGTGTCGGTTTTGCTCTACGAATTAATGGGGAGCTAACCCTAACCCTAAGTGGAATTTTCCCCAATGGGATTTTCCCATGTATTTTACCAGAAAATGTACATTAGGATGGCTCAAAACGCGTCCCCCATCCTAACCATACCGATGGGCTCTGAATGCAATGGCAGTGTCGGTTTTGCTCTGTGAATTCATGGGGTGCTAACGCTAATCCTAAGTGGAATTTTCCACAATGAGATTTTCCCACGTATTTTGCCAGGATATGTACATAAGGCCGGCTCAAAAGGTGTCCCCCCTCCTAACTATATCGATGGGCTCTGAATCCAATGGCAGTGTCGGTTTTGCTCTATGAAATCATGGGGAGCTAACCCTAACCCTAAGTGGAATTTTCCCCAATGGGATTTTCCCATGTATTTTGCCAGGAAATGTACATAAGACAGGCTCAAAAGGCGTCCCCCCTCCTAACCATACCGATGGGCTCTGAATCCAATAGCAGTGTCAGTTTTGCTCTACGAATTCATGGGGAGGTAACCCTAACCAGAAGTGGAATTTTCCCCAATGGGATTTTCCCATGTATTTTGCCAGGAAATGTACATAAAACCGGCTCAAAAGGCGTCCCCCCTCCTAACCATACTGATGGGCTCTGAATCCAATGGCAGTGTCGGTTTTCCTCTACGAATTCATGGGGAGCTAACCCTAACCCTAAGTGGAATTTTCCCCAATGGGATTTTCCCATGTATTTATCCAGGAAATGTACATAAGGCCGGCTCAAAAGGCGTCCCCCCTCCTAACCATACCGATGGGCTCTGAATCCAATGGCAGTGTCGGTTTTGCTCTACGAATTCATGGGGAGCTAACCCTAACCCTAAGTGGAATTTTCCCCAATGAGATTTTCCCACGTATTTTGCCAGGATATGTACATAAGGCCGGCTCAAAAGGTGTCCCCCCTCCTAACTATATCGATGGGCTCTGAATCCAATGGCAGTGTCGGTTTTGCTCTATGAAATCATGGGGAGCTAACCCTAACCCTAAGTGGAATTTTCCCCAATGGGATTTTCCCATGTATTTTGCCAGGAAATGTACATAAGACGGGCTCAAAAGGCGTTCCCCCCTCCTAACCATCCCGATGGGCTCTGAATCCAATGGCAGTGTCAGTTTTGCTCTACGAATTCATGAGGTGCTAACCCTAACCCTAAGTGGAATTTTCCCCAATGGGAATTTCCCATTTATTTTGCCAGGAAATGTACATAAGTCCGCCTCAAAAGGCGTCCCCCCTCCTAACAATACCGATGGGCTCTGAATCCAATGGCAGTTTCTATTTTGCTCTACGAATTAATGGGGAGCTAACCCTAACCCTAAGTGGAATTTTCCCCAATGGGATTTTCCCATGTATTTTACCAGAAAATGTACATTAGGATGGCTCAAAACGCGTCCCCACTGCTAACCATACCGATGGGCTCTGTATCCAATGGCAGTGTTGATTTTGCTCTACGAATTCATGGGGAGCTAACCCTAACCCTAAGTGGAATTTTCCCCAATGGGAATTTCCCATGTATTTTGCCAGGAAATGTACATAAGGCAGGCTCAAAAGGCATCCCCCCTCCTAACCATACCGATGGGCTCTGAATCCAATGGCAGTGTCGGTTTTGCTCTACGAGTTCATGGGGAGCTAACCCTAACCCTAAGTGGAATTTTCCCCAATGGGAATTTCCCATGTATTTTGCCAGGAAATGTACATAAGGCAGGCTCAAAAGGCATCCCTCCTCCTAACCATACCGATGGGCTCTGAATCCAATGGCAGTGTCGGTTTTGCTCTACGAATTAATGGGGAGCTAACCCTAACCCTAAGTGGAATTTTCCCCAATGGGATTTTCCCATGTATTTTACCAGAAAATGTACATTAGGATGGCTCAAAACGCGTCCCCCATCCTAACCATACCGATGGGCTCTGAATGCAATGGCAGTGTCGGTTTTGCTCTGTGAATTCATGGGGTGCTAACGCTAACCCTAAGTGGAATTTTCCACAATGAGATTTTCCCACGTATTTTGCCAGGATATGTACATAAGGCCGGCTCAAAAGGTGTCCCCCCTCCTAACTATATCGATGGGCTCTGAATCCAATGGCAGTGTCGGTTTTGCTCTATGAAATCATGGGGAGCTAACCCTAACCCTAAGTGGAATTTTCCCCAATGGGATTTTCCCATGTATTTTGCCAGGAAATGTACATAAGACAGGCTCAAAAGGCGTCCCCCCTCCTAACCATACCGATGGGCTCTGAATCCAATAGCAGTGTCAGTTTTGCTCTACGAATTCATGGGGAGGTAACCCTAACCAGAAGTGGAATTTTCCCCAATGGGATTTTCCCATGTATTTTGCCAGGAAATGTACATAAGACCGGCTCAAAAGGCGTCCCCCCTCCTAACCATACCGATGGGCTCTGAATCCAATGGCAGTGTCGGTTTTCCTCTACGAATTCATGGGGAGCTAACCCTAACCCTAAGTGGAATTTTCCCCAATGGGATTTTCCCATGTATTTTGCCAGGAAATGTACATAAGGCCGGCTCAAAAGGCGTCCCCCCTCCTAACCATACCGATGGGCTCTGAATCCAATGGCAGTGTCGGTTTTGCTCTAGGAATTCATGGGGAGCTAACCCTAACCCTAAGTGGAATTTTCCCCAATGGGACTTTCCCATGTATTTTACCAGAAAATGTACATAAGGACGGCTCAAAAGGCATCCCCACTCCTAACCATACCGATGGGCTCTGAATCCAATGGCAGTGTCCGTTTTGCTCTGCGAATTCATAGGGAGCTTACCCTAACCCTTAGTGGAATTTTCCCCAATGGGGTTTTCCCATGTATTTTGCCAGGAAATGTACATGAGACAGGCTCAAAAGGCGTTCCCCCCTCCTAACCATCCCGATGGGCTCTGAATCCAATGGCAGTGTCAGTTTTGCTCTACGAATTCATGAGGTGCTAACCCTAACCCTAAGTGGAATTTTCCCCAATGGGAATTTCCCATTTATTTTTCCAGGAAATATACATAAGTCCGCCTCAAAAGGCGTCCCCCCTCCTAACAATACCGATGGGCTCTGAATCCAATGGCAGTTTCTATTTTGCTCTACGAATTAATGGGGAGCTAACCCTAACCCTAAGTGGAATTTTCCCCAATGGGATTTTCCCATGTATTTTACCAGAAAATGTACATTAGGATGGCTCAAAACGCGTCCCCACTGCTAACCATACCGATGGGCTCTGAATCCAATGGCAGTGTCGGTTTTGCTCTGCGAATTCATTGGGAGCTAACCATAACCCTAAGTGGAATTTTCCCCAATGGGATTTTCCCATGTATTTTGCCAGGAAATGTACATAAGGCAGGCTCAAAAGGCATCCCCCCTCCTAACCATACCGATGGGCTCTGAATCCAATGGCAGTGTCGGTTTTGCTCTACGAGTTCATGGGGAGCTAACCCTAACCCTAAGTGGAATTTTCCCCAATGGGAATTTCCCATGTATTTTGCCAGGAAATGTACATAAGTCCGCCTCAAAAGGCGTCCCCCCTCCTAACAATACCGATGGGCTCTGAATCCAATGGCAGTTTCTATTTTGCTCTACGAATTAATGGGGAGCTAACCCTAACCCTAAGTGGAATTTTCCCCAATGGGATTTTCCCATGTATTTTACCAGAAAATGTACATTAGGATGGCTCAAAATGTGTCCCCACTGCTAACCATACCGATGGGCTCTGAATCCAATGGCAGTGTCGGTTTTGCTCTACGAATTCATGGGGAGCTAACCCTAACCATAAGTGGAATTTTCCCCAATGGGATTTTCCCATGTATTTTGCCAGGAAATGTACATAAGGCAGGCTCAAAAGGCGTCCCCACTCCTAACCATACCGATGGGCTCTGAATCCAATGGCAGTGTCGGTTTTGCTCTGCGAATTCATAGGGAGCTTACCCTAACCCTAAGTGGAATTTTCCCCAATGGGGTTTTCCCATGTATTTTGCCAGTAAATTTACATAAGACAGGCTCAAAAGGCGTTCCCCCGTCCTAACCATCCCGATGGGCTCTGAATCCAATGGCAGTGTCGGTTTTCCTCTACGAATTCATGGGGAGCTAACCCTAACCCTAAGTGGAATTTTCCCCAATGGGAATTTCCCATGTATTTTGCCAGGAAATGTACATAAGTCCGCCTCAAAAGGCGTCCCCCCTCCTAACAATACCGATGGGCTCTGAATCCAATGGCAGTTTCTATTTTGCTTTACGAATTCATGGGGAGCTATCCCTAACCCTATGTGAAAATTTCGCCAATGGGATTTTCCCATGTATTTTGCCAGGAAATGTACATAAGGCCGGCTCAAAAGGCGTCCCCCCTCCTAACCATACCGATGGGCTCTGAATCCAATGGCAGTGTCGGTTTTGCTCTACGAGTTAATGGGGAGCTAACCCTAACCCTAAGTGGAATTTTCCCCAATGGGATTTTCCCATGTATTTTACCAGAAAATGTACATTAGGATGGCTCAAAACGCGTCCCCACTGCTAACCATACCGATGGGCTCTGAATCCAAGGGCAGTGTCGGTTTTGCTCTGCGAATTCATGGGGAGCTAACCATAACGCTAAGTGGAATTTTCCCCAATGGGATTTTCCCATATATTTTGCCAGGATATGTACATAAGGCCGGCTCAAATGGCGTCCCCCCTCCTACCCATTGGGAATAATTCCACTTAGGGTTAGGGTTAGCTCCCCATGAATTTGTAGAGCAAAACCGACACTGCCATTGGATTCAGAGCCCATCGGCATAGTTAGGAGGGGGGACGCGTTTTTAGCCTGTCTTATGTACATTTCCTGGCAAAATACATGGGAAAATCCCATTGGGGAAAATTCCACGTAGGGTTAGGGTTAGCTCCCCATGAATTCGCAGAGCAAAACCGACACTGCCATTGGATTCAGAGCCCATCGGTATGGTTAGGAGGGGGGACACCTTTTGAGCCGGCCTTATGTACATTTATGTATTTTGCCAGGAAATGTACATAAGGCCGAATTGAAAGGCGTCCCCCATTCTAACCATACCGATGGGCTCTGAATGCAATGGCAGTGTCGGTTTTACTCTGTGAATTCATGGGGAGCTAACCCTAACCCTAAGTGGAATTTTCCACAATGAGATTTTCCCATGTATTTTGCCAGGATATGTACATAAGGCCGGCTCAAAAGGTGTCCCCCCTCCTAACTATATCGATGGGCTCTGAATCCAATGGCAGTGTCGGTTTTGCTCTATGAAATCATGGGGAGCTAACCGTAACCCTAAGTGGAATTTTCCCCAATGGGATTTTCCCATGTATTTTGCCAGGAAATGTACATAAGACAGGCTCAAAAGGCGTCCCCCCTCCTAACCATACCGATGGGCTCTGAATCCAATGGCAGTGTCAGTTTTGCTCTACGAATTCATGGGGAGCTAACCCTAACCCTAAGTGGAATTTTCCCCAATGGGATTTTCCCATGTATTTTGCCAGGAAATGTACATAAGGCCGGCTCAAAAGGCGTCCCCCCTCCTAACCATACCGATGGGCTCTGAATCCAATGGCAGTGTCGGTTTTGCTCTACGAATTCATGGCGAGCTAACCCTAACCCTAAGTGGAATTTTCCCCAATGGGAATTTCCCATGTATTTTGCCAGGAAATGTACATAAGGACGGCTCAAAAGGCATCCCCACTCCTAACCATACCGATGGGCTCTGAATCCAATGGCAGTGTCCGTTTGCTCTACGAATTCATGGGGAGCTAACCCTAACCCTAAGTGGAATTTTCCCCAATGGGAATTTCCCATGTATTTTGCCAGGAAATGTACATAAGTCCGCCTCAAAAGGCGTCCCCCCTCCTAACAATACCGATGGGCTCTGAATCCAATGGCAGTTTCTATTTTGCTCTACGAGTTAATGGGGAGCTAACCCTAACCCTAAGTGGAATTTTCCCCAATGGGATTTTCCCATGTATTTTACCAGAAAATGTACATTAGGATGGCTCAAAACGCGTCCCCATTGCTAACCATACCGATGGGCTCTGAATCCAAGGGCAGTGTCGGTTTTGCTCTACGAATTCATGGGGAGCTAACCCTAACCCTAATTGGAATTTTCCCCAATGGGATTTTCCCATGTATTTTGCCAGGAAATGTACATAAGGCCGGCTCAAAAGGCGTCCCCCCTCCTAACCATACCGATGGGCTCTGAATCCAATGGCAGTGTCGGTTTTGCTCTACGAATTCATGGGGAGCTAACCCTAACCCTAAGTGGAATTTTCCCCAATGAGATTTTCCCACGTATTTTGCCAGGATATGTACATAAGGCCGGCTCAAAAGGTGTCCCCCCTCCTAACTATATCGATGGGCTCTGAATCCAATGGCAGTGTCGGTTTTGCTCTATGAAATCATGGGGAGCTAACCCTAACCCTAAGTGGAATTTTCCCCAATGGGATTTTCCCATGTATTTTGCCAGGAAATGTACATAAGACAGGCTCAAAAGGCGTCCCCCCTCCTAACCATACCGATGGGCTCTGAATCCAATAGCAGTGTCAGTTTTGCTCTACGAATTCATGGGGAGGTAACCCTAACCAGAAGTGGAATTTTCCCCAATGGGATTTTCCCATGTATTTTGCCAGGAAATGTACATAAGGCCGGCTCAAAAGGCGTCCCCCCTCCTAACCATACCGATGGGCTCTGAATCCAATGGCAGTGTCGGTTTTGCTCTACGAATTCATGGGGAGCTAACCCTAACCCTAAGTGGAATTTTCCCCAATGGGACTTTCCCATGTATTTTACCAGAAAATGTACATAAGGACGGCTCAAAAGGCATCCCCACTCCTAACCATACCGATGGGCTCTGAATCCAATGGCAGTGTCCGTTTTGCTCTGCGAATTCATAGGGAGCTTACCCTAACCCTTAGTGGAATTTTCCCCAATGGGGTTTTCCCATGTATTTTGCCAGGAAATGTACATTAGACAGGCTCAAAAGGCGTTCCCCCCTCCTAACCATCCCGATGGGCTCTGAATCCAATGGCAGTGTCAGTTTTGCTCTACGAATTCATGAGGTGCTAACCCTAACCCTAAGTGGAATTTTCCCCAATGGGAATTTCCCATTTATTTTGCCAGGAAATGTACATAAGTCCGCCTCAAAAGGCGTCCCCCCTCCTAACAATACCGATGGGCTCTGAATCCAATGGCAGTTTCTATTTTGCTCTACGAATTAATGGGGAGCTAACCCTAACCCTAAGTGGAATTTTCCCCAATGGGATTTTCCCATGTATTTTACCAGAAAATGTACATTAGGATGGCTCAAAACGCGTCCCCACTGCTAACCATACCGATGGGCTCTGAATCCAAGGGCAGTGTCGGTTTTGCTCTGCGAATTCATGGGGAGCTAACCATAACCCTAAGTGGAATTTTCCCCAATGGGATTTTCCCATGTATTTTGCCAGGAAATGTACATACAACAGGCTCAAAAGGCGTCCACCCTCCTAACCATACCGATGGGCTCTGAATCCAATGGCAGTGTCGGTTTTGCTCTACGAATTCATGGGGAGCTAACCCTAACCCTAAGTGGAATTTTCCCCAATGGGATTTTCCCATGTATTTTGCCAGGTAATGTACATAAGGCAGGCTCAAAAGGCATCCCTCCTCCTAACCATACCGATGGGCTCTGAATCCAATGGCAGTGTCGGTTTTGCTCTACGAATTAATGGGGAGCTAACCCTAACCCTAAGTGGAATTTTCCCCAATGGGATTTTCCCATGTATTTTACCAGAAAATGTACATTAGGATGGCTCAAAACGCGTCCCCCATCCTAACCATACCGATGGGCTCTGAATGCAATGGCAGTGTCGGTTTTGCTCTGTGAATTCATGGGGTGCTAACGCTAATCCTAAGTGGAATTTTCCACAATGAGATTTTCCCACGTATTTTGCCAGGATATGTACATAAGGCCGGCTCAAAAGGTGTCCCCCCTCCTAACTATATCGATGGGCTCTGAATCCAATGGCAGTGTCGGTTTTGCTCTATGAAATCATGGGGAGCTAACCCTAACCCTAAGTGGAATTTTCCCCAATGGGATTTTCCCATGTATTTTGCCAGGAAATATACATAAGACAGGCTCAAAAGGCGTCCCCCCTCCTAACCATACCGATGGGCTCTGAATCCAATAGCAGTGTCAGTTTTGCTCTACGAATTCATGGGGAGGTAACCCTAACCAGAAGTGGAATTTTCCCCAATGGGATTTTCCCATGTATTTTGCCAGGAAATGTACATAAAACCGGCTCAAAAGGCGTCCCCCCTCCTAACCATACTGATGGGCTCTGAATCCAATGGCAGTGTCGGTTTTCCTCTACGAATTCATGGGGAGCTAACCCTAACCCTAAGTGGAATTTTCCCCAATGGGATTTTCCCATGTATTTATCCAGGAAATGTACATAAGGCCGGCTCAAAAGGCGTCCCCCCTCCTAACCATACCGATGGGCTCTGAATCCAATGGCAGTGTCGGTTTTGCTCTACGAATTCATGGGGAGCTAACCCTAACCCTAAGTGGAATTTTCCCCAATGAGATTTTCCCACGTATTTTGCCAGGATATGTACATAAGGCCGGCTCAAAAGGTGTCCCCCCTCCTAACTATATCGATGGGCTCTGAATCCAATGGCAGTGTCGGTTTTGCTCTATGAAATCATGGGGAGCTAACCCTAACCCTAAGTGGAATTTTCCCCAATGGGATTTTCCCATGTATTTTGCCAGGAAATGTACATAAGACGGGCTCAAAAGGCGTTCCCCCCTCCTAACCATCCCGATGGGCTCTGAATCCAATGGCAGTGTCAGTTTTGCTCTACGAATTCATGAGGTGCTAACCCTAACCCTAAGTGGAATTTTCCCCAATGGGAATTTCCCATTTATTTTGCCAGGAAATGTACATAAGTCCGCCTCAAAAGGCGTCCCCCCTCCTAACAATACCGATGGGCTCTGAATCCAATGGCAGTTTCTATTTTGCTCTACGAATTAATGGGGAGCTAACCCTAACCCTAAGTGGAATTTTCCCCAATGGGATTTTCCCATGTATTTTACCAGAAAATGTACATTAGGATGGCTCAAAACGCGTCCCCACTGCTAACCATACCGATGGGCTCTGTATCCAATGGCAGTGTTGATTTTGCTCTACGAATTCATGGGGAGCTAACCCTAACCCTAAGTGGAATTTTCCCCAATGGGAATTTCCCATGTATTTTGCCAGGAAATGTACATAAGGCAGGCTCAAAAGGCATCCCCCCTCCTAACCATACCGATGGGCTCTGAATCCAATGGCAGTGTCGGTTTTGCTCTACGAGTTCATGGGGAGCTAACCCTAACCCTAAGTGGAATTTTCCCCAATGGGAATTTCCCATGTATTTTGCCAGGAAATGTACATAAGGCAGGCTCAAAAGGCATCCCTCCTCCTAACCATACCGATGGGCTCTGAATCCAATGGCAGTGTCGGTTTTGCTCTACGAATTAATGGGGAGCTAACCCTAACCCTAAGTGGAATTTTCCCCAATGGGATTTTCCCATGTATTTTACCAGAAAATGTACATTAGGATGGCTCAAAACGCGTCCCCCATCCTAACCATACCGATGGGCTCTGAATGCAATGGCAGTGTCGGTTTTGCTCTGTGAATTCATGGGGTGCTAACGCTAACCCTAAGTGGAATTTTCCACAATGAGATTTTCCCACGTATTTTGCCAGGATATGTACATAAGGCCGGCTCAAAAGGTGTCCCCCCTCCTAACTATATCGATGGGCTCTGAATCCAATGGCAGTGTCGGTTTTGCTCTATGAAATCATGGGGAGCTAACCCTAACCCTAAGTGGAATTTTCCCCAATGGGATTTTCCCATGTATTTTGCCAGGAAATGTACATAAGACAGGCTCAAAAGGCGTCCCCCCTCCTAACCATACCGATGGGCTCTGAATCCAATAGCAGTGTCAGTTTTGCTCTACGAATTCATGGGGAGGTAACCCTAACCAGAAGTGGAATTTTCCCCAATGGGATTTTCCCATGTATTTTGCCAGGAAATGTACATAAGACCGGCTCAAAAGGCGTCCCCCCTCCTAACCATACCGATGGGCTCTGAATCCAATGGCAGTGTCGGTTTTCCTCTACGAATTCATGGGGAGCTAACCCTAACCCTAAGTGGAATTTTCCCCAATGGGATTTTCCCATGTATTTTGCCAGGAAATGTACATAAGTCCGCCTCAAAAGGCGTCCCCCCTCCTAACAATACCGATGGGCTCTGAATCCAATGGCAGTTTCTATTTTGCTCTACGAATTAATGGGGAGCTAACCCTAACCCTAAGTGGAATTTTCCCCAATGGGATTTTCCCATGTATTTTACCAGAAAATGTACATTAGGATGGCTCAAAACGCGTCCCCACTGCTAACCATACCGATGGGCTCTGAATCCAATGGCAGTGTCGGTTTTGCTCTGCGAATTCATTGGGAGCTAACCATAACCCTAAGTGGAATTTTCCCCAATGGGATTTTCCCATGTATTTTGCCAGGAAATGTACATAAGGCAGGCTCAAAAGGCATCCCCCCTCCTAACCATACCGATGGGCTCTGAATCCAATGGCAGTGTCGGTTTTGCTCTACGAGTTCATGGGGAGCTAACCCTAACCCTAAGTGGAATTTTCCCCAATGGGAATTTCCCATGTATTTTGCCAGGAAATGTACATAAGTCCGCCTCAAAAGGCGTCCCCCCTCCTAACAATACCGATGGGCTCTGAATCCAATGGCAGTTTCTATTTTGCTCTACGAATTAATGGGGAGCTAACCCTAACCCTAAGTGGAATTTTCCCCAATGGGATTTTCCCATGTATTTTACCAGAAAATGTACATTAGGATGGCTCAAAATGTGTCCCCACTGCTAACCATACCGATGGGCTCTGAATCCAATGGCAGTGTCGGTTTTGCTCTACGAATTCATGGGGAGCTAACCCTAACCCTAAGTGGAATTTTCCCCAATGGGATTTTCCCATGTATTTTGCCAGGAAATGTACATAAGGCAGGCTCAAAAGGCGTCCCCACTCCTAACCATACCGATGGGCTCTGAATCCAATGGCAGTGTCGGTTTTGCTCTGCGAATTCATAGGGAGCTTACCCTAACCCTAAGTGGAATTTTCCCCAATGGGGTTTTCCCATGTATTTTGCCAGTAAATTTACATAAGACAGGCTCAAAAGGCGTTCCCCCGTCCTAACCATCCCGATGGGCTCTGAATCCAATGGCAGTGTCGGTTTTCCTCTACGAATTCATGGGGAGCTAACCCTAACCCTAAGTGGAATTTTACCCAATGGGAATTTCCCATGTATTTTGCCAGGAAATGTACATAAGTCCGCCTCAAAAGGCGTCCCCCCTCCTAACAATACCGATGGGCTCTGAATCCAATGGCAGTTTCTATTTTGCTTTACGAATTCATGGGGAGCTATCCCTAACCCTATGTGAAAATTTCGCCAATGGGATTTTCCCATGTATTTTGCCAGGAAATGTACATAAGGCCGGCTCAAAAGGCGTCCCCCCTCCTAACCATACCGATGGGCTCTGAATCCAATGGCAGTGTCGGTTTTGCTCTACGAGTTAATGGGGAGCTAACCCTAACCCTAAGTGGAATTTTCCCCAATGGGATTTTCCCATGTATTTTACCAGAAAATGTACATTAGGATGGCTCAAAACGCGTCCCCACTGCTAACCATACCGATGGGCTCTGAATCCAAGGGCAGTGTCGGTTTTGCTCTGCGAATTCATGGGGAGCTAACCATAACGCTAAGTGGAATTTTCCCCAATGGGATTTTCCCATATATTTTGCCAGGATATGTACATAAGGCCGGCTCAAATGGCGTCCCCCCTCCTACCCATTGGGAATAATTCCACTTAGGGTTAGGGTTAGCTCCCCATGAATTTGTAGAGCAAAACCGACACTGCCATTGGATTCAGAGCCCATCGGCATAGTTAGGAGGGGGGACGCGTTTTTAGCCTGTCTTATGTACATTTCCTGGCAAAATACATGGGAAAATCCCATTGGGGAAAATTCCACGTAGGGTTAGGGTTAGCTCCCCATGAATTCGCAGAGCAAAACCGACACTGCCATTGGATTCAGAGCCCATCGGTATGGTTAGGAGGGGGGACACCTTTTGAGCCGGCCTTATGTACATTTATGTATTTTGCCAGGAAATGTACATAAGGCCGAATTGAAAGGCGTCCCCCATTCTAACCATACCGATGGGCTCTGAATGCAATGGCAGTGTCGGTTTTACTCTGTGAATTCATGGGGAGCTAACCCTAACCCTAAGTGGAATTTTCCACAATGAGATTTTCCCATGTATTTTGCCAGGATATGTACATAAGGCCGGCTCAAAAGGTGTCCCCCCTCCTAACTATATCGATGGGCTCTGAATCCAATGGCAGTGTCGGTTTTGCTCTATGAAATCATGGGGAGCTAACCGTAACCCTAAGTGGAATTTTCCCCAATGGGATTTTCCCATGTATTTTGCCAGGAAATGTACATAAGACAGGCTCAAAAGGCGTCCCCCCTCCTAACCATACCGATGGGCTCTGAATCCAATGGCAGTGTCAGTTTTGCTCTACGAATTCATGGGGAGCTAACCCTAACCCTAAGTGGAATTTTCCCCAATGGGATTTTCCCATGTATTTTGCCAGGAAATGTACATAAGGCCGGCTCAAAAGGCGTCCCCCCTCCTAACCATACCGATGGGCTCTGAATCCAATGGCAGTGTCGGTTTTGCTCTACGAATTCATGGCGAGCTAACCCTAACCCTAAGTGGAATTTTCCCCAATGGGAATTTCCCATGTATTTTGCCAGGAAATGTACATAAGGACGGCTCAAAAGGCATCCCCACTCCTAACCATACCGATGGGCTCTGAATCCAATGGCAGTGTCCGTTTGCTCTCCGAATTCATGGGGAGCTAACCCTAACCCTAAGTGGAATTTTCCCCAATGGGAATTTCCCATGTATTTTGCCAGGAAATGTACATAAGTCCGCCTCAAAAGGCGTCCCCCCTCCTAACAATACCGATGGGCTCTGAATCCAATGGCAGTTTCTATTTTGCTCTACGAGTTAATGGGGAGCTAACCCTAACCCTAAGTGGAATTTTCCCCAATGGGATTTTCCCATGTATTTTACCAGAAAATGTACATTAGGATGGCTCAAAACGCGTCCCCATTGCTAACCATACCGATGGGCTCTGAATCCAAGGGCAGTGTCGGTTTTGCTCTACGAATTCATGGGGAGCTAACCCTAACCCTAAGTGGAATTTTCCCCAATGGGATTTTCCCATGTATTTTGCCAGGAAATGTACATAAGGCAGGCTCAAAAGGCATCCCTCCTCCTAACCATACCGATGGGCTCTGAATCCAATGGCAGTGTCGGTTTTCCTCTACGAATTCATGGGGAGCTAACCCTAACCCTAAGTGGAATTTTCCCCAATGGGATTTTCCAATGTATTTTGCCAGGAAATGTACATAAGGCAGGCTCAAAAGGCATCCCTCCTCCTAACCATACCGATGGGCTCTGAATCCAATGGCAGTGTCGGTTTTGCTCTACGAATTCATAGGGAGCTAACCCTAACCCTAAGTGGAATTTTCCCCAATTGGATTTTCCCATGTATTTTGCCAGGAAATGTACATACAACAGGCTCAAAAGACGTCCCCCCTCCTAACCATACCGATGGGCTCTGAATCCAATGGCAGTGTCGGTTTTGCTCTACGAATTCATGGGGAGCTAACCCTAACCCTAAGTGGAATTTTCCCCAATGGAATTTTCCCATGTATTTTGCCAGGAAATGTACATAAGGGAGGCTCAAAAGGCATCCCCCCTCCTAACCATACCGATGGGCTCTGAATCCAATGGCAGTGTCGGTTTTGCTCTACGAATTCATGGGGAGCTAACCCTAACCCTAAGTGGAATTTTTCCCAATAGGATTTTCCCATGTATTTTGCCAGGAAATGTACATAAGGCAGGCTCAAAAGGCATCCCTCCTCCTAACCATACCGATGGGCTCTGAATCCAATGGCAGTGTCGGTTTTGCTCTACGAATTCATAGGGAGCTAACCCTAACCCTAAGTGGAATTTTCCCCAATGGGATTTTCCCATGTATTTTGCCAGGAAATGTACATAAGGCCGGCTCAAAAGGCGTCCCCCCTCCTAACCATACCGATGGGCTCTGAATCCAATGGCAGTGTCCGTTTTGCTCTTCGAATTCATGGGGAGATAACCCTAACCCTAAATGGAATTTTCCCCAATGGGATTTTCCCATGTATTTTGCCAGGAAATGTACATAAGGCCGGCTCAAAAGGCGTCCCCCCTCCTAACCATACCGATGGGTTCTGAATCCAATTGCAGTGTCGGTTTTGCTCTACGAATTAATGGGGAGCTAACCCTAACCCTAAGTGGAATTTTCCCCAATGGGATTTTCCCATGTATTTTACCAGGAAATGTACATAAGGACGGCTCAAAAGGCATCCCCACTCCTAACCATACCGATGGGCTCTGAATCCAATGGCAGTGTCGGTTTTGCTCTACGAATTCATGGGGAGCTAACTCTAACCCTAAGTGGAATTTTCCCCAATGGAATTTTCCCATGTATTTTGCCAGGAAATGTACATAAGGGAGGCTCAAAAGGCATCCCCCCTCCTAACCATACCGATGGGCTCTGAATCCAATGGCAGTGTCGGTTTTGCTCTACGAATTCATGGGGAGCTAACCCTAACCCTAAGTGGAATTTTCCCCAATGGGATTTTCCCATGTATTTTGCCAGGAAATATACATAGGTCCGCCTCAAAAGGTGTCCCCCCACCTAACTATATCGATGGGCTCTGAATCCAATGGCAGTGTCGGTTTTGCTCTGCGAATTCATGGGGAGCTAACCCTAACCCTATGTGAAAATTTCCCCAATGGGATTTTCCCATGTATTTTGCCAGGAAATGTACATAAGGCCGGCTCAAAAGGCATCCCCCCTCCTACCCATTGGGAATAATTCCACTTAGGGTTAGGGTTAGCTCCCCATGAATTTGTAGAGCAAAACCGACACTGCCATTGGATTCAGAGCCCATCGGCATGGTTAGGAGGGGGGACGCCTTTTGAGCCTGTCGTATGTACATTTCCTGGCAAAATACATGGGAAAATCCCATTGGGGAAAATTCCACTTAGGCTTAGGGTTAGCTCCCCATGAATTCGCAGAGCAAAACCGACACTGCCATTGGATTCAGAGCCCATCGGTATGGTTAGGAGTGGAGACGCCTTTTGAGCCGTCCTTATGTACATTTTCTGGTAAAATACATGGGAAAATCCCATTGGGGAAAATTCCACTTAGGGTTAGGGTTAGCTCCCCATTAATTCGCAGAGGAAAACCAACACTGCCATTGGATTCAGAGCCCATCGGTATGGTTAGGAGGGGGGACGCCTTTTGAGGCGGACTTATGTACATTTCCTGGCAAAATACATGGGAAAATCCCATTAGGGAAAATTCCACTTAGGGTTAGGGTTAGCTCCACATGAATTCGTAGAGCAAAACCGACATTGCCATTGGATTCAGAGCCCATCGGTTTAGTTAGGAGGGGGAACACCTTTTGAGCCTGCCTTATGTACATTTATGTATTTTGCGAGGAAATGTACATAAAGCCGAATCGAAAGGCGTCCCCCCTCCTAACGATACCGATGGGCTCTGAATCCAATGGCAGTGTCGGTTTTGCTCTGTGAATTCATGGGGAGCTAACCCTAACCCTAAGTGGAATTTTCCAAAATGAGATTTTCCCATGTATTTTGCCAGGAAATGTACATAAGGCCGGCTCAAAAGGTCTCCCCCCTCCTAACTATACCGATGGGCTCTGAATCCAATGGCAGTGTTAGTTTTGCTTTACAAAATCATGGGGAGCTAACCCTAACCCTAATTGGAATTTTCCCCAATGGGATTTTCCCATGTATTTTACCAGAAAATGTACATAAGGACGGCTCAAATGGCGTCCCCACTCCTAACCATACCGATGGGCTCTGAATCTATTGGCAGTGTCCCATTGGGGAAAATTTCACTTAGGGTTAGGGTTAGCTCCCCATGACGTCGTAGAGCAAAACCGACACTGCCGTTGGATTCAGAGCCCATTGGTATGGTTAGGAGGGGGGACGCCTTTTGAGCCGTCCTTATGTACATATCCCGGTAAAATACATGGGAAAATCCCATTGGGGAAAATTCCACTTAGGGTTAGGGTTAGCTCCACATGAATTCGTAGAGCAAAACCGACACTGCCATTGGATTCAGAGCCCATCGGTATGGTTAGGAGGGGGGAACGCCTTTTGAGCCGGCCTTATGTACATTTCCTGGCAAAATACATGGGAAAATCCCTTTGGGGAAAATTCCACTTAGGGTTAGGGTTAGCTCCCCATGAATTCGTAGAGCAAAACCGACACTGCCATTGGATTCAGAGCCCATCGGTATGGTTAGGAGGGGGGACGCCTTTTGAGCCTGTCTTATGTACATTTCCTGGCAAAATACATGGGAAAATCCCATTGGGGAAAATTCCACTTAGGGTTAGGGTTAGCTCCCCATGAATTCGTAGAGCAAAACTGACACTGCCATTGGATTCAGAGCCCATCGGTATGGTTAGGAGGGGGGACGCCTTTTGATCCTCTCTTATGTACATTTCCTGGCAAAATACATGGGAAAATCCCATTGGGGAAAATTCCACTTAGGGTTAGGGTTAGCTCCCCATGAATTCGTAGAGCAAAACCGACACTGCCATTGGATTCAGAGCCCATCGATATGGTTAGGAGGGGGGACGCCTTTTGAGCCGGCCTTATTTACATTTCCTGGCAAAATACATGGGAAAATCCCATTGGGGAAAATTCCACTTAGGGTTAGGGTTAGCTCCCCATGAATTCGTAGAGCAAAACCGACACTGCCATTGGATTCAGAGCCCATCGGTATGGTTAGGAGGGGGGACGCCTTTTGAGCCTGTCTTATGTACATTTCCTGGCAAAATACATGGGAAAATCCCATTGGGGAAAATTCCACGTAGGGTTAGGATTAGCTCCCCATGAATTCGCAGAGCAAAAGCGACACTGCCATTGGATTCAGAGCCCATCGGTATGGTTAGGAGGGGGGACACCTTTTGAGCCTGCCTTATGTACATTTATGTATTTTGCCAGGAAATGTACATAAGGCCGAATCGAAAGGCGTCCCCCCTCCTAACCATACCGATGGGCTCTGAATCCAATGGCAGTTTCAGTTTTGCTCTACGAATTCATGGGGAGCTCACCCTAACTCTAAGTGGAATTTTCCCCAATGGGATTTTCCCATGTATTTTGCCAGGAAATGTACATAAGGCCGGCTCAAAAGGCGTCCCCCCTCCTAACCATACCGATGGGCTCTGAATCCAATGGCAGTGTCGGTTTTGTTCTGTGAATTCATGGGGAACCCTAACCCTAAGTGAAATTTTCCCAAATGGGATTTTCCCATGTATTTTACTAGGAAATGTACATAAGGCCGGCTCAAAAGGCGTCCCCCCTCCTAACCATACCGATGGGCTCTGAATCCAATGGCAGTGTCGGTTTTGCTCTACGAATTCATGGGGAGCTAACCCTAACCCTAAGTGGAATTTTCCCCAATGGGATTTTCCCATGTATTTTACCAGAAAATGTACATAAGGACGGCTCAAAAGGCGTCCCCCCTCCTAACCATACCGATGGGCTCTGAATCCAATGGCAGTGTCGGTTTTCCTGTACGAATTCATGGGGAGCTAACCCTAACCCTAAGTGGAATTTTCCACAATGGGATTTTCCCATGTATTTTACCAGAAAATGTACATAAGGATGGCTCAAAAGGCGTCCCCACTCCTAACCATACCGATGGGCTCTGAATCCAATGGCAGTTTCAGTTTTGCTCTACGAATTCATGGGGAGCTCACCCTAACCCTAAGTGGAATTTTCCCCAATGGGATTTTCCCATGTATTTTACTAGGAAATGTACATAAGGCCGGCTCAAAAGGCGTCCCCCCTCCTAACCATACCGATGGACTCTGAATCCAATGGCAGTGTCGGTTTTGCTCTACGAATTCATGGGGAGCTAACCCTAACCCTAAGTGGAATTTTCCCCAATGGGATTTTCCCATGTATTTTACCAGAAAATGTACATAAGGACGGCTCAAAAGGCGTCTCCACTCCTAACCATACCGATGGGCTCTGAATCCAATGGCAGTGTCGGTTTTGCTCTGCGAATTCATGGGGAGCTAACCCTAACCCTATGTGAAAATTTCCCCAATGGGATTTTCCCATGTATTTTGCCAGGAAATGTACATAAGGCCGGCTCAAAAGGCGTCCCCCCTCCTACCCATTGGGGAAAATTCCACTTAGGGTTAGGGTTAGCTCCCCATGAATTCGTAGAGCAAAACCGACACTGCCATTGGATTCAGAGCCCATCGATATGGTTAGGAGGGGGGACGCGTTTTGAGCCTGTCTTATGTACATTTCCTGGCAAAATACATGGGAAAATCCCATTGGGGAAAATTCCACGTAGGGTTAGGGTTAGCTCCCCATTAATTCGCGTAGCAAAACCGACATTGCCATTGGATTCAGAACCCATCGGTATAGTTACGAGGGGGGAAACCTTTTGAGCCGGCCTTATGTACATATCCTGGCAAAATACATGGGAAAATCTCATTGTGGAAAATTCCACTTAGAGTTAGGGTTAGCTCCCCATGAATTCACAGAGGAAAACCGACACTGCCATTGGATTCAGAGCCCATAGGTATGGTTAGGAGGGGGGACGCCTTTTGAGGCGGACTTATGTACATTTCCTGGCAAAATACATGGGTAAATCCCATTAGGGAAAATTCCACTTAGGGTTAGGGTTAGCTCCACATGAATTCGTAGAGCAAAACCGACATTGCCATTGGATTCAGAGCCCATCGGTTTAGTTAGGAGGGGGAACACCTTTTGAGCCTGCCTTATGTACATTTATGTATTTTGCGAGGAAATGTACATAAAGCCGAATCGAAAGGCGTCCCCCCTCCTAACCATACCGATGGGCTCTGAATCCAATCGCAGTGTCGGTTTTGCTCTGTGAATTCATGGGGAGCTAACCCTAACCCTAAGTGGAATTTTCCAAAATGAGATTTTCCCATGTATTTTGCCAGGATATGTACATAAGGCCGGCTCAAAAGGTGTCCCCCCTCCTAACTATATCGATGGGCTCTGAATCCAATGGCAGTGTCGGTTTTGCTCTATGAAATCATGGGGAGCTAACCCTAACCCTAAGTGGAATTTTCCCCAATGGGATTTTCCCATGTATTTTGCCAGGAAATGTACATAAGACAGGCTCAAAAGGCGTCCCCCCTCCTAACCATACCGATGGGCTCTGAATCCAATGGCAGTGTCAGTTTTGCTCTACGTATTCATGGGGAGATAACCCTAACCCTAAGTGGAATTTTCCCCAATGGGATTTTCCCATGTATTTTGCCAGGAAATGTACATAAGGCACGCTCAAAAGGCATCCCCCCTCCTAACCATACCGATGGGCTCTGAATCCAATGGCAGTGTCGGTTTTGCTCTACGAATTCATGGGGAGCTAACCCTAACCCTAAGTGGAATTTTCCCCAATGGGATTTTCCCATGTATTTTGCCAGGAAATGTACATAAGGCAGGCTCAAAAGGCGTCCCCACTCCTAACCATACCGATGGGCTCTGAATCCAATGGCAGTGTCCGTTTTGCTCTGCGAATTCATAGGGAGCTTACCCTAACCCTAAGTGGAATTTTCCCCAATGGGGTTTTCCCATGTATTTTGCCAGGAAATGTACATAAGACAGGCTCAAAAGGCGTTCCCCCCTCCTAACCATCCCGATGGGCTCTGAATCCAATGGCAGTGTCAGTTTTGCTCTACGAATTCATGGGGTGCTAACCCTAACCCTAAGTCGAATTTTCCCCAATGGGATTTTCCCATTTATTTTGCCAGGAAATGTACATAAGGCAGGCTCAAAAGGCATCCCCCCTCCTAACCATACCGATGGGCTCTGAATCCGATGGCAGTGTCGGTTTTGCTCTACGAATTCATGGGGAGCTAACCCTAACCCTAAGTGGAATTTTCCCCAATGGGAATTTCCCATGTATTTTGCCAGGAAATGTACATAAGTCCGCCTCAAAAGGCGTCCCCCCTTTTAACAATACGGATGGGCTCTGAATCCAATGGCAGTTTCTATTTTGCTCTACGAATTAATGGGGAGCTAACCCTAACCCTAAGTGGAATTTTCCCCAATGGGATTTTCCCATGTATTTTACCAGAAAATGTACATTAGGATGGCTCAAAACGCGTCCCCACTGCTAACCATACCGATGGGCTCTGAATCCAATGGCAGTGTCGGTTTTGCTCTGCGAATTCATGGGGAGCTAACCATAACCCTAAGTGGAATTTTCCCCAATGGGATTTTCCCATGTATTTTGCCAGGAAATGTACATACAATAGGCTCAAAAGGCGTCCCCACACCTAACCATACCGATGGGCTCTGAATCCAATGGCAGTGTCGGTTTTGCTCTGCGAATTCATAGGGAGCTTACCCTAACCCTAAGTGGAATTTTCCCCAATGGGGTTTTCCCATGTATTTTGCCAGGAAATGTACATAAGACAGGCTCAAAAGGCGTTCCCCCCTCCTAACCATCCCGATGTGCTCTGAATCCAATGGCAGTGTCAGTTTTGCTCTACGAATTCATGGGGTGCTAACCCTAACCCTAAGTGGAATTTTCCCCAATGGGATTTTCCCATGTATTTTGCCAGGAAATGTACATAAGGCAGGCTCAAAAGGCATCCCCCCTCCTAACCATACCGATGGGCTCTGAATCCAATGGCAGTGTCGGTTTGCTCTACGAATTCATGGGGAGCTAACCCTAACCCTAAGTGGAATTTTCCCCAATGGGAATTTCCCATGTATTTTGCCAGGAAATGTACATAAGTCCGCCTCAAAAGGCGTCCCCCCTCCTAACAATACCGATGGGCTCTGAATCCAATGGCAGTTTCTATTTTGCTCTACGAATTAATGGGGAGCTACCCCTAACCCTAAGTGGAATTTTCCCCAAAGGGATTTTCCCATGTATTTTACCAGAAAATGTACATTAGGATGGCTCAAAACGCGTCCCCACTGCTAACCATACCGATGGGCTCTGAATCCAATGGCAGTGTCGATTTTGCTCTACGAATTCATGGGGAGCTAACCCTAACCCTAAGTGGAATTTTCCCCAATGGGAATTTCCCATGTATTTTGCCAGGAAATGTACATAAGTCCGCCTCAAAAGGCGTCCCCCCTCCTAACAATACCGATGGGTTCTGAATCCAATGGCAGTTTCTACTTTGCTTTACGAATTCATGGGGAGCTTACCCTAACCCTAAGTGGAATTTTCCCCAATGGGGTTTTCCCATGTATTTTGCCAGGAAATGTACATAAGACAGGCTCAAAAGGCGTTCCCCCCTCCTAACCATCCCGATGTGCTCTGAATCCAATGGCAGTGTCAGTTTTGCTCTACGAATTCATGGGGTGCTAACCCTAACCCTAAGTGGATTTTCCCCTATGGGATTTTCCCATGTATTTTCCAGGAAATGTACATAAGGCAGGCTCAAAAGGCATCCCTCCTCCTAACCATACCGATGGGCTCTGAATCCAATGGCAGTGTCGGTTTTGCTCTACGAATTCATGGGGAGCTAACCCTAACCCTAAGTGAAATTTTCCCAAATGGGATTTTCCCATGTATTTTACTAGGAAATGTACATAAGGCCGGCTCAAAAGGCGTCCCCCCTCCTAACCATACCGATGGGCTCTGAATCCAATGGCAGTGTCGGTTTTGCTCTACGAATTCATGGGGAGCTAACCCTAACCCTAAGTGGAATTTTCCCCAATGGGATTTTCCCATGTATTTTACCAGAAAATGTACATAAGGACGGCTCAAAAGGCGTCCCCCCTCCTAACCATACCGATGGGCTCTGAATCCAATGGCAGTGTCGGTTTTCCTGTACGAATTCATGGGGAGCTAACCCTAACCCTAAGTGGAATTTTCCACAATGGGATTTTCCCATGTATTTTACCAGAAAATGTACATAAGGACGGCTCAAAAGGCGTCCCCACTCCTAACCATACCGATGGGCTCTGAATCCAATGGCAGTTTCAGTTTTGCTCTACGAATTCATGGGGAGCTCACCCTAACCCTAAGTGGAATTTTCCCCAATGGGATTTTCCCATGTATTTTACTAGGAAATGTACATAAGGCCGGCTCAAAAGGCGTCCCCCCTCCTAACCATACCGATGGACTCTGAATCCAATGGCAGTGTCGGTTTTGCTCTACGAATTCATGGGGAGCTAACCCTAACCCTAAGTGGAATTTTCCCCAATGGGATTTTCCCATGTATTTTACCAGAAAATGTACATAAGGACGGCTCAAAAGGCGTCTCCACTCCTAACCATACCGATGGGCTCTGAATCCAATGGCAGTGTCGGTTTTGCTCTGCGAATTCATGGGGAGCTAACCCTAACCCTATGTGAAAATTTCCCCAATGGGATTTTCCCATGTATTTTGCCAGGAAATGTACATAAGGCCGGCTCAAAAGGCGTCCCCCCTCCTACCCATTGGGGAAAATTCCACTTAGGGTTAGGGTTAGCTCCCCATGAATTCGTAGAGCAAAACCGACACTGCCATTGGATTCAGAGCCCATCGATATGGTTAGGAGGGGGGACGCGTTTTGAGCCTGTCTTATGTACATTTCCTGGCAAAATACATGGGAAAATCCCATTGGGGAAAATTCCACGTAGGGTTAGGGTTAGCTCCCCATTAATTCGCGTAGCAAAACCGACATTGCCATTGGATTCAGAACCCATCGGTATAGTTACGAGGGGGGAAACCTTTTGAGCCGGCCTTATGTACATATCCTGGCAAAATACATGGGAAAATCTCATTGTGGAAAATTCCACTTAGAGTTAGGGTTAGCTCCCCATGAATTCACAGAGGAAAACCGACACTGCCATTGGATTCAGAGCCCATAGGTATGGTTAGGAGGGGGGACGCCTTTTGAGGCGGACTTATGTACATTTCCTGGCAAAATACATGGGTAAATCCCATTAGGGAAAATTCCACTTAGGGTTAGGGTTAGCTCCACATGAATTCGTAGAGCAAAACCGACATTGCCATTGGATTCAGAGCCCATCGGTTTAGTTAGGAGGGGGAACACCTTTTGAGCCTGCCTTATGTACATTTATGTATTTTGCGAGGAAATGTACATAAAGCCGAATCGAAAGGCGTCCCCCCTCCTAACCATACCGATGGGCTCTGAATCCAATCGCAGTGTCGGTTTTGCTCTGTGAATTCATGGGGAGCTAACCCTAACCCTAAGTGGAATTTTCCAAAATGAGATTTTCCCATGTATTTTGCCAGGATATGTACATAAGGCCGGCTCAAAAGGTGTCCCCCCTCCTAACTATATCGATGGGCTCTGAATCCAATGGCAGTGTCGGTTTTGCTCTATGAAATCATGGGGAGCTAACCCTAACCCTAAGTGGAATTTTCCCCAATGGGATTTTCCCATGTATTTTGCCAGGAAATGTACATAAGACAGGCTCAAAAGGCGTCCCCCCTCCTAACCATACCGATGGGCTCTGAATCCAATGGCAGTGTCAGTTTTGCTCTACGTATTCATGGGGAGATAACCCTAACCCTAAGTGGAATTTTCCCCAATGGGATTTTCCCATGTATTTTGCCAGGAAATGTACATAAGGCACGCTCAAAAGGCATCCCCCCTCCTAACCATACCGATGGGCTCTGAATCCAATGGCAGTGTCGGTTTTGCTCTACGAATTCATGGGGAGCTAACCCTAACCCTAAGTGGAATTTTCCCCAATGGGATTTTCCCATGTATTTTGCCAGGAAATGTACATAAGGCAGGCTCAAAAGGCGTCCCCACTCCTAACCATACCGATGGGCTCTGAATCCAATGGCAGTGTCCGTTTTGCTCTGCGAATTCATAGGGAGCTTACCCTAACCCTAAGTGGAATTTTCCCCAATGGGGTTTTCCCATGTATTTTGCCAGGAAATGTACATAAGACAGGCTCAAAAGGCGTTCCCCCCTCCTAACCATCCCGATGGGCTCTGAATCCAATGGCAGTGTCAGTTTTGCTCTACGAATTCATGGGGTGCTAACCCTAACCCTAAGTCGAATTTTCCCCAATGGGATTTTCCCATTTATTTTGCCAGGAAATGTACATAAGGCAGGCTCAAAAGGCATCCCCCCTCCTAACCATACCGATGGGCTCTGAATCCGATGGCAGTGTCGGTTTTGCTCTACGAATTCATGGGGAGCTAACCCTAACCCTAAGTGGAATTTTCCCCAATGGGAATTTCCCATGTATTTTGCCAGGAAATGTACATAAGTCCGCCTCAAAAGGCGTCCCCCCTTTTAACAATACGGATGGGCTCTGAATCCAATGGCAGTTTCTATTTTGCTCTACGAATTAATGGGGAGCTAACCCTAACCCTAAGTGGAATTTTCCCCAATGGGATTTTCCCATGTATTTTACCAGAAAATGTACATTAGGATGGCTCAAAACGCGTCCCCACTGCTAACCATACCGATGGGCTCTGAATCCAATGGCAGTGTCGGTTTTGCTCTGCGAATTCATGGGGAGCTAACCATAACCCTAAGTGGAATTTTCCCCAATGGGATTTTCCCATGTATTTTGCCAGGAAATGTACATACAATAGGCTCAAAAGGCGTCCCCACACCTAACCATACCGATGGGCTCTGAATCCAATGGCAGTGTCGGTTTTGCTCTGCGAATTCATAGGGAGCTTACCCTAACCCTAAGTGGAATTTTCCCCAATGGGGTTTTCCCATGTATTTTGCCAGGAAATGTACATAAGACAGGCTCAAAAGGCGTTCCCCCCTCCTAACCATCCCGATGTGCTCTGAATCCAATGGCAGTGTCAGTTTTGCTCTACGAATTCATGGGGTGCTAACCCTAACCCTAAGTGGAATTTTCCCCAATGGGATTTTCCCATGTATTTTGCCAGGAAATGTACATAAGGCAGGCTCAAAAGGCATCCCCCCTCCTAACCATACCGATGGGCTCTGAATCCAATGGCAGTGTCGGTTTGCTCTACGAATTCATGGGGAGCTAACCCTAACCCTAAGTGGAATTTTCCCCAATGGGAATTTCCCATGTATTTTGCCAGGAAATGTACATAAGTCCGCCTCAAAAGGCGTCCCCCCTCCTAACAATACCGATGGGCTCTGAATCCAATGGCAGTTTCTATTTTGCTCTACGAATTAATGGGGAGCTACCCCTAACCCTAAGTGGAATTTTCCCCAAAGGGATTTTCCCATGTATTTTACCAGAAAATGTACATTAGGATGGCTCAAAACGCGTCCCCACTGCTAACCATACCGATGGGCTCTGAATCCAATGGCAGTGTCGATTTTGCTCTACGAATTCATGGGGAGCTAACCCTAACCCTAAGTGGAATTTTCCCCAATGGGAATTTCCCATGTATTTTGCCAGGAAATGTACATAAGTCCGCCTCAAAAGGCGTCCCCCCTCCTAACAATACCGATGGGTTCTGAATCCAATGGCAGTTTCTACTTTGCTTTACGAATTCATGGGGAGCTTACCCTAACCCTAAGTGGAATTTTCCCCAATGGGGTTTTCCCATGTATTTTGCCAGGAAATGTACATAAGACAGGCTCAAAAGGCGTTCCCCCCTCCTAACCATCCCGATGTGCTCTGAATCCAATGGCAGTGTCAGTTTTGCTCTACGAATTCATGGGGTGCTAACCCTAACCCTAAGTGGATTTTCCCCTATGGGATTTTCCCATGTATTTTCCAGGAAATGTACATAAGGCAGGCTCAAAAGGCATCCCTCCTCCTAACCATACCGATGGGCTCTGAATCCAATGGCAGTGTCGGTTTTGCTCTACGAATTCATGGGGAGCTAACCCTAACCCTAAGTG